>NW_015090794.1:3259522-3331896 GCF_001431845.1 Calidris pugnax
GGGGGGGGGGGGGGGGGGATGCTGGTTCCTATGGCAATGGGAAATTTAGGGATCAAGGGCTTGCTTACCTGCAGAGCCTTTGGAAGCGAAATATTGTGTCGGTGGTGCTATCCTGGGTGTGGGTGAGGGATGCAGTGAGCAGGGGAACTTAGGGTGGATGCTGGTGGGGAGCCCTGAGGAGGAGGAGCGCCACAGGGGAAGTGTGGGGAGCTGTGGGATTCCTCCATGGGCAACGTTGGTGGCATTAAGGTGACATCCCTGCCCTGAAGCATGGGGCTGGCTCAGCCCCAGAGCTGCAGAGCACCATGCTGTGCTGTACCATCGTATGCTGATGGCTGGGCAGAGCCGGGGTGATGCTCGCCTTGCCCATGCCTCTGTGGCTCCTGGCCCCACTCGCAGCCTGGCAGGGAGGGCAGTGAAGCCATTGAGCTGCTGTACGTGCTGCTGGCTCCGTCCACGAGCAATGGAGCTGCCCCTGCTCCCCTGGTGAGGGATCTCCAGCAGAGCAGCGTAACTCATGCAGCTTTGTTTGTCTAACAGGGGCATACAGCATTTTTAATCCCGGCTAAGCACCGAGTCATTGCCTTGAAGGATTGCAGAACCTCTCAAAAGCAACAGAAAATATTTCATCTTTATGCCTGCATTGGAAAAAATATCTCTCCCGGCTCATAACTAATATGTCTTGGGAGCTTGTGCTCCTTCAGCTGTAAGGGGTGATGCCCATTGACCTCGTCCATGGCTGTCTCAGGATGAGGAGAAGGCTGGTGGAGGTCCAGGCATCTTTGTGCTTTGGGGTTTCAACATGGGGAGATGTTTGTGTTGCAGATGTGGTGGGTCTGGGGTCAGTGCCCACAGGCAGCTCAACAGGCAGGAAAGGTCATCTTCTAGAGGTTCTAAGACATCTCTGAGGGGGCAAGTAGTTCTGTTAGAAACATCTGGACAGGTTTTGTTTCATTTTGTGTGGGTTTTTTTAATATGTAATTTATTGAAAGGAGGGGAGTGGTGGGGAGCCGTGGCCAGGGGCATCATCAGTGCAGCTGAACCTGCCCAGGTTGGATGACATGGAGCTGTCCACCTGTGGCAAGCCTGGACCTCATCAGCCCTCGTTCAGTCCGCCCATATCTGAAGATGTTTTCCCTCTTCCTGCCCAGCCGCGATGTTCCTGGACCCAAGTGACACGCTGGGAAAATGGAGGCTTTGGCTTTTCCAGCTTTGCTTGCGCGGGCGTCGCCACGGCAACGGCCGCCCCCCCTCCCCTCCCGCCGGCGAACGCCTCGTCCGACGCGCGCCGTTTGATGGCATTAACGTGGTTATTAGCGAAGTGCCGCCAAGACGCCGCCGTTTGCGATGTGCACCCACCGTGTGACGTGTGCTGGGTGCTGGGGGTGGGGGGACAGCAAGGGAGGAGCAGGGGGTCCTGCCCCAGCACTGATGACAGCAGGGGAGGAGCAGGGGGTCCTGCCCCAGCACTGATGATGCTGCTCCTCGTTACCGATAATGAGACTGGACCAACCTCAGGTCTTGGTACTGCTCCCCGCAGGGAGAGCTGTTGGTGTTGGCACTCCTCTGCCCATTGCTCTCAACCTTGAAACAACTCCCTGTTCGTGATTTTTTTCCCCCCAAAGTCAAGCCTAGGAGGCCACTGGAGATGTCCAGGGAGCGCAGACCCCAGTGGCCAGGACAATGATTTTTTCCCCCCACAAAGTCAAGCCCAGGAGGCCACTGGAGATGTCCAGGGAGCGCAGACCCCAGTGGCCAGGACCTTGCCTATCCCCTTGGTTCAGTGATGCTGAATTTGGTCCGACTTGCTGGGGTTTGCTTTCCTCCAGTTCCACTCGACGGCAGCAGGTCCCCAGCAGTCCCTCTGTGCCTCGCTGCTTCCTCTGAGCCGATGACTAAGAAAAACACAACTGCGTGGCTGGATGAATAATTCAGCCCAGCCTGGTTGCTGGGGAGTTTGTAGCAAAGACCCTGTTTGGGGACCTCCTTGTCGGAGGGGGCTGGTCCCTGGATGAGCATCCCTCTTGCCGCAGGGATTCGGTGCCCTGGGTGGTTAAGGGTTGATCCGGTCCCTTTCCTGGGTGTGCAGGGAGCTCTTACCCCTGCTTGTGCAGCCAGATGGCTGGGCTTTAATTTGTTGGGGTTTTTTTTTCCCCAGTGTTAAGCACACTTTGCTCTCGGGAGCTTCAGGGAAGCAGTCGTTTTTCCAGGGTCATGACTGCAAGAAGGCAGCATCGTTTCCCTGGCGTGGCCGGGCAGTTCCCCTCCTGCCCCCCCATGTCTGCAAAGCCCCCGTGGGCTCCCCGCTTTCAGCATCACCCCGTTTTGCTGCACGCCTCGGCGGAAATGCTGGAGGATCGTTGCTACTCTCAGCATCAATTTTTAGAGCTCGGCGAGGGTTTTGGCAGCGGCGTTGGCCAGCCCACGCAGCCCCGAGCAGCGCCAGCCCTGGGGAAGGACTGGCAGCTCTGCCAGGCTGGTGAGGATGTGGCTTTCTGGGGGTGAGCCCTCCGTACCATGCCATGCCATGGCCATGGCTATGCACCTCCCTAGGCCACTAGCATGGCAGGACCTGGCTCCTCCAGGCTGGGCAAAGCAGCAGGGCAGGGCTGGGAAGAGACCCTGGTGCTGTGCCAGCCGTGCCACAGTGCCCATGGCAGCCCTCACCTCTTGTGTTTATTTTCTGCTGTAACCATACGCTCTTGGGTGCTTCACAGGGGCTGTGGGGTGTTGTGTGGTCAGAGTGTGGGTCAGCACGTGGAGGGAGAGGGGTTGGAGCTGTGAAGCATCTCCAGTGTCACACCACGGTGTGGGCTTCCTTGGGCTCCCGTGAGTCAGTGCTCTCTGAAGGAAAAGCGTTCCCAGGAGATCACGCATCACGGGTTTCGGATGAGTGGGCTTTTTCTTTTTCCTCTAAGTGCCAAGGCATACACGGCCTGAAGCCAACCCCGAGCAGCTTGAATGGCTCTGGGTCCTGAGCCCCATGGCCACGCTCTCCTGCTGCTGAGGGAGCCCGGTGGTGGGGATGGCTGGCTCCTTCCCTAGACTTGCCACAGTTTGCTGACACGGCTTGGGGAAACGTGACGGGACCGGAGCGGGGCTGGGAATTGCTTCCCAGAGGATTGTGCTGCACTGTGTTTGGGAGAAAGGCTGTCTGTGGAGTGTCCCTGTGGAGCATCCCTGCAGTGCATTCCCATGGGGCATCCTGCATCCCCACAGCCCATCCCTGCGCCGGGATGCGGCAATGGCAGAACTGGGGGAGCCAGAGCCATAAGAGGTGTTGACCCCACCTGTCTCTGCCTGAGACCAGAGGTTTGTGTTGTGAGGAGGGGCAATAAAAGGAGATGGTCCTCCCTTGCTGTGCCCGCTGTCGCGGCAGCAGGTAAGCGGTGCTGGGCTGAACGGCAGCGCACACTGGGGTGCTCGTTGCTGCTGCCTCTTCTGATGCTTTGCTGACCCAAGAGAGCTGCAGGGATGGAAACACCCGAAATGTGCCAGGATGACGGCGCTGGAGCACCATCTGCCCTGGGGGATGAGTGCTCCCAGGCCTGAGCATTGTGCCTGTCACGCTGCTGCAGTGGCTTTCCCAAGGGATTTGCTGGGAAGGGAGCAGCTCCTGCAGCATCGCCCTGCTCTGGGATGTGGGACGTGCACCAAAAACAAAGAGTGGTGCCAGCCGAGGCCCTGTGTGCTGTGGTGCTGGCAGACCTCTCAGGGCAGCAGCAAGAGCAATTAATTTAGTTAGTGTTGAGGAGCTGAACTTGGAGAGACGGGTCTCACCACGGTGGGGGTGTGCTCCGTGCCCCTTTGCATCGGGGTGAATCTCAGCTTGGCAAGGTGGCTCCCTGCAGGGCTGGGGCTGGGCGAGTGGGATTGCAGTTCAGCCCAAACTTTCTTAAATACATTAACGTGCTGCACTTATAAATGTGCATGAATTAACGTGAGAAGTGCTTGACAATGCCTAAAATAACTTTGTTCCCGAGCAAGCGTTAATGCACGACAGATGTGCTTTTCCCTCCTGAATAATACACACGTGAGGTCAAATTGCTCCCAAAAGCTGGGTGTGCTGGCAGCCCCGTGGGGCCTGGCACTGCCGAGAGCAGCGGGGAGCGGTGCAGCTTCAGGGGGTGACGGCTTCCCTGGGAGAAACATCCCCCCAGCTTGGTGCAGAGGTGGAAATCCTCTCCTGAGGACCCCGGCTGATCCAGCCTGAGTTCTTGGCTGCTGTTGGGCTTTCCAAGGGTGCAACAAAAAAAAAAATCAAGGCTGCACGTGGGTATTGGTTCAATTTTATTTGCTAGAAGGTTTGCAAGCGCCTGTGTCTTGCAGTAGCATCTGGTTGGGAGCACGGTCTGCTCTGCGTTCCCAGCCCCGAGCCACCTGGACCTCCTGGTGTCCACCAGCGGTCGGGTAGGACCACAGGGGTGTTGCCACCCGTGGCAAAGCGGAGCTGCTCTGGTTAGCAAGGAGGAGGTGAAACCACAGAAAATTATCACTTGGAGTTTGGAAAGCAAACGGGGGGTCAGGAGGGGTCCTGCCCTGAGGGGAGGGGGCCAGGGCTCATCGTGCTTCAGCCCCCACTGAAGCTTCTGCCACTGCAGAAATGGGCTGGGGCATCAGTGAGCACCAAAATCTGGTATCTGCCAGTCCCAGGGTCTTAATGGACTTGTACGGACTTCAGAAAATCTCATTAGAGTTGTTCAGTCACTCTCTTTTCCTTGAATCCTTTGAAGGATTCAGCTGGATTTCAGCTTCTCAGCAAGAGCACGGCTTTCGAGAGCTGTCAGCCTTAGCTGCAGGTGAAGGATGTGTGTGTTTGTGTGTGTATGTGATAAAAAGCTACAGATTCATTTGTCAGGTCTTCGGGGGATTTTTTTTTTTTTTTAGGGTGCTGTTTAATAATGCTGTTTGCAGTGCTGTCTGCAGAAGATGCTCTAGTACTGCCAGATGCTGCCAGGATGTGTGCTGCTGGATATTCAGACCAGACTTTTTTTTTAATTGGATTGCAAAGTCTTCTCCAAAACTTTGGGCCAGTTTCCATCCCTTTAGAGGCCAGCCCACCGATACACAGAAGCCCGGCTGCACCTCTGGCTGCAGTTGCAGGTACAGCTAATTGCACACATCATCCTGTGCAGGAGAGTTTTGGGGGCTGAAGCCCCAGAGCCTTTCTCAGCAGCATCTTCCTCCAGGTAAAGTGACCCCACTGCCTCCAGGAAAGCTGTGTTCTATGGCCAGGATTGAACCAGATGAGGCTGCCCAGCGGTTTTTGTAGCTCAGAAACCAAATTATAACATTCTTCAGACTGGGATAGGGCAAATGGAAAAGGTTTGGCCCAAAGATAACACCAGGAAAATTTAATCTTTCCTCATTTGCCTGCCATGCCTGAGGGCTGCTTGGGTGTGCAGGGGGGAGCTGCGGGATAGGGCAAATAGAAAAGGTTTGGCCCAAAGATAACAACCAGAGGGCTGCTTGGGTGTGCAGGGGGGAGCTGGAGGAGGGATGGGCTTGCAGCCCCCCAGGGCCAGGGGTCCCCTTGCTGGGTGTTTCCTGGTGGCTTTCTCTTCCATGAACCCCACCACTCCCTGGCTGCTGTGGGCCCAAAAACTCCTCCTGAAGCTGGGATGGGGTTTGTGCTGGAAATGAGGTGGCTGCTGCAGGACTTCAATGGGGTTCCTGGGGTCCTGTGCCTGGACACAACTGGGCTGAGTCAAAGTAAGTTTCCCTTATGTCTGGTGTGGGTCCCCCGCAGGGATTGTCCTATTTGTCATCCTGGAGGATGGAGTGCACGGGGCCAAGACACGCAGCCTGGGGCTGGCTGTGGTCACTGGGGCTTTTACAAGGGTGAAGCAATGGGTGCAAAGCTGGAATGCCCCATGAGCAGCGAGGCTCCCTGTCTTGTCCCACAGCTCCTGCTGCTCCAACACCCCACGGGATGCTGTGATGGGAGCGCTGGGTACAGCGGCACTTCTGACACAGGGACTGCCTTCTTTGACATAAAAACTGATGCAAGGCTTTTTTTTTTCACCCCAGGAGTAGAGTAAACAATTCCCTGTATAACGGTAATTGATGACCCATTTTTCATTCTCGTGGCATTGACAGCTGCTGTGTTTGCTGTAAATGAGAAATGATATCGCAATAAGTGCTCTGTAGAGATTCCTGTTCTGCTTTGCAGCGCGGTATGTCCTTGATGAAGAAAATGAAGATAAATATGTTGGGCGCCGCGTTACTTATTCTTGGTATTGGCACAGATCTGCGTGAGCCATCTCTGCCCCCTTTGTTTCCAAGACTGCCTGGTTTAGAAGTAAGCATGGATATTTTTGAAAATATCGCTTCTATTATAAAGTAGGAAAAAAAAAAAAAGAGACCGAAAGGGTGAGTAATGCAACCCAGGGTGGTGGGGGAGCTGCCACAGACCATCCCCGGGTGGAAAAGAGGGATGTGGCCATGGGCTCCATACACTCCCAGGACCCGATCGTGTGCTGGGAGCTGCAGGGATGCGCTGCAGCCTTCCTGCTGGCTTTGGCTTTTTGGTGGCTCTGATCTCTGAGGCAGCTGTAGCGGATCCTATCCTGTGGATTTTTGAGGGTGGAAAACCCAGTTTCTCTCTCTGTCTGCAGGGCTGGGTGCAGGCTCGCTCCGACACGGTGGGGACATCTGAAAGCCTCGCACAGCCATGTCCCCCCCACCTGTGGGGATGAACCTGAGCAGCCCCCAGTGGGCTTAAAAGCATCGATAGTCTGAGTTTTGTCTGCCTACTGCTCATCCCCTTCCATCCCCTTGATCGTTGCTGGGGCACTTGCTAGTTAGATGGAGCTGCTGGGCTGGGGAGGGAAAGCATCACGGTCCCAGTACTGCTCCAGCAGCGCTGGGAGCCCGGTGGCTGCGGGACACGGCTCCCGCGGGCGATGCTGAGAAGCAGAGCATGACTTTATTTTAAAATATATGATCCTAAGCAGATCCTCTTATCCCTAATCTGTCCCTAAGACAGGATTCTCTACTTCTTGCCAGCAAAACCTTTTATGTGCGGACTGATGTGAATAGAAGATGATAAGTCACTAATTCTTCAGTGTGTCTGTTCTAACAAGAGCCTTGACTCTTATCTCCTGCAGGGCTGGCAGCCAGGGAGATGTTAATTGTGCTTTAATGTAGCGTACATGGCTCTTGACAAAGATTGGTGCTGCAGACATCCCTGGGGCGTTCGCTGGGTGCGGGGAAGGGGCTGCGCTGCCCGTGGAGAGGAGGGGCTCTGCAGGGCATGCAGAAGGTCTGTGCCCACCTGGAGACCATGGTTTGGGGTGATTTATGTGGGGCAGGGCTTGCAGCTTCTCCCATCTCTCCTGCAGCGTGCAGGGCAGGCAGGTTGTGTCCTGGCCAGGACCTGGTGTTCAGAGGGAGATGGGACATGTCAGGGTGACCCTTTGGAGGCGGCACTGCGAGGCGATGTGGGGCAGATCTTGCAGCTTCTCCCATCTCTCCTGCAGCGTGCAGGGCAGGCAGGTTGTGTCCTGGCCAGGACCTGGTGTTCAGGGTGAGATGGGACACGTGAGGGTGACCCTTTGGAGGCGGCAGTGCGAGGCGAGGGGATGGGGGGCAGGTTCCAGCAGCAGAGTGGATCAGCAACGCCGTCTGCTGCAAGGTGCCGTGTTAATCTGCTTTTCGCGGGGTCTGCTGTTGAACTGAGCAGCGAGTGTTGACACGTTATCATTTCTGAAAGGATCTTGGCACCAGAGACCGGCGGCTGGCTCCGGAGTCTCTGTTGCAGGCAGGAGTGTGCAAGTCCTGGGGAACAAAAAAAAAAAACCCAACCAAGGCAGAAGTTTCTATTTTTAGCTGCAGAGTGCAAATGCACAGCGCTGCCGAGGAAATTAATCACCTGCCCTGGAAGATGAATGGTTGGGGTTCCTCTCTGAGCAGAAGATTTATGGGACGAGGCAAGGGAACTGTGGTGGGGTGTGCTGGCTGCCCGGGTCTCCCCAGGTCTCCCCCGGGACGTGTTGCCAGTGGTGGTACAGCAGGGCTGTGACTGTGTGGGAGGATCATTGAAGATGTTTCCCAGTGGCCAGGCAGTCCTCTGGCAGGACTCGGCAGAGCTGGAGAGGGACCGTGTCCGGCCACGGCACAGCCCCGGTACCCACTGTCCCTGCCCAGCTCTCCCAGTCGCTCCAGCACAGCATCGGGCTGTTCCCTTCCCTTTCTCGTAGGGAATGTGCTTTTGAAATGATTTTTTTTAATAAGCTGAGTGTGATGGGCTGCCTGTGTTCAGTGTCGAGGCGCTGCGTGGCTGGGCATGGCTGGGAGGAATGCCCACGCTGCCCCGTGCACCGGTGATGGGCAGAGCGTCCCCACAATAACGTGCGTTGAAAGCTGATGTGGAGTCGAGATCAGAGCTCAGCGCTGCTCTTACTGCTCTGGTGTCTGCTCCCGGTGGCTGAAACTTGGATATTTGTTCCTGGTTACCGTTTATCTCGCTGGACAGATCTGGATTTGGGAAGCGCAGATCCTTGTGCAATATCAGCCTCTTACTCTCTTCCCTTTTGTTACCCCCAGCAGAAATAATGGGAGGTTTTAAAAGCAGCTGCTGCCAGGGCAGTTTCTCCAAGAAAAAAGCTTTTTCCTCGGGGGTCGAGTCCATCTCACCAGCCTCAGGCACAGCCACGCCGAGGCTCCTGCCCCCTGGTCCCCATGGCATCATGCCGGGATGCTGGGCACAGCCACTTGACCCCATTTGGGGGCACGGCAGAGTTGAAACCTGCCCTGGGATGGCACCGAGCTGCTGTCGTGCTCCCTGTGCCGTGCCAGGGTTGTGCACGGGCTGTAAATAATGAAGAGCTGGAGAGTCGGAAAAGCTCCAGCTCCTCACCCAGAGCCTGCTTGGATGGTCCATATCCTGAGCCAGACCCTGTTGCCATGTCTCAGCCCCCTCTGTTTGGGCACCTTGTGTTGGCCAGTTTGGGGTTTGGTGGGTTTTATTCTCAAAGGAAAATGACATTTTCTCATTTTCAGTCTCAAAAATCACCCAATTTGGCTGCCTTAATTTTGAGGGGCCAAGTCTGTAGAGAACTACCTGTACTGAGGGAGCAAAGAGGGGGCTGCTCTTCCAGCCCTGACCTTGGCAAAAGGCTGGGCTGTCCCTGAGCCAGGCTGCTGTGGCTGGAGAAGATGCTGAGCTGCCAGGACCAGCTTGCTGGCAGCGGCACGCGCGTTGTGTGGGGAAACTTCAGGGTTTTAATGAGCAAATTTAATGCAGTGTCCTGCTGTTTTGGGCAGATTTCCATATCGATCCTTAATCTATTTTTGCAGTCGTTTCTGGAGGTAGTGTTTATCTGTCTGTCTGCTACAGCCCCATCACAACCGCATCCCAGCTCCTCTCAGCATGGGAGCGTTTGTGTTCCTGGAGGTGGGGGCTCCCTGGGCTTTGCCGAGTGGGAATTTGAATCCGGGTCCCGTCTTGGCACGGGGCTGGAGACCCCTGGCATCCCTTCAGCCAGCTCGCCCATGCCATGCTGCTGTTTTTCTCCTGGCTTCCTAAAAATAAAGGATGGTCCAATCTATCGCCCGCTCCCCGTCTGCTCCCGAGTGGCCATGGGGACCTGGCAACCCGGCCGGCGCGTGATGCTGCAGCCCTAATGAAGTTGGCTGGGTGGCTGTGCTGTCAGCCCTGCAGCCCACAGCAGAGCCGTTACTGCCGCTAATTAACTCGGCCAGTGCCCCGGCCGCCTTTGGTGGGGTTTGATGTATATTCACTAATGCAATTTTTCCCCATTGTTGCAGGAACCCACCCCTGGTTGGCCGCAGGGGCTGCCTCTAAAGTGCATTAATGACATTTAGGGTTTGTTTTTTTTGCTTTTTCATTGTAAAAGTGGAGAAGGGGGATGGCCAAGGACAAGCCCACCGCAGCAGAGGTGACATCCCCACCAGTTTGGGAAAGAGTGGGTCTGTGAGCCAGGCACACCGGGGTCCCTCAACCAGTCCCCAAATGCTGCCTCTCCCCTTTCCCTGCTTTGGGGCATTGCATGCTACAGCCATGCCCTGGACATGCCATGCCTCAGAGTGTCCCCCCCACACAGGGCGATGCTCCAGAGGGTGGGTGGGTGTTGGTGGGTGCTCCTGGACAGCATTGCTTGATCCAGCACCCATCAGAGATGCTGGGGAGCCAGGGTGAGGGTTCCCCTTGGTGAAGCCTGAGCGGTGCGAGCGAGCAGCTTTCCGTTTGTCAGATTAATTGTGAACCAAGTTAATCCATGTATCCAATTTAATTTTTAAGGCTTTAATTAATGAGCCAATGCGTGGAAAAGCTGGGGAGCAGACGGGTTGTCGTGGAATTGCTGACCCTGGGTTACACTGCAGCCGTTGCTGGCACGGACTTGGGTGCCTCCGATGGGGCCAGGACGTGCCAGTCACTCCTGGTGGGGTTCACCAGCACCAGGATGTGCCAGTCACTCCCAGTGGGGTTCACCAGCACCGTGGGCACCCCGTGGACCCAGGGAATGGCATTACCCAAACCGCAGCCACTGAGGAGCGGCACAAGGGCAGCGTGAGGGCACCTTGGTTTGGGTGGGAGCATCGTCCTTCGTGGTGTGCACGTTTTGGGGAGCAGCACAGTTTCACCCTGTCATGGGCATCTTCTCCTACCTCCTCTCTGCCTCTGAATGGCCACTCTTGTGCTGCTGTTGCTGGGGTGGGATCGTGCCGGGGCTGCAGCCGGCGGGGCCGTTGGTGTGTTGATAATGCTTCTCTTAATTGAGGACCATCTGCACTTGGTAATTTAATTTTTCCCCGCATCTGCAAGCTTCCAACTTTATTTATCTGTTGTCCTGAGGATTATTTAACTTACGAGCATCATGTTCCTCCAACAAAGGCACTCCAGGCATTCCACTGCTGCCCCTGCTAGAGAATATTTTAATAACATTGTCAAAGCCCCAGGAAAAAGGACACATAAAAACTGAAATTGCGAAGGGCGGCAACACAACCGAGTTGAGTTGCGGGGACAGCTTTCCTGCCTGATTTTGCATAGCGGGTGGCCTGCTGTGAGTATTACCTCTATTATATTAAACCCTGCAAGATTAAGAACAAGCCCCGAACAACACAACCCCTCTCATTGTGATCAGCCCTGGCAGCGCTGGCAGCGCATTTCATGTTTCAGTGCATTGACACACGTCGGCTTTTGTCTTTGGATGCTTATTAGTCATTAAACCCCCCCAGCTGTGCCTTTGAAGGGCTGTGAGTGTGGAATTGAACTGCAGCTCCTTAAAAAAAAAGAATAATTGGCAGCTGGAAACTGTTGGCTGTGGTGGTGGGGGGAAGGATCGGGTGTGTGGTTCACGTGGCACCGAGAGCTGTTGTGTTGCTGGTGGCAGCTGCTGGCTTTTCCCACCCCACTCCTCCCACCTTCTGCAAATCCTGTGCTCAGGGGCAGGCAGGGATGCAGGCAGGGATGCAGGCAGGGATGCAGGCAGGGATGCAGGCAGAAGCCACTGCTCCGGATGGCTCCAGCTGCATCTCCTGCCTACAGGAGCATCTCTGCAACTGCTCGCCCTGAAACACAGCTCTGTTCCACACTGAAACCCTGGGGAATCCATTTTTTCCCCCAATCCAGTAGCACCTGGGTCCACACACAAGCGTTAATTAGGCTTAAGCATCCCCCCCACAAAAAATGTAGGTCAGTCATAATTAGTGTGAATCCTGCTGCTGCCAGCTTTGCGTTTAATTAAGCTCCTGAAGTGGAGGTCGATGCATGAGGTGCAGCACTGAAGCCTCAGCTTTTTCGGCTGCTCACCAGATGCTTTGTGGTCGCTTCAACTCAACTGGTTCACGCTCAGGGTCAGGGCCATGTTCTCCTTTCCTCTGGCTTGTGGTGACCGGTCACCCTTGGAGCATGGCCATGCTGGGGACATGGCCACATCCCTGAACACAACTGCCCCTCGGTCCATGCTCTGCGCTGGAGGTGCTGGTGCAGCCAGCAGGGAAGGGCACTTGTTTGGTGCAGTTTTTATGTGAAGCTCTTAGTGTCATTGTCCCTTGTCATCATCCGTCACACCGAGCGTCCTCATCCCCTGCGAGGGCGGCTGGTGCTCGTGCCAAGATCCGGAGCAGCCGGCCGCTCCGGAGCCAAGGGGGAAAAGCAGAGTGTTTTTCTTCCTCTGCAGCTCCTGGCACGGTCCCTGACATGGTCCCTAGCAGGTGGCATTGGCAGCTGGTTGTCACCGACTGGGGACAGCATTTGGATGAGCATCGCACTGGTGTAGATCCCAGGGCTCCCAGCCCCTGCACTTTGCTGGATGTGCTGATGCCTTTGGTGTGGCACCAGGACCTGTGGGTAGGACCTGGGGTTTTGGAGGGCAAGTTGAGCTTAGAAATTGGATCTTCTGCAGAGAGTAAACCTGCCTCGTCTCACCCACAAAATGGGTGCCCGGCAGCACGGTTCTCCATCCACTGGGATGGTGGTGAAGGTGCAGCTCCTCCAGTTGGATTTTCTCAGTGCTGCTCACCACGGTGTGTTTCCACCCCGGGGATGGTTCTCCTGGCGTGGCCACACTTGCCCAGGACATGGTGTGGGGGCCGAGAAACACCTCATGGGGACCCCTGGTTTTAAGCACTTCAAGCCTTCAGCAGCCCCATCTTTGCATCCCAAGGAAAGCCTCAGCTCCACGCGCAGGGCACGGCAGCTGGTCCCGAGCCCCTGGCCACCTCCCCGAGCCCTTTTTGGCTCCTGCACCCGCAGCCTGGCTGCCTATTTTTACCTCTCCGGGGCTGTGAATCACTCCGCTCCCTCGTCTCGATTGCTGCCTTTGAAGGTATTTATAAACCACGATCGTCTACCCTGCGCCTGCTTTAGCAGACTGTGTAAATTTAGTGCTCTGGCTCCCTCCTGCCCTCTCCTCCTCACCCATATCCTTGCTGTTCAGCGAGCGTAGATGTGCAGGAGCCGAGATGCTCCCCCTGCCCTAATTAAAAACGTCAAAACAGCAACGAAGAGCCTTGCTGGCACCATCCTGGAGGGTGATGCCAGGTGCTGGCATCCCAAAGTGCCCGGTACTTGGTGCTGCGTGGCATGGGATGCGCAGGGATGGTTCTTGGCATCCGTGTGCCACCGTTTGCCTGGGAGGGGGTTTGCTTGGGATTTAAATTGGTCATCGCTGGAGAGTGAATGGCTGCCCTGTCCCCCTGGGTGCACCGTTTTCATCACATCCTACTGATTACCGTGCTAATTTCTGTGGATCGAGCAGGCAAATTAATCTCTTCTCTGCTCCTTCCCCTGGGACTGTTGGATCGTTAGGGTTGGGTTTGATTAAAGCTTGGAGAAGCCTTGTGCAGCTCGCCGGGGCTGGTGGTTGCTCTTGGATGTGGTCAGGATCCATCCCCTGCCCTTGCTGGCTGGCAGAGCTGCCCGGAGGGGCATCGATGGGCTCCCCCCACCTTTCCCACACTGCTCCTGGCAGTCACCAAAAGTATCCTGTTGGCTTTGGGGAAAATCCCGCAGGGCAGCGTGGAGGGGCACTGCTCCCTCTTCTCTTCCTCCTTCCCACCTCTCCTGCTAAAAACAAGCAAAACAGGGGGGGAAAAAAAACCTCACTGGGATTAAAATGGGTACAAACAGCAGGAAGAGGAGTTATTTTTAAGTTGCTAACTGAATATGGAGTAGTTGGCTGGGGTTTTTGAAGGCCATTAAGATGGGATGCTGGTGCTCATTAATTTGTTGCCAGAGGTCTTCTAGCCCAAGCTGCTCACTGCACTAAATCAGCCTTGCAGATGCGAGGACTTAAGTATCCAAATAGATGTAGCTTGCAGCAGATGCAGGGAATGATCTTCTGGCTGGGCTGTGGTGCAAACGGCTCCACCAGGCGCTGGGACCAAAGTGTGCAAGTTTAAAAAGTGGGGAGAGGAGATCAGCCAGAGGGATGGGGGGGTGTGGGGAGCCTCCTCGGTGTCCCACAGCTGCGCTCACCCCTCACCGCCCTTTCTTTTCTCTTTCAGAATAAGGTGCTGACGGTGGATGGGGTGAAGGTGAAGCTGCAGGTATGTCCTTGTGTCCTGTCACTCCCCCCCAAGCTGTTTGGTGCTGGGCAAAGCCCCTTGGCAGAGGAGCACACCAGAAGTGGGTCCTTCATCTCCATCCTTTGATATCACATCTCCAGCCCTGGCACAGCCTGATGAGCCCTTTGGGCTGCTCTGTCCCCTCGTTGGGAGCCTGCTCGAGGCTGGGGGCTGTTCTGGCCGTGGTGGCCCCCATCCCAGCCCACCTGCCTCCTTGCTGCTCGGTGACTGCAGCCAGAGCTGGTGAGACCAGAGCAGCACCTGCAGAGTTTGCTGGGTGTTTCCAGTTGGCTCCTGCTTTGGGAGAGCTGGAGGATGGTGAGAGGGATGGAGATGCTCCAAAGGGATCCACATCCCCTGGCTCAGCCAACAGGAGATGAAGGAGGTTTTGTATCCCCCCTGCCCCCAGCCCCCCGAGACCCGACTGTTTCTCTGACCCCTTTGCCAGGAGCTCCATAACGACATTAGCGCTGATCTTCCCCTGACAGCAGCGTGGCACTCTGCAAATGTATTGCTGCATTAAAAAACTGATAAATTAAATTAGCAGGTCCCCACGCATCCATCTGCTGGATGGATTTTCCAATTAAGGGACATGTCGGGAGCCCTTTGCCACGCACCATCGTCTCCACGCACTGAGGAGCGGGGAGGTGCTGCTTCAATATTTATTGCACTTGTCATTTATTATTTTTTTTTCCGATTACTGCCCCTAGAAGCAAAAGGCTGAAGAAGGTTCCCGGGGTTGTGCTGTGCTCTTTGGTTTGGTGGTGGGTTTGGTGCCGGGTGGGTCTCTCAGCCCACGCGGTGGCAGGTCATGGCTAACACCTCTGCTCCCATCTGCCTTCCAGATCTGGGACACGGCCGGGCAGGAGCGCTTCCGCAGCGTCACCCACGCCTACTACCGGGATGCCCACGGTAAGCACGGCCACCTCTGCCTCCCGGGGGGAGCCCCCTCCCTCCGGCTTTTCGGGTCCCCGAGCCGTGACTCCAGGCCAGGTGAGTCGGGAATCACTGGAGCCATTTCCATGTAGGAAGCAGCCACCAAGGATGGAGGAGCTTCTGCGTGTCGAGGTGCAAACCCCAGGAGTCTAAGGCATTGCCTGTGGTGGATTTAAGCATATTGCTTTATATTTTACAGCAGGGACCTCCATGGTGCTTTAAAGCTGCCTCCGGGAAGGGTGCAGAGCAAGCTCTGAGCCGTGGGCTCTGCTCGGCGATGCTCCTGCCTGGCACCATGGCAGCGTCCCTAATGCACCATCCTTCTCTCCACAGCCTTGCTCCTGCTCTACGATGTCACCAACAAAGCGTCCTTCGACAACATCCAGGTACGGCAGCACCCCCGGGCCCCTCCTGCCCGTCCCTCGTGTGCGATGGGCCAGGGAGGGGGTACGTGCTGCAGGAGGTGTGTGTTGGAGGTGTGTGTCATCGTTTCCAGAAGGGCAGTGGTTAATGCCGAGTGCCTGCCTGACGGCCAGTCTGCCCAGGAGGACATCAGAGGACAGGCAGAGAAGGTTTTCACTTTCATAGCAAATAAAAGGGGTGATGGATTCACGTCACCAGCGAATTAATGCTGTGTGTAATTACAGCACGGGCTGGAGAACTTGCTCTGGTAGCTGAGCACAGGCAGCTTCACTGAGCGAGATGCTCCTTCGTCCTCCTCTGCACCTCCAGCTCCTGATGGGTCAGCCTTGGGTACCACATTGCCCCCACCCTCCTTAGTGCCAGACCAGGGCAGGGCAGAGGGTCTCATCCTCCTGCACACCCCTCACCCCAAAGACCTGCCCTTCCTGATGGCTTTTGCAGGGGTCCCTTGTGCTGCCTGAGTCTGCCCCTGCCCCCCCAGCTGATCCTGAGCCCCTTTGTGGGTGCTTCGGGGGTGCTGGGGAGCAGTGTCGGAGCAGAGGGCTCCCTTAAATCTGGCAGAGGGAGGAAGAGCAGTGGGCACGTTGCTGTGTGGTTGGGGGGGTACAGGAGGACCTGGCCTCAGCCCCCCCTTCCCCTCGCCCACTGGACCCGTGTGGCTGCTGGGGGCCACCTACAGCAGCACCAGCAGAGCCTGCTCTGAACCCAGGAGCAATTAGCCCTGAATGAATAGGATGTAATTGCTTGTGTCCCAGACACGGAGTACACTGTGTGTGTCTGCGGCGAGCAGGCTGTGCGCCCACAAAAACACCCTGTTCTCTAGCACGGGAGGTGCCGTGCTAGCATTAACACCCTCCGGGGTGGGGAGCAGGGGGGGGCATCGTGGCCACACCAGCTCCTGGGGGGTCCTGCAACACCCTGATTCCCCTGATCCCAGATGCCTGAAGCTGTCCCTGCTCCCGAGCATCCTTTGGCAGCCCCATGCCTGCCATCTCCCCTGTGCCCGCAGTCCCACGGTGGGGGACAGGGCATGTCCTGCCACCCTGCTCCCATGTCACCGGCACCAGGAATGCCTCCTGCAGGCTGGGACTGGCCAGGGGTGGCATTTTACAGGCTGAGGAGCTGGATGGCTTGAGGAGAGGTGCTTGCTGCCAGGTGTAATGGAGAGTGAGGGCTGGTTGTTAACCAGGCTGTGGGTCTGTGCTGAGGTTGTGATCCTTCACCGAGATGGAAAATCACTTGGAGGTTTCATGCTGCTGGGTAACACAGTCCCTTTTGCAGCCTCAGCTCTCCCAGCCCTGTGGGGACACAGGAGGGACAGCTGCAGGAGGGATGGCCACGGGGCACGCGTGGCACCAGCAGGGAGGAATGAGGACCCAGGGAGAGTGTGAAGCACTGGAAAGAGGGACAGAGGGGTAGTGGTGCCAGAAGTGAGCTGAGGGGGTTGTCAGGAGTGGCTGAGTGTCCCTTGGACTAACCCCTCTGTGGAGCTGAGTGCCCTGAGCCCAGCGGGGGTGTGATGAGGTCCTGGGGCTGTGTCTGGATGTGTTGGGCTCCTAAGGTATGGTCAGTGACAGGCTCTAATCCCAAATCATCCCTCGCTTCCCGTTGGCTGGGTGCTGATGCGGGATGCTGCTGGGTGAGGAGCAGTGATGGAGCAAGGACACAGCGAGCCCAGCGTCGGGGCTCAGAGCTGGGGCACGGGATGCAGCAGCACTGCCCACTCCGGGGCCAGCAAGCGGCTGCTCGCACTGCAGGGTCAGGGATTACAGGGAATTAGGGCAGGTTTGATTAGATTAGGCTGGATTAAAAGGCAAGGAAGCCACCCCAGGGCTGCTGGGATGAGTGTGCTTAGCACGGGAGCAGCAGGGGCAGGAGATGGGAATGTCCCAGAGCAAACCCTCAGCCTTACCCTCCAAAAGGAGATTTAGTTTTAATGTCCCAACCGAGGGGGAATTTGGGTTAAACTCTTGCAAGTGCCTGTGGCCAGACAGAGCGGGCAGCAGGGTTGACAGGCTGCTGTTATCCTTGAAAATTGGGACCTGGGCAGCAGCCCAAGTGTGGTGCCAGGCTTGCTCAGCAAAGTGGGTCCCTCAGGGCTTGGTGACACCCCAGGGTGTCCATTTGTCCACAGGGCTCTCTGGGAAAGTGAGCCGAGTCTCAGCTGCTGGCTGGCTTCTCCTGCCAAACCATGGGGAAGGAGGCAGTTCCTCTCCCCAGGGCGCTGCTGGATACCAGGGCATTTGTGGGACCGGCTGCTTCCTGCCTGCAGCTCCTGCCCTGCACAGTTGAGTTTCTGAGCTGGGCTTTTGATTTTGTACCTAACCCTCAGCCACCTCCTCCTTGTGTCCACGTAACACCCCCTGGCATTGCTTGGGGACAGCTCTGTTTCCCATAGGGGGTGCCTGGTACCCAGGAGTGGGGCAGCCCCCCGTCCTTCCTCCTTCTCCTCCTCCTCCTGGAGCTGTTGCTGACCCTTCTCTCTGGCTGTGTCCCTCCAGGCTTGGCTGACAGAGATTCATGAATACGCACAGCAAGACGTGGTGCTCATGTTACTGGGAAACAAGGTGAGCCTGGCTCCACGACTTCACCAGAGCCTCCTCTTCCTCTGCCAATGGTCCCACAATGGAGCCATGGGAGCCTGGGAGGGCTAAGGGGACATGGGGGCCTGCTGCTGACATTCCAAATCATCCCAAATTGCTCTTTGCTGTTTCTTTTGGCAGGTGGATTCAGCCCAGGACAGAGTGGTGAAAAGGGAAGATGGAGAAAAATTAGCCAAGGTACGTGACGTGTCCATCGGCTGCAGCGGACTTGGTTGTTCCATTCTCTAACGGGGGATGTGCAAGTACAACAACTTGTAATTGATGATGTACACCAGTGAAATGGTTAACTGGAGACCAGTCTGGCCAAAAATACATCTGGGCGCACTTTGCTTTTCTTCCCTTGTCTTGCTATCCTCTTCCTTCTCATCTACTCTTCTTCCTTTAAGCTTCCACTAATGTTTTTCATTTCTTTGTCCTCAAAAACTATTCCTGAAGTTGCATAAGAAACACCTGAGCTGTGAAATGCTCAGCTTTTCCTGCCCACCTTGGCAAGGACCCCTCTCCCAGGAGGGGTATGAGCTCCTGCGGCAGGCACCGATGTCAGCCAGGACTGCTGGGGCTCCATCCCAGGAGCCCCCAGGGACACCTTGGGGGACATTTCTGATGCCACTGTGTCTTGTCCCACAGGAGTACGGCGTGCCCTTTATGGAAACCAGCGCAAAAAGTGGCCTCAATGTTGAATTAGCGTTCACAGCCATTGCAAAGTAAGTGACCAGTGCGGTGGCCGTGCCGGGCACCTCTCTTGCAGAGGGGACAGCCGTCTTTGAGAGAAAGGCTGGCACCATCACCCACCTTTTCATTCCCTTGGCTCCCACCCTCTGGCTCTTGTGCTGGCAGGTACTTCCCATCTCACATGAGCTGTGAAGTGTCTCATCAGGGGGAGGTTTAGCAAACCACCTAGACCACATCGCGTTCAACCACGCTGGGCTTAAAAGAGCAGGCAGCCTGGGCAGAAAAGTAATGTTTTTCCCCTTCCCGCAGGGAACTGAAGCACAGGTCCATGAAGCTGCCCAACGAGCCCAAATTCAAGCTCCACGACTACGTGAAGAAGGAAGTGAGAGGCTCGGGCTGCTGCAGGTCCTAATGTGCTCGGTGCATTTGTACAGAGACTCATGCCCAAGTGTTTGTGCGCCGCGCTCTCTCTCTCTCTCTTCTCGTGGACAATGTGTGCATGTCTGTCTGTCGTGTCTGTATCTGCCGAAAAGGTGAGCCGGGACGTGGGGAAGCAGCAGGAGGAGGAATCTCCCTCGGCTGGGGCGGATGCTGGCCGTGCTACAGCAAAGTGCCAGGCGCTGCTCCCCGAGCCCCCCATCGCCTCCATCCGCACTGCGAGCCCTCCGGCTGCCCTCGCCGGTCACTCCTGCTGGTGACCACCCATCCCCATGCAGGTGGGAGGTGGGCATTCAGGATGGGACCGGGGTGGGCTGGGCTCTTGCTGTGGTCCCCTCCAGGACCTGGCTGTCTCTACCCGGTCAGCAGCAGCCAGGAGCCATATGAAGCTTCTTTAATTAGCAAGAATTATGGCTGAGGGGAACAACCGCCTTCTCCCCACCCAGACATCTGGGTAGGGAAAAAGTCCTGATTTCCCTTTTCTTTCCCCAAGAACCTGGAATCGAGCTGTTCAGAGCCCCAGCCTGGGCCACACAGGAAAGACTTGTCCTCAAGGCAACCATTTTTGTAGTTGCTTACTGACGTCTGTCCATCTTTCCTGGGGTGCAATGCACCTCCGCGATGAAGGCTCCTCCTCTTCCCCACAGACGACACGAGCTTAGCTGTCTGTTCGAGTGAGCTCCTGCTGACCCATCTGTTGTACAGAGATTCCTGAATGTTTATCTGTTTGGTAAAGGCTTTGGTTCTCTTACTACTGCCGTTTCTAGTACTTTAATTGAGAAGAAATCTGGTGTATTGCAGCTTATCCTAAATACCTTCATGTAAGTGCGATAGCGTTTTTAGACTGCAACAATGCTTTGATATCTTCAAAGTTCTCTTGGGACAGCTCTTTCTGTTGACTGAAGGAAGCTGGGGGGGATGCTGTAGGCTTTGATTTCACCGGTTTCAGACTCTCCTGCCAGCTCTCTTCAAGGGACTCCTCACCCCTTTGGTCTGTGTCAGTCATCTGGCTTTTTTTTTTTTTTTTTAAAAAAAAAAAAAAAAGCTGAACTTCTAAGTACGGATTTGAATTTGGATGAAGTGTTTGGCCTTTGGCAATTTTCTTTGAAAATGCCACATGCACAACCAGGTGCCCAGTGCGCTGAACCTCCCCACGCTGCCCTAAATGGACCACTTTTAAATTAAAATAACCCATCCTTCACCCCGCAGCCAAGCACCAGCTCTCTCAGCAGTCGGTTCAGATGCCTCTGCCCCTCGTTTTGCTCCAGCACCGCATTCCTGACGTGCAGAAAAGACCCTCTGCAGCTGCTGCGTGTGATTCAGGCAGGGACTCCTCAGAGCTGCACTCCTCAGTCAGCTACAGTAAAATGAGCTGCTGAAGTGAGTCCAGCCCAGTAACAGTATGAAAAAAAGATCCTAAAATAAGCCTACTGAGAACAGAGCATTTTTTTTTTCCTAAATAGCATTTTAGGGAGAAACAAGTCTTTCAACTGTCTGATTTAAATTTTATTTAAATTATTTGTTGCAAAAAAAAAAGAAGTTCTTGCAGGCAGAGCTCCACTGCCAGCACCACAGGAGCAGGCAGGAGAGTTGTGCTGATGGCTGCAGGGGGGGAATGGCAGTCCAGGGACACCCCTGTGTCCCATGTCCAGCAGCGAGTGCTCCCCACAGATCCAAGGGGCCAGGGCTGCTCCAGCAGAGACTTTCTCTGCTGTAACTAACTGGAGTTCTCTTCACCCTCTCTCAAATTCCTGCTATGAGCGGTCTCTTGAGGTTTGTGGGTGAGTAGCAACCAGGGGGAGGCTCCACAAGCTGCTCAGGCGCTCCAGAAGCGCACGGGAATGGGTGAAAACTCCCTGTTTCTGCTGCTTTGGTGAGCTTTGCCGTGCTCCCGTGGCTGCTGCTTGACCAGTGTCTCCTACACGAGGGTGCTCCTCTCCCATTTCTCATCCCGGGCTGCGTGGCACACGTCTGACTGGGGTTTTTCTCTCATCCTGAGCTTGCCGAGCACCAGCGTTTCGGTATCGCAGCTCCGCAGGGAAGGAGCAGCATCCGCAGCTCCCACACCTCATCCGTGCCCAGGTCTGCCTCTGGCACTGCCCTTTTTCAGCCCGACCTTGGCAGTGGAGCCTGTCCCGAGGTGACAGTTCCCTGCGTGGACACACCACCCCACGGGCCTCCCAGAAAGCAAAACCAAGCAGCGTTATTCCCAACGCTCCCATCAGGTCACTGCTTTCCCTCTTTCCCCGAAGGGCAGGAGAGCCTCGTGCCTTGTCCTGAAGAAAAAGCTCACAACTCTCAGCTTGGTCCTTCAGAGTGGGACCACAACCAATTAAAAAGCTAATTTAAATAAGAAAGGTGCAAATGCTTCCCTTTGGAGTACTTTAAATATGCCTGTTGGGAGCTAATTACTACAGTAGAGAGATCCCAACTGCATTTGGGGGTATTAGACCTAAACTTTAAGGCAGACTCAGCTCCCGTCTCTCCCAGTCACAAGTTCCCTCTCTACAACTGGTCACCAGTGCCTGTGCACTGACCTTGCCCCAAAGCTCTTCCTCAGACTGTTATCTGGAATCTTCTCACATGGGCCTTTACTGCCACCAAGCGATGAGGAATTAATGGTTCAGTGCATTCTAGCAAGACAGAGGACTCGGCATCACGTGCAACTTCTCATTTTCGCTGGCTCTTGTTTACAGCTTTTGTTTCATTCCTGTTAATAAATTTTTTTAATAATCTTTGTGACTACCATGGTATTTTGATTGTCTCAGGTACACACCTGTGCCATTTAATCATTCGAATAGTTCGGCTCATTTTTGAACCCACCTAAACCCTCCCAGTACCAGCACAAGCTCAGCTGCTCCAGTGCACCCAGCAGGAATTGAAGGGAGCTGGGCTCAGCTGAGCTGCAGCACATCTTTTAAGATGCTCTGGTTCCCCTGAAGTGAATAGTAGCACCAGAAATAGTCTGCTGGGTGCCCAAACACCAAGTTTTAAACGTCATTTGTAGATTTATGAAAAACAGAAGCCAAACAAGTTCTTTTGAAAACTTTATTAGATCTGTAAGCTACAGAATTAGCCAAGTAGAGAAGCCAGAGAGGAGATAAAGCAGCAAACAACTGAAGAATGACAAGGCTGAACTTGATTTGAGGCTGGGGAGAAGAACATCACCTGAGGAACTTGTAATATTCCAAAAAGCTAGTTAGCATCACAGACTCCAAGATTTAAATTAGCCATCTACACAATCTAGCACTGGAGTTCATACTGTGAATCCTTTCAGTTACCCACACCACGGCATCCACCACCTGCCACGAGGTTTACCTTTAGCTACTCCATGTGGCAGAGTAAAAGTCGATTACTTTTTGTTTTATGTACTTCAGCTAATTCTGCAGCTGCTGCTTTGTGCTTTAAAAACTGATTGACTCTCAAGTTTTACACCGTAAGAAACAGCAGCTTCCCTGTGCGATACAGCAACCCCAGAGGAGTGCACTTTTAGCCGTAGTCTGAGCTTTGCTTCACAGTTTGTAGTCTACACTATCCCTTGAACAGCAGCTGTGCTACGGCATTTAGTAGTTACTCCAGCCCCAGTTTCACCCGCCTGAGACCCACTCCTGCCTTCCCTGCGGCTGCAGATCCCTGAAGAAGCTTATACAGGCCCATGGTATGCTAGAAACAAGCGATACCGTTTTTCTACCTTCCCGACGCCCCGAGGCCAGCAGCCTCCCAGCAGGCAGGGCTGGCGGGCAGCACTCGCGGTTTGGGCATGGAGAGTACCGGTGCCCGGGCCGAACCCCTAGGAAGGCGGTTGATGAACCTCCCACGTCGCCGTTCATCGCCCCCGCCTCACCGCCCCTCAGGCCGCCACCATCCGGTTCTCACCGGCGCGATCCCGTTCCCGCCGGGCCCTGAGGAGAGAAGCAGCGCGGTGAGAACTAGGCCGCACCGCCCCCGCCCGGTCCCGCCGAGGCTCCTTCGGGCCTCAGCTGTGAATCGTCAGCAGGGGCCGCGGCCGCCCGCCGCCCTCAGACGAGGTGTCAGAAAAAGAGATTATAGATCATCCCCGGCCCGCCCCCATTAACGGCCCCACCACTATCCTTTCTCGCTTACCTCTTGGCTGGAAAGACCGGGCACGTGCCCCCGCTGCATACTTTATAACTGCCCCCGCGTCGCTATTGGTCAGGCTGCCCGCCCATCCGGCCAATCGCGAACCGTTGGCGTGATCGCCCTCCCGCCTCTCCCAGCGCTCATTGGTCGCCGCCCTGCCTCGCTCCAATGGCGCGGCGCTGCGCAGCGTGGCCCGAGGCGGTGGTCTGCCGCCGCCTGATTGGCCCCTGCAGGAGGCCGAGCCAAGCCAGTAGCAAGAGTGGTTGTAGCAGAGAGTGATTGGGAAGGCACCAATCAGCGCTGCTCCGCGAGGGCCGCTGGGAGTTGTAGTCCAAACTTCCCGGAGGCGCGGCGAGGAGTGGGCGGAAGGCGTCGCGCTGGACTACAAGTCCCGAGGAGCGCGGGGAGGGGGGCTTCCGGCCCGGGGGACAGCTGAGCCGCTAGAGGAGCGGGGAGCAGGCCTGGGGTAGCGATGTGCCGGGGCCGGGCACCGGCGCTCCGGCCGCCGCCGCTGCTGCTGCTGTTGCTGCCAGGTACGAGCGGGGCTGCGCCGGGCCGGGCTGAGGGTAGGCGGCTGAGCCTGGGGCTGAGAGAGCGCGCCGTGAGGGGAAGGGCTGGGCCGGGCGGTGGGGAGGGTGAGGGGCGCTGGGCCGCGGGCTCCCCGCGGAGAGGCCCGGGCAGGCGGCCCCGCGCCGGGAAGGCGCCTGTGGCAGCTCCTCCGGGCGCTGCGGGACGGCTCGGGGCAGCGCCGGGGGATGTCTCCCTCTGCCGGGTCTTCTGCCGTTCCCTTCCCTTCCCTTGGGCCGTTTGCGCGTTGGTTTATAAACAATGTAGGTGTTAGCGTGGATTTTCGGGTGCACGGGGCAGCTTGTGTCTCCCCCCTGGTGTTGTTGTGTCCCCGGTGAATCCTGTCTGCGTCTCGCTTTCTTCCCCCCGGCTGCCTTCCCTCGGCTGCTTGGCGTAACCTCGTCGCAGGGTGTGCTGAGTTCTGTCTTTTTCTGCTCCATTCCTTGTCCGACTCGGGGCACGTGTTGCTGGTGGTTCTCTCTTGATTTCCCAGTAACCTCATTTCCTTATGGTTTGGTTTTATGGCTTATGCAATACAGGCTATTTGGTGGTAGATCTCCGTAACTGCCCCAAGACGGTCGTGCACCTCGGAGCAGGCAGTGAAATTGCGCTATCTTCTTCTTGTTTCAAACATGCTCTTTAGTTTCTGCCTTACCCTGCTGCCCGCTCGAGGCTGCTGTTCCTCTGACAGACTTGCTGTCAAACGCTTTTTCTCCAGTTTGGTCTGTGACTGTGACCCGATGGTCCTGGTGTGTTGCATGGAAGCCAGAAGTGAGGACCTTCTTTTGGTTCAGCTTGCTTTTGAGCCCTGTTGGTGTCAAAGACGCTGGCTCAGACAGGCTCTGCTGGGGGCTAAAGAGCATGGAAGAAAGCTGGTACATAAGTTAGCTGGGTTTGGTATGTACATAATGAGCCAGGTCCGGGCTACTGTACCCCCTCCAGGGGGGTAGGTGTGTTGTGAAGATCTCTGGCCTTGCAGTTATTTTTTCAACTTCGACATTGTTGCCAAACACCTTGTTTAATTTTGCCTCCCTGTGCATTTTCACCCCGGTCATATATTCTTTTCAGTCTGCTCCAAGCAGTTAGTGTTCCTGTTAAGTAGCTGCTGAATTTTGGCTTCGGGCGTTTGTATGGAAATGACTCTTGCTTTGAGCCACAGGGATGTTTGTTGGGCTCACAGGGAGAGGGCTGAGTGAGTGAAGGAGGGTTCTACAAAGCTCAAGCTGAGGAAAAGTGGCATGAGAATGTCACCCGCTTCCATGACAGCCTTTACACAGTTCCCTGGGAGCTGTGTGAGGAGGGGAGGTGGTTCACAGAAAGCGCATTGTGGTGAAGATAAACCATTGTATCACCAAAAACTGGGCTGCGTTGCGTCAGGTGCTGTACAGGCATCTACTAAACACAAATCCAAATTGCTGGCCATCACCAATGACAAGGAGTGAGAGGTCAGTGCTGTTCTCATGGCACACCTCAAAGAGTTTTGGGGTTTCCTAAGTATTGAACAGGGAACTGTCGCAGTCTGTTGGGTCCTCCTCCAAGTGGGGTCCCCTGTCCTGGGCACTGCTGTCTCAAGGAGGGCTGAGAAAGGCCAAGGTAAATCTACCCACGACAATACAGAAAGCTTTGGGGTTTGGTTTGCTGCAGCGTGTGGGGTTGGTCCTGAGCAATGCTGAGCGTTTTTGCAGCTTCAGTTGCCTTCAGCTGGTGTTCAGCAGTTACTCACCTCATGGGCTGAGTGTTTGCCTGTTCTGTGGCACCTTCCTAGCCCCAGCTAGCCATCACCGTGGCATTTTCTGAAGCGTGATCATACCTGCCTCGCAGGTCATCTCAGCCAAGCCTAGCTGAGCCAGAAGAAAAGCTTTTGTGAGAAAATCCTTCCTTGTCTCACTAAGATTACATGGACAAGTTTGGTCTGTCAGAACTCTTCCCTCCTGATTTTTATGCCCCTTGTCTTCCCTGGCTGTACACTTTTGCCGTGGGCATGATGAGGCACGTACTGGCACGTCCCCTTGCCCATGGGTTGGGGGACATAGTGGCTGCCTGGGCCAAGAGAGGAGAGGGGTGGTTGCTCACAGGGGTTCGTGTCACCCTTTTTTTCAAGCTCAGCAACTCCCCCAGGAGTTCAGGGCAGTGGCACCCCAATGTACCCACTGCTTCTGCTCTGCTTTCAGTGCAGTTCATAGCATCATCAGGGTTACTTTGCTGCTTTTAATAACGTGTAAAAACTGCAGGAGGTGTATTGGGTGCTGGAGTGGGGTGAGAGTTCTCTGTGCAGTGCCTGCTCCTGGGAGAGGCTCAGCCATGGGAGCATGTTGTTCTCCTGTGTGTGGTGGGTGTCCCAGCAGTAGAAGTCCCCCACTGTCAGTGCCTGTCTTTCAGGCGAGCCCTGCTCACTACCCTAGGAAAGCTCTGCCTTTTTCTGGCAATTCTTATTAATTGGATTGCCCACAATTGTCTCCACAAGCCAAGACTGAGTTGCTGCTTGATATTCAGTATTTTGAATAGTTTGGAAACTATCTAAAGAGGATGAGAAACTCAAACTCCCTTTAAAGTGAGTGACGGACTGTCCTGCCCCTGGGGATTTTTCTGATCAGAGAAATAAATCTGTGTGTGCTAAGAGAGTGGTTGTTTTTTTCGGCACTAGCCTAAACCTCTTCAGTCTCAGAGCAGGCAGGGAAAAGCTGGGAGGCAGCACGGAGATTGGCTAAGCTGTGGGATTTTCCAGCTGAATTTACATATCGCCCACTGCTCTGCATGCCTTTCTGTTTACATCACTTCAGAGCGATACACACGTACACGCACACAGATAGCGGAAGAGACATTTAGACCGAGGAAAAGCCTGCCCACAGCTCAGGAACTTGGTCATGGTGGCGTCCCGATGGGCTTTGCCGCTCCGTGCCGGCTTGGACGGTGAGTTTCCTCCAAGGTAAAGTGTTTGCCCCGGGTGCTGGATGTCAGGGCTGTGTCAGCAGCGTTCCCCGGGAGACTGCTGTGCTTTAGCAATCGTGGATATGAGTGAGGGAGGAACTGTTTTCATACCTGTGTCTAGGTCTTAGTGGAGAAGCAGGAGGTGTCTGGAATCCAACACCAGTTTAGAAGTGGGTGCCTGTTGCCTGTCCAACAAGCTGGAGCTGTGTTACGCTGATTTTGTGGTCCTTCAGAGTGACCTTTGCAAGGATGTGTAACACTGGGCTGTGCAGCCACCCGGCAAGTGGTTCCTGAGGTTGCTTCTGGTGGTTTCAGAAATGGGAAGTCCTCGATATTCTGTAGGTGAAGTTGTGAGCAAAGAAGCCAAGTTTGTGAGAAGAGGCAGTACCTCTCACTGCCTCATCTCAAGTCATCGTGGCTACAGGACACGGCACTAGCCTAAACCTCTTCAGTCTCAGAGCAGGCAGGGAAAGGCTGGGAGGCAGCACGGAGATTGGCTAAGCTGTGGGATTTTCCAGCTGAATTTACATATCGCCCACTGCTCTGCATGCCTTTCTGTTTACATCACTTCAGAGCGATACACACGTACACGCACACAGATAGCGGAAGAGACATTTAGACCGAGGAAAAGCCTGCCCACAGCTCAGGAACTTGGTCATGGTGGCGTCCCGATGGGCTTTGCCGCTCCGTGCCGGCTTGGACGGTGAGTTTCCTCCAAGGTAAAGTGTTTGCCCCGGGTGCTGGATGTCAGGGCTGTGTCAGCAGCGTTCCCCGGGAGACTGCTGTGCTTTAGCAATCGTGGATATGAGTGAGGGAGGAACTGTTTTCATACCTGTGTCTAGGTCTTAGTGGAGAAGCAGGAGGTGTCTGGAATCCAACACCAGTTTAGAAGTGGGTGCCTGTTGCCTGTCCAACAAGCTGGAGCTGTGTTACGCTGATTTTGTGGTCCTTCAGAGTGACCTTTGCAAGGATGTGTAACACTGGGCTGTGCAGCCACCCGGCAAGTGGTTCCTGAGGTTGCTTCTGGTGGTTTCAGAAATGGGAAGTCCTCGATATTCTGTAGGTGAAGTTGTGAGCAAAGAAGCCAAGTTTGTGAGAAGAGGCAGTACCTCTCACTGCCTCATCTCAAGTCATCGTGGCTACAGGACAGTTACTAATGGTACTTCAGGGGAGTGATTTAAATACAGCTTTCCCAGCGTGGTGTTAGGTGGTTGTGGGACACTGAATGGTGCTTCTGTCTGAAAGCTGTCAGTAGATTTGCTGTGGCGAAAGTGTCCAATCCACTGATTTCTTCAGGCATCAAGGATTCAGTGCTTGTTTATCAAAGGGCAGGGCATCTCTAGTTTGATCACATTTTGCCCAGCTCACGTGCTACCTGGGAAGCACTCCCTTTCTCAGTCACTGGTTAACACTCCCTAGCACTGAGTGTAGCTGTCTCTGCTCTCCTGCTTGTTCTCAATGGCAAAGTCCAAGGAAACTGTACCAAAAAAAAGAGCCGGTGATTGAAATTTACTGTGATTCTGTTTTTTGTTTGTTGGTTGGTTTGTCTTTTTTTTTTTTTTTAAATGTGAAGAAGCTGATGCATTTCAGATGTATCTTAAAAGTGATCTCATTGCACCCAGAGGACAAGCAAGAGCGTGTCACGAAGTTTCAAAACTTTGGAGGATGTTGGGGGGGGGGAAGTGGGGGGGGAAGTGATACTGTGTGTGTTTTGAGTGGTGATTATGGTCTCAGGTTTCCTATTACTTTAATCTGGAAAAATCCCATAATGATAGGAGGGGTTAAACCTTTCCAGGAAAGCGTGGCCACCAGTAAGGCAAAGCAGTATGAAAAGCCCTCAGTGCCTGCACAGCAATTGGGGAATGAAGTAGAGAAGAAAATTTCGATGGCCTTGGGTATAGCAGGGTGGCTCCAGGAAGGGAGAATGCAGCAGAAGAGACACACGTTCCTCTGGCTTCCTTGGAGGACATGGGCTGCAGCATCTGCTAAAATCTTAGTACATTTATTGGTGGTTGATTCAAGCAAGGCAGAGGAGGACCAGTTAGCACCAGTTCTGCTGTGATTTGTGTATGGGACTATTTTCAGCTCTTGAAGCATGATATCTCAAGCTCCAACAGGGTAGGTTTAGACTGAACATTAGGAAAGAATTTTTCACTGAAAGAGTGGTCGGGCATTAGAATAGGCTGCCCGGGGAGGTGGTTGAATCACCATCCCTGGATGTGTTTAAGAGTCTTTTAGATGTGGTGTTGGGGAGGTATGGTGTAGGGGAGAACTTTGCAGAGCAGGGTAGATGGTTGGACTCGATGATCCCAAGGGTCTCTTCCAACCTAGACGATTCTATGATTCTATTCTATCTTGTATTACGACCTGCCATTCCCTCTCAAAAAACAGTAGCAGGACTGAGAATTTGGTCTTGGAGGGGTAGGAGGTTGTTGGTTTGGAGGTTTGGTTGGGGTTTTTCTTTTTTTTTCTTAAAAAAATCAACAGTTTAATGAAGCGAACACCCCAAATGGATCTGTTCTTTGAGTGAGGATGTGAGAAAGACCACAAGCTGTGAAAGGTGCGGCGTGCAGCACTGTAATTTAGGGCAAATTTTTAAAGCACCTTTGATTAAGAGCTTTGTGTGGAAGAGCTCTGAGGCTGTTTCTGCCAGCCTGGCCACCCAGCAGCGACCACTGAGCTAAGACAAGCCAGTCTCAGTTGCAGAGATCGGGCACTACCGAAACCTGGCTTGTATCACGACCTGCCATTCCCTCTCAAAAAACAGTAGCAGGACTGAGAATTTGGTCTTGGAGGGGTAGGAGGTTGTTGGTTTGGAGGTTTGGTTGGGGTTTTTCTTTTTTTTTCTTAAAAAAATCAACAGTTTAATGAAGCGAACACCCCAAATGGATCTGTTCTTTGAGTGAGGATGTGAGAAAGACCACAAGCTGTGAAAGGTGCGGCGTGCAGCACTGTAATTTAGGGCAAATTTTTAAAGCACCTTTGATTAAGAGCTTTGTGTGGAAGAGCTCTGAGGCTGTTTCTGCCAGCCTGGCCACCCAGCAGCGACCACTGAGCTAAGACAAGCCAGTCTCAGTTGCAGAGATCGGGCACTACCGAAACCTGGTCTGGGACCTTATGCATAATTAAAATGTTGTAGTGGGTGGATGCTTCCAGGTTTCCTAAAATGGAAGTGAAGCCCCAAGTGTAGCTTTTGTGTCATGGAAACAGCATTGAACATTGGCCTCTGTTCTAACTTGATTTTAGTTTTTTTGGGAAAAATGAGATGCTTTGTTCCACTAGAGCAGTCACTTCTGATCGAGTTACAAGCACATTCGAAAGTTATTGCTTCAGGTTTTAACATGAAGTATTGCAAAAAGTTTTTCTATCCCAAGGACTCATTACCCTTTAGGAAAAGCACCTCCTACAAAATGATTTCCCTTTTCTGAACTGCATTTGTACAAAGGAATGACAGTGTTCAAACAGCTGTTGAATGTGCTCTCTCAACTTTGCAGTCAATTGAGGTGCTGGTAAAAGTAGCAGCAATTTAAAAATATCACTTGTATTTGTATTGATGACAGCTCAGTACAATTATGGTCTCAGTTTAAGTAGCTCAGAAAAGTTTGTATGATGTTTAAGAGCAATACAAAAAACTTGTAAACAGTAAAAAGATTCTTTCTGTTCCGCAGAAGCAAAGACCCCCCCAGATGGAGGTGCCATGCTCTGTTGGTAAGGCTGAACTTTGTGTTTCATGTTCTTCTAACACTGACTCTGGGCATATGCCACGGGCCTTAGAGAGGTCACCCTAGGATTAAGAAATGCCTTGTTGGGTGAAAGTATTGGCCTGCCTAGCCCCAGTCCTGTCTTCAGCAGAGCATGAAAATGGATGCTATTAATGAAGAGCACACGAATCTGATCACTTTCTACCATCCATTTGCCTCATAATTTTCCCACCGCTCAGAGTAGTTGGATTAGGGACTACATCCCGTTGATCGTTTTATTTGTCAGTCCCTGAATTTTCTCAAACTACACTGTGGCCTTTTTCCGAAGCAATGAGCAGAACTGCTACAGCACTCGGGAGACAAGTACATCAAGGTTTTATGTAGCACCCAAACGACACCCTTGCGATTGTTCTCCACAGCTTTTGTGATGCTGCTCAGAATTTCATTGGTTTGTTTGTCTGCTGCTGTCGTCTGGGCTGAGAATTGCATCCAACTGTCCACGGAGACTCCAGTGTTTCTTTCCTGAGTTGTAGCTGCCGGGTCAGAGCTCAGCATTACCTAGGCCTGCTTTACATTATTTTTACCTAGATGCATTCCTTGATGTTTTTCTCCATAAAGCTCATCTGCAGCTTTCATGTCTTCTCAGCTTTGTGAGGTTCTTCTTGAGTTCCTCACCATCAATATGGTAGATGACTACCAAAAGAGCTTAGTGTTGTCTGCAAACTTGGTGATTCCACTGCTCGCTCGTTATTCAACATCTTCATCTGTGATCTTGGAAAAGCTTATTCAGCAGTGTTTCCTGGGGGAGCCCTTGCGTAGTCTGTCTAACCTGAGGAGTGACCATTGAACTCCACCCTGTACTTCCCGTCCTGTGACTGCCCTGAGATATGTCTGTCTCATTGATCTGCTGTAGCTCACGCACGTTCTTATGGCTCATGATTTACAAGTCAGACTAGATGCTGATAAGTCCTCATCATCACATTCTTTAAGCCCTGTTAGTGTAGTTTGCAAGCGCTTATGAAATGAGTGCTGTTTCCACCAGAGATAAAGGCCAAGAAAGCCAGTGTGACTGTCCCAGGGTTGTCTTTGGAGAAGAGTTTGCATTTGAGCTGATGAATCTTGTCTCACTTATGCTTTGGTCGGAGACGTTCCCTTGCAGGTTACTGTTGGCCACTGAGAATTGGTTCACAGATAGAAAGTGTGGACAACACCTTGGTGCTCTAGAAGGGCAAGGTGGATGGAGCTACTGGACTGGATTTATCAGCCCTGTTACCTCCCCCAGGAGATCCCTGGCTGTGTGAGAGCTTGCGATGCACCCGAGGAAGGGGCTGTAGGCCACAAACACACACCCCTGCTTTGGGTCCCCACTTGCCTTGCCCCTCTTGCCCCTGTCCCCCTGAGCTGGGCTGCTGGAGCCTTCCCCTTCCGGCTGCGCTGGTGTAAGAAAAACAGAAGCTTGTGTCTTATGCCGTAAATACCCAGGTTGTGAAATAAAGAAATTCACATCATCCACAGCCTTTCCCCAGCTGGAGCAGGATAACCCCGTGCCTGCCTTTCTCATGAGGCAGCTGTGCACATTGGCCTCACTCTCCAGCAAACGCTCCTGCTGTGCCTGGTTTTTGCCAGCCCAGCAGTTTCCGCAGGGGTGAATAACCTTAAAGACAGCTTCCACGAACTGAAGAGGGAAAAGAGGAAGAAGGGAGCAGACGTAAGTCGTGTTGCTGAGCTTTACGGGCTGTTGACTGCGTAAGGCACACAGGTTTCTTGGCAGAGAGACGCTGGGCGTGCAGGGCGTTGTGTCTGCCAGCCGCTCCCCAGCGGTGCCACGTGTCACCTCTGGGATCCGATGCCATCCCCACGTCTCACCCTGGAGAGCAGCTGGAGCACAAACCCCACAGTTGCCATTGTGCCAGCAATAGTGTAGTTCCCGCGTGAGAAACGGGCTCCTAACTGGGATCAGGCAGGTTGTGATGTTTGTGAAGAACGAGATACCTTCTCCTCAAGCCACGTGCCCCATCAAAGTCTTGGCCTTCATCTTGAGGTTGGTTGTAAGGACCTTTTTTGTGTGCACTTTGGTGGCTGAGAGGACAGGAGACCCTTTGAGGTACCTGTGCCAGTCATAGAATCATAGAATGGTTTGGGTTGGAAGGGACCTCAAAGATCATCTAGTTCCAACCCCCCTGCCATGGGCAGGGACACCTCCCACTAGAGCAGGTTGCTCAAGGCCACATCCAGCCTGGCCTTGAACACCTCCAGGGATGGGGCATCCACAACTTCCCTGGGCAACCTGTTCCAGTGTCTCACCACCCTCACAGTAAAAATGAGGGTGGTGAGACAGACTCCTGCCAGACTCCTCTTGTGGGCAAACTCTTCAGTGTGGGCCAGAGTATTAGCAGGGCCAGTGGTCCTGGGGGTGCCTCCCCTCCCTGATTTGAGCTGCAGTGATGGGGTTGGCAGCAGCCTGAAGCAGTCAGCATAAAACCACTCTGTTGCTGATCCTGTTGGCCTCCGCAGTGGGGGGAGAGAGCACTGATTTCTCCTGCTATCTCCGCAACCACTGGTGGTTGGATTTTTCCTTGCCTGGAGTACTAAAGTAGGAATCTTAAGGCTTTTTCTTCTTGCTGAGTCTCAAAAGCCTGAGCTGATTCCTGTGGTGTGCAAATGCTGAAACCTGCCCTTTCTTCTCCCTCGCATCTGGTTACTATCAGCTGTGTGATTTAGCACATCGTGGATCCCCACAGCTTCCTTTTTCCAGGCTAGGCTTCTCCCCCTCTTTTTTTTAATGTCAAAACCACTAAAGTTGCATGTTTTTTCTTTTTTTTTTTAAAAAAAAGATAATAAAAATTAACTCCAGGCAAGGAGAGTCTGGATCACAGGCTGGATTCCCAAGCTGATCTCCAGATGTGTGGGTCCACACGTGCCTCTCTGGTTTAAAGGGCAGCCCTGTGCTGTTGTGCTGTCAGGACATACACGTTCTTTCAACAGTTCTTGTCGTTTTAGAGCAAGTGGAGCCTGTCTTCTCACTGCACGTGTCAGGGTGCCTCTGCAATCTCTTTTGCTGTAAATCATAACCTGACCCTGTAGTGTCCTGGGCTGGAAGATTGGGAGAATGTTTCCAGCATGAGGGTTTTTCATCTGATTGTCTGTGCAGCTGCTGAAGATGCTCAGAGTATTTCTGGAGCCCCTTTGTATTTGGGCCTCTGAGAAGGACTTAGCAGCCCAAAGGATTCCTTCTAGGAAGGATTTTTTTTTCCTTCTAGGCCACAGAGCGTGTGTGTTTTGTAATACAAAATATTTGATACTTTCACTGTGTCGTAGTCTCTATCTCCTCAGGGCACGGTTCTGCTCAGACCCCGCAGGCTGAGGACCTCTGTCTGTTCTCAGACCAGGGGCAGGAGCTCCCCATGGCCAGTGCAGGGTCCCCCAAGGAGGAACACCAGCCACCTGGGAGGGATGCTTGTCCCCTGGGCCTGGGAGCACAGGACAATGTGGCTGGCAGCGTTCAGATGCCAAGCCGAGGTTCAGAGATCTGGTGGTGATTTTCCCAAGTGCTGTAGGAAGCTGGTATTGATGTTGACAATGCCAGCTCTTTTCTGCCTCCTTTTAACTTCTTTGATAACAGTTGGAAAAGGCCTTTCTCACTACCTTTTGGAAAAGAGCTTGAGATGTGAAGGAGCTGTCAGACAGTGCTCTGGAGAGATGTCTGCTCTGTTGAAATGCTTCCTGTATATGGTGGTTGCAGGGATTTGGGCTGAAATCAGATATTCATGTGGTGGCTGGTGTTCTGCAGCCTGGCTGATATTCCACTCGACATTTTTTCCATTGCTTGCATTCCTCTGGTTTCTGTTCAGAGAAGACACGAAGCAGGCTCCCTGCTGCTGCTTGCAGGTAGGTTGCTCAGCCAAGCTGCAGAGCACAGGACATGCTTCTAAACCATGAGTGGAAAATCCCTGTATTCCAGCCTGCATTCCCTTCCTCGCTTTGGATTTATCCAAGATCTGTTGAAGCTGGAAGGCGTTTTGCATCCGTTTCAGTGAGGAAACTGGAGATGTGCCTCCTGAATGCATTTCACCAGTAAGCAGTTCTGTGGCCCGCTGGGTCACACCAGCAGTGATCACACCACGGTGGACACCTCCTATCCTGCACAGGAGTTTCAAAGGCAGTTATTTAAAGGGTCGTGCTTATCCTTGGCTGGCAGGCCATAACTCACTGATGGCAGTAGCTCAAGTGCCTGTTTGTTGCACATCTGATCCTATGTTTAATGATATTACAAAACTACACAAACCGTTACTTGTCCTCATTCTTGTTTTTTCCTGTCTCTTTATGGTACAAAGCGAGTGCTTTCCCATTGCTTTTTTGAGTCTCCATCTGTTATATTTGAAGGCAATACATGAAAATGAAAGGGGAGTGAAGCTTTTGCCTGTGTTTCCAGACAGCCTGCAATCCTCCATAAGGATGGGCTTCCTCTCTTTCCATCTGGGAGACGCTGTCTGCCTTAAACCCCCAGTAGGAATATTTGATATGCCAGATTCCTTAGTGCTGTCATGATGGGTGAGGTGGAAGCATATCCCTGCTCTTGTCTTGGGAGTAGTGCAAAACAGAGGGTGTTTGGGTAGATGCTGCTGAGGTTCTCTGAAGAAATCATGAATTCATGGCTCTTCTGGAAAGGAAGTCCCTCTATTTCCACCCTAACGTGGGAGGAGGAAGAGGATGCTGAATCCCTTCTCCAGAGGAGATTGGTGAACTTAGCTGTATCATTAGACATATGGAGCTGTAGGGATACGTGCATGTTATTAGACATGAGATAATGCAACCTTGAAACGTGAAATCACGGGAAATGTGGCAGCCTGTCATCACTTAGGGAAGTACTTGCTGTGTGTTATTTATGAGGGCTGCATCATCTGGGGGTCCCAGCGAAGGTGAAGACCCTTTTGTGCCAGATGCTGCACAGATATCCACATGAAGATTCTTTCATCTTTGAGCTTTGTCGTCCAGAAACGCTGTGCAGAAGAGATAAACTAAAGAGACTTTAGAGAGGTTAAAGAGGACTAAAGAGACTGCAGGGAGGAAGCAGAGAGCCCCAGTGGCTTTCCCAAGGTTGTGAGGGGCTGAATGGGGTTCAGATCTCAGGGGCCCACAGCCAGTGTATTACCCAAAAGGCTTTCTCTTCCCTCTTTCCCGCTGCCCACCCTCCCTGTCCCTTCTGCTGTCTGCTGTAACAAACTACTGAAAGGAATAAAAGGATCCTGATGGCCAATGCCAAACTTCTCTTCTCTGCTTGCTGGAGCCCAGCTTTAAACTCGGCAGGTCTCCATGATGCAGCAGCACAACACTACTTCATTCCTGCTGTTCTTGAGACAACTCCAGCAACTCTGCTTAGCATCTCCTTAGGGATCTGGCATTTGCAAACAGCCAGGACAGCGCTTTCAAATGTGTGGAAAACATTATCCAGATCCCTGTTTTTAAGATGGTCTTGGGTTTGGTTTTGAGGGTTTTGTTTGTTTGGGCTTTTTTTTTTGTTGGGGTTTTTGGTTTTAGTTTTAGACTGTAACTTTTTTCGAGAGTTTAGACCTGGGCGGTGATTCCCTGGGCTGTGCTGCTGCTGTGCTCTGCTGGCCTGAAGACCCCCAGCGAGTGAGCAACACCAAGTGTTGTGTCAGACGTGGCTGGGCTGTTGGCCATTTGCAGAACACTGGTCGAGGACATCCCCAGCATCACCTTCACAGTGTTTGAAATGTTAGTGCAGGATGACACCGGCCCCATGTGCAGCAGCCCCACGCTGGGGCTCGCCAGGGAGGTGGGTATACTCTTGGGATGGGACTAAGGAAGCCCTGGGAAGGTCCCAGGTCACAGCCACGTTGTGTGATTGTGTCTCTGTGAGCCTCAGTTTCCCTTTCTGTAAAGCAGTGAAATCACAGTGGTCTCTTTTAGAAAGAGCTTGGAGTTTTAGGACTTGTCACCCTTAGATAAAGCCAATTGCTAGAAACACCCAAGATGCTTCTTCATCTCCCCAAAAGCTAGAAATGTGGGCACCAAAATGTGAGTTTGAAAGCCTGACCAGAGCAGTGCCATCTTTGCCAGGGCCAGAAGCAGGGACTGATTGCAAGTGTCTGTGGGGTGTTTCTTCCCAGGCACTCTTCCCTGGTGAATGGCTCCCATCCTGCAAAAAGGGATTTGGGTTGTCTTAGTAAACCGTTTTTGGCCTGTGTGTCCTCACTGCAGATGTCTGTCTGGTCTGTCTGTTTAGCCCTTGGACTCCGCTGCTGGCAGTGAGAGTACCAAGACTTAACTATACCTTGGACAGAAAGGGGTGTCTTAATCAGGATCCTTCCTGAGCAGCTTGTTCCTGGAGCACAGAGTCCCCGTCCCCGTGGCCAGCCTGGGACAGCCTGCAAGTGCCAGCAGTACCTTTTAGCTGCAGGGATGAAGGGGCAGCTTGGGAGCAGAGCTCAGTGCCCTGCTGAACCCTAGTCTTCTCTGATGGAACTTCTGCTCAAGCCAGAAGCATCTCCTTATGATGGCAGAGAGGAGGTGCAGCTCCTTCCCATGGCTCCGAAGGAAACTCTTTGAGAGCATCTCGTCAGATTTGCTGGGACAACAGCATAATTTTGTGCCCTGAAGCCAGGATCAGGTTTCAACAGAGGTTAAAGACAGCAAACTCCATGTGTTTCTGCAGATTATTATTGTGTAATACTTGACTTTGCAAACTTGAACCTAGTAAAAAAACTGTAAACAATGGAGGAAGAGAAACGAGCCCCTCTGCTGACTTCTAGGGGAGAGAGGGTTTCTCTTTCTGGCTGATGGTCCAGATTTTGCTGGTTGGTTCTGACCAGAAACTGGGAGTGAGATTCAGAATCGCAAACACGTTACTTGAAGTAAGTTTTATTTCATGGTTTCCTTGACCTTGACTGTGATGGAAAGGATTCCTTTAATGCAAATACAACTAAATCAAACATGGGATTTTTGCTTTCGGCTAAGATCTAGCCCTGGCTTTTGTGTTCAGCAGTACAGCCGAGGGCTTCTGAATTAAATAGCAAAACTCCCGCTGAGTTCATCACAGGAACGGGACGAGGTCTGTGCTCATCACCCTTTTGAATATGAGGCAGCCTTAATTTCTGGGGATGTTTAGGCTTTGGTTTCCTTGGCTGGAAGTGCCAGAAAGGCTGGCACAGCCTGTCTGGGAAAGAAGCTCCCTTGGAGGGACCTCTTTCTGCCACCCTATCTGACAAGGATGTGGAGCTGCTGAGTTCCCAGGGCACCGTTGCTTCCTTCTGGGGGTGGGTGTTCCTGGAGGGAGGAAGGCAGTCACAACCCCTTGTGCTAAAGCAAAGACTGAATGTCTTTCTTGGAAGGTGGCCTGAGCTGTAAAGCTGTGAGTGAACAAACTCCCTGGGCTCTGGAGTCCAGGCCAGCTCAGCCTGAGCCTCCCAGTTAATGGGATAAGGGTTTTACTGGTGTAGCTTTACATCCAGAGACTTTTTCTGCCCTCCATCCACTCAGAGTTCCCCAGCACACTGAAAGATCAGACTTGTGTCTGTAGGCTCTGCCAAAATCCCTCTGCCTGCCATGGTACAGTGCTGCGCGCCATTCTAGCGAGCGGGAAAGAACGACACACCAGTATGATGCAAGTTCAAATCCAACTTTATTAAACAGGCTGCGTTCTTATATATTCTTTCTGTTCTTCAAGTTCCCAAGCCGTTGGCCAGGAGGCAACCGGAATTACTGTAACATCAGCACCTGTATCCATCATCATTAACACATTATTTATACTGTTCCCATCAGGTCCTGTCACAGTGACCCTTCTTTTCGGTCTCTCAGCACCTAGCACTTGGCAAAAAGCAACATTAGGGGTTCCTGTTGATCCAAATCCTCCGTCACCCGGGTTTGGGACACATGCTCTAAAGGGAATTAATTGAGCAATAACACTGCCCACAGGAATATGAACTGGGGGTGCAAAGCATTGCACCATGATTCCAATTGGCCCTGTATAATCAGCATCTATACATCCTGGAAATACAAAGATTCCTTGCTTTGATGCAGACGATCGACCTATTAAAAGAGCTGATAAATTGTGTCCCAAAGGTCCAGATCCATTGGAAGGAAGTACATGTACCGCAGAATCGACAATGTTTACTGGTTCTGCAACGGCCAAATCGACTCCCGCGCTCCCTCTTGTGGCGGATGGCAGTTCGTCGAGACAGCCGCGACTCTGTCTGTTTCCTGTTTCCTGTACTGGGCACTGGTGAGGCCTCACCTTGAGTACTGTGTCCAGTTTTGGGCCCCCTACCATAAAAAAGACATTGAGGTACTGGAGCGGGTCCAGAGAAGGGCGACAAAGATGGTGAGGGGTCTGGAGAATAAGTCTTATGAGGAGAGGCTGAGGGAGCTGGGGTTATTCAGCCTGGAGAAGAGGAGGCTGAGGGGAGACCTTATTGCTCTCTACAACTACCTGAAAGGAGGGTGTAGAGAGGTGGGGGTCGGTCTCTTTTCTCAAGTCACAGGCGACAGGACAAGAGGAAATGGCCTCAAGTTGCGCCAGGGGAGGTTCAGGCTGGATATTAGGAAAATTTTTTTCACTGAAAGGGTTATCAGCCATTGGAATGGGCTGCCCAGGGAGGTGGTTGAGGCACCATCCCTGGAGGTGTTCAAAAGACGGGTTGATGAAGTGCTGGGAGGTATGGTTTAGTGATGATGTTCCTTGTTTGTTGTGTGGGTGTCTATTTTTGTCAGTTAGGTTGATGGTTGGACAAGATGATCTTTAAGGTCCCTTCCAACCTAGAAGATTCTGTGATTCTGTGATATTTGTATGCTGCGTCCCTCGGTGCACGGCTTTGCCAGTTTCCCTGACAGATGCCTCCAGTCAGCGGAGTTCCGTCTTTTCGAAATTTCGAGCGACAATCAGTCGCTTTATGTCCAAATTTACCGCATTGAGCACAATTACCATTCAAAGAGTTCTGGTTTCCTGGCTTACGGGTACAAGGGCACATTCGCTTAACATGACCTTCTTGACCACATTGATAACATCTTGGCTTTGAATTTCTGTTCCCATTCCCAGCCCTTCTTTCTGTTCTAAGAGCTGTTGCTAACGCAGAAGCATGTATTTTTGCTCTAGTTTCTTCTTCCACATAGGGAGCCCTAGAGCATGCTTCTATTATTTGAGTAATGGATGCCCCTGGGGGTAGACTTGAAATTAACTGTTTACAGGTAGCATTGGCATTCTGAATGGCAATCTCCTTGGTTAATACTGCTTTTAATTCTGGTGTTACATTAGGGGCAATTTCGATAGCTTCCCTCAATCTGTCTACAAAGGCAAGAAAAGACTCGTTCGGTCCCTGGGAAATTTTTGTGTATGGTGGGTTAGGTGCATTCAATTGCGGAAGTGCAAGGAATGCAGTTAAACCAGCATTTTTTGACAATTGCAAGATACGAGTATGTAATGCTGCTTGTGCTGCCGTATCCCAAAAAAAAAAATATCATAAGCGTCCTGAATTGTAACCAAGAGTCCTTTTTGCCGACTCTAAAGCAATAATTCAACTAAATCAGTTTTTGATATCTGTGTTTCAGTTTTTTCTGCTAACTTCATTAAACTATTAATAATTGCTTGTTCTACTGCTGATGCAGCATTTCCCAGCCTGCTAAGTTTCCTGACTCACCGGTCAGCCGTGCACGACTTCGCCTTTCTTTGGGCGCCCAGCTTATTTCTCTGCTGGCAGCAGGATCCTGGCTTGCTCCGCAGTGTGGTGTTCTAATCACCCTTTCATCATCACGTCGGGGTCACCAGATGCTGCGCGCCGTTCTAGCGAGCGGGAAAGAACGACGCACCAGTATGATGCAAGTTCAAATCCAACTTTATTAAACAGGCTGCGTTCTTATATATTCTTTCTGTTCTCCTGTACACGCGATCACGCGCCGAGCACGCAAGATAGAGCCAGCTTGATTGGGTAGCACGCGTTGTCCACGCGCCCTTAATCCTTAAGTGATTGGTTAGTCTAAAAAGATGCTATATGCGTATTATTCTTGCTATCAGCATTTTCCCATCCACATTTTCTTACTTTTCTGCTAACTTAAATTGCAACTGTATCCTTTAGTTTTAGCTCATGGCCTTGGTTCACAAACCCTGGTATTCATTCAGTATCGCTAAGGCCCCAACAGTACAGTCTGTTCTGTGCTTGCCGTCGCTGTGTCTTGTGGAGGGGGCTCCCTTTTAGGACCCTGCTTATTAATCACTGCTCTGTGCAAAGGGGTTTGGGAAGAAGCAAGTAACGTGCTTTCTGAATTACGCTCCGACTGGGGATACAGAGCCTGCATAGGACTCTTCTTTGCTGGGGCTGTCAGTCACAGCTGGTACATAGGCTAATTTTTAAAATATTGATGTGTATGGTGATCAGTGGAATGCTGTCTTGTCTTAGAGTAGTCTCCTGAGAAGTCTCATCTGCTCTTAAAACAGTTGTGTGCTTGTAAAACAGCTAATGATTATGGGTATTCCAGTATTTGATTAAAAGGTCATTTTAAAAGATACCATATCTATAGAAAATGCTGAACACTCATCCAGGAATGATTTGAGGAAACCTGACTTTGACCTTGCATCTTGCTTCTGAAAATCCAGGTTTATGTGAGCTTAGGTACATACTTGGACTTAATGCTACAGGAGATTGTTCTCTGAGCACAGGAAAATATGTACCATGAACTTAACTCTCTTTCTGTCTTTCTTCTTCCGCAGAGCAAACTTCCCATGACTAACAAATGCTGGCCTAGATTATGAGCTCAAACAAGAACGCTCGCTACAATCGTTTCTCCAGTGGCACAACAAACATCACTACTTCCGAAAATACTAACGGGGTAAGGCTCGGTGGTGGTGGCAGAGGATAGGGGCTAGGGCTGCTCCTTATGTTCTCATCCTTTCTTTTAAGAAAATGAAGATGACTTTTGAAAATATGGTACTTTCTTGCCTATTAAAAATCACAATATCCACAGATAGAAGTTGGGAATATATATGTACGTTTTTTCACCAGTTCAGGAAGGGTAACAAGCCTTTGGGCTGTGCTGAAGTGATACGCACTGACCTTCATTTTGTCAATATTTCAGACAAGAATGGAAACAACTTTTGGTCCAGCCTACTCTGCTGTGACAACCATCACAAAGGGTGAGTGTATTTCATGCATAGAGCTTCTCCCCAGAGCTCTGCGTGTGATTCCTGCTGTTTTTTGTTGTTGTTGTTGTTTTACAGGTCATAAAAAGATTGGGAGAATCGCTGTGTTCATTAGAGACAGGTGCTGAGGTGCTGTTTTTAGTATTCTGCAGCCCAAGTGTTATTTAATCATGGCATCTGATCACCAGGCGTGATGGAAATGAGCATGCACAGAAATTTTCTCCCATTAGTCAGACTTAACAGTACCACTGGGAAGCCCTTGCTGAAGTTAGGGTAGTACAACAGGACTCGATACAGAGCTCAGTCCCAAATCTTATTTATCTCTGTAAATTCTCACGCAATCATTACGAGCACTGAAAATTCCCATCTTCACTCTGTGCCTGACTGTGTGTTACTCTGGACACTTTGGTAAAACCCCCATGGCCATTTTTAACTCAGACAGGAGGAGGTGCAAGCGTACATGCCCATTTAAAATTCTGGTGCTTTGCTCCTCAAAGCCCAGCAGGTGAGGAAGCTGAGCCCTGACATGTGGTGTGAATGTAGGAGGAGATCTGTTTTCATTTTGGAATAAAAATACCCGTACTTTAGTAAAGATAAACTGTGGCACTTGACACTGATTTAGATAAGGAAATGAATGTCTGCCTGGAGGAAATGTTTGAATTACGTTTGTACAGCACTCTGGTATCTATATATTTTTTGACTCCTGAATCTTTACGTTCAAAATGTTATAGACGTCAGTAATGTGATCTTTAAACAAATATCTCCAGTTTAATTTAGCACCCTTTGCTTGTGCTACAAGAACATCCAGACCTTCCTTGATTGAAACAATTTCTGTTGGTTACTGAAATACGTGGGAGTATAAGGTTTCCTTTTAATAATAATTTTAACCTATGGACCTGGTAGAATGTTATCTGTGTTCTTTTCTGGGCAAGCTGCCCGCAAAGGGCTGCGTGCATTTCAGGAAGCTATCAGAGATCAGGGTTGTTCTGCCTGCACTGATATGTCCAGGTCAAGAACTGGAGATGGGGAATCCATAGGTTTTTCCAAGGAACACTTACAACTACGGGGACTGACCTGTAGCTCAGAAATATTCCTGAGGAACCTAAGCGCTTGCTTTTAATTTTTTGTTTGTTTGTTTGTTTTTTTTATTTGCTTTAAAGCTGACGGGACCAATACTTTTAAACAGCATCGTCGGACCCCATCCTCCTCCAGCACACTCACCTACTCCCCACGAGATGAGGACGATGGCATGGTAGGTGTTGCCAGGAACCCCCCTGATGTCTGGCTGAGCTGATTATCTGTCAAATGAGAGATGTCAGGTGCTCCTCTGGACTTCTCTGTCTCCCTCGACATCCCCATGCACTGCATTGTGTCAGAGGCAAATGTCTGCACCAGAGGCAGGACCAGCCTCAGCGTTCCCTGGCTGCTCCCATGGTTGGTGCACTGGGGAAGCAGAACCTGCTCCTGACCTGGGGCTTTAGGTTGGCACCTTTAGGTGCTCGCACGAGGTGAGCAGTGTGCTCTGGATCTTCTGAGCTTGGGAGAAAACACAGCTACCGTCAGTGATGTCTGGCTGTGGCTGAGGCCAGTCAGTCTTGATCAGAGCGTGTTGGATGGACCGTCCAGCAGCACAGCTGGCCCTGCAGTTATGACCAGAAAATCCATTCCTCTTTCCACCTCCAGATGGGGCTTCTGACCACGGGGAGCACATTTGAAACCTGCAGAGTGGGATGTTGGACACCACAGGCTGTTCTCGGCTGCTGGGGATTACATCATCGGGGTCTTCTCACACAAACCGTTCCCATGTCTTGCGATATCTTTGCAGAAAAGCACTTCCCAAATTTGTGCCCACCTTTCTCATTCATCACACTCACTTCTGAGTAACTTCTTTTGGGGAAATTCAGTGATCCAACAGGCCATAGGTAAAGCAAAATTAAATCAGCTAAATCTATCAAATGAAGAACAGGAAAGCAAACCTCAGTGAATGGACAGATAGCTCTGAGGCCTTGATCTTCTCCTATTCCTAGTGCTTCAGCCACATCTCATAACCACAAGCTCCTACTTAGATTAAAGCATAGGGAGTAGACTTTGTCAGGTTAGGAGACTCAGCTTCCAAGCGAATGGATCGTTGCTGAAGTTAAGCACTAGCGGAGACTGGGGTCAGCAGCAGTATGGAGCTACAACACTTCTTAAAATAAATTTGACACCAGATTGCAAAGAGCTTTATTCTCAGCATCCCATAAAGTTCCTTCTGGTGCTCAGAGCTCTTGCTGGTTTTTATGTGAGTGTGTGTTTGGTTTTGGAATATCATGTTGTCCTTTTCATGCACGGCTTGTATGCAGGCGGCTTTTGTGATAGCTGTAGGTAGCTCACTTAAAGATTCAATGGGGATTAGGGAGGGCTCACCCCGCTCCAGAATGTCAACTCCTCCAGCCCAATAAGCTACTCGGCTGGTGATAGAATGGGGTGTATCTGCCGGGTCGGGTCCTAAATTTAAGATAACTCCTGGACCCCAGTACCCACTGGCTTCATCCTGGCTTAACATTATTCAATCTCCGCCAGTTAAGCACACTCGCCACAAATACTGAGTTTCAGATTCACAAGCATTTCTGCTATATTTCTCTTGCAAATTTGACAGTTGTAACAGATCCCAGGGGCTGGTTTGCGTAGTATTCCGTGGATTACCACCCCGAGGTCCTGTAGTTATTTCTGTTTTGATAACAGGTCTGGCTTCATATTCAGGAAGAGCTGTGGGGAATGAAGGAACGTCGTCTTCTGACTTGCTATTATTGGGACCACCCTAAATGTCTCCATCCCAATCTTCAGGGGATACTATTAATTTCTTAATCTGTACAATGTCAGGGGGTGGGGAGCCTGTATAAGCATCATTTCAACCTTTTGTTCCAATTTTTGCATTTTCTCCTTTTGTTCCTGCAGTTGTTCTCGCAGTTGTTTATTTTCAACGTACAGGAGTAACTCATTTGCCCTCCTGCTCTCTAAATGCGGCTTCCAAACAAGTGCCTAACATTTTGCAGATGACTCTCTTATCTTTTCCATCCTTTGTATGGCCTCTAACTTCTTTTAAATGCTCTTCAACAACTTTCCAAATATATTAATTATCACGAGCCCAATCCTCTGAGAATTTGGGACTCGGGTACACTCCATGCCTCCGTAAATAATCAGTGATAACGCCTGACATCCTGCCGACTACGCCAGTTGTCACGGACGGAGTGATTAACTTCACCTAGTTAGAGTGAAGCAGAGAAAGATTTATTAAGCACCACAGCCCTTCTCTGCCAGCTGCTGCAAACAAACTCACTAACCTTTTTATAGGAAGCTTCCTTTGCTTTTTCAAGAAATAATCTGGGATTTTCCCTTCCACGTCACGGTATTTTCCCTTCTCCAGAAGCTGCTAAGGACTTGTCAGCCATCAGAGAGACGGCTGGAAGAGGAGTCAGAGCCCTCCCGTGACATCCATCACCCCTCTTTCTTTCTTTTTAAAGCTTCTGTTAAGGAAACCAAAAGCAGAGCAGCGTGTTTTGTGTGCAAGGCAGGGATTACTGAGCGGCTGCTGTCATTCTTCCTGTAAACATTGTCACAGGTTCCCAGCCTTGCTGTGCCTACAGGGAGTGGGAACAAGGACTGTACTAGAGCCTTCACACGGAGGCTGCTTTTGTAGCTGATGTGATGGGAACTGCACCTAAAGGTTACAGCAGAATATTGGGACAAATGTGGAAGAAGAGCTGACTGGCTGTCCAAAGTCTCAGTGGTTTACAGGGGGCTTCACCTCTGATCCAGAGGCTGGAGTGAGTTACTGGCCAGCTACAAGCTCTCTGTCTTCCATCAAAAGATGTTTGAGCACGCCATCCTTGGACTGTTTGAAGATGGGCTTGATGTTGCGTGCAGAAATAGCCCTGGCACAGCTGTGGGGAAGTGGGTCCCTTCTGACAGATCTTCCCAAATCCAAGCCTAGCCGAAGCTGTGCCATTTGTGCCACCCCTCCCCTGTGGCAGGGCCTGGTGCTCCTTGGCTTTGGTGCATGTGGGTCCCCCACAACCTGGGCACAGCCTCTGCCATTCGATGTTGTCACCACAGCCCAAGTGGAGTGATCTTTCTTAGCACATCGGTTTCACTCCTCTGTAGTTTACACCAGCATTAGCCCAGCCAGGACACACGTCTCTGAACCCGCAGTGTTGCACAAGGCTGTGTCTCACACCTTTGCCCCCTGGAAGTGCTTGTGGGCTGCAGTCCCCCTCCTCTCCATCAGTGATCAACACAGGATGTTGGTCTTGATAAAACTGCCTCCCTGCAGAGCCTGCCTTTGCTGCCCTGATTTCTCTGTCACCTCCAGAATGGGAACTATGCACAGTCATTCCTGTTATTTTGATAACTTCTGTTACTAGTGGAGGAAAATAATAAAATTAATGGATACACATAAAATTGATTTACCTCATTATAAGCATTTCTCCTCAAGGTTTACGTATTTAGCCAATAAATATGCCTTCTTTAATAAAAAGAGCTTTATGCTTTGGCTTCTAAGCAGATACAGCATTACTGAGCTCCTAGGATTCCAGTATCATAAAAATTAAGAAGCAGAGCAGTGTGAAGAACCAGCAATATCCTGATCTGCTCCTCTTCTGCAGCCCATCAAGGACTGTGCTCAGGCTGCAGCGTAGCCTGTTTCTGGGGAAAACAGCAGTCTCTGAAGCTCATCTTACAACTTTCATTGCTGAATCTCCTGACTGCCCCACTGGCCTCCTGTATTGCTTTTGTCTGTCCTTGGGTTTGATGTTACCTACTTTTCCCCAGGGCGAGCACATAAAATGTGACTCGGGAGGTTTGGATTGAACAGGAGGAAAAAATGTTTTGCTTACAAGGTAGTGCAGAACAGGAACTCAGGGCATCAGAGTCTTGTTTTCCTGTTACGGCTGAACAGCACCAGGGCTGACCTGATCCAGGGCCAGGGAGAGTCCCTCTTTGAGTGGGCAGCAGGGCCAGCCATCTCCAAAGCTTCCAGACAGCACTTTAAGAGTTTGTGCCTGTTGTAGGCTACAGTCAAGCCACGTATAGGTGTGATACGTGCAGGTGCAGGCAGCCTGGACGTTGGTCATCTCTTGATCCTGTGTCTGAAGCTTGTGGCTTCATTCTCCCACTTTTTTGTCAGCCCATCTGTTCTGCTCCTTGAAGACCTTTATTGCTTCTTTCTGTGCTCTTCCCAGTCTGCATCTCTTCCAGAGCAACCCAGCAGTGGCTGCACTACCAGCTGATCTAGCCCCCCAAAAGCTGACGGGACCAATACTTTTAAACAGCATCGTCGGACCCCATCCTCCTCCAGCACACTCACCTACTCCCCACGAGATGAGGACGATGGCATGGTAGGTGTTGCCAGGAACCCCCCTGATGTCTGGCTGAGCTGATTATCTGTCAAATGAGAGATGTCAGGTGCTCCTCTGGACTTCTCTGTCTCCCTCGACATTCCCATGCACTGCATTGTGTCAGAGGCAAATGTCTGCACCAGAGGCAGGACCAGCCTCAGCGTTTCGTGGCTGCTCCCATGGTTGGTGCATTGGGGAAGCAGAACCTGCTCCTGACCTGGGGCTTTAGGTTGGCACCTTTAGGTGCTCGCACGAGGTGAGCAGTGTGCTCTGGATCTTCTGAGCTTGGGAGAAAACACAGCTACCGTCAGTGATGTCTGGCTGTGGCTGAGGCCAGTCAGTCTTGATCAGAGCGTGTTGGATGGACCGTCCAGCAGCACAGCTGGCCCTGCAGTTATGACCAGAAAATCCATTCCTCTTTCCACCTCCAGATGGGGCTTCTGACCACGGGGAGCACATTTGAAACCTGCAGAGTGGGATGTTGGACACCACAGGCTGTTCTCGGCTGCTGGGGATTACATCATCGGGGTCTTCTCACACAAACCGTTCCCATGTCTTGCGATATCTTTGCAGAAAAGCACTTCCCAAATTTGTGCCCACCTTTCTCATTCATCACACTCACTTCTGAGTAACTTCTTTTGGGGAAATTCAGTGATCCAACAGGCCATAGGTAAAGCAAAATTAAATCAGCTAAATCTATCAAATGAAGAACAGGAAAGCAAACCTCAGTGAATGGACAGATAGCTCTGAGGCCTTGATCTTCTCCTATTCCTAGTGCTTCAGCCACATCTCATAACCACAAGCTCCTACTTAGATTAAAGCATAGGGAGTAGACTTTGTCAGGTTAGGAGACTCAGCTTCCAAGCGAATGGATCGTTGCTGAAGTTAAGCACTAGCGGAGACTGGGGTCAGCAGCAGTATGGAGCTACAACACTTCTTAAAATAAATTTGACACCAGATTGCAAAGAGCTTTATTGTCAGCATCCCATAAAGTTCCTTCTGGTGCTCAGAGCTCTTGCTGGTTTTTATGTGAGTGTGTGTTTGGTTTTGGAATATCATGTTGTCCTTTTCATGCACGGCTTGTATGCAGGCGGCTTTTGTGATAGCTGTAGGTAGCTCACTTAAAGATTCAATGGGGATTAGGGAGGGCTCCCCCCGCTCCAGAATGTCACCTCCTCCAGCCCAATAGGCTACTCGGCTGGTGATAGAATGGGGTGTATCTGCCGGGTCGGGTCCTAAATTTAAGATAACTCCCGGACCCCAGTACCCACTGGCTTCATCCTGGCTTAACATTATTCAATCTCCGCCAGTTAAGCACACTCGCCACAAATACTGAGTTTCAGATTCACAAGCATTTCTGCTATATTTCTCTTGCAAATTTGACAGTTGTAACAGATCCCAGGGGCTGGTTTGCGTAGTATTCCGTGGATTACCACCCCGAGGTCCTGTAGTTATTTCTGTTTTGATAACAGGTCTGGCTTCATATTCAGGAGGAGCTGTGGGGAATGAAGGAACGTCGTCTTCTGACTTGCTATTATTGGGACCACCCTAAATGTCTCCATCCCAATCTTCAGGGGATACTATTAATTTCTTAATCTGTACAATGTCAGGGGGTGGGGAGCCTGTATAAGCATCATTTCAACCTTTTGTTCCAATTTTTGCATTTTCTCCTTTTGTTCCTGCAGTTGTTCTCGCAGTTGTTTATTTTCAACGTACAGGAGTAACTCATTTGCCCTCCTGCTCTCTAAATGCGGCTTCCAAACAAGTGCCTAACATTTTGCAGATGACTCTCTTATCTTTTCCATCCTTTGTATGGCCTCTAACTTCTTTTAAATGCTCTTCAACAACTTTCCAAATATATTAATTATCACGAGCCCAATCCTCTGAGAATTTGGGACTCGGGTACACTCCATGCCTCCGTAAATAATCAGTGATAACGCCTGACATCCTGCCGACTATGCCAGTTGTCACGGACGGAGTGATTAACTTCACCTAGTTAGAGTGAAGCAGAGAAAGATTTATTAAGCACCACAGCCCTTCTCTGCCAGCTGCTGCAAACAAACTCACTAACCTTTTTATAGGAAGCTTCCTTTGCTGTTTCAAGAAATAATCTGGGATTTTCCCTTCCACGTCACGGTATTTTCCCTTCTCCAGAAGCTGCTAAGGACTTGTCAGCCATCAGAGAGACGGCTGGAAGAGGAGTCAGAGCCCTCCCGTGACATCCATCACCCCTCTTTCTTTCTTTTTAAAGCTTCTGTTAAGGAAACCAAAAGCAGAGCAGCGTGTTTTGTGTGCAAGGCAGGGATTACTGAGCGGCTGCTGTCATTCTTCCTGTAAACATTGTCACAGGTTCCCAGCCTTGCTGTGCCTACAGGGAGTGGGAACAAGGACTGTACTAGAGCCTTCACACGGAGGCTGCTTTTGTAGCTGATGTGATGGGAACTGCACCTAAAGGTTACAGCAGAATATTGGGACAAATGTGGAAGAAGAGCTGACTGGCTGTCCAAAGTCTCAGTGGTTTACAGGGGGCTTCACCTCTGATCCAGAGGCTGGAGTGAGTTACTGGCCAGCTACAAGCTCTCTGTCTTCCATCAAAAGATGTTTGAGCACGCCATCCTTGGACTGTTTGAAGATGGGCTTGATGTTGCGTGCAGAAATAGCCCTGGCACAGCTGTGGGGAAGTGGGTCCCTTCTGACAGATCTTCCCAAATCCAAGCCTAGCCGAAGCTGTGCCATTTGTGCCACCCCTCCCCTGTGGCAGGGCCTGGTGCTCCTTGGCTTTGGTGCATGTGGGTCCCCCACAACCTGGGCACAGCCTCTGCCATTCGATGTTGTCACCACAGCCCAAGTGGAGTGATCTTTCTTAGCACATCGGTTTCACTCCTCTGTAGTTTACACCAGCATTAGCCCAGCCAGGACACACGTCTCTGAACCCGCAGTGTTGCACAAGGCTGTGTCTCACACCTTTGCCCCCTGGAAGTGCTTGTGGGCTGCAGTCCCCCTCCTCTCCATCAGTGATCAACACAGGATGTTGGTCTTGATAAAACTGCCTCCCTGCAGAGCCTGCCTTTGCTGCCCTGATTTCTCTGTCACCTCCAGAATGGGAACTATGCACAGTCATTCCTGTTATTTTGATAACTTCTGTTACTAGTGGAGGAAAATAATAAAATTAATGGATACACATAAAATTGATTTACCTCATTATAAGCATTTCTCCTCAAGATTTACGTATTTAGCCAATAAATATGCCTTCTTTAATAAAAAGAGCTTTATGCTTTGGCTTCTAAGCAGATACAGCATTACTGAGCTCCTAGGATTCCAGTATCATAAAAATTAAGAAGCAGAGCAGTGTGAAGAACCAGCAAGATCCTGATCTGCTCCTCTTCTGCAGCCCATCAAGGACTGTGCTCAGGCTGCAGCGTAGCCTGTTTCTGGGGAAAACAGCAGTCTCTGAAGCTCATCTTACAACTTTCATTGCTGAATCTCCTGACTGCCCCACTGGCCTCCTGTATTGCTTTTGTCTGTCCTTGGGTTTGATGTTACCTACTTTTCCCCAGGGCGAGCACATAAAATGTGACTCGGGAGGTTTGGATTGAACATGAGGAAAAAATGTTTTGCTTACAAGGTAGTGCAGAACAGGAACTCAGGGCATCAGAGTCTTGTTTTCCTGTTACGGCTGAACAGCACCAGGGCTGACCTGATCCAGGGCCAGGGAGAGTCCCTCTTTGAGTGGGCAGCAGGGTCAGCCATCTCCAAAGCTTCCAGACAGCACTTTAAGAGTTTGTGCCTGTTGTAGGCTACAGTCAAGCCACGTATAGGTGTGATACGTGCAGGTGCAGGCAGCCTGGACGTTGGTCATCTCTTGATCCTGTGTCTGAAGCTTGTGGCTTCATTCTCCCACTTTTTTGTCAGCCCATCTGTTCTGCTCCTTGAAGACCTTTATTGCTTCTTTCTGTGCTCTTCCCAGTCTGCATCTCTTCCAGAGCAACCCAGCAGTGGCTGCACTACCAGCTGATCTAGCCCCCCAAATCCAATCACCCCATGGTCTGAAGAGTCTCCAGTTTCACTTTGATGCTGGATTGCAGCTTGGCTACGCGCTGCTGGTTGATATTCCACCCTTAGAGATGTGCTGCTGGTTAATATTCCGGCGCCGACATTCCCTCGAAGCCAATCCCAAGGCCGCTGCAACCAGGGGGATTTTCCTTGATTGGAGCATGCAATGTCCACTTAGCTCTCCCGAGCACGAAGTGACAAAGCCAGTCTGAATTGAATAGAAGGAAGTTTCCACCCTGACGTAAGGAAGTAAGTCTCCACCCTGACGTAAGGAAATTTGGCAGTAGTTAAACAGCGAGTGAAACAACAAGTGCTGCTGCAGAGCTTATAGAAATTGCAGAGGCTGGGAGCTGTCTCTGGGGGAGATTTACCAAGCTTTCTGCGAAGGATTAATTCTTCCAAACCGTTGCTATGCGGGTGCATGCGGTAAGTATGCAAACGAATGCACCTTTGAGAAAATTACGTGCTTGGAATGTAGATGCCAGCTTGGTTTAGTCCGTTAAACCTGCACCGTGCCTGTCCTGTCTGTGAGCGCGGTGCGGCGTCACCGGCTGCTGGGAAGGACACGCAGCAGCGAAATGCACTCATTCTGGGGGCCACTCGGTGCAGCTTGGCAAGAGTGGATGAACAAATGGAGCAGCTGAGTTTTGTGAAGGAAGGGGGACTGATCTTGATGTCTCTGCGCACAGGGTTTTGGAGCCGGGGGGAATTATTTGCAATAATGAGAACTATTTTTTTATCTCTTTCTAGCCTCCGATCAGCACCCCACGACGCTCTGACTCTGCTATCTCCGTCCGTTCATTGCACTCTGAGTCCAACATGTCCTTGCGCTCGACGTTCTCGCTCCATGAGGAAGAGGAGGAGCAAGTACGTATTTGGGATTGTCTGAAGGAGCAGTATTAGGAAGTTCAATGTCAAAAGAGTGACTTAGTGGACTCTTGTGAGTACATAGAGCTGCCGTGGGCAGATTTTTGTGATGTCTGGCAACTAAAAGCCTGGCTGTCGGGACTCCTGGTTTTAATTTTGTTTCTACCACTGACTTCTGCAAGTTACTCTGCTTCTTTGTGTCCTGTTTTCCTATATGTACAGAGGAGACAATGGTGAGGCTTTTCAGCTTCTCAGAAAAACTGTAAGTCTTTGCAGTCATGTGTAATTCCCTTGCTCTGCTGCAGAGCAGTAGGGGGTTGCAAGTCTTCAGGCTGGTGGTCTAGCCCCAGGCAGCGAGACTAATACAATTCCCCACTGATTCAGAGCCCCATCCTGTATTTAGGGCTGCGTGGCACCCCACTGACTTGATTGTAAGCCCCAGGAGGGTACAAGGAATTGTCTACATGTGACTTTTGTTGGGGGACTACACTTTTAAGCCGAGCTTAGTTTGTGACCCAGTAACTAACCCCAGACTGGATGCATGAAAGGTCAGGCGGCATTTTGCAACAGATCTGGGATAAAAGCGTGTGTTTCGTATTTAGGAACCCAGGGGGTTTTGTTTGCAGTTCTGAGAGCGGCAGGGGATGAAAAGACAGACCAAACTGCAGTGATTGATTTGAAATGCTCCGAAACGTGAAGCCCCGCTCCAGGGTGGAGCAGAGAGCTGTGCCTCTCCTCTCACTGAGGACGTGCTCGGACCACATGCTCCGGCAGTCTTAGTTGGTAAACAAAACTGGAGAGATTGGCCAGTTGCAGCAGAAACAATATTGTTTCTGGTTTGTAAGGGAATGAAGGAGCCCTTCCTTCAGGATGTTTCAAAAATACAAAAGGGCAAGCTGTTTTAAAATTGCTTTTAAACTTCAGGCTTAGTACAGGGGACATTTTTGACAATGCACTGTTCAGTCCAACCAAGGAAAAAGTATCAGGCAGTGCAGCTCATGCAGGTCTCGTGACTTGAGTCACTCTGGCAAAGAATTTGGTCTGTGCAGTTTTCGCTCAAGTCCTGATACTGCCAGGTGCTGGTGGCCCCCAGTTTGTGATGAGCTGAGGGTCTCCAGCCATTCCCAAGTTCATTCTTCCCCTGCCTCTTACATACTGGAGGTCAGCAGACCCAGACAAAAGTTTATTTTGAGATCATGAAACCCTAGTTCCCTGTTCCCCAGGTTCCCCGAAGCTCACCGCTGGAGGGTGGTTTTGTTCTTGCTGCAGAGCTGGAGGCTCTTGCATTTGGACTAATCCTTGTGCTCTCTCTGTCCCCTTTCTCTCATCATCTTCAGGAGCCACTGGTGTTTGCTGAACAACCGTCTGTGAAGCTGTGCTGCCAACTGTGCTGTAGTGTGTTTAAGGATCCCGTCATCACAACCTGTGGGGTAAGGCAGAACTCTTCCACGTCGTTAGCGTGGACTCCACAGTTTTCCTTCGTGAGCTCTAGCCAAGCCCTGGCTGTCCCCAGTGACTGTCAGCCTGAGTGAGCAAAGACAAGGCGGTCCCTCACCGGGAAAGCCAGGCCAGTGTCGGAGCAGAGATGCTGATGAACATGTTAGATTTCCCCACAATTCTGCACCAGCCTGCAGTGGGGTGTGGGGGGCACTGGCCAGTTTGTTGGAGAGGCCTGGGGCTTGCTTAAAATTGGGAGGCTTTTCCCAGAGCTGTACTATCAGCCTCCCTATCCTGGCCATGCTCAGTCCCCTTGGTGTGGCTTCAGCGAGGTCTAAAACTCCTCGTTCCCTGTCGTGAAGGGCTCTGTGGGGTGCTGCTGCCTCCTGGGCACCCCAGGAACGGCTGCGCTTCAGTTGTGAAAAAACTGTTATAAAACAAGAATGGCTTGAAGCTTCATTTAGTTAATGCTTGCAAAGGGATTAGAGATCCTCTAATGAAAGGCACAGAGTGTTATGAATATTCTTCTAGATTCCATTTTCTGGAATTTAATAGAAGCTGTATATTATTTCTGCTTCTGTGCTACACATGAAGAAAGATGGCTTTGTGAGGGGCTCTCTGATGCTTATGACGTGCTTCTGATTGCTGGGATGGAGCTCTCCTGCAGAGAGCAGGATTGTTTATTGCCACGAGGGTGCTCTCCCCAAAGGTGCTGGAAGTTGGAACTGCACCATTTCAGTAAGCAGCTCTTCACGGAGACAGTGAGATTTATTGGTTAATATGGAAAAAAAAAACAAACAAAAAAGTGCTGCAGGAAGCAAATTCATTTGGCTTCATTTGTAGTCCCTGGTTAGTCAGTGCTGGAGAGAGCACCATGCAGCTGTGCCAGGCAGGAAAAGGCCCCGTGAGCAGATAACAGCTCTGGGGAGTGGCTTGCAGCCTCTCCAGTTCCGCTACCAAGCGCTGGCCCTCTGGCAGGGGAATGTGGCTGAGGAGGCTCCAGGGAACCCACGGGACAAGTTCGGGACCGGTGAAATGCTGCAGCCTTTGTTCCTTTCTTTATATTCATTAGCATGGTAGATTGTATTTGCTACTTCATCAAGTTAGATTGTTACGATACCTTTCTGGTGTAGGAATACAGAGATAGAGAGCTATTTGAAGTAGCAAAATTTATGGTGGGCTTAATGGGCTTTACAAACCAGCTGTCCCATCCACCTGACAGCAGGACAGCTTCAGCTACAGGAGATGAACTACAGAGAAATGCATGTGATGGGCTGACTGGCCAAGGACAAGGAGAGGCCACACTTCCCCTTGCTCTTATCCTTCAAGGACTTCTCAGGGAAATGAGAGCAATGACATGGACTAAAGTGGAGGGTGAAGTAGAGAAACCCCATGCAGACTTGGAGGGTAGGAACATCAGAGTGTGGCTTTGGCTTGCACCATGATCATGGCCTGATCAGGGTTTTGCCCTGTTGGAAGCTTCAGATCATGTGCTTAGTACTTCTCAGGAACAGGACTCGTTTTCACTCTCAGCTGCCTGAGCAAGCAGCTGGTTTTTGCCCTGTGGTGCAGACTCAAGAGCGTGCTGAGCTGTAAAGCAGGCAGAACAGCTGCTGAGGCCCCTGAGCCACAGGCTTTGTTATCTCCCACCTTTCCCGTCGTTAGCCACAGGGAATATTTTGTCCAATATTGTTTACGCTGACACTGCTGTTCCTCTTTGTCTCCGCAGCACACATTTTGTAGAAGATGTGCCTTAACATCTGGTGAGTACAGAACTGTTCTTGTGTGGTGCAGCCAAAACACTGTTATTTTCTGGTTTGTTTGCTTTCACTTAAAAAGAAACCCACAGAAAGATGTCCGAAGGGCTTAAAACAAGCTGTCACATCACAGGCTGTGACTGCAGCAGTGAGGGCTGGGGCACGGGTGGCTGTGCAGGTCGGAGCTCTGATAGTACGCGCTGTAGCATGGGCACTACAGGCTGTGCCCGGCTCCTGGGCACAGGATGTTCTCAAATCCTGGAATATGCAATGGATAATCCCAGGATAATACGTGTCTCGCCCAGAGCTGACCCATTGATTTCAGACAGAAAGCTTTCTGTGGCTGCCTGTCTAAGGAACAGGGGGGGTCGTGTTTGGCAGAGCCCCGTCAAACCCCTCCTCCCCCATGCCATGGTGCCAGCTCTCTGGTTGCTGACCGAGCCTGTGCACGGCAGCACACAGAGCTGCTTTAGCTCACCCAGCTCTTCCAGAAACTTGATGAAGCCCAAGTGTCTGGCTGCTGGCCTGGCCTAACCAGCTCCTGCTTGGTATGGACTCTGTGCTACCAAAAAAAAGACATTTGGCATGAGCCTGTGCCCCTCTTGGAAAGCCGTTGGTCAGCACAAAGCCAAGCCATTGGTGTTACCAGAACAGCGAGCCCTGAGGAGGCTCCCTGGGGTGTCCAGCAAAACAGCAGCTCTTTCTGCCTTAAGATGTTCATCTTCTATACACGTGAGGGGTCCCTCTGCTTTGCATGCTAATCCCCTGTCACCATGTTGTGCTATATCTATCCTGACCAACAGATTTGTAGCAAAAAGGCTTTGTGGTTGCAATCCTGAGTTGCTCAGTTTTGCTCCTGCCCTCAAAGCTTGTGTCTTCACCTGCAGTGTCTTGCTGGTAGCAGAGGGGCTGAGCCCCAGCCTGGGTGGGGGGACAGATTAATCATGGAATGGTTAGAGTTGGAAAGGATCTTAAAGATCATTGAGTTCCAACCCCCCTGCCATGGGCAGAGACACCTCCCACTAGACCAGGTTGCTCAAAGCCCCATCCAGCCTGGCCTTGAACCCCTCCAGGGATGGGGCATCCACAGCTTCTCTGGGCAACTGTTCCAGTGTCTCACCACCCTCACAGGAAAGAATTTCTTTCTAGTATCTAATCTAAATCTCCCCTCTTTCAATTTAAACCCATTACCCCTTGGGCCATCGCTATACTACCTAACAAAGAGTCCCTCTCCAGCTCTCCTGTAGGCTCCCTTCAGATATTGGAAGGCTGCTATAAGGTAGCCCTGGAGCTTTCTCCAGGCTGAACAACCCCAGCTCTCTCAGCCTGTCTTCATAGGAGAGGTGCTCATTATGTATGGGGCATCTGCTGATTTGTGGTCACTGCTTGTGAATGCTCTCACACTTCAGCAAGCACAATGTAGTCTGAATTAGTGTAGCCTTCTCTCATTGGCAGCTACCTCAAATTATCATGGATTAACATAAACTGTAACTTTTCACCAAGCCCCAGAGCAAACCAGAGATAGTGGCTTGCAGACCTTGTGTGAATATTCACGGCTCGTTCCATTGCCACCCATCTGGGACTTTGTCATCTTGGCCAGAGAAGGCAAAAGAATAAAATCTCCTGCAGTGTCTCAACCCTTGCTGAATCTCTCTCTCTCTTTTGGTTCCCCTCCTGGCAGAGAAGTGCCCCGTGGACAACGCCAAACTGACCGTAGTGGTTAACAACATTGCGGTGGCCGAGCAGATCGGGGAGCTCTTCATTCACTGCAAGTATGGGTGCCGACCTGCAGCCAGCAGCAAGCCCGCTGCCTTCGAGGTGGACCCCCGTGGATGTCCGTTTACAATTAAACTGAGTGCCAGGAAGTAAGTGGCTTGTTACCAGCGGGCAGCTTCTCCAGGGAAAGGGCTCCACCACCAGCGATCTGCTGTCGTATCTGAGCTGCCCTGTGGCTCCTGGGGATGGTGCAGCTCCCACCAGCAGTGCTCTGCTGGGGCGTGCAGGGCTGTGGGAATGGGCAGAGGGACTTGAAGGGACAGTTCTTTCTCCTGTGTCTCGGTCTTAGGATGATGGCAGGAGGGCTGGTCTCAGGGAAAGGATGCTGTTCTCTGCTCCCAGCTTACCTGGGTGTCTCGGTGTCGGGAGAGGGGATACACTGTGAAAACACCCACCTCACATGTGGGGTGAAACACTGTGGCTATGGTCAAGCAGAGCCCTGGGATTCTTTTTGTGAGAGGAGTTATCCTAGTTTTATGTTAGGAATCTGAAATCTTATCTCCCTCCCATCCTTAATGCATTCACTGTCTTCCCTATCACCTGGCTGTTGCCTGTTGTTGAGAGCTGCCTGAAGGCTCAGTTGATCAGCTGCAGAAGTAGATGTTTCCTGCATAAACGTGGCCTATTATTACTCTCAACTTACTGGCCAAATGCGAATTTAAAGCTGTAATTGCAGTCTTAGGGCAGGAGACTTTTGATCACCTGACAATCTCACAGGGCTGTTTTGCTCCTTTCCTGACGGTCTGTGTTGTTTCCATTACTTTTTGCTTATCCCTGATTTTCGTTCCTTTTGCTTCTCTCCATGGGCAGAGATCATGAAAGCAGCTGTGATTACAGGCCGGTTCGCTGCCCCAATAACCCCAGCTGCCCACCTCTCCTGAAAATGAACCTGGAGGCACATCTGAAAGAGTGCGAGCACATAAAATGTCCCCACTCCAAGTACGGGTAAGGAGCTGGTGCTTTTTAGTGGGAAGGATGCACTGGGCTCATTTCTGAGCTGCTTTTTGGCTGCTGCAGCTTTGGGATAGTCCTGTGGGATCTGAGCAACTCTACCCAATGCTGTGCACTGGCCTGAGACTGAGATGAGGCTTGCAGGGCTTGCAGAAGGCAGCCCCCGAGCCTCTTGTGAGAAGGGGCAGGTCACGCTGCCCAGCTGTAAGCCCTGCTGGCAGCCAGGGAGGAGGCTGAGGTGCGTAGGCAGAAGAACCAGCTGGAGGAGAATCAGAGCAGTGGATGGAGCCAGAGCCAGGCAGGGAGGAGGATGAGCACAAGGGAAATGGCAGCACTGTGGCAGTGATTTTCAAACCAGTTCTTCTCCCAGGGCGAGGGAAGCGCTGAGCAGCCTTGGAGGGTTGATTGTCACCTGAGCAGGAGCACAGCCCGGGCTGGGGCTTCCCTGCAGGATGCACAGTTAGGGTTACTGTGGTGGGAAGAGATGCCTTGGCAGAAGTGGAGCAAGGCAAGTCCTGGCAGAGCAGCCCTGACTCCTTGCCACGCTGCAGGCCCAACTCAGCATCTGCCGAGGTCAGCTGCAGTTTTTTCCATTGGTTTTGATGGCTCTTAGATTTGGCTACTGGGGGGCACACGAACTGACACCACATTCTGTCTCTTGCTTAAGATCTGCTTTTCCTTGCGACTTCCTAGACAGACAGACAGTGCAGTTTGGGGCCAGTGGAAGAATGGGAGCTGTTTGGCCTCTCTGTTGTCCTGCAGTTGCCTGCACCCAGCAGGATGGTGAACCACAGTACCCCTGCTGGGAGCAGAACATTTGGAGACCCACACAGGTCTCAGACCTCCCTCTGAGGAATCAGCCAAGCAAAGAGGTCTCCAGTGTGAGCTCTGCTCCAGTCAACGTCTGCCTTCCCCTTGTAGGTGTACATTCATAGGAAATCAAGACACTTATGAGACTCACTTGGAGATGTGTAAGTTCGAGGGTCTGAAGGAGTTCCTGCAGCAGACAGACGATCGCTTCCATGAGATGCAGGTGGCAATGGCCCAGAAGGACCAGGAAATCGCCTTTCTGCGCTCCATGCTGGGGAAGCTCTCAGAGAAAATTGACCAGCTGGAGAAGAACCTGGAGCTTAAGTTTGGTGAGTCTGCACTGGATGAGCTCTGTGGTCAGAGCTGTAGGGACAAGGCAGGATGGTGCATTACAGGATTCATTTCATGTTTAAAACTGGTGCTGAGCAGGTTTCAGAAGGTTCCTTGCAGAGAAATAAATAGGGGTTCCATCGCCTTCTCTGCTGCCAGAACATCATGGAACCTAATCCTGCAGTCACCCATCACATGGCAAGTCCTAGAAATGTCTGCAGGCAGCTACCACCTTTCTCCCATGACTTTTTCCTGTGTGGTTTGTGGGCACAGGCCCCCATAAAAATCAGTGAGTTGAATAGTCAACAGTGCAGCCATCCTGGAGCAAGCATGGTTCTTGGACACCTTTGCTGTGCTCAGCACTGTCTTGCCTCTGAAATTTGCCAGATCTTCAGCATCCAAGTACAATTTGCATATGAGTAGCAGTCACCCTCCTGCAGTGTGTTCTCCTCCTTCCTTGTTCAGAGGTTAGGTGGCAGTGGGTGTCCTCTGCCTGTTCCCCTGGACACTGTCACCGACTCTGCAGTGACTGTGGGCCTGTCCATCTCTTGTAGATGTGCTGGACGAGAATCGCCATCTCTGCTGCCAGAACATCATGGAACCTAATCCTGCAGTCACCCATCACATGGCAAGTCCTAGAAATGTCTGCAGGCAGCTACCACCTTTCTCCCATGACTTTTTCCTGTGTGGTTTGTGGGCACAGGCCCCCATAAAAATCAGTGAGTTGAATAGTCAACAGTGCAGCCATCCTGGAGCAAGCATGGTTCTTGGACACCTTTGCTGTGCTCAGCACTGTCTTGCCTCTGAAATTTGCCAGATCTTCAGCATCCAAGTACAATTTGCATATGAGTAGCAGTCACCCTCCTGCAGTGTGTTCTCCTCCTTCCTTGTTCAGAGGTTAGGTGGCAGTGGGTGTCCTCTGCCTGTTCCCCTGGACACTGTCACCGACTCTGCAGTGACTGTGGGCCTGTCCATCTCTTGTAGATGTGCTGGACGAGAACCAGAGCAAGCTGAGCGAGGACCTGATGGAGTTCCGCAGGGATGCCTCCATGCTGAGCGTGAGTGAGGAGGGGCTGGGGCCCTGGGCAGAGCAGGGATTGCATGCAGTTACCTGCTGGCTCTGCTACCAGTTAGGCTTCTCCTGCAGTGGGGGGGGGAGACTTTGGGGTTCCCTCCTGCTGGGTCTGCTCGCCCCAGGTTCAGTTTGCTTTTTCTACAGCTGGGGTCTGATTGAAGGTTTCCTCTAGGCTGAGTTAAAGGCAGCTCACTGAGCACATTCTGGTGACTGCATCTGAGCTGCCATTTTAACTGTTCCTGCTGGCTTTTCTCAGCCTGTTGCTGCTCTTGAAATGTGTTACTGAGGGAAATGACCCCTGCAGCAAGGAGAGAGCCCTCTGCTCCAAAGCCTGGGCACTCCTGTACCTTTGGTACTAGCCAGGGACAGTGTGCCCTTCTCCCTGCCTGCAGAGAAAGCAGGAAGATAAGCAGATTCCTGCTAACAAGCTGGGAGTGAGAGCTGTCTCATGATTTTGGACATTATTCAAGCACTGATGTTAGATAGACATTCCTCCCTAGTTCAGGCAGGCTGCATCCCACTGGATGTACTGATCAGGAGGAGCTCACCGTGGTTTACCTGAGCATACTAATGAAGAGAGTCCCCATGGATGCAGTAGGGACCGGGCTGTGGAGGAGACTACAAAGAGACCTTCCCATTGTTCTCCAGCAAGGTGGGCTTTGAAAGCCCCGCTGAGCAAGCAGTCCCCATAACTGATTTGATTATTTTTAGCATTCTCATGAATGGCAGAGCAAGGGCAGTATATTCTGAAAGGTATTTCTGTGCCTGCCTGAATACTGAAGAGTTTAGTGCAGGTCTGGGATGCAGTTCAGAAGCCCCCTGGTCTCTGGAGGGAAGTGATAGAGGGATGTATGGATAGAGTCCTAGAGCAGGAGACCTCCGCTCAGAGAATGAGGCAGCTGCTGAGGGATGGCCTTCACAGGGAGTCAAGACCTGTCCAAAGGCAAGAATGGCTTTAGCAGTGGAGGGGGACAGCCTTAAAACCATGCCCAGAAGGGCAGGCTGGTCTTGATGGCTCTGCAGCTCATGCAGGTTGTTCTGTTTTTCAGGATGAGCTCTCCCACATTAATGCTCGGCTCAACATGGGCATCCTTGGATGTAAGTATGCACGTGGTTGGTTTTCATCCTCTCAGGCTGGGTTTGGGGTGATGGCCCAATGAGCCCTTTTAGGTGAGGTCACAGATAAGCAAAGTGACAGTTGTCTCTGGGTGCAGCAGTGATTTGTTCCCAGGGCCACCGCTGCTGTGGGAAGAAGGTACGGGTGGGAGAGTTTGCCAGAAGCAGTGGGCGAAGAGGAAGTCACAGTGTTGCAGGGTTATTAGCTGCTGGAGGGGGACATGTCAAGTGGGCTCTACATCTGTGGCCTCCCTGGGTTCAGCCCAGGAGTTGCATTAGGGACAGAAGTCCTGGGGCTCAAAGCAATGATAAGTCGATGAGCTGTAAGGGTGGGACATGAGACCTTCCAGCCAGACTGGAGAGTCTCAGGGTTCCTTCTGGCCTGCAACAACGTGAAGTGCAAGGACGACCTGCTGGGCCAGTGCAGGGAGCTCTGTCCCCTCTGAACTGACTGTAACATGGTGCAGTACTATTCTCCCACCTCTTACCTGCCTTCTTGCTTCTGTAGCCTATGATCCTCAGCAGATCTTCAAGTGCAAGGGGACCTTTGTGGGACACCAGGGCCCTGTGTGGTGTCTGTGCGTTTACTCCATAGGAGACTTGCTCTTCAGTGGCTCTTCAGACAAAACCATTAAGGTAAGAGCTTGTCTCTTCTGTGGATCTTCTGCATCTGTAAATGTGCTTCAGGTAGAACAGAAGCTGAGTTGCAGTTTATGGGGTGGGGGGATGTCACTTCCCAAAGTTACTCCCAAAGAATCTTAAAAGATTCTTTGCAATTATAGTTGGGCAAAATTCTCTGCGAGGAAACATTATGTGACAGTGAAATGAAGGGACAAATAATGGTTTTTGCAAAGCCCTGATTAGAATCTCATTCCTGCTGCTGGTGGTTTTGCTTTATATGGTGTTCAGGGCATTCAAGCCTATTTCAGATTCTGATTTTATTTTCCCTTGGTATAAGAAGTCATCTTAGAAAAAAACCCCATCTTTTCCTGATCAGATGTGTCCTTTTTCCATTTTATGGCATGTTTGTTTTTCTTTGTCCTGTTTTTAATCACTCAAACTGACAGCAGTGCTCCAGTGCAGCCTAAACAACAGTTCCCAGTGTCACCGTGTTGGTTGCTGGTGGCTGCTGGCTGGGCTGGGGAGCCATGCAGGCTGCCGTGACTAACCCTGGCAGGAAGCAGAGTTTTGATTTATTTTCTTTGAGCGATAGCGAGAGCCGTGTGGAATAAAATGGATATTGCTGTATTTCTTGAAGGAAAACAAAGCCCTGCCCTGACTGCTCTGGGCACTGCATTCCCATTTCCTCTCTTAAGAGAGCTGTTTGCTCAGTGGGGAGAACCTTTGCAGTGGCAGAGGAGGCTGTGCTGCGCCATTGCAGCCCTAGGATGGGCTGTGAATTGCTAAAGCAGGAGCCCAAGAGCTGCTTCTCTGGTTCAGTGTGTTGTGTTGGCTCAGGCTCTGAAAGGCAGAGCTGGAGAGGGCTGATGCCTGTTGCTGTCCAGTGTCTCATTAACTTCAACCTGACCCTTTGCAGTAAATTTCCTTTCCTAGACAAGCTTATCTCTGCCTGGGAGCCCGGAAGGCAGGTACCCAGGTGACAGCCTGTTTCCTCATTTCGGTGCTTTTGTGGCTTTGCTGACATCCTGCCCGGGTCTCCAGCTGATCTCTCTGCTGGTGTGTGACCCTCTGCTGACTTGTGTTTCCTGTTAGGTGTGGGATACCTGTACCACATACAAGTGCCAAAAGACCTTGGAGGGTCACGATGGAATTGTACTGGCTCTCTGCATCCAGGGGTGAGTGGAGAGGGACACCTGCCCCTGCAGGAGGGAGGAGGGAGAACACTGAGGCCCTTACAATTCCTGTCCTCAGTCCTGCATGTGCCAAAATTGTGCATGAGAGGCGCATCTTGCCTCTTTGCTCTTTAAAAATTGACAAAGCACATATCTCTTTGGAAGTCTTGGCCTCCCCTGCTCTTTTGGCTTCCTTCCCTGGTCACCAGTGGGGTGCTTGGCCTCCTGCTCGAAGCCTGGCCTCCCCACGAGACCTGAGCTCTGCTCCTGGGGCCGATGTGTTTAGTGTTGTCCCAGTGAGGCTGTGGCACTGCAGCTCCCGGCCCAGCACAGTGCCTGGGAACGAGCTGAGGCCTTGCACTTGTTGCTCTCCCTCACTGACCTCCCTTTGTTTTCTGGTGACGTTACAGGAACAAGCTGTACAGTGGCTCTGCTGACTGCACCATTATTGTGAGTACCCAGGACCCTTCCTCCCCTAGCCAGTTGGGTTGTGAGATCTCAAGGCCAGCCCCAGGCTGTTGTAGAGCAGGGACCTGCGTCCTTTTTTCTCTAAGGCTCTTCAGCCAGCAGTGGTGTAAGACTGATAACCCGGGTGTGCTTTATCCACTGCCTTCAGCCAGGTTACTTGTGGGTTGGATTTGGGTGTTTCCTGCAGGCTGGATTTCCCCGTGGTGCTGGGGGTTCAGTCCTGATCAGGCCAGGACGGTGGCCCATACAAATGCCCTGTCCTGCCTGTGGTTTCACCTGTGTGTGATTTCCTGCCTCCAGAGGCAAAGGGGAAGGGCTTCAGCAGACGAGGTGTACCCCAGCCCCTCACACATGTTTTTCTTCTCCTTTGCAGGTCTGGGATATTCAGAATCTGCAGAAAGTGAACACGATCCGAGCACATGACAATCCTGTTTGCACTTTGGTCTCCTCGCACAACATGCTGTTCAGCGGCTCTCTCAAAGCCATCAAGGTAGAGCTCTGGGATGGCTCCTTTTGGCCTGAGTTGGGTCCCCATGGTACAAACTGCCAGGCAGCAGTGTCCAAACAGGAAGGAAGTGGCATTTTGGTCTGTAGGTGACCTTGTTACTATGCTCTCCTGAGCCACAAGAGAAGCACAGCTACCTAGAGCAGCCAGCACTGCAGAGGTTTAGCTGAAGTCAGAGATGTTCTGGGACCTGGCTGAAAAAACACTTTTGCTTCTTCTAACTCTGTAAACTTGAGACTGCAGGTGGAGTATCTTGGCAGTTCCTGAATTTGTGTGCCCTTGGGCCGCCAAGGGACCTGCTCAGACCATTGGGAATTGTGTCTGGCATCTAGAATTGGCTGGGGATTCAGGCTGCGTGTTTTTGAAACCCTCTCCAAAGGATCTTGAATCTGCATTCTTTACCTAAAGCCTGCAGAAATCAGGGAACAGCTTTGCAAGTTGCCCTTTAAAGGCTTGGCTACATTCCCTTGCTTCTGTTTCCAGCTCCTGGTGAGACGGCTTATGGGACCATCCATCTGTAAGAGGGCGCATGCTCTTTTTGGGACCTGGAGTGCTTCAGCTGTCTAGAGAGTGCTTGGGGCTGGAGGAGCAATGAGACAGCACTTACCAGAAGGAGAACTTGGGGCCTTTTGTTTTTGTTGTCCCCAGTCACTTCCTGCCAGATGAGCTGAGCAAGCCAGTAGTGCTGTTTGGAGCGATGGGATGAGATCTGTCGATCCCTGCATTCTGGGGGTTTTGCCCAGGGTTTCCCAGGAGCTGTGGGAATGGAGCTTTGTGGGGACAGGCTGGGAGTGGGAGCCCAGAGCAGTTCTTTGCTGCAGGCTTGGTTTAGGCTTTTCAAGCCCATGGCTCTGCTCAGGAAGGGTCTCTGGCAGTGATAACGCAGGCTCCAAGCGAGCTCTCCCAGGCCCTCAGGGAACGTGCTTATTCAGCGTAGTTATTGTGTTTTATCTGGAAGTCAGCAGGTTCAAGCCATTCCCATGAGGCAGGAGAACCATCCCAGGTTCCCCTTGGTGAGCTGGAAGGGCCTCGTGGTGCCTGGGCAGGGGTGGGCAGCGCCTGGCCTCTTAGATGGAGGCTGACCTGTTCTGCCCCGTCGCTGCCCTATCCCACCAAGACTCTCCTCCACGTCTGTGTGTCTGTGTGTGCTCTCTGCAGGTCTGGGATATTGTAGGTACCGAGCTCAAACTGAAGAAGGAGCTGACAGGTCTCAATCACTGGGTGCGAGCACTGGTGGCTTCTCAAAACTATCTCTACAGCGGATCTTACCAAACAATCAAGGTAGGACCCCAAGACTTGTGGCAACTGTAAGCCACAGGCTCTCCCCATGCCTCTAGTATCTATATTTTACAGCACGGGTTGGTGGAGCAGGACAAAAGGTGGCTGCTGAGAGCACTGCTGTAGCGCTGCTGACACACTAGATTTTACTGCGCTGATTGCATCTTTTCAGGCACAAAGGCTGGGCTCTGGCTGGTCCTTGGGAGCGCAGCTGCTGGGGGATGCTTGCTAAGATAAACCACGGCCTCACAGCCCTGGTGCCTCACGCTGCCTCCGCAGCTGCTGCGCCGTTATCTGTGCTGACAGTCCTGCTGATAAGAGGAGAAGGTCACTGTCTGGCTGCAGAGTTACCATAAATCTGTGCGTGGGTTCTGAAATGCCCTCATCTGTGTTGGCTCAGGCTTTGATGAATAGTTCACCTCTCAGCCATCTGGGTGACACAAGAGAATTTGAAGTTAACCTCAGTGTTAATAAATCCCTGTTAATTTGTTTGCATCAGTGGTTTGCATCCTGCAATCAAGGACTGGGTTATGTGAGCGCATGCATGTGCATAGTTTCAAACAAAGGGTGTGCAAGCTCCACAACTCTTTCAGCCTGGATGTTTAAAGCTGGGCAGCTAAATAAGACAGGACTTTGCTCATCACTACTCATCATTCCCAGCTGAACAGATTTGTCCTTAAAGATGTGATCTGGGCACACATGGAGCCGGGCTGACTCCATGCATGGCTGGAGAAAAGCTTCAAGGGAGCTTCCTTCCTGCCTTTGCTCTGTGTCTCTTTCAGATCTGGGACATCCGCAACTTGGAGTGTGTCCACGTTCTGCAGACGTCAGGAGGGAGCGTCTACTCCATCGCTGTGACAAACCACCACATCGTGTGTGGCACCTACGAGAACCTCATCCACGTAAGGGCTGTGGGGTTTGATGCATTTGTTGGTTTGAGGTTGGGGGAGAGGGTCAAGGAGATGGGGACCTGGCTCTGCCAATCTCCTTTATGGCATACAGGGAACATGGGTGCAGCACCCACCCTGGAGGTGTGTGTGGAGGTGGAATCACCTCTTGGAGGAGAAGTCGGAGGCCTGTGGCCCAGTGCAGTCTCCAAGCCCTGCTCTCTTCCTGCAGGTCTGGGATATAGAGACAAAGGAACAAGTCCGCACGCTGACCGGGCATGTGGGTACGGTTTACGCCCTCGCTGTCATCTCCACACCGGATCAAACCAAAGTCTTCAGTGCATCCTATGACCGGTCTCTCAGGGTACGTGTCCAGGGCTGTGCAGCTGCAGCTGTGCCTTTGTTACAACATGCACAGCCTTGAGGGAAAGGGGGGATGGGGGATCCTCATCCCTGCGTGCCACATGGCCTTGTGTTTCATTTGTGTCACCTGGCTCAAACCCTGTGGCACTTGGCATCCCCCATCCCTCCCGGTGCTCGGGGTTGTGCCAGAGCCTCATGCCCCTCACTTGGCTCATGTCTCCTGTGTGCCCGTAGGTGTGGAGCATGGACAACATGATCTGTACTCAGACGCTGCTGCGACACCAGGGTAGTGTCACTGCCCTCGCTGTCTCCAGGGGCCGCCTCTTCTCCGGCGCTGTGGACAGCACTGTAAAGGTGGGTTTCCTCAGACTTCTCCTTGATGGTTTGGTCTCTTCCAGTCCTAGAACTAGGGCATTGAATGAGTTAGGAGCCGTTTCCAAACAAACACGGGGATGATTCTCAACGGGTGGGAGGTTTAACTCCTGTCAGAGCGTGTGGTGGATGCTGGAAGCCCAAAGAGAAGCTCCACAAGAGGCTGAAGAAGAGCCCACAGAGCTGCTCAGAACAGTCACGGCCATGGGTTCCTGTTGTTTCTCCTCCGCAGGTCTGGACGTGCTAGCGAGAGCGCCACACTAGTCCTGCACACTGAAAGACCAAAAAACTCCTCCCCTCTGTCGGCCTGCTGGGTGACTAACGCCACTATGAAATAACTGCTGCAGCTCCTCTCCGCACCGACCACTGCCCACCGCTGCCCGTCGGCCGGTCCCCCCGCCCGCAAGGACCTCGGCTGGCAGCTCTCAGGATGGGTCTTGCCCACGGATGCTCCAGATGTTCCCTCAGATCTGCCATGTACGATTGGAAACGCAGAGGACGCTGTTGGGTGCCAGCACCTTCCACGCTGCAGAGTGCTCTCCTCTGCCTGCGTTCCCCCCAGCTGGGGACCATCCTCTGAGGCCAGGGTGAAGCTGGGCAGCGCAGCCCTTGGCCATTGATTGGACTGAATGGTTCAGCGTGTCACAGGCAGGAGCTGGCCTGGCCAGGGCGGTGACGCCGGGAGGCTGGTCCCTTTGTAAATGGTAGAACTGAGCATTAGGCCTTGCCCTGGGTTGGGACCCCGACCCCTTTCTGTCTCTAGTATTTAATTTTACTGCCAAGATGTTAGGCTGATCCACAGATCCATCTGGGAAGAAGTGTTTTCTTGAGTAGCCAGGTACAATTTTTATGCCACAGCTAGTTCTCAAATCAAATAACACAAGCCCATTGTTCACCACCCTATAAATAATGGTTCTCCACATTAAAGAGAAAAAGCTTCTGTTGCATTTTTACTCACATTTTCTACTGTTTTTAAGATTTTAATATAGATTTGATTATTTCTTCATTGACAATAAAAGCAGAAAGAGTTGTTCCTGGCCAGCGTGAGTTATTGAAGGTTCCCGTCAGGAGCCAGTGGCCAGCACCGGTCCCTTGGCTGCCCTGGAGGGGTGGCCACAGCCCCCGCTCTAAAAAATGGGGTGCAGGGATGGGGAAGCACAGTTCCCAGCCAGCCAGGCTGCCACACACCCCACAGCACCCCCAGAACCCAAACCTGGCCAGGGCAGAGGGACCCAAGGGTGGACGACCGACACCCGACAAGACACGACCACGCCACGAGGACACGCGTGCACCGACTGCAGCATCCAGCACCCACCATGTCAGCACACCCTGGGACCCTACGACCACCTCCCCGTGGGAGCCATTGCGTGTGATGGCCAAGGTTTTTTTGGACACAAACAGGGGTGGTAGCCCGTCAGGGGTTTTATTTTTTTTTATTTTTCTTTAAATATTTGTTGCCAGACTTCGTATAGGAGCAAACTTCTTCACAGCACCACGAGCCATCTACTATTCAGAATAGGAAGAATAAGACGAGTAGAGGTGAAATCTAAGCACAGAAGAGCAGGGAGAAGCACCAAGATGCATAGCTTGACAGATGGGATACAATACAGAGTCCATAACTTAATCATAAAAAATATATATATGTATATATCCATCATGTAGAACTTTATGGATTTTTTTTTAGATACATATTTTTTTTTCTTTTCAACAGATATTTTCAGGCGGGTGATTTTTTTTTTTTTGTTATTTTTTAAAGTCTTTTTTGATTTTTTTTTTTTAAAGAAATTTCGAAGTTGTGCCAAACACATCTGGATCAGCGACCACAACGGGAGAGACGGGGGGAGAGAAAGAGAGAGAGAGAGAAGGGAGGGGGAAGAGGGAAGGAGGGAGAGGAAGGCGGAGGGAGAGACCACTCTGTACGTCTCAAGAAAAGAAAGGAACAGCAACACTTTGTTCTGAAACCACAAGCAAAAAAATGCATTCATCAGGACTCAAGCGACTGAACCAGACTCCAACTCCTGTTTATACATGAATATACAGCGGTGAGTCCCGGAGAACACACCGAGCACACGCACCCCCGCGTGCACACACACACACACTCACACCAAACAAATGCCAAAAAAAGAATTAAAAAAATAAACAAAACCAAAACCTGAAGACACTCCAAAAGAACTGAAACACCTCCAGTATAAGAATTAATAAAAACCTCCATAAAACAAGGCACATCCTTTGAGTTCTTAACGGTGTAAAAATAAAGACGTGACACTGAATCCCAACGGAAAGACCCGAACAGAACTGCTTGCACGTACCTTCCACCCAGAGAAAAGGTAAATATTGTGCTACTCTTAGAATGAGTTTGCCACAAGACACACAGCTTAGTATAATCTAATAGTGTTTTTTCTTCTCAAGCTAAAATCCAGTTTTCTCTTGATTTCTTTTAAACTGCTTTATATATAATTGCTAATATTTTAAAATCTTTTAAATATATATTTGTTAAAGTTTATTCTTTTTATTATTTTTGGGGGTGGGGAAAATCTGGTTTATATCTTTTTTTTTCTTTTTTTTTTTTTTTCCCCTCCAATAAATTAATACTTCTTTATAGCTTATCACTGTCCTCTCCCCATGGCGGGGAGGGGGCCGGGCAGGGGCACGTCCTGCTGCCCCCCACCCACGCCGACGAGGGCCCCGAAACGGGGCGTTCGCTCCCCAATTTGCAACCAACGCAAACAAAACCTCCCTCCCAATGCCCGAGGCAAAGCCCCCACCAACGGGGGAGCCCCAAGGGCCAGACCCCCATGTCCCTCGGGCATCGTCCCTCCATGGGGCATCGTCCCTCCATGGGGCATCCCCCAGCCCGGGACCCCGCGCTCCCCCAGCGAACGACGACGGAAAACTGAAAGAAAATTTTAAAAAAGGAAAATTTTAAAAAGAAAAAAAAAAAAAGGAGAAAAGAAACCCAAGTGCATTTGCCCACCCGGACCCGCCACCAGCACGGCCACCAGCAAAGGCCATCGGCGACACACGGCACGTCGCTGATGGGGCCACTGTGGTGGCCACCGCGCCGGGCAGGGCTTGTGCTACATTCGGACCGCGGCCACCCGCGGCGCCGGGGCCGGCAGGGCACAGGTGAGACGGCGGTGGCCACCGGACAGGTAGGTAGGAAGACCCCCACCACCACCTCGAGAGCCCCAGCAGCAGCTCCGGGGGCTGTTTCGGTCCGGGGCGTGTTGCTTTGTTTCTTCTGTTGTAATTTTTTTGTTTGTTTGTGGTTTTGTTTTTTTTTTTGCTTCTGCAAAAGGGAGTCCTGCCAGAGCCGGCGCCGAGTCCGTGAGCACAATCCTGAGGTATCTTCTTCTTTGTGCAAACCCCGAGGGACGGGATGTCCAGGAGGGGACGGCTGTACAAAGGGGACGGAGGAAGGGCGGCGGGGACCGGAGGGGTTGGGTCGTGGATCGTTGTGCCCTTGTGCCCACGTAAGCCCTGAGGTTCGCGGGGCCCTGGCGCCCCTCACTCCAGCATGGCGTCCAGCTGGTCCGCCAGGTCGTCGAACATGCTGCCGATGTCGTCCAGGATGCTCACGGTGCTCTTCGACTCCACGGCCGAGCTGCGTGAAGCGGTGGGGCTGGGTCAGGACCGGCCACAGGATGGTGGCATCACACGGTCCCCTCTACCCCACACACGGCCCTCCTGCCCTCTCTGCATGGTGTCACCTCCTCAGTGCACACCCCAGCGCTACTGCATGGCTGGGGTCACACCAGCCCCACCATGCTCAGTGTCCCTCACTGTCACCTCTCCAATCCAACCCCCATGCCCAGGTCACCCTGCCCGTGTTGCTCCTGCACAGTGCCCCCTGGTGTCACCTCCCCAACACAGCTCCAGCCAGGGCCCCGTGATGCTCTGGCACAATCACAGAATCAGGGAATTGTTGGAGTTGGAAGGGACCTTCTAGAGATCATCTAGTCCAACCTCCCTGCCAAAGCAGGGTTGCCCAGAGCACATCACTCAGGACTCCATCCAGGTGGGTCTTAAAGATCTCCAAAGAAGGGGACTCCACGACCTCCCTGGGCAGCCTGTTCCAGGGCTCTGGCACCCTCACCCCAAAGAAGTTCTTCCTCATATTTGAGTGCAACTTCCCATGTTCCAGCTTGTGCCTGTTGCCCCTCGTCCTGTCACTGGGAACCACCGAAAAGATTCCAGCTCCATCCTCCCTCAACCCACCCTTTAGGTACTTATAAGCATTAATAAGGTCTCCCCTCAGCCTTCTCTTCTCCAGGCTAAGGAGTCCCCGCTCTCTCCACCTTTCCTCATCAGGCAGATACTCCAATCCCTTAATCATCTTCGTTGCCCAACGTTCCCACAACATCACTCCCACAGCCCTGCTCCCGCCATGGTGGCACAGCCCATGGTGCCCGTGGCCTCCCGACCCCGCCATCCCCACGGTGGCACAGCACAGCCCCACACCCTCCCCTGGGGACCACCACCCACCCCGCGCCCCCTCCTTACTCTGCCGCTTGACTGTCCTCCTGCTTGATCTTCTCCTCCACGGCCTGCAGCGCGGCAGCCAGGGATGCGCTTGTCTCCTCCAGCTTCTGCTGGGCCAGCTCGGGGCCGGCGGTGTCGACGGAGGGGCCGGCGATGGCGGAGCGCGGCGGCTTCACCGGCACCTGCTGGGGCTGCGCGCCGGGCGAGAGGGGCTTGGCAGGGCTGGAGCAGAGCGACGGCGGCGTGCTGGAGGGCTTGGAGGTGGCAGTGCCCAGCTGCCGGGCGGGGGACGGGGCCGGCGTGGAGCCAGCGCTCACCGACTGGATGGCGGCATGGGGCTTGGGGGGCTTGGGCGCCGTGGGGGGCGGCACAGGCTTGGGGGACACCGGGGGTGGCGTGCCGTGGACCCGCTTCACCTCTGCGGAGAGAAGGGAGAGGGGCAGAAGGGTGGCAGGGCTGGCTGGGACCCCCAGGGAGCTCCCATCCCAGGGGGCTGGTGGGGCACCTACCTGGGCTGCCGGGGCTCGGGATGGGCACCTTTTTGGGGATGGGTGCTGGTGGTCCAGGCACCTTCTGGGGCGGCTGCGTCAGCACAGGCTTGGGGGACACCGGCGGCTTGAAGGGCTTCTTGGGCTCGGTGGGCGGTGGGACATAGTCGGGGCCATCGGGGCGGGCGACAGGCGGCGGGGTGGGGGGCGGCTCAGCCCCGCTCAGCTCGGAGGCCGGCCGCCGCTTGACGGTGCCGGTGCCGTTCTGGTAGACGGCGAGCGGGGCTGGCTCCAGCGTGGGCTCCTTCTCCTTGGCTTTGGGCCGGCGCTTGACGGTGTCGGACTCGGTGAGGACAAAGCGGACGCCATCCTGCTGGCTCTGCCTGGCCCGGATCCGCCGCTTGAGCGTGGCGCTGGCCTCCACCTTGGCCAGATCCCCGTGGCGGTGGGCCGGGGACAGCCCCTCGCCCGCCTCCCCCCGGGCTGGACCCAAGGGCCGTGGCCGCTGCTTGATGGTGAGGTTGCCCTCCTCGGCAAAGGGGATGCCGTCCGGGGAGCCGCCACGCTCGACCCGCAGCCGCTCGCCGGGGCCGTCGGCACCCGCCTCTGACCGCACGCTGTCAGCGCGCTCGCGGCGGG
>NW_015090794.1:3336162-3339991 GCF_001431845.1 Calidris pugnax
AGGGCGGCGGTGGGACAGAGTCGGGGCCATCGGGGCGGGCGACAGGCGGCGGGGTGGGGGGCGGCTCAGCCCCGCTCAGCTCGGAGGCCGGCCGCCGCTTGACGGTGCCGGTGCCGTTCTGGTAGACGGCGAGCGGGGCTGGCTCCAGCGTGGGCTCCTTCTCCTTGGCTTTGGGCCGGCGCTTGACGGTGTCGGACTCGGTGAGGACAAAGCGGACGCCATCCTGCTGGCTCTGCCTGGCCCGGATCCGCCGCTTGAGCGTGGCGCTGGCCTCCACCTTGGCCAGATCCCCGTGGCGGTGGGCCGGGGACAGCCCCTCGCCCGCCTCCCCCCGGGCTGGACCCAAGGGCCGTGGCCGCTGCTTGATGGTGAGGTTGCCCTCCTCGGCAAAGGGGATGCCGTCCGGGGAGCCGCCACGCTCGACCCGCAGCCGCTCGCCGGGGCCGTCGGCACCCGCCTCTGACCGCACGCTGTCAGCGCGCTCGCGGCGGGCGGCTGCCACCAGCCCGGTGACGGGTCCGCTGATGGTCCGGCGCCGGTTCACCACCTCCCCGTCCAGCCCGATGGCCTCCTTGTGCTTGACGGTGGCCAGGACAGTGGCCACGCGGGCACGCTCAGGGCTGCCTGGGGGAGCTCCCGGCTGCAGGTAGTAGCCCTCAGGCGCCTTGGCCGGCCCTGGCCCGCTGGCCCCATGTGGCTTCTGCAGCGCCAGCGCCCGGGCCCCGCCACCGATGGAGGACATCTCCAGCATGGCCGCGATGCTGCGCACGCTGCCGGCACTGCCCGTGTCCACGCTGCCGCCCAGGTCGCTGGCCCGCCGCTGTTCCCTGCGGCTGTCCCCCTCGGCAGCGGTGGGCCCGGTGGCCACTTCACCCTCCCCCTCCTTGGGGAAGTCCTCGGCCATGCCGGCGCTAGAGATGGCGGAGCTGGAGCGCTTGGGTGGGGGCGGCGGGGGCCCCTTCTTCTTGGGGCGGACGGCAAAGGACTGGCTGCGGTTGACGTTCTTGTCGCCGCCGGCGGGTGCCCGCACCGAGTGGCTGCGCCCCACACGCCGCTGGACGGTGGCGTAGGGCCCCGCGTCCGGCACCAGCAGCTCGTCCCGCTCCTGCTCGCTGTCGGAGGCGGCGTAGCGGTTCAGGCTGTGCGCCCGCTTCTTCGGCCGCCCCGGCTCCTCCTCGCCCTCGCCTGCCGGTGGCAGGCACAGCACCGGCACCGAGACGGGCAGGACGGGCACCCCCGGGGGTCCCCCCTCGCCCTCGGCGGGCTGCGGCAGGACGTAGGCGAAGCCGCGGTGGGTGGGTGACTGGGGCAGGGAGCGGGGCGACGCAGGGCGCTCGCCCGGTGGCAGCAGCTGCGGGGTGGGCTTCACCTTGGCGGTGGCGTGGGATGCTGTCGGGCCCTGCGGGGAGGGGGGCCGTGGCTTGCCAGGGGTCTGTGGCGGCGTCAGGTGCCCGGCGGAGGGTGGGAAGGGCTGCCGGGGTTTGCCAGGCACGGGTGGCACGCTGGCGCGCTTGACAGGGTGGCCATGCCGGGGCTGGCGCGCCTCTTTGGGTGGCGCAGGGGGGCCCTCGCCAGCCCCCTCTGCCAGGTACTCCTGGCTCTTGGAGATGGCAGAGGCAGGCGGGGCCCGTGGGCCGTCCCCCAGCAGCTCCTGCGAGCTGCTCATCAGCCTGGCACGGCCACCAAGCCCTGGGGGAGAGTGGTAGCCAGGGGCCGCAGGGTTCACTGCCTTCTCGGGGGGCTCCTCAGGAGCTTCTCCTGTCATGGCCACCTGCAGCTCGCTGCTGAGCTCGCTGTCCTGGAAGGTGGTCATCTTGGGCGACTGGCACTCGGGCGGCTCTGGTGGGGGTGACTCGATGGCCAGCACCTCTGGGCCCGTCCCCGCTGCTGCCTTCCTCTTCAACGTGCCTGGCTCGTACTTGCCCAGCTCGGCACGCTGCAGCTCCGCCAGCTTCTTCACTGCCAGCATCAGCTTCTTCTGGTGGCCTGGGGACACCATGGGGCATCAGAGCCACTGCCAGGAGCTGGGACCCCCCCCCAGCCAGTGCTGCAGCACGGGACCTTACCCAGCTTGGTGATGCCAATCTCCTGCAGGTCCTCCCAGGTGATGTCGGTGATGAAGTCGATGTTCTCATAGCCGTTCTCCACCAGCACCTTGTAGTACTGGGACAGGCCGATCATGGAGAGCCACAGCGCCAGGTTGGCCTGGGGTGCAGGGCACGGCTAAGCACTGGCTGGCAGCGGAGTCTGGCCCCAGCACCTCCCGGCACTGCAGCACCCATGGGGCATCCCATCCCGCTGGGGGATGGCCCCAGGGGACTTCCCCATCCCCATGCTGTCCCTGTGCTCCACAAGCACCCAGGGCCATGCCCAGCCCTGTTCCCATGGGACGCCCCTTGTTGTGCCCAGTTGATGGGTCAAGAAGAGGTGTTGGGAGGGGACATGTGGTGTCATATCCATGGGGTGATGGCTGGTACCAGCCTGACAGTCTCCAGGGTGTTGGGAGGGGATGTGTGCAGCTCCGGGGCCGCAGGACATGGGCATTGTCTGGGAGCAGTGAGCCAGCCCCCACCCTTGTCCCCCTGTGCCACCCCTTCCCTGGAGGGGACAGGGCAGAGGGGACTGGTTGTCACTGTGGATGTGACTTCATCATCCCCAGCCCCACACAGCCCTTACCGGCTTGTACTCCGGCAGCCATTCAGGGATATTGAGGTTGTTGATCTCGGAGGCGATCTTCTTCCTGTGCCCTGGCTTGGTGACACCGATGGCTGTGAGGTCCTGGGGTAGAGAGAGGGGTCAGCATCACCCCACGCCAGCCGTGTCCCCTACCCCCCACCACCAGCCAGCCCTGGTGTTCCCACAGCCTCACCTCTGGCGTCATCCGGCTAATGGTGGTGATGTCGTAGCCGGCGTTGATGAAGTTGGGCGCATAGAGCTGCAGCTGGAACTTGCAGAGCCACTGGTACACAGCCTCTGAGCTCTGGGGAGAGGGACCGCAGAGGGAGATGGGGACCCACCACCCCTGCCCGTGTCCCCCAGGGCTGGCCCCACACCCATCCACATGCTGGCAGGGCTGGGAGCCGGCACCACAGAGGGGCTGCGTGGCCCCGTGGCTTAGGGTACCCCAGGCACATGTCTGTCCCCGGGGGGGTGCGGGTAGGCTGGTGCTGTGGAGCTAAGGGGGCCAGCAGCCGCAGGGATGACTCATGCCACTGGCTCATGGTATGGCACAGCAGCCCACGGGCACCGACATCACGGCCAGCACCTAGAGCCAGGCCAACCTTGGTGGTCACCTCACAGGGCTGCCAAGGCATCTGCAGCTATGGGTGCACTGGGGTGGCCACAACCACATGGCTGTGCCTGTGTTCCTTCCCCTCTCCCTCCCCGACACCATGCTCCACTGTGGGGGTCCCCACATCACCCCAGAACTCTCCACTCACCTTCCCCTCCGATGGAGGCTCCATCTTCTTCAGCTGGGGCTCAGCCGGGGGCTGGGGGGCATATGGGGAACTGGCCACGCTCTGCGACCGTGATGAACCTGCCGGAGAAGCAGCAGTCAGTGGGGCCAGGGCCACAGACCCCCAGGCTCTGGCCAAGCAAGATGGGGAGCTGAGCCCCTGTCCCGGGTGGGGTGGCACAGCCAAAGCCCCCACATTGGCAGAGACAGGGCAAGCATGGGCGAGTGACACCCGCCCCAGCACAGCAGCCTGGAGCACCCCAGGGTGCCCTGGATGTGGGGTCTGGTCCCCTGGGATGGGCAAGGCCCTATCACCAAATCCTGGTGAGGGCAGCTGCACCCAGCCCCCTGTGCCACAGCACACATGGCTCC
>NW_015090794.1:3342760-3346515 GCF_001431845.1 Calidris pugnax
GGCCCGCCGCTGTTCCCTGCGGCTGTCCCCCTCGGCAGCGGTGGGCCCGGTGGCCACTTCACCCTCCCCCTCCTTGGGGAAGTCCTCGGCCATGCCGGCGCTAGAGATGGCGGAGCTGGAGCGCTTGGGTGGGGGCGGCGGGGGCCCCTTCTTCTTGGGGCGGACGGCAAAGGACTGGCTGCGGTTGACGTTCTTGTCGCCGCCGGCGGGTGCCCGCACCGAGTGGCTGCGCCCCACACGCCGCTGGACGGTGGCGTAGGGCCCCGCGTCCGGCACCAGCAGCTCGTCCCGCTCCTGCTCGCTGTCGGAGGCGGCGTAGCGGTTCAGGCTGTGCGCCCGCTTCTTCGGCCGCCCCGGCTCCTCCTCGCCCTCGCCTGCCGGTGGCAGGCACAGCACCGGCACCGAGACGGGCAGGACGGGCACCCCCGGGGGTCCCCCCTCGCCCTCGGCGGGCTGCGGCAGGACGTAGGCGAAGCCGCGGTGGGTGGGTGACTGGGGCAGGGAGCGGGGCGACGCAGGGCGCTCGCCCGGTGGCAGCAGCTGCGGGGTGGGCTTCACCTTGGCGGTGGCGTGGGATGCTGTCGGGCCCTGCGGGGAGGGGGGCCGTGGCTTGCCAGGGGTCTGTGGCGGCGTCAGGTGCCCGGCGGAGGGTGGGAAGGGCTGCCGGGGTTTGCCAGGCACGGGTGGCACGCTGGCGCGCTTGACAGGGTGGCCATGCCGGGGCTGGCGCGCCTCTTTGGGTGGCGCAGGGGGGCCCTCGCCAGCCCCCTCTGCCAGGTACTCCTGGCTCTTGGAGATGGCAGAGGCAGGCGGGGCCCGTGGGCCGTCCCCCAGCAGCTCCTGCGAGCTGCTCATCAGCCTGGCACGGCCACCAAGCCCTGGGGGAGAGTGGTAGCCAGGGGCCGCAGGGTTCACTGCCTTCTCGGGGGGCTCCTCAGGAGCTTCTCCTGTCATGGCCACCTGCAGCTCGCTGCTGAGCTCGCTGTCCTGGAAGGTGGTCATCTTGGGCGACTGGCACTCGGGCGGCTCTGGTGGGGGTGACTCGATGGCCAGCACCTCTGGGCCCGTCCCCGCTGCTGCCTTCCTCTTCAACGTGCCTGGCTCGTACTTGCCCAGCTCGGCACGCTGCAGCTCCGCCAGCTTCTTCACTGCCAGCATCAGCTTCTTCTGGTGGCCTGGGGACACCATGGGGCATCAGAGCCACTGCCAGGAGCTGGGACCCCCCCCCAGCCAGTGCTGCAGCACGGGACCTTACCCAGCTTGGTGATGCCAATCTCCTGCAGGTCCTCCCAGGTGATGTCGGTGATGAAGTCGATGTTCTCATAGCCGTTCTCCACCAGCACCTTGTAGTACTGGGACAGGCCGATCATGGAGAGCCACAGCGCCAGGTTGGCCTGGGGTGCAGGGCACGGCTCAGCACTGGCTGGCAGCGGAGTCTGGCCCCAGCACCTCCCGGCACTGCAGCACCCATGGGGCATCCCATCCCGCTGGGGGATGGCCCCAGGGGACTTCCCCATCCCCATGCTGTCCCTGTGCTCCACAAGCACCCAGGGCCATGCCCAGCCCTGTTCCCATGGGACGCCCCTTGTTGTGCCCAGTTGATGGGTCAAGAAGAGGTGTTGGGAGGGGACATGTGGTGTCATATCCATGGGGTGATGGCTGGTACCAGCCTGACAGTCTCCAGGGTGTTGGGAGGGGATGTGTGCAGCTCCGGGGCCGCAGGACATGGGCATTGTCTGGGAGCAGTGAGCCAGCCCCCACCCTTGTCCCCCTGTGCCACCCCTTCCCTGGAGGGGACAGGGCAGAGGGGACTGGTTGTCACTGTGGATGTGACTTCATCATCCCCAGCCCCACACAGCCCTTACCGGCTTGTACTCCGGCAGCCATTCAGGGATATTGAGGTTGTTGATCTCGGAGGCGATCTTCTTCCTGTGCCCTGGCTTGGTGACACCGATGGCTGTGAGGTCCTGGGGTAGAGAGAGGGGTCAGCATCACCCCACGCCAGCCGTGTCCCCTACCCCCCACCACCAGCCAGCCCTGGTGTTCCCACAGCCTCACCTCTGGCGTCATCCGGCTAATGGTGGTGATGTCGTAGCCGGCGTTGATGAAGTTGGGCGCATAGAGCTGCAGCTGGAACTTGCAGAGCCACTGGTACACAGCCTCTGAGCTCTGGGGAGAGGGACCGCAGAGGGAGATGGGGACCCACCACCCCTGCCCGTGTCCCCCAGGGCTGGCCCCACACCCATCCACATGCTGGCAGGGCTGGGAGCCGGCACCACAGAGGGGCTGCGTGGCCCCGTGGCTTAGGGTACCCCAGGCACATGTCTGTCCCCGGGGGGGTGCGGGTAGGCTGGTGCTGTGGAGCTAAGGGGGCCAGCAGCCGCAGGGATGACTCATGCCACTGGCTCATGGTATGGCACAGCAGCCCACGGGCACCGACATCACGGCCAGCACCTAGAGCCAGGCCAACCTTGGTGGTCACCTCACAGGGCTGCCAAGGCATCTGCAGCTATGGGTGCACTGGGGTGGCCACAACCACATGGCTGTGCCTGTGTTCCTTCCCCTCTCCCTCCCCGACACCATGCTCCACTGTGGGGGTCCCCACATCACCCCAGAACTCTCCACTCACCTTCCCCTCCGATGGAGGCTCCATCTTCTTCAGCTGGGGCTCAGCCGGGGGCTGGGGGGCATATGGGGAACTGGCCACGCTCTGCGACCGTGATGAACCTGCCGGAGAAGCAGCAGTCAGTGGGGCCAGGGCCACAGACCCCCAGGCTCTGGCCAAGCAAGATGGGGAGCTGAGCCCCTGTCCCGGGTGGGGTGGCACAGCCAAAGCCCCCACATTGGCAGAGACAGGGCAAGCATGGGCGAGTGACACCCGCCCCAGCACAGCAGCCTGGAGCACCCCAGGGTGCCCTGGATGTGGGGTCTGGTCCCCTGGGATGGGCAAGGCCCTATCACCAAATCCTGGTGAGGGCAGCTGCACCCAGCCCCCTGTGCCACAGCACACATGGCTCCTGGGCGCCACGGTGGCTCACCCTGGGCAGCCCTTGCCGTTGCCCTTGCCCACCCACCCCAGGTGAGCCCCCAGCCCAGTTGGGGCCAGGGTGCTGCAGTGCCCTCCACCCAGTGCAGCTCTGAGCAGAGAGATCCAGCTGGACTCCTCTTCCAGAACAGGTTTCTCTGGCTGCCCACCTTCCCTAGGTGCCCAAAGCCCTCTGTCCCCACTCCTCTGGCCATGCCACCAATGCAGAACAGGGCTCGTCCACCTGCTGTGCCCCACAGCGAGGGGCCAGGATGGAGAAGACAGGCTGGCACGAGCTGCCTCATCCCCTGGGACCCCCATAGAGGCACCCAGGCAGCCCTGCTGTGCCCACCCACCACCTGGTGCCTTTGCAAGCCTTGGGGGACACAAGGGCTGCCCAGAAATTTCTGTCCCGTATTTGCCACCAGGACCAGCAAGAGCAGCCTCTTTCCCCACCACCGGCAACTGTATCCTCCGTGTGTATGCATTCCCCCCTCCCTCCCCTGTATGTGTGTGCCCCCCTCCTCTGTGTGTGTTTTCCCCCCTCCGATCCCTTCCTCCCCCCCCAGGCTGTGTGTGCATCCTTCTTGCAAGTGCATCCTTCTGGCATCTGCATCTCCCACTTGCGTGGGCACTCTCCTCACATGTGCATCCCTCTGCCATGAGCATCTCCCTCATGTCTGCATCCCACTTGTGTGTGCATCTCTCCAGTATGTGCATCTTCCCCCCC
>NW_015090794.1:3346706-3353619 GCF_001431845.1 Calidris pugnax
CGCCCGCGCCGTCCCCCCCCCAGTCCCTCCCCGCGGGGCCCCCACTAACCGAGGCAGGAGAAGGCCTGGCAGCAGCCGAAAGGCGAGAGAGTCATTTTTTACCCACACGTTTTTCTTCTGGCGACGGGTGCCGTGGCAATAAAAAAAAAATAGTAATAAAAAAAAAAAACAAAAGACAAATCCCGGGATCCACGGCACGCCCGCGGCACGGCCAGGGCTCCTCCTGCTCCCGGCAGCCGGGCGGCCGGCGGCACGCACCTGCGGGGATGTCCTGCGCCTTGGCCGGCCCATCGCCCACGGCAGTCTCTTGCGCAGAAGCCTTCTGGGAAAGGACCGTTGCCAGCAGCTGAAAAACACCCCGGGAAGGGGGGAGAACAGGCAGGAGTGAGGCGGGCGGCGGGGGGGCGTGCTGCGGGGGCTGCGGGTGCTGCGGCGGCCGCCCCGCCACCAGCCCCGGGTGAGGGTGGGCAGGGAGGGGGGGGGACAGCAGATTTGGGCTGCGATGGGGAGAGCGGGAGCAGCACAGATGGTGCTTCGCAGGCGGTGGGAGCCGGCGGCGCCGCGGCACCCCGAATCCAGCCTGACGCACGCCACAGAGCCAGGGCTGCCAGCACTGGCTGCAGGGCCCCCCCCCGGCTTCCCAAAAAGCAGAGTCCCCCACGGCTATCAGCACAGTGCTCGGCTGCGGGGCATGGGGAACACGGTGCCCAGCCCGCTCTGGCACAATGCAGGCAGGATGCCAGGGGAGGTGGGCTCAGGGGTGCCTTGGCTGCGGGGCGTGGGACACCCCAGGCTGCCGTGGGCAGTGCAAGAAGTGATGTGCAGCGTGTAACGTGCAGGCAGCAGTGTGTAATGTGCAACGGGCAGCGTGCCGGCAGCGGAACGCAGCGTGCAGTAATCTGCAGCGGGCACGGCGCGGGCAGGCGTGCGCAGTGGGCTGCGTGCTGGCAGCGGCGGGCAGGCGGCTCCGTGCAGCGCGGAGCTGCAGCGTGCAGCGTGCCGGCGGCAGTGCGCAGCGTGCAGCGCAGTGCACGGTGCAGAGGCACCCTCAGAGTGGCAGCAGAGACACAGCGTGCAGCCACGGCCAGACCCTGCACGTGCTGGCGGACCCACAGCCCGGTGGGACTTCACGCCACGGGCACGTCCAGCACCGCAGCCGGTGGCACGGTGGGTGCCGGTAGGACCTCACGGCACCCAGCCGAGCATCAGTCCCTGGAGGGAGCAGGGGCAGCTGCCAAGGCAGCAAATGCCTGCCCTGGGACAAGCCCCTGTGCCAGGACCAGGGCTGAGTGCCACTGCAGGCTGGCACTGCCACCTCAGGGCCTGACTTACCTTGACGCCTTCAGAGCCGGCGTGCAGGGCGTGCGCCCCGCTGCCCGCGCTCTGCCCGCTCCCCGAGCTGCGGGCAGAGGCCACGCTGCCTGTGCTGCCCAGACTGCTGCGGTCACCACCTGCGAGGGGAGAGGAGATGCTGTCAGGGCACCAAGCCCCATGGCAGGGCAGGGGGACACGGCCATGCCCCACCGGAGCCACCACCACGTCCCGGTGTGTGCCCCAGCTGGGACAGGGAGGGTCCCAGCACGCACACCCACTGTACCTGCGAAGGGTTTCCGCAGCACCCAGATCTCCTCCGCAGGAGCCGGCGTGGCTGGTCCGCCCTGCGACGGCGAGAGGTGGGACGGGCTCATGTCGGACCCGCGGGACCCTTGGTGGCAGAGCAGAGAGAGCAGCCCTCAGCCACGCGTGGCTCTGCGCGCTCGGGCTCGCATTGGGGTGACACGGGATGAAACAACATGCGGCCCCGGGGCCTATCACTGCTGTTCGCAGGGAAAATCCCTGGCTCCAGCTCTGTCCAGGGACACCAGCACCGTCCCAGGAACCCTCTCCAAGCAGCTGGTGACAGTGACCAGCTCCGGGACCCCGTCCTGCAGGGCTCCCCCTCCCTGCCACCAGTCAGGGATAAATCCATGGTGGGATGTCCCAGTGCCCCCGCTCAGCCCGGGCAGGGGACGGGGACTGTATCATCTCTGTGTGGAGGAAGATGGGGACATGACCTGGTGCCGGGCAAACTTGGGTGGTGGGGACCAGGGTCTCCACCCGATTGTCCCCTGGGCAAGATGGCACTGCTCTGTCTGCACCCGTCTAGGGGAGGACACAGGGGCAGTGTGGGGCCAGGTTGAACCCCCGCACTCCCCAGGGTGCCCCATGGCACCCACCAACACATGGGTGACACAGCAGTGGGCGAGGGGACATGGCCCTCCAAGCAGGGCATGGCTCAAGGGTCACCACCGAAACACCCTTGGGTGGTGGGGACCAGTGTCTCCACCCCATTGTCCCCTGGGCAAGATGGCACTGCTCTGTCTGCACCCGTCTAGGGGAGGACACAGGGGCAGTGTGGGGCCAGGTTGAACCCCCGCACTCCCCAGAGTGCCCCATGGCACCCACCAACACATGGGTGACACAGCAGTGGGCGAGGGGACATGGCCCTCCAAGCAGGGCATGGCTCAAGGGTCACCACCGAAACACCGCTCCTCACCAGCTCACCCCACCGGCTGCCCCCGCCACGTCCTGCTCACACCGGGGCTGGCCACGGGATGCCCAGCACAGGATGGGACCCACAGTGAGGGGCTGAGTTCCCCTGCCCCCCATGGCGAGCCCAGGGTTCAAAATATCATCAAAGGGAGATGGACAATGGCCCCGTGAGGCCCCACACTTGGAGATGCCGCAGCCCCACCACCAGCCACCGAGGAGCCCAGCCCCACCGCCAGCCACCAGGTAAGGGGCATTGCCCACCCCGGAGGATGGGACCCACAGTGAGGGGCTGAGTTCCCCTGCCCCCCATGGCGAGCCCAGGGTTCAAAATATCATCAAAGGGAGATGGACAATGGCCCCGTGAGGCCCCACACTTGGAGATGCCGCAGCCCCACCACCAGCCACCGAGGAGCCCAGCCCCACCGCCAGCCACCAGGTAAGGGGCATTGCCCACCCCGGTCACTTTCATTCATTAAGCTGCTCACCTCGTTAGCAGCCAGGCCCTAGCAGGGGGCAGCTGGTACAAGCTGATGAATTCATTGAAAGAGCACGAGAGGGAACAACTTGCCACGCCGCAATGGGGCTGGGACGTGCCCCACACTGCACGTGCTGTGGTCACACCGAGAGGAGCCCGCGCCACCCGGGCAGGAGCACGGCTCTGTGCGACCCAACGGGGAGAGAAAGCCCTGGGAAAGGTGTTGTTCCCTTATCCCCAGCACTGGCAGACGGGCAATGTCAAGCTGCAAGCGTGGCTGGCCCGGCGCTCTCCCAACACAACCTCCTGTGCCACTGCCACCAGGGCACGTGCCGAGACCCCCGGACACCAGAGAGCTGGTGGCAGTGCCTGCAGGCACAGCCTGGGCTGCATCCCTGCGACATCCCTCCTGCCAAATATCTGCTCTCCAGGCACTCCCAGTGCATGGACCTGCAGCATCCATCACCTGGCCATGCCACAGGGACGGTCCCCAGGGTGCAGCTGGGCACTGCCCACACCGACTCAGCCCCGAGAGCATCCCTCAAGAAAGCACGCCTGGCACCACAACCCCTTCCCACTCCGAGCACAGACCTGACCCCGATTAGAGCAGCTCGCTGGGTGTTGAACCCCCTGCGGTGGGGGGGTGTCTGCAGTGGGCAGAGTGTCCCCGCATCCAAATTAACCACCCACAACTCCTGGCCGGGCACTGCGCTGCCCAGCCCTCCCCCCCAGCGCAGAGCCCGGAGAGTTTTTTTGGGCGTCCCCACGCAGCCAGACAGAGTGGGCAGGAGAGAAGGGGCCACGGGCAGAGTGTGGCCGGCAGCGCGGCGCTGCCCCACAGCTGGGACCAGTGCGGGGTGAGGGTGGGATGTGTCGGCAGCAGAGCCGTGGGGCCAGACGGTTGGAGGGGTCGTGCAGGGCAGGGGGCCGTCGGCATGCATGTGTGCACACACCTGCACGCACTGCATGCATGCAGACCCCCAGGCACAGGCATGCACACGCCCGCATGCACACACACACACACGCACACCCCTCCACGTGCACACACTCGCACACGCCTGCACGCACCCGCGTGCAAACACGCCACGGCAAGGGGGAGGGTGGGGAAGGGAAGGAGGCCGAGCAGAAAGAAAAGACTCGATACACACTTTAAAGGAAAAGAAAGAAATCCAGCGAGAGCACGAAGCGAGCGGTGAACTACCTTGTCCGTAACGCAGCTCGTCGGCGCTGCTAGGGGAGAGCCTGTGATAGCCAAAGGAACTGAAAAGAGTCTGATGGGAATGTGGTGGTGGAGGTGGAGGTGGAGGCAGGGAATGGAACGGATGGGACGAGGCGTCACCGTTTAGCACAGCAGCCCCGTAAGCCGGGAGCGGGATCTTTTGGTAGTGTTGGGGGATTGTTACAGTCTCCCATGAACCTGATAATAAAACATAACAAGAGACAAAATGAAAAGAATCAAAATAATAGAGACACGCTCAGCGCCACCAAAAAAAAAAAAAAGAAAAAAAAAAAAAAGAGAAAAAAAAAAAAAAAAAGTTTGCTACTTTGCAGCCCCGACCAGAACTCTTCCTCCACAATAACCAAAGTAACCTAAAAAAAAAAAAAAAGCAGCAAACAAAATAAAGCAACCAAAAGAGCGTGGAGAAGCCAAAACTGAGACCCAACCGATGCGGAGCCGAGCCAAGGAGCAGCAGCGGGAGCTCAGCACGTGGCCTGGTGGCAGGGTATGGCCCACAGGCACATCCCGGTGGCAGGGTATGGCCCACGGGCACATCCCACAGACCTGCCACGGCTTCCTGGCAGGACACGGACACCAGGACAGCCCCAGGCTTGAGGCAGGAACATCACTGTGGGGCTCCTGACATTGTGGGGCTCCCACAGCCAGGCTGCTGGGGGGGTCCTGCTCCCTGGGAAAGCATCCCGGGAGGAGGCAGGCTGCAGGTATGGCTGGGCTGGGGGCTGCAATGCCAGCGCCCCCGTGCCAGGCCAGCCAAACCCTGGTGCAGCTGCCAACCCACTGCACGGGGCCCAGGGTTGCAGCCGATGGGATGGCAATGAAACCCCACACCCTGGCAAACACCACCATGGAGCCAGCTGCATCCCAGGAGCCACGGAACTCATCCCTGTGGTACCAGCACACGACCCACACCCAGAGGGTGGCTCTGCCCCTGCCCGTCCGGCACATGGTACCTCCACAGCAGTGCCCAGCAGCCAACAGGCACTCACGCCTCCGTTCCCTTGGGATCACACTCAAACGCTGCCATTCCCAGCCCGTGCCCCAGAGATGTGGCCGCCCCTGAGATCACACAGAGCTGGAGAACGTGTGACTGCCAGGGGGGAACGAGCTGCTCAATCAGGGCCTTTCAACGCTGCCCGCAGAGACACCAGCCCCATCACCCCTGCATCTGGCAGCGAGCACGGTCACAGGCCATCCCAGGGGACCGCACACTCCACCGGGAGCCTACAGGGACAGGAATGGGGACAGGGACAGGGAGCTGCAAGGCAAGGGAGCAGGGTCTGATCACTGAGACAGCCCCTCGCCAGGGAGAGGGTCCCTGTAGGGCAACGCTGGAGCCCTGGCACTGGTGCCCAGATCCCTCTTCTCAGACCCCAAGCACCAGGTCCCCTGGTCCCACCGCCGTGCCATCACCCCCAAACCACAGTGATGGCCGCAGCTCTCCCCATGCATCAACCTCCTGGCACCACAAATACCTCATCCAGCCCAACACCAGCCTGGCACTGGGGCTGCCCCGTGAGCACCCCAGGGCTGCCAGCCCCAACTCTCACGTGCACCAGATGGGCACCAAGCCCACAGGCACAATGGGGACACTGACCCCCCACACTTAATGGGGACACCAGCCCCACATGCAGGATGGGAACATCGTCCCCATACACTTCACAGGGCACCGACCCCACATGCACAATGGGGACACCAACCCGGCGCACTCGATGGGGACACTGACCCCACATGCACGATGGGGATATCAACCTGCCACACTCAATGGGGACACTGACCCCACATGCACGATGGGGATATCAACCTGCCACACTCAATGGGGACACCGACCCTGCATACTTGATGGGGGCAATGACCCCATACACTCAATGGGGACACTGACCCCACACAATGGGGACACTGACCCTATGTGGGGGTCGCACCATCCCCATGCACACAATGGGGGGGACATTGACCCCACATGCCTGACAGGGGCATCGTCCCAGCTTGGTTTCACCAGCTGCACCCCTGACACCCCAGGCACCGCACTGAAATGGGGCTCCCTGGGGCAGCGAGTTCGGGAGCGGTCCCGTGGGGGGAGGAAGAGGGAGGGGGGATTATTTGCCTGTTCGTTTGCTTATGGCCTCCACGAGGCTGGAGGGGAAGTAGCCCACGCGGTCGTTGCCGGTCCGGTTGTCGTGAATGCAGCCCTTCCAGCGCCCGTCGGCGTGCTGCTCCAGCACCTGCAGGCAGGGGCCGGGTCAGGGGCCAGCGCCACTATCGGGGGTCCCCCCGGCCCCCTCCCCAGCCACACTCACGGTGATGACGTCCCCGGCTTTCACATTGAGGCTGGTCAGGTCGTAGTTGTTGCAATAGTCCTTGACGGCCCGGACCTGCAGAGCGGCGGAGGCGTCTGCGGGGACACAACAGGAACGTCGCCGGCCACCCAGCCCCACCATGGGGGCTGTCACCCCCAGCCCGGCATCCCCCCCACTGCCAGTGCAGCCACCCCGTGTACCCCCGGCCCCCCTACCCCGCAGCATCTGCTTGATCTCCTTGCTGGCCTGGCTGGTGGTGAACTGGTTGACAATGTCCAGAGCCGTCTGGTTGTAGGTGTTCCTGACGTGGGCGTTGATCCCGCTCTGCAATGGGGCGGAGAGGGCTTGGGAGGAGGCTGTCCCCCCACCCCG
>NW_015090794.1:3371317-3394849 GCF_001431845.1 Calidris pugnax
GGGTTTAATATTTTTCCTAGAACTTTTTTTTTTTTTTTTTTTTTTTTTTTTTTTTTTTTTTTTTTTTTTTTTTAAAAAAAAAAAAAAAAAAAAAAAAAGAGAAAAAAAAAAAAAAAAAGGAAAAAGAAAGGCCAAAAAAAAAAAAAAAAGCAGCAAACAAAATAAAGCAACCAAAAGAGCGTGGAGAAGCCAAAACTGAGACCCAACCGATGCGGAGCCGAGCCAAGGAGCAGCAGCGGGAGCTCAGCACGTGGCCTGGTGGCAGGGTATGGCCCACGGGCACATCCCGGTGGCAGGGTATGGCCCACGGGCACATCCCACAGACCTGCCACGGCTTCCTGGCAGGACACGGACACCAGGACAGCCCCAGGCTTGAGGCAGGAACATCACTGTGGGGCTCCTGACATTGTGGGGCTCCCACAGCCAGGCTGCTGGGGGGGTCCTGCTCCCTGGGAAAGCATCCCGGGAGGAGGCAGGCTGCAGGTATGGCTGGGCTGGGGGCTGCAATGCCAGCGCCCCCGTGCCAGGCCAGCCAAACCCTGGTGCAGCTGCCAACCCACTGCACGGGGCCCAGGGTTGCAGCCGATGGGATGGCAATGAAACCCCACACCCTGGCAAACACCACCATGGAGCCAGCTGCATCCCAGGAGCCACGGAACTCATCCCTGTGGTACCAGCACACGACCCACACCCAGAGGGTGGCTCTGCCCCTGCCCGTCCGGCACATGGTACCTCCACAGCAGTGCCCAGCAGCCAACAGGCACTCACGCCTCCGTTCCCTTGGGATCACACTCAAACGCTGCCATTCCCAGCCCGTGCCCCAGAGATGTGGCCGCCCCTGAGATCACACAGAGCTGGAGAACGTGTGACTGCCAGGGGGGAACGAGCTGCTCAATCAGGGCCTTTCAACGCTGCCCGCAGAGACACCAGCCCCATCACCCCTGCATCTGGCAGCGAGCACGGTCACAGGCCATCCCAGGGGACCGCACACTCCACCGGGAGCCTACAGGGACAGGAATGGGGACAGGGACAGGGAGCTGCAAGGCAAGGGAGCAGGGTCTGATCACTGAGACAGCCCCTCGCCAGGGAGAGGGTCCCTGTAGGGCAACGCTGGAGCCCTGGCACTGGTGCCCAGATCCCTCTTCTCAGACCCCAAGCACCAGGTCCCCTGGTCCCACCGCCGTGCCATCACCCCCAAACCACAGTGATGGCCGCAGCTCTCCCCATGCATCAACCTCCTGGCACCACAAATACCTCATCCAGCCCAACACCAGCCTGGCACTGGGGCTGCCCCGTGAGCACCCCAGGGCTGCCAGCCCCAACTCTCACGTGCACCAGATGGGCACCAAGCCCACAGGCACAATGGGGACACTGACCCCCCACACTTAATGGGGACACCAGCCCCACATGCAGGATGGGAACATCGTCCCCATACACTTCACAGGGCACCGACCCCACATGCACAATGGGGACACCAACCCGGCGCACTCGATGGGGACACTGACCCCACATGCACGATGGGGATATCAACCTGCCACACTCAATGGGGACACTGACCCCACATGCACGATGGGGATATCAACCTGCCACACTCAATGGGGACACCGACCCTGCATACTTGATGGGGGCAATGACCCCATACACTCAATGGGGACACTGACCCCACACAATGGGGACACTGACCCTATGTGGGGGTCGCACCATCCCCATGCACACAATGGGGGGGACATTGACCCCACATGCCTGACAGGGGCATCGTCCCAGCTTGGTTTCACCAGCTGCACCCCTGACACCCCAGGCACCGCACTGAAATGGGGCTCCCTGGGGCAGCGAGTTCGGGAGCGGTCCCGTGGGGGGAGGAAGAGGGAGGGGGGATTATTTGCCTGTTCGTTTGCTTATGGCCTCCACGAGGCTGGAGGGGAAGTAGCCCACGCGGTCGTTGCCGGTCCGGTTGTCGTGAATGCAGCCCTTCCAGCGCCCGTCGGCGTGCTGCTCCAGCACCTGCAGGCAGGGGCCGGGTCAGGGGCCAGCGCCACTATCGGGGGTCCCCCCGGCCCCCTCCCCAGCCACACTCACGGTGATGACGTCCCCGGCTTTCACATTGAGGCTGGTCAGGTCGTAGTTGTTGCAATAGTCCTTGACGGCCCGGACCTGCAGAGCGGCGGAGGCGTCTGCGGGGACACAACAGGAACGTCGCCGGCCACCCAGCCCCACCATGGGGGCTGTCACCCCCAGCCCGGCATCCCCCCCACTGCCAGTGCAGCCACCCCGTGTACCCCCGGCCCCCCTACCCCGCAGCATCTGCTTGATCTCCTTGCTGGCCTGGCTGGTGGTGAACTGGTTGACAATGTCCAGAGCCGTCTGGTTGTAGGTGTTCCTGACGTGGGCGTTGATCCCGCTCTGCAATGGGGCGGAGAGGGCTTGGGAGGAGGCTGTCCCCCCACCCCGTCACCCCCAGGATCCCCCGGGCCACCCTGAGACCAGCAGCTGGAGGGCACAGCTCACTGCTTTGGTGTTCCCCCCGCCACCCTGGACCCTCACCCTCATTCCCTGGGAGATGCCCACACGCTGCTCTGCAAACCCGACCACGGGGTCTCTCCCTTCCCACAGCCCATCGCCGGGCTGGAGGTGTCTGGGGGTGCCCGGGGGTGCCCTTACATCCAGCAGCAGCCGCACCACATCCGTCTTGCCGCAGAGGGCCGCCTCGTGCAGCGCCGTGCCCGCCTTGGTTTGCCGGTTGATGTCGATGCCAGCCTGCAGCAGGAGCCTGCGGGCAGACAGCAGGGTCAGCAAGGCTGGGGGCGGACACAAACACACACCCCCCATACACACACCCCCTGGCACTGCCCTCCCTGCCCACGGCACCCACCGGATGATGTCGATGTGGCCGTTCTTGGCGGCGAGGTGCAGGGGGCTGGTGCCGTTGGGGTCGGTGGCGTCCCCCGGCTTGGGCTCCAGCAGCGCCGCGCACATGTTGCTGTTCAGGAGCAGTTGGACCACCTGGCTCAGCAAACACAGAGGGAGCAGGGCTGCAAGGGCGGCTCAGCCCCCACCTCCCCTCCCTGCTCTGCCCTCCTCCAGCAGCCGGAGATACCCCCTCAGCACTGCAGGACCCCACTGCCATCCCTTCCAGGGGTAGTCCACCCGGCCCCCCCATCCAGGGCTGCTCCAGCACCCCAGGGACCCCACTATCCCCCCCTGTCCCCTCCCAGTCTTCCTCTGGGTGGTCCCAGCGCTGCAAGGACTTACCCCGACCCGGCCAAACTCGCACGCCAAGTCCAAGGGCGTCTTCCCTGAATTGTCCATGATGCAGGGGTTGGACTGGTGCTGCAGGAGCATCTCCGACTGCGGAGGAGTGAGACCCCAACTCAGTGAGGGCAGGGGCAGGACAATCCACACCCCCCCTGCCCCTGCCACCATCGTGCCCTGCTGCCATCCCCACCGTACCACGTCGTAGTGCCCGTGCTGTGCCGCCAGGTGCAGGGGGATCTGGCCCTCGTCCGATGGGATGTTGACGGAGGAACCTGCTTTCAGCACCATTTTCATGGGCTCCTTCTTGCCTTGCCAAGCCGCGTAATGCAGGGGCCGCATGCCTGCGGGTGGGCAGGACAGGAGTGCCATGAGCCCCCCGTGAGCCTTGTAGAAGGGTGGGAGGGGGCCACAGGCAGGAGCCCAGGACTCACCTTTGTTGTCCTTGATGTCCACCGCAGCCTGTGCCTCCAGCAGCAGTGAGATGAGCTCCGTGTTGCCGTTGAGCGCCGCATGGTGCAGAGCTGAGAACCTGGAGACCAGCCGTGGTGTCAGGGGTCTCATGTCCCTGTCCCTTCTGCAGCCCCGCCATCCCCTGTCCCAGCAGCGTGGCCTTGAGCCCCCACCCACCGCAGCACCCCATGGTGCCTGCTCTGCCTCTGACATCCCACCACGGGCACGTGTCCCCCCGATCCCATGGGGGACGTGGAGAAAGAGCTGCCACAGGGACCAGACGTGGCTGAGCCACAAGCCAGCCATGTCCTGCTGTGCAACAAGGGCCAGAGGGTGGGATGTGCCAGGGCAGATGTGGGTTTTTCTCTCCAGCCCATCACTTTGTTTAGCTTTTCCTGGGGCACTGCAGCCACAGGACAGACCCCCCCCAGCCCGTATGTAGGGCTGGCGATGCCACCGAGCTGGCAGCAGGGGCTGGTGGGTCTGATCTGGGGATGCTGGAGTGAGATTGATGCAGATAAAACGCTCCCTGGGGATGCTGAGACCCCACGGCGGGGAGAGGTTGATGGGCAGGGCAGGCACGGCAGGGGGGGTCCTACCGAGGCTGGGGGGTGCCAGGGAACCAACCTCCCCACTGACCCACTTCCCCCAGCCTGGCCCCAGCAGCACGACCACGGGCACTGGTGCAGGAAGGAGGAGGGGGCAAGCTGCCAGATGGCAGTGATGCCCCCCTGTGGTGCTGGGCCTTGCCCTGGGGTGGGGAAAGCCCCCGGCAGCGCACCCCGCTCTGCTTTTGCAGCCCCCGGGACCAGCCGAAGCAGGAGGCTCGTCGCTGGGAAGGAGGCCAGGAGCTGACCTACTTGCTGCTCCCGGCGGCGGCATCCTGCGTGCGGCTGCGCTTGCGCCCATCACCCCGCCACCCCGGGCCCCCGTCACACTCAGTGTCCCCCATCCCATCCCCGGGGCCACCCCGGTGTCACCGGAGCGTGGGAATGGACTGCAGACCCCAGTGGGACCTGCTGTCCCCCCCCACAGCTGCCTGGTGCCTGAAAAGCGGGCAGTGGGATGGAGATCCCGTCTGCCCCCCCATCGCCGGGACCCCCGGCTGAGGAAGGGGGACACATCCCCACTGGGGAGCACGTTTTGGTCACCACATTCCCAGCGGAGCTGCCGCCCGCGATCCCCCGGCAGGGAGCAGGGATGTGAGCAGACAGCTCGCGCAGGAGCCCGATCCCCAACGTCTGCCTGGGAAATGTCAACGTTTTCCGCTCCAGCGCCCCGCTCAAATCCGCTCAAGATGGTGCAAATCGCAGCCCTCCCTCGGGCTGCCTCGGGGGCTTCCCCCAGCACAACCCAGCCCGCCACAAAGGCCACACACCACGCGGGACACCGTCCCCAGGGCAAGCATGGGAACACCAGTGTGGTGCTCACCCATGGCGCCCACCAGCCCGGGAAATCAGCAAGCGGAGCAGAGATGGGGAAACTGAGGCACGGCACCGATGCCAGCTGAGCTGGCACAGCACGCTGGCAGCAGAGGAGATGCGTGGGCTGCAGCCTGGGTCTGCCATGCACGTTCCCAGGGGATGATCCTTTCCAGGAGCAGGGCTGGAGGATGGAGGTTGCTCCTCTGCTTCAGGGCTGCCCCTGCACCTGCCAAGTTGGCCAGCAGCCACAGGCAGGGCGTGAGCTTGGGACCTTCCTGAACCTCTCAACTCCTGTCCCAGCCCTGCCGTGACACACAGCCCTCCGGTGACCTGCTGGCTCCGGCAGCCACCGCCTGAGGTGGTCCATGGGGTGACGCAGCCCCTCACTCTGCCCACATCGCGCCCTCCAGCCCCTGCCCTGCACAGGCAGTGCCACGCTCCTGCCCCACTGCTGGCCGGCATGCCCACCCGCTCCCACCGCCCTGCACGCACACTCGTGCACGCAGACACGCTTGCATGCACACGCACGCTCAGCTGCACATCCCCACGCCTGCATGCACCCGTGCACGCACACACGTGCACACACGATGCGCCGGTGGGTACCAGGGGATGCCCACTGCCACCGCCCCGGTACCGGGGCCCTGCTCGGGGGCGAGGATGAGGAAGGACCCAAGCGTGCCCTCCCGTTCCTCGCCCCATCCGGCCCCTCCACTCACATGCCATTTCCATGGCTGCAGCAGAGCCATCCCCAGGGACCAACCTGCACTGCCCAGCCCCGTGTCCCCACTCAATGGAGGGAGAGAACAGGGCACGGGGAGCTGGGGGGCACAGGGGGAGCTGGGGGGCACAGGGGGTGTGGGAGGGAAGAGGGCACAGGGGGAGCTGGGGGGCACAGGGGGAGGCTGCTGACCATCCCTGCAAGCATCAGTCCCCGCTCCCACCACAGCTCCCCTCCTCCTCCTCGGGGCTCTGGCTGCCTTCCTGCGCCAGCGGCCTCATTAGGGTGATTAGTGGGTAGTGAGCCTGCAGCCCCTTCTCCGCTCCTCCCCGCCTGTCGGATGCAGGCTGGGAAGCAGCGATCCGGCGGCACAGCCTGGCGGGGTCACAGCGTGCCCGCCCGGTGCCCTGCGGGGCTACTCCCTGCACAGCACCTGCAGAGCCCCAAGCCCACGGCGAGAGCTGGGAAGAGGCCAACGTGCCCATGAGACATGGGGCACAGCTCTTCCTCTGCCTTCCAGCCCTCACCTCCCACCTCTGACGCCCGCAGCTGCAACCCCACAGGCTCAGGGGTGTGGGCAGGGCTCAGCCACGCTGGCTAATGGGGGCAGAAGCCCCTGCCCATCCAGACCCTGGCTGCACGACTGCATTGCTCCGTGCCCAGCGTGCCCGCCCGGATGCAGAAGACTCCTGCTCACTGCACCCTGTGCTGCACAGATCTCCGGACACACACCCCCAGCTCCCCACAGCAGGTGCACCCCCACTCGTGGCACACCATGGCACACACATCCTTGCCCGCAGACCCCACCACACGCACACCCGGGCACAGGGCTCCCACTCACCCGTCGGTGTCTTGGAAGTTGACGTTGACTCTTTTTGCCGATCCGAGGAGCTCTGGGAGGGAGGGAAGGGGACAGCATGTTAGAGTGGCACAGGAGGTGGCTGGGACAGGGACCTGGGGCACGCTGGGGAGGTGATGCAGCCACAGCTCCACGTTTCCCTCCCTCCCCAGGTTTTGGCTCCCTGCAGCCCGGGCCAGTGTGCAGCATGGCACCGTGCAGGGCTGCCCGAACCTGCTGGCAGGAGGGCTTGGGATGGAGGGGTCCCTGCTGGTGGTGGCAGAGCCCAACAACCTCTCCTGGCACAAGGGTCTCCATCCACCCGGGCTGTGGTGGGTCTACCTAGGGTTCCCTCCCCAGCTCCTCTGCCTCACTGAGGGTTCCAGTATGGCCCCGTGGAGCCCAGCACCACACAAAGCTGCTGGGTCCAGCTGCTTTGACAGAGCGGTGAGCCTGGCACGCTCCCCGGGGCACCAGCACATCCCCTGTCCCTGCGGCCCCCCCACCCAGCACTGCCCCACTCCCACCCCACACCTTCCTGCGTGGGAAAATCAACCGCCTTGGGGCAATCCAATTAGCACCACGAAGAAAGAACGAAGCCAGATTTACATAAGATTTAACCGAAAAATGCCACTCAGGCTTTCCAGTCAGCCTGCTCTTTCCTCGCAGTCCCCAGCGGGGAGCTGGAGCAGGAGGAGGAGGAAGAGGAGGGTGGCAGAGCCCCAGGCTGGGTACCCACACAGCAGCCCCTGTGCCCACCACAGTGAGCTGGCACCACCACGGCCCCCAGCCTATAGAGAATAATTCAATAAAGGCTGCCCAGCCCTGCAGGGAGGAGGGATGGCCATCGTCACCCTGGCAGGTTGGCAGGAAGCGTGTTGGGGACAACTGCACCGGGGAGAAGCTGACTGGAAGGGGTGACTTCAGGCAGGGAAGGGAGACATGGGGTCAGAGGGATGCTCCCCATGTGCCGTGGCCTCTCTCGCTCCCCCAGCCCTTGTCAGCCTCTCAGTGTGATACTCAGTTATTTGGCACAAAGGGCTACGTCAGCGAATGGGGCACAGTGGATGCCAGCAGCGGGAAGGGGGGCTGTGCCCGGCCCCGACCCATGAACTTAGGGAGTGGCGCTGGGCTGAGCCACCCCTGCTCTGGGCCACGCATGGCAGATGGTCCCAGGAGCAGCTGGGGCGGTGGCAGAGGTTTCTCCTTGCAAACAGAGAGGCTCCTGGGCTGCCAGAGCACCGGCTCCCTCCCACGCTCCATCAGCCACCCAACAGCCCAAGCCACAGGGCATTTTCTGACAACAACGCAGCCCGTGACAACGGGCAAGAGCTCTGGAGGGCAGCTTCTGAACAACCATGATCATCTCCTGTCCACCAGGTCCCCAGCCTCTCCTGGCACGCAGGATGTGGAGAGGAACAGGGCAACCATGGGGTTCCCTGGGGGCAGGGCACCACCAGGTCCCCGCAGCCAGCCCCACTTGCCCTCCTGCCAGCAAACAAAATGCCACCAGCCCGAGCCCCAGGTGCCAGGGCAGCCTCCCTTGCCCTGTTAAACTGCTCGTTTACCACATTAACAAACCACCCCAGCAACAAATCCCCATCGGGGCGGCCAGACCCGGGGAAGAGCCCCCCACATCCCATCCCCGCTGCAGCATCCCCATGCTCCCCCGGGAAGGACTGGACATGGCTGGTGGGCAGAGCTCCCCGGCAGCGGGGTCGATGGCAGTGACCGGGGGCCGAGCAGGTCCTCGCCAGCCCCGAGCTGCCGCCAGGCTCCCCAACAAAGGTGCCATTGAGCGCCGGTGGAGAGGAGCCCAGGACCGCTTCCGCTGCCGCCCGGAGCCAAGAAGCAGCTCCCAGGAGAAGGGGGCCGAGCCGCCCCCCAGGGATGCAAATGGCCAGAGGACAAAAGGAGCCGGCGGGCACAGGAGCGGCACGGTGCCCGGCACTGGCTCCAACCTCCGGCCCCGAGATGGGCCCCGCTCCGTCAAACCGGTCCCCGCGGACGGACGGACGGATGTCAGCGGGTCTGCAGTGCCTGGCCTTTCCCACGGGTTGCTCCCAGCAAGGGGCTGGGATGGGGCGATGTCCAGGGATCGGCGTCGTGGGGTGCAGGGGTGACACTGATGGCATCGCCGCTCGCACCCCGCAGCGCTGATCCCCAGGTACCCACCGGCAGCCCCCCCGCGCCCACCAAACACATCAGCCGAACGCACCGTAGCGGTGAATCTCTCCTCCCTGCACCTGCAGGAGAGGGGCTCTGATCCCCAGGTACCCACTGGCAGCCCCCCGCGCCCACCAAGCACATCAGCCGAACACACCGTAGCGGCGAATCTCTCCTCCCTGCACCTGCAGGAGAGGCTGCGGCTGCCAAAATCTGTTTAGCACTTCCATCGTGGCTCGTGCCAAGTGCTTAGTCAGTGACTTCCAGCCGTGCAGCGGTTTGACTTTCGTTAAAGCCCTGGCAGTGGCCGCCAGCCTGCCGGTGCCCGAGATGGGCTGCGGCAAGCTCAGGCCCCGGCATGGCTTCAAGAGCTGCCGGGAAAGGGTCTTTAGGGGCAGCGCTGGTCTGATGGGGTCCCCTGGGGAGCAGCCGGGAGGTCCCACATCCTCTTGGGGTAGGTGCCCAGCAGCACAGCGAGGTGTGGATGATGGCACGGATGGTGACATGATGGCTGGCACCCCTGCGGAGCCAGGTCAAGGCCACAGATGGTGGCACCGGTGATGAATCAACCCCATGTCTGCATCGGCACCGGCACCCTCGAGGGACAGTGGCTTTGCGCTGGCAGTGGGCAGGGCAGGGCAGGGCAGGCAGTGGCTGCCATGCCAGCCGGCACCACCAAAGCTCCCAAGGGGCCTCGAGCAAAACCCTCAAACCGTGGTCCCCACAGCCCAGCAATTAAGCCCCTCCTGTAACGAAGCAGCATGCGTGTCTGGCATGCCATTGGCAGCTTGGCATGGGGCATGACAGTGCCATGCCGAGGGCACCTGTAGCCCAATTGGGCCCTCGGCACAGCCTTGCCGTGGCTGGGTGCCCGCAGTTCCCGGGGCAGGGGGAGCAGGGTGGGCACCCTGGCACTCCACCAATCCACAGCCTGGAGCCATCTCAGCCCCATGGCTGCCCTGCGGGATCTGCAGCCTGTCTGGGGACAGGGAGACATGGAAGAGCTCGTTAATGGCTGCGAAGCACAAGGAAAACTCTTCCATTAACAAGGGAGAGGGAAGGGAGCTGAGAGCACTGCCAATTAAAAATACCAGCCACAAAAGAAGATGGGCATGGCGGGGAGGAGAGCAGGGCTGGCTCCTGCACGGCCACACTGCCAGCCTGTACCGAGCATGTCCCTAGCTGTCCTCCCTGCTGGGGTCACCAGAGGAGTGATGGAGAGCACTGAGCACCCACAAACATCATCCTGCCCTGCCCACGCAGGGGCAGATGCTGGGGCCACCCAGCAGAATTTGCAATACAGAGGGATGGTGGCATCCCTGGCACCGGAGCCCTTGCTCAGACCACCTGAGCCCCACCAATGTCCTCAGGACACCCCGATATTCTCTCTTTGCCCTCATGGGCCACTTAGGTGAAGGTCATGCCATGTTGGAACATGGGGCTCCCTGGGCATCCCAGCCCCATGGCATGGGCCACGGCTCTCAGAGCAGCTTGCACCCCCACGAGCATCCTGAGGGGCCTGAGGGACGGGCAGGACCACATCGCTGGCACCGGGTAAGGGGGACAAGCTGCGTTACGGGACCCAGTGAGCCCCAGCGATGCCAGGTCCGGCTCCAGCACACAGCAGGCACCGCAGCCGTCTGCCATAGACACCGACTATAAACAGCATCTGCCGCGAGTAAACGCCGCCACAGGGAGCTCAGCCCCACCACTACTCCCAGAAACGCCTTGACTGAAACGCAGAGCTCACGGGAGCTAAATGCACGCTTCAGTTCAGCCCGGGCTCTGCCTGCAGCGAGGGCGGTGGGCTCCTCGCCGGCCCCGTCCTCCCCCACCACGCACCGGCGACAGCCCGACGGGCACGGTGATGGCAGGCAACGCACGAGCCAGCTGCACGTGCAGGGCTGGGCATGCAAGGGGGGAATCACTCTGCACAACCCCCAGGGTCTGGTCACACATCACCCTGAGCCCCTGCATCCTCACCCCGTGTATGGCTGCTGCTCCGGGCACCCCTGTGCACGTGGCAGGGAGACCACCATGCCCAACAGCTGCTCTGGGCACCTTGATGAACATCACGGGGAGACCCCCAGTGCCCAACCACTGGTCCAGGCACACTAGTGCATGCCATGGGGAGACCCCCGTGCCCAATCACTGCACTGGGCACCCCGGTGCATGCCATGGGGAGACCCCTGCACCCAACCACCGCTCCAGGCATCCCAGTGCCTGCCACAGGGAGACCTTTGTGCTTAACCACTGCTCCAGGCACCTCGATGCACATCATGGGGAGACCCCATGCCCAACCACTGCACTGAGCACTCTAGTGCATTCCATGGGGAGACCCCTGCACCCAACCAGTGCTCCAGACATCCCAGTGCCTGCCACACAGAGACCTTCGTGCTTAACCACTGTTCTGGGCACCTTGATGCACATCATGGGGAGACCCTATGCCCAGCTGCTCCAGCCCCTCTGCTGTACCCATGCCCGAGGCCATGGCTCCACACAGTGGGACTCCTCAGTGCCTCTGGGGGCTCCTCTCCCTTCCCGTTAGCATGCTCATGCACCAGCCCCCTGCATCTGCAGCCAGCACAGCGCCAGCCCCGATCGATGCCCGGCCTGGGTGCGGGGGCTCCCGGCCAAGCCCCCGCTGACAAAGCACATCCTCGCCCAGCTCCCCCCCGGCAGCGCCGCGCCAGCTCGCAGGGAGCGGATGGTTGCTCCGAGCAGATGGCTCCAGCCTCCGCTAAATCAACATCTACTTAATGAAGGGAAAGCCGTCGCTGCCCCCACCCCCCCCACCCCACCCCAGCTCAGCATCAGCGGTGGATGAGCCGGGGCAACCCCTCCAAATCCTCCTCCCCAGCCCTTCCATCACCCCACTGCAGGAGTCCCCCTCCCCTTCCAGCCCCACCGTCCCTGCCGCTTCCCCCCCAGTCCACACGGGCAGCAGAACCCCTGCGTGTGTGCCCCCCAAGCACAACAGGGACCCCCAGGGACCTCACAAGCAGGATGACAGCGAGTACCCACAGGGAAGACATTCGAGGCGAAGCCAAGTGCCTGTTTCAGAGGGAGGGGAGGACCCTGCAGCGGCATCGCCGTGAGCTGCCGGATAAAGGAAGCATCCAAAATAGCTGCTCTTAATTATATCCTTGCTGACGAGTGCCACGCAAACAACGAGCGCTGCAAGCGCTTGCTGCACGAGGAGCCCTGGCATGAGTGGCTCTATTCCTCACAGCGAGAATGGAGTCTCTACCCTGGGGTCCCCATGGGGGCACACGTGTGGGCAAATTGCAGGGCCACAAGGTCTGCCCACACATGTGCCACCGTGGGGGACCCCATGGAGGTGGCCGGAGGAGCGCTGGCTGGGTCCAGTGGCCATGGGGACACCAGGGAGCCGGTCCTCGCCACTGGCAGACAGCGAAAGGCTTGTACTCCTGCAGCCAAGGTCGTGTCAAGCACTGAGGCCGGCACGATGTTCAGATGCTAATGAAGCTGTTATCATCTGCTGATCGATTTTGACTGTATAAATAATGCACCGGAAAACTCGCAGGCTGCTGGCTGCGTGGGAAGGGATTGCCTGGGGCAAAGAGGTAGCAGGGATGGGATGGAACCACTGCAGCCCAATGCCCACCACGGTTGGATAACTACCGCCCACCAGAGCTGGATACCCCAGTGCCCATCACAGCTGGATACCCATCACAGCTAGAAAACAACTGCCCATCACACCTGCACACACACTGATCACCACAGCTGGACACCTCAGTGGCCACCTCAGCTGGATATCCACTGCCCACCACAGCTGGATACCCCAGTGCCCATCACAGCTGGACACCTCAGTGCCCATCACAGCTGGATGATAACTGCCCACCACACCTGGACACCCATTCCCATCACATCTGGACACCCCATGACACCTGGACACCCACAGCTGGGTGCCGTGATGCCCAGCACAAGCCATTCCCCAAATCTCAAGGGACTTTTTTTGGCGGGGGGGGGTGCTGGCCCTGTGCCCAGTGCACCCGCTGGTGCTCTGGACACCTGGCCCTTGCACGGAGCCTTCCCCAGGGAGCAGAGAAATCTGCACTTCAAAATCGATCGGCCGTGGCAGCCTGAGTCACGGTGCTGCAGCAGCGCAGGGCTGTCCCCTGGGGCCAGGATGAAGCAACTTAAACGCAGCTTTCAAGAAGCAGTGGGGACACCTCAGTGATTTTTTTTTTTTTTTTTTTAAAAAAGGAAACTTTTCGATCCCAAGGGAGGATGAGGGGCTGACCCTGCGGGCTACTGGGGCAGGTGGTGACAGGGGACACAGGTGTCCCCACGGTAGGGCTGACCCACTGAAAACCTGGGGCTGGAACCAACCAGGGTCGTGCTGGGGCAGCAGTGCTCACCAGTGACTACCATGAGCATCCCCGCTCTCCCTGTATCACCAAGCTGTATCCTCACCTGACCTTTGCCACGTGGTGCCCTGGAGCCCAGCCGGGCCATTCCCCACTGACACTGCATCACCAGGATTCCCGTGGGGCAGTGCCAGCCCCCCAGCAATGTGGAGCCTTCCCCAGCCCTGGTTTGAGGTTCAGCCCCAGCTCTGCAGGTGCCCCCTCCCAGCACAGAGCTGCTGCCTGCAAAGTCTCAGCAGCCTCCTGCCCGCTCCAGGCTGCCTACAAACCCGCTGAGCCCTGAAAAACACACAGTGCCCTGCTGCTCTGCCACGGCGAAGGATGCCAGTGACTTGGCCCCGTGCACCCACGGATGCGGGGCAGCCGGCAGCAGGGATGGGCAGGGGTGCGGGTATCACAGCGACACATGGGCTCCGGCCCCACAGGTGGGCACGAGGTGCCACGCTCAGCCCCGTGGCACCAGCACCAAGCATCATACCCGTTCCATCGCGCCCGTCGCCGCCGGTCCCGGTGCCAGCCGTACGCCCACCCTCGTCTCTGCGGAAATGCATGTTGGTGCTGCTTCCATGGAGCCTTAATTGACAGCCTGCTCTCCCCGCGCTGGGGCGGCGGCAAACAGGTAATTTTCAGTAATCACCCCGGCTGGAAGGAGTCAGTGCCAGCGCGGTGAGGCTGCCGTGGTGGGGGACAGGATGCAGCTCTTTGGGGCCACCATCAATCTGCACCTTCCTCTCTGTCCACATCCCCACAAACCAGCACCACGCATCCTCAGTGCCAGAGCAGAGGCTGCCCAGGATACAGGAGCGGAGAGAGGGCAGATGCTGGCACTGCTCACCTCCACCTTGGGGCAGAGATGATCCTGTCCAGCCCCATCTCCATCCTCCCCATCCTCGCCTCCTCTGTGGGGCCAGAGAGCCCTGGGAGGACTGACTCCAGCCACACTGCCACGCAGGGAGGGACCAGAAGCTTTGTGTATCTCAAAGCATCACTAACTAATCATTTTACAAGGGCATGTAGTGCAAGGACAACGGGTAATGGCTTTGAACTGAAACGGGGTAGATTTAGATTAGATCTCAGGAAGAAATTTTTCACTCTGAGGGTGGTGAGGCACTGGAACAGGTTGCCCAGAGAAGCTGTGGCTGCCCCATCCCTGGAGGTGTTCGAGACCAGGCTGGACGGGGCTTTGAGCAACCTGCTCTGGTGGGAGGTGTCCCTGCCCAGGGCAGGGGGATGGAACTTGATGATCTTTAAGGTCCCTTCCATCCAAACCATTCTAGGATTCTATAACTAACGAACAGTCACTATCATCTGGCCTCCCACGAACCCAGCCACAGTCCACACATTGCTGGGAAGTAGCAGGGAGCTCCCTGGCATGCACTGTGTGTGTGTGCATATAGACAGCTCAGATAAATAACAGGGCAACAGGCCCTGCTGCAGCCCTGGGCTATAAAGCTCCTGTACCGTTCCCGGCTAAAACAGGCCCTGAGATCTATTTTGAACACGATGCCTTTAGTGCCATCGTTTGTCTCTGTCCATGTAACAACCTGTTTCACCTTTCCCTGGCGCTCCCATGCGTATCAGTGCACTGTGCCCACTCGCACACCTTCCACACCACGGTGGCTTTCCTGGCAGTGCCCATGGGCAGGATGGGTGCCGACGATGGGCAGGATGGGTGCTGGTAATGGGCAGGATGGGTGCCGGCGATGGGCACTTGGAGGCATCACGCTGCTCCAGAGAGCCTGGCAGCGCTGCAGGAGGAAGGACAGGGCTCGCAGGACCCATCCCAGTGTCTCCAGCAGAGCGGACACTGGGTGGGAGGGCTGGCAGAGGCAGCGTGGGACCACCTACCCCCTCCCTGATGGGAGCCAGGGTTTAGTAGGAGACAACCCCAGGATCCAAGCACGCCGGAGCAGAGACAGGCAGGAGAAGAGCTGCTGCGGAGCTGCACAGCCGCGAGGAGCGCGCCGTAAACAGCCCAGCTGCAATGCAGGAGCCGGGCAGGCGGCTGCTTTGTCTGCTCCAACGGCTCCGGCAGCCACGGACCAAAAAAAACCTACGGGGCCCTCGGCGAGGAGGCGGCGCAGAGCTGGGCTTCCAGCAGCCACATCTGGAAAGAATCAGCCGGCAGCTGCCACCACCGCTGCCGCTGAGAGCCGGCCCCAGCGCCGAGCCCCACGCCAGGCCAGGGAGGAGGCACTGCCAAAGTGGCCGGTGGAGACAGCTGCGGGCACACAAATGCACGGGGCAGATGCAGAGGGATGCACACGCGTGCACAGGGATGCACAGGGGCACACAACACACAGGGATGCACAGGGATGCACACAACACACATGGATGCACAGGGATGCACACGCATGCACACAGATGCACATGCACATGCATGTACACAACACACAGGGATGCCCAGGGATGCACACGCGTGCACACAGATGCACATGCACATGCATGTACACAACGCACAGGGATGCCCAGGGATGCACACGCGTGCACACAGATGCACATGCACATGCATGTACACAACGCACAGGGATGCCCAGGGATGCACACGCGTGCACACAGATGCACATGCACATGCATGTACACAACGCACAGGGATGCCCAGGGATGCACACGCGTGCACACAGATGCACATGCACATGCATGTACACAACGCACAGGGATGCCCAGGGATGCACACGCGTGCACACAGATGCACATGCACATGCATGTACACAACGCACAGGGATGCCCAGGGATGCACACGCGTGCACACAGATGCACATGCACATGCATGTACACAACGCACAGGGATGCCCAGGGATGCACACGCGTGCACACAGATGCACATGCACATGCATGTACACAACGCACAGGGATGCCCAGGGATGCACACGCGTGCACACAGATGCACATGCACATGCATGTACACAACGCACAGGGATGCCCAGGGATGCACACGCGTGCACACAGATGCACATGCACATGCATGTACACAACGCACAGGGATGCCCAGGGATGCACACGCGTGCACACAGATGCACATGCACATGCATGTACACAACGCACAGGGATGCCCAGGGATGCACACGCGTGCACACAGATGCACATGCACATGCATGTACACAACGCACAGGGATGCCCAGGGATGCACACGCGTGCACACAGATGCACATGCACATGCATGTACACAACGCACAGGGATGCCCAGGGATGCACACGCGTGCACACAGATGCACATGCACATGCATGTACACAACGCACAGGGATGCCCAGGGATGCACACGCGTGCACACAGATGCACATGCACATGCATGTACACAACGCACAGGGATGCCCAGGGATGCACACGCGTGCACACAGATGCACATGCACATGCATGTACACAACGCACAGGGATGCCCAGGGATGCACACGCGTGCACACAGATGCACATGCACATGCATGTACACAACGCACAGGGATGCCCAGGGATGCACACGCGTGCACACAGATGCACATGCACATGCATGTACACAACGCACAGGGATGCCCAGGGATGCACACGCGTGCACACAGATGCACATGCACATGCATGTACACAACGCACAGGGATGCCCAGGGATGCACACGCGTGCACACAGATGCACATGCACATGCATGTACACAACGCACAGGGATGCCCAGGGATGCACACGCGTGCACACAGATGCACACACACATGCACAGGGGCACACACAGGCACACTGGCAGAGCAGCGCTGGTGCAGAACAGCCAGCTGCCAGCAGACATGGTGCTCGGAGAAGCGGTGCCCAGGATGTGCCCCATGGCAGCTGCTTGAGCACCAGCTCCAACCTACTCCATCTCCAGCCGATCCGGGCCATGACAGGACACAGAGCTGGGGTCCCATCAGCCTGCTGCACCCTGGGGCACCCCAAGCCCACAACCATCTCGATCTGCTCGGCTCTCACCGGGCGGCCCGTAGTGACCTTGCTAGAGAGACCCAAGGAGACCCAGGCAGATTCACCATTAACCTGTCAGCCGCTCTCCTACCATCCCAGCACCGTGCTTCCCTGGCACGATGGCTCGTGCCGGGCACCAGCACCCATCCATCACCAGAGCAGACCTAGTGCTGTGTCCCCAGCTTCCCATTTCTCAGGCTGATTGCTCCTGTCGCTGCGGAGCCCGGCGTTAAACACCTCATTTTCTCCTCCCATATTGAGCTGGAAAATACTATTAACATTTCATTACAGCTTTAAAGATCCTTCTCAGCCCGGTACAAAGATCTAGCCCTCCGGCAGGATCGCTCCTGCACCCGACAGGCTGCGCAGACCCCCGTCCCTCTGGGGAGAGAACACAGGGAGGGTGAGTCCCACGTGCCCCAGCTGCGGGACGGGATGGTAGCCCAAGGCAGAGGTGGGCATCAGCGCTGCACGCTGGCTCGGTGACCAGCCGACACGATCTGTACCCATGGCACGCTCAGCGGCAGCCGGGGCACAAAGCGGCAATGGAACGGCAGCATCCTCACAGCCCAGCGTGAGCCCGGGCACTGCCGAGGGGGTTTTGCTTCTCAACGCCTTTCCCTCACCCACGGGAGCCTGGCCGGGCAGTAACAGCATCAGCCGTTATTAAATACCAGCAAATTAGTTCTCTGATGCTCTCCCAACAGAGTCTGAGCACTTGCGAGAGGCACCTTTAGCCGCCGGCTGGCGAGGGCAGTGCCAGCAGGTTCATGGCCAGCATTCAGCCACTCTCCAGCCCTGGCTCTGCCAGGTGGCCAGTGGTGCCCAGCACTGGCTGTGCCCAGTCCCAGTGCAATGGGCACCACTCACAGCACTTGCTGCTCCCGTACCAGGATGGAGAGAGTGAGCTGTGGCACAGCCCCGAGCATCGCCCCAGAGCCACGTGCTCCCCTTCACCGCACATCCTGCCAGCGACACCACAGCTCCCTCCGGCCATGTGCCCAGGTCAACATTCACCAAGGACCCACCACTGCTTTGGCACTCACCATGGTTCCAGCACAGCACCACACAGCCCCCATCCATGGGCATCACCACTGCAGGACCAAAGAGCCACCAACAGGGCCCTGTGGGCACAAGGGGAGCAGGAAGGGGCTGGGGACACCCGGGAACACCAAGCCAGGGAGGGAGTGGATTGCAGCCATTCTCAGTGCCTGGGATAGGGAGGGAAGGGTTAAAGGAAGCACAGCAGGGCAGGGAAAGTAGCCAGATGCCAGCCTGGCTACTGAAACCATGCTGGGCTGCAGGGAAGGAGGCAGCTGCAGAGAGGGACTTGATCTGCCCACAGCACCCGGCCCCACCACACCACCAGCACCCCAAGCATCTATGGCACCATCACCCTTGGGTGCAGCCTGGTCCTGCCACATCCCTGGCCATTCCCTGGGAGCATCATCCCACTGTGGTGCACAGGCACCGAGGAGCAGCACCCAGCAGCAAGGTCCTTGTGCAGGAAACAGGCAGAGCTGGCAGCCCAGAAGAGTCCCCGGGCACAAGGGGCTGCCTGTTGGCGGCAAAGGGCTAATTGGTGTCAAGCCAGGTGAATTCGGGACTGCCGCGAGAAAATCCAGGCTAGCGAGGGAGCCCCGAGGTGGGAGCAGAGCCACCAGCCCATGGCCCTGCTGCTCCTCGGTGGCGATGGCCAACAGCCCCGGGTCCTCTGCAGCATCCCCCAGCGGGCAGGGACATGGCAGCCAGCCCCACAGCGGGAGCTGCGGTGGGACGGCAGTGGGGCAGAGGAGGGTTCGGACCCACAACTCCAGCCCGGCCGGAAAGAGAGGCAAGAAAATGTAAAATAATGAGATGTCACCCCGGGCTGAGTAATAATCCCCCTCTGGAAGGAAACTTGGCACACGCCAGCCTGCGCCCGCCTGCCAAGTCCTGCTGGGAGCGAGGTTTCACAGGCGGGCTAGAAACCTCAAGAAGAAGTTTATAAGGGACTTGCTGACACACCGTTAAGCGTGGCAGTGGCAGGAGCTGCTCAGCCCTGACCACCACCCTGGGACATGGCTGGGATGCACCAACACCACCCCGTGCCAGCATCACCCTGCGTGCCCCAGCCCGCCTCCTTGGCATTCACCCCTTTATCCATGCTGAAGGACTGGGGGGGCTGCGAGAACAGCACCCAACCACGGGATAGGGGATGTGTGGGGGCCCAGCACCTTTTTGTACCCCCCCAGCTTGGCCAAGCTGCCACGGGATCCAACCTCACAGCCCCTTCCTCCTCCTCCAGATGTCCTGCCCGGCACCGATGGCTCCAGAGGCTCCAGAAGCACCCGGGGGCTCCGGCATCCTGGCAAGCACCATCTGCTCTCCCCGTGCCCGGGCAAGGAGGGGGCTGCCCCAGTGCCCATGGCCGGGAAGGGGCAGGGGGAGCCATTAGGGCTGGTTGCCACCCGGGGAAGTTTCCTGCCTTACCGGAGGGCCGGGGGGGGGAACCGGGCAGCTCCGGTGGCTGCCGGCCACGCGCGCCCTGGGCACTGCACCACAATTGGATTTGCAGCCGCCCTGCCTTTTACTGCATGGAAATTGAATTGTAAAATGTCAAAGACATTTCCTAACTGCGCCATATTAGCCCGGTTTTATTAAATACTGTTATCAGAGGAGATTATTAATGCAATCAAATGCAGGCAAAAAAAAAAAAAAAAAAACACCCTGAACCCCCCTCTCTCAGCTTCCCATCTACCCGTCCCATCCTCTTGGTTCATTATTTTCCCCATTTTTCTCATCCCCAGCCCTACCCACAAAAAAAAAAAAAAACCAACCCCAGAATTAACTGGCCGCGGCACAGGAGGACGCACCGGAGGGCAGGAGGCAGGCGGCGAGGCCCTGCCCGTGGACCCCGTGTCCCCGAGGGCTCTGGCTCCTGCCTCCCGCTGCCCCCGCATCCCAGAGCGCCGGCAAAGCAGCGATTCCACCCGGCTGCCACGGCTCCGCTCGCAACACGGGATGGGTCCCCACGGGATGGCAGCACCCCAGAGGGCGATGAGCCTTGGGGTGCTCGCTGAGATTTGGAGTTCCCCCCCCTGCTGCCTGCATCACACGCGTCCTCCCAGGAGCTCCCTGGCTCCCGTCTTGGACTTTTCATCCATCCTTTGCCCACTCCACATGGTTCGGAGCTGGAGCAGCATGGGCAGAGGTAGCCATGGGGCCAGGGCAGCGCCAGTGGTGCCAGCAGGGCTGGGGTCCCTGAGCAGGTCACACTCCTCATGCGTGGCAGTGGGGCCAGAACTGGCTGGGATAAGCCCCAAGATGCCAGGGCTGCTGCCAGCGACACACGGGACAGGACACAGAGCCCTGCACCGGCAGCAACACAGGAACGGGGCTCTCCTGCCCAGCACAGGGGCACCCCGAGAGCTGCCCCCGCCTCAGTACCCACACCCCTGGGCAGTGGGGCCAGGCTGGGCTGGGTTACCCACCATAGCAGGGTGCAGGGGGTGCCAGGCTCCATGCCCAGCTCCCGAACCCAGCCAGGCAGCGTGGCTCATCCAGCCCCAGGCATCCCAGAGCGAGGTACCAGAGTGCAGTGGCACACGAGGACATGAGCCCTGACAGCAGCCTGGGGGGACCAGGAGAGCACCAAGGGCCAGGCGTGGGGCAGGCAACACCACCCCACGGGATACAGCCCCAGCTTGCACCCACACAGCCAGGCTAGAGCCAGCCCCTGCCATGCCGGGTGCCCACCCTGGCACCATGGGGACACTTGCTGGGACATCTCCTTTGCCACACAAAGCCGTCAGGCGTGGAAACCCTTTGCAAATCCCCACAGCCCAGAGGGAGGAGAAGCCAGAGCAGAGGGGCCCATTCCTCCACTCGAGGTCCCTCCCGTGGCACTGGCGGGTGACACACAGAAGCCATTTCCAAAGTGGACGAGCCGCAGGCGGCACTGGCCTCAGAGGGAAGGAGACCACTTGCTCCGACACACCGTGGCCGAGGAACCGCAGCTCCCCTGAGTGGCACAGCACAGCCCCCCTGTGTGGCACAGCACAGCCCCGTGTCCCACTGCCCCAAGCCTGGGTGCCCGGATGGGGACAGTGCAGTGGGCACGGACGCTGCCGGGGATGCCCCGGGGCCCCCGTCCCATCCCACGGTGCCCGAGCAGGGAAGCCGAGGGGAAAACGCCAAGTCACTACAATTCTTCGAGGTAGCACCGGGGAGGAGGGGACAGGGAGGGAAACAGTTTGCTGCCAAATCCCTGCATCTGATTTGCGTAACTTTCAGACAACCTTATCAATTATGGATGCCCGGGAAGCGAGCGCGGTGCGCGCTGCAGCCGGCCCGGGCCCCACAAACTCATACTCCACACGCTAAATTGGGCCCCACGTCGCCATAGCAACCCGTGTTAATTCACGCAGGGATTTTTAAAATCTCATTTATTAAACCCCACATGAATAGGATATTATCCAGATAACAGGGCTAAGTTACAAATCTTCCTGGTGCCGCGCGGCGCGGGGAGCACCCGGGGCACGTGTGGGACGGGCACGCGGAGGGGGCTGGGGACGCTGCAGCGTGGGGACAGTCCCTGCTCGGTGCTCTCCCACCCTGTGCCCTGCACCGCTCCTCCAGCCCCGCTGCCAGACGTGCTTGGGCACCCCAGGCTGGGGCACGGCACCCACTGCCACACACATGGCCCTGCCACCGGGCAGGAGAGTCGGGTCCCACAGGGAAATGGTGCCAGAGCAGCCCAGCATCAGCACTGGTGGGATGGGCAGAGCTGGAGACGTGCAGCCCAGCCAGGGCATGGGGCAAGCGTCCAGGCCCACAGCGGGAATGTCCCCAGTGCCAAGCTTGGCCTCACTGGGTGTCCCTTGTCCCTCGCTCACGAGCCCGGCACCGGGAGCAGCGCTGGCCGCCGTGGCCATCCCGGCAGCAGGAGAGCGGCCGGTGCGGGAGATGCAGCAGAGCAGGGCTGGGAAGGAGAGGGATGCGGGAGGAGGTGGTGGCACTCCGGCACAGCTGGCCGTTGCCACAGCAACACCAGCTGTGCACTGGGTCCGGCGGGGGGCTGGAAAAGGGTGTGTGGAGGGGACAGCATTGGGCACAGGCCAGGTGTCACCCCAGTCCCTGCATGCTGCTCCGAGAGGCCACAGAAGTGGCAACACCTGGAGCAGGTTGGGATGAAGACGGCTCTCAGCTGGAGCCTCTTCTCTCCCCATACAGGCCCACAGCAACGATGGCACTGGGGACATGGGGGATACCATGCTGGCCCTGCACAGCACCAAGACATGGGGGACACCACGCCAGCCCTGAACACACAAGGGACCACATGCTGGCCCTGCACAGCACCGGGGACATCTACAGCAGGGACATGGGGGATGCCACGGCAGCCCTGCTCAGCACCAGGACACAAGGGATGCCACACTGGCCCTGCTTGGCCAGGAACATCCCTGCACAGCTGAGAACGGGGGACACCACACCAGAGCTGCACGGCTCCGGGGACATGGGGGTGCCCACGTTTGGGGAGCGCTGGGTGCCGGAGGGAGGGACGCGGGGTGCGGCGGCGAAGGGGCTGTGTGCCCAGTGACCCGATGCCACACGAGAGCTCCCCACGGTCCCTGCCCGTGCCCAGGGATGGTCCCCGGCCCCCCGGGTCGGCCCCGCGCGCCAGGCCTGAAACCTGCGGCTGCATCAGCACCATGAATAATTCAGTCCCGGGTGGAACGCCTCAGCAGAGCAGTTACATCCTACAGAGAGCGGATACTCATGGAGCTACACACACGTACACACACGGATACACACGAACAGACACACGTACAGCCCCCGTAGCCTCCCGCCTGGGCACACACACACACACACACACTCGGGTGCACACCCGGAGTCGTGCAAACCCAGCCGCAGAGATGCACACAGGGAGATACCCGTGGAGCCACATCCAAACACCCCCACACGGAGAAACACCAACACAGCCACATCCAAACACACATATGCCAGGGTACACACCACTCCACACAAACACAGACACGCACCCAAACACAGACACACATGCACACCCAGCACGCACGTACACACGCACAAGACACGGGCAAATGTGTGCAGGCAGCGGCAGCCCCGGTGCACACACACACACACCGTCTGTGCATACACACTCCACGCACACTCACACACACACAGATGCCCCCAGCTCTGCCCTATCTGCCCGCCCGCAGCCCCCATGCCCGTGCCCAGGCCAAGCCCCCCCCCTTCCCCCCGGTGCACCGGCCCGGCCCGGTTCCCGGGGCCGCGGGAGCTGCTCCCGGGCGCAGGGCAAGGGCAGCCCGGCCGTGCCGGGGGTTGCACCGGGACCATCCTGTGCAGCACCGAGCACCCGCGCAGCGCCCGG
>NW_015090794.1:3395448-3405255 GCF_001431845.1 Calidris pugnax
CCGGGGGGGGGGCGGGGGGGGGGGGAAATGAACCGGGGGCTGGCGGGCAGAGCAGACCCAGCCCCGGGGCACCCCGTGCTCCCCAGCCCCGCTCCGGGATGCCCTTCACCGGTCCCCGTCCCGCCGCTCCGCCTGCCCGATGCAGTCACCGCCTGTGGTGGCGGCTGATAAAGGGAACCAGGCTGGAGCGGCTTTTCGATTTCTTTAAATAAAGCCATTATTACTGCCTAATTTTCCACTTTTGTAGATACAATGGCCAGGGACATTCGTCCCTTTCCACTTTTTTTTAGGGCTTAAATGACTGAGACGTTAAAGGTGCAAGAGGGTGCCTGGCTGAGCTGAGGATGCTGATGAACCAGATAGAAAATGGGGCCAGCCATGGAGAAGGCGTTAATGTGGTAACGGTGCCCGGTGAGCGCAGAGCACGGCCACCACCCGCACAAAATCACACCCAAATTTCCTCTCTCCCAGACGAGTTACTGCCCAAAAGCCTTGCGGGTTTCCCAGCTCCAGCAAACCAGCGGTGGGATGTGTTTGTCCCAAAGGCTGGTACCCAGCTGGCCCCTAAAGCGCTGGTCATCACAGGGCAGTGAGGCAGGCAGCTGCGTGGGGACAGGAGGCTGCAGACCTGGGTGAGTGCCTGTGGCAGAGAGAAAGATGGAACCAAGCAAACTCTAGACAAATGTGAACAAAGCTCCTCCCTGATGCCCCCTGCCCACTCTGTACTGGCCCCTGGCCCCTGAGCTGGAGCCCAGGGATGCCCTCCACAGTCCCTGACTCCCTCTGCCAGCCCCTGACTCCCTCTGCAGCCCCCAGCTCCAGGCTGACTCCCCCTCAGGGACGGCAGGGTCCGTCTCCTCTCCCCACCCCCACTTTCCAATCCAGGACATTTGGGTTGCCAGCGCAAAACGCCGTCTAATCTGCCCTCTAATCCCGCAGCCTGGCTGCGTGCGGCTGCATGGGGGGCCTGAGCTGGTGTGGGTCTCCCTGAGCTGGGGGCTGGGGCTCCATGGGCACCCAGGCAGGTCAGGGGCTTCCTTCACATCTGCCACCGCTTGATAACAAATTAAGCTCCTCAACAAAGGTCCCTTTGTGCCCCACGGCTCTCTCCTGTCGTGCTCCCGCACCCAGCACCCAGGAACCCAGCACAGACACGGGATGAGGCAGTTCCTTCCCCGATGGCCTTGCTGGCCACGAGGACCTTAGTGGCCAAGGCAGGACGTAGGGCAGCAGGGCCGTGTGGGGCTGAGTGGGGTACACAGAGCCGTCCCGTCCCTCCTCCCCTGCCTGAGCTAGGCTTTTGCAGAAGGAGCTCCAGACCTCCTCGCATTTCTGCGGCTCCCTCCGGGCCCTTGCCAAGTCGGGTTGGTGTTTCCAGAGCAAGAAAAATGTGCAGTGAAATGTCTGTGTCGCTGCCTCGCGCACGCCCAGCCAAAACCAGCGCCCTGAACGGGGAGAGCCGCGGGCATGGGGAGCTTCGGCTGTGCCTCCCCCCCCACCACCGCAGGGACGGGCACCGTGGAGGGGTGGGTACGCAGAAACTCTTGCTTGCAGGAGCTGGAGGCACCACCAGCAGCAGGAGGGCTCGCCCCACGCAGGGGTCCCCCCCGCTCCCCCCTGCCATGGCTGCTGTTCCGACGTGGAGGCCCCTGCCCGGGCGCAGGAGGCTGGAGGGGCCCCGGGAGCGTGCGGGGCCCCAGGCGCTGGATTAAAAGGAGAGGAAGGAAGAGATGAAAGCAGCGTGTGGAGGATGGCTCCGCTCGGCGCAGGAAGCCAGCGCCGCCGTGCTCGCCCCCCCCCCTTCCCAGCCATCAGGGGCTCATGGTGGCAGCCGCTGCTGGAGGTTGAGGATGATGCTGGTGGGAGCCTTCCCTGCACCCTCCTGCCTCATGCACTGCCCTATCCTGGGTGCCAGCCCTCACCCGGTGGCACCCAGCACCCCCGAGGGGCTGGATCCCATCCCGCAGGGGGGGCATGGCTGCCCTCAAGGCCAGCACGAGGCACAGGGGCATCCCGTGGGTGTCCTCTCCCTGCCCTCCGCCTGCCAAACCCTCCAGCTCCAGCACAGCAGGAGCAAGGAGCCCAGGAGCCCAGGACAGATCTCACCCCCCCCCGTGCCCACCCCAGCTCCCCGTTGCCTGCACGGGGTGGGGGGTAGAGCTGTGGCCCCCTCCAGCACCCAGCAGCATCTACGAAAATATTTTATTGTGGAAGTGGGATGTGCAGGAGCTCTCTGTACAGTAGCAGCCAGCGGCAGCGACGCAGTCACCAGCACACAGACACGCAGCAGCAGCACCCGGAGCCCGCTCTAGGGGGGCACCGGGAGCCAGGGGGAGCATGGCCCCTATGTCGCCTTGGGCCTGGCGTTGAGGCGGATGATGGCCCGGTAGTCCCGCACCAGGTCCCGCAGCTGGTCCAGGTAGGGGTTGATGTTCTCCTCCATCCACTCCTCCACCGTGTCGGGGAAGTAGACCCTCTCCAGGTGGGTGCGCAGGTCGCGGACGAAGCTCTCCCAGTCCTCGTGGAGCCTGGTGAAGGGAGAGCAGGGGGTCCAGCTTCCTCCTGAGAGGGACCCCAGCCCCAAGCCTGGGACCCATCCCAGCCCCACACAGGCCCCCAGTACCACGTACTTCAGCACCTTGCTGCCGAAGCTCTCCATGTTGCGGGGGTTGCCGAACTGGCGCTTCCGGTGATAGGGGCTGAACCAGCCCTTGATGGCACTGGGGTGGCAGGGAAGGGAGTGCAGGGGCACGGGGGCCACCCGGAGATGGAGAGCTACACTCCAGGGAGGTCCCTTCCCCTGCCAAAACTCTTGTGCTCCGGCCCCACGGCCAGAGCCAGCCAACCCCGCTGCCTCCCACCACCCGTTACCTCTCTTCTTCCAGGGCTTTGAGAATGCTCTCCTTCAGGTGGCCATTAACCTGCTCGACCATGTGGTAGATCTCCGCACCAGGGAATGCTCCCCTGCCCTCACTGGGGAAAGGGAGGAGGAGGTGAGAGCTCAACACATGGGGTGCACCAGTTGTGCCAGGGCTCTGGTCTGGATGACACCCAGCACCCTACATGGCTGGAAGACACCCGTCCTTGGCCCACATGGGTCTTGGGGCATTTGGGTAAGCAACCCCCTGCTCCCCTCCAGAGCATCCCTCCTGACGCAAGCAAGGAGGCAGTGCCACACACCAAGTGCTCTGCTCCAGCTGCATGCTCTGGAAGCCCAGCGCATCCAGGACCTTCCTCTTCGTCTCTTCCGTGAAGCCCCCTGGGAAGGGCAAGGAGAGGGGCAGAGGTGCCTGGACCACCCCCCTGTCAGGCATCCCCCAAGACTGGGGGAGCTGAAGGTCTCCTTCCCTTGCCTCCCACCCCCCTCCCAGCATCCTTCCCTGCCTGCAGGAACAGGCTCTCCGGGTTGGGGAGACAGGGAATGAGCCCGGCCACGAGGGCTGGTCCGGTACCGGCAGCACGGGGGTGTCTCACCGTTCACCAGGGTCTGCAGGCAGATGGCCAGGGAGGGGATGCCGACGGGCAGCAGCTCACACAGCACCGAGTAGTGGTCGTACCTGTGGAGCGGGACCATCTGTGCCATCCCTCCTGCACCGCCGGTGGCCCTGGGGAGGGTGGGGGTCCCGCCGCCCCTCACCTCTGCCAGCCGGTGAGGACGATGCCTTGAAAGCGCAGTGGGGCCAGCCGCGGCAGGGTCTGCATCACCTTCAGCCAGCTCAGGTGGTTTTTGAGGTGGTAGCTGAGGGGGGGCCAGGTCTGCGCCGGTCCTGTGGTGCCCTTGAAGGCGCTGGCGAACCACACCGCTTCGAAGCCGCTCTCCGCGTACTTGGTGAGGAACGGCCCTGCAGCAGGACAGGTGTGACACACCAGTGCCACCACCCACGGGGGGCTGTCCCCCCCATCAGCCCCCGGAGCCTGGCACACTGCCTTACTGATCTGCTCAGCCTCGAAGTCAGGGGCGTAGAACCACACCATGGGCGAGACGTGCTTCGCTATCCCGGACTCTGTGGAGGGAGCAGGGATGGGGATGTGGGCACTGGTGCCAGTGGGAGCAGGATGCCTGGGGCTCCTCATGCTCCCCCGAGACCTGTGCCCCCACAGGACCATGCATGGTCTCCAGCAAGGCACTGGGCACGAAGCTTGCCAGGGTGGCCACGCAGACGAGTGCTGCCAAGACCCCCGGCTCAAGTGCCACCATTGCTGTCCCCATCCTCTCACCCCGCAGGGCTCCCACGCTGATCTTCCTCAGCATGTCATCCCACATGAGCACTCGCAGCCCCCTGTACTGTGTGGTGATGAAGGCCAGCACCTCCTTGATGTGCTTCAGCGTGGTGAAGGCCAGCACCTCCTTGATGTGCTTCAGGTACATGGTCCCCGTGTCACCCCTGTTGTGGCTCATCCAGTTCTTGGAGTCCATCCCCTCCCCAAGATGGAAGACCTGGATTTGAGTGGAAAGGGGGATGCTCAGCACCCCTGGGAGCACAACTGGAGCTTGGGGTGAGGGCTGAGGTCCCTGCGTGGCCCATTGCCCACCTCATCCGCACCAATGTGGATCCAGGTGGAGCGCCTGTGCTTGTCGATCACCTGTGACAAGATGCTCTTGAGCAGTGCCAGGGTGTCGGGGACGTGGGGGTTGAAGCTGTTGGGGAAGCGCTCGACCTCCCGCAGGTGCTGGTACTTCTCGTGCTTCAGGATGAACTGCACGGGAGGAGCCATCACAGGGGGTTCCGGGCCATGGGCCAAAGGGATGCGGGACGAGGAGTGGGAACGGGACCCCCTACCTCCACGTGCCCAAAGGTCTGCACCAGGGGGACCACCTCCAGCTTGTGGAGCTCCGCCAGCTGCTGGATCTGCTCGATGTCCTCCTCGCTGGGTGGGCAGGGACAGGCTCACCAGGGGATGCCGGGGGGCAGAGTGTGAGGGCACTCCCTCCTCCTCCTCCAGCACCCTGCCCGTGTAGCCCTGGCCACCCCATGCCTGTGTGGACTTTACTATGGGGACACAAATATTGACCCGGCGGGGCAGGGAGCTGGTTTGCTGGTGGCACAGCCCAACCACCGTTATCACGGGCACGGGTCCAGGCGGGTCACAGCCAGCCTCCTGCTCACCGGGACCTGCCAGGGCCACACTGAGTGGGTAGCCCCCGGGCCAGCTCAGCATGCAGCCCCAGCTCACCTGTAAGCGTACGGGGACTTGAGGATTTCCAGCTCTCCCTTGAAGGGGAACATGTCCTCGTACTCGATGAGGATGCCGTTGGCTCCCAGCTGGGAGAGGAGGGGGAACACCTGCAGGGCAGGCAGGGTGGGCTCAGCTGGTGGGGATGGCAGAGCCCCCTGGGGGACAGCCTTGCTCTACCTCTGCTGGTCCCTCCCCAGCATCTCCCACCAGTCCCCAGACATCCTCACCTGCTCCAGGTAGGAGACCCTGGGCGCAGCTCCCTTGAGGTCCAGGTGGACCAGCCTCATCTCGGTGGCGCTGACATCCCGGGGGACCTGCTGCCCAGCCTCTTGCCTTGGGGCTGTTATTTTTGCCACAGGAATCTTCACAGCCTGGCTCTCGGGGCCGGTGTCACCCACGTCCCCCCAGAACCCGCTGTCCTTGCTGACGTGCTTGTGCAGCTCCAGGGTAAAGCTGGAGGGAGTAGATCAGGGCTGGGGGTGCCGTGGGGTAGTGGGGCACCAGCTGTCCCCCAGCACCAGACCTCCATGTGGGCATGACCCAAGGGCACCCCACTGACCCCGGCACCATGGAGGCCACCCACCCACGCCTGGGGTCCTGCTGTCACCTCACCTGTCACGGAAGAGGAACTTGATGCCAGCCAAGGCCACCAGGAGCAGCACGACGAGGCGCAGCAGGTTCAGCCTGTGGCTCCGCTGGAAGGCCATCTCTGCAGGGGACACACAGGGGTCTGGCCATGTGGCAGCACCCTGAGGGACCCTGAGCACAGGTGACCCCGCGCAGGCCCACGTACCGCGCCCTGCTGCCCAGAGAAAGGGGACGTGGGGGAGACCCCTCCTGTCCCCCTGGTCCCTGTTGGGGACGTGTCCCTCTTACCTCATGTGCCCCAGCACAGGGGCCAGTGGCCGGACCTGCCTTTGCCTCTGCCTGCAAGGGCACGGCCTCCTTGGGCTCTGCCAGCGCAGGAGCAAACGAGGTGGTGGCTGCAGGGCCGGTCCCCACTGGGGGATCCTCTCGAGCTTCTGTGTCACCTCGGAGAGGAGGGCTGTGTCACAGGGCGGCTGGGTGGGGTGGCATCACGGAGCGGGTCCCACCAAGGCACAGGAGGCAACAACCCTGTGGAGGGAGGAGAGGTGATCAGGGACCGCCGGGACACACTGGGCTGCTCCAAGGACGGGCATTGGCACGGGCACCGCCAGCCTGAGGGCAGCAGCCTGGCCCCCCCAGCACCCGTGGGGACAGGCTCACACCACGTGCAGCCCACAGCATCTGCCCGGGGAGGCAAATCCCACCCAGCACCGTGGAGGGGAAGGGGCACGAGCTGCTTCACTTGCCAGACAACAACCTCAGAGCGGGAGAGGAGCCCAATGGGGTCCAGTCACCTGGGATGGGAGCCTGGAGAGAGAAGTTGCCATTTTCCCCACGGAGGGGGAGAGGAATGAGGGCAGGACTGGCCGTGCTGGCGCTGCCGGGGGCTGCGAGACACAGCACCGCACAGGGGGAGGCTGGGCTGGCCAAACCCATGTTTGATCCCTCACAGGACACAGAGGACAGACCACACGGGTGCAGGGAAGAGCTTGTGTCAAAGAGCTGTCACCCTTAAGGCTAATAAAATTCACATGAAACCTTTTTTTTTTCCTAAACCAATTTTGAGAACAGAGGAGAGGATCTACCAATTCAGAGAAAAGTGAGCCCAACCCAAAGGCAGCCTCTGTGGGGCATGAGGCAGCAGGTGCCCCTTCCCTGGTCCCCCCCAAGTCACAGCTTAAGGGATTGTGCAGAGATTTGTACCCGCTGGTGTATGACCAGCCCCGACCCCGAGACCCGCAGCAGCATCCCGTGCTGCACTGAGGCTGCGGCAGGAGGTGCTCAGCCAGGTCAGACGCCATTGAGTAACAGCTCCAGGGACACTGCCATGACCTGGGGCACCACTCCCGTGAGCCTGGGGAGCCACCAACCTCTGCAGCCCCAACGCAACCCCCTAGGAAGGCACCGCAGGGGAAAACATCGAGCATACCCTGTGTCCCCTGCCCCTGCAGCCCCCTCGGGGATCATCCTCGCCCAGGTGACAAAGGGTGTCACCCTGTGGGCAGTACATCTCCCACGGCCCCCATGGCACAACAGAGAGGAGACAGCACAAATCCTACTGGAAGCTGCACATAAGAAGCTCTAACATCATTTCTCCCCTTTTTTCTCCCTTTTTTTGCCAACTCTGGTGTGCGCAGCGAGGCAGGGATGGGGCAGCACATCAGCATCCCCAGGCTGCCCCCCAGCCCAGCAGCCACCGCAAGCCCTGGAGCAACTGCCACCAGCCCTGTTGGTGAGCTGCCACCCAAACGCGCTGAAGTTCAGGGTTAAATGCAGAGTTGCCAGATTTGGGAACCGAAAAGCAGATTTTGGCTGCTGCCGGCGCAGAAGCGGCTCAGCCGAGCGCGAGGGTTTTGTTTGTGTTGCCAGAGCAGTGGCACCAGGGGAGAGCCGCACCGAGCCACCCCGTGCCTCCGGCTCTGAATGAGCCCTTTTTCCAGACACAGCCCTAATCCCTCCCGACACGCTCCTCCCGCACGCTGCCATGGGGCGGGCGCGATGGCCGGGACCCCTGGCATGTCCTGCAGAGCCAGCACAGGACGTGCTGTCCCCAGAGCACGAGGCCCCAGTGAGGCCACATTGCGGGGCAGGGCAGCACTGTGCGGGAGGGAGCTGGAGCATCCCTCCTCCATCCCCATCACCTGGTACCTGGGGGTGCCAAGACCCCCGGTGCTCACACGCAGAAGAGCCTGTTTTTAGGGCAGGTTATGCCCGCACTGTCCCCTGAACTCATGTCCCTGCGTGAAAAACATGCCTCATGCTCCTTGCTGTACCTCCTGGGATGCAGGGACAGACGCAGCACCCACTCCCTGCCCTGCCTGTTCCCGCTGCATTTCAGTCCTGCCCAGCCCTGGATGCTCCTGGCAGCTCCAGCACAGCTCAGCAGGGATGTGCCAGGCTGGGGATGGCTGCCAGCCTGAGGCTCACCTCTACTGAGTGAGTGCACGGGAAAAGAGAGCAGATTCAAGGCCCCCGGGCACGGGGCAGGGGGGCAGAGGGAGCCCAACACCCAGGAAGGCCATAAATATGCAAAATGCTAATTGCACTGTCATGGGAACACAGTGCCTGATCGGAACGGGGATAAATATTTAGACAGACGCTGTCAGCTCGCCCGGTTTGGCGTTTTTAATATATGTTATCTTATTTAGAGAGCAGGTTTCCAGGGTTTGAGCCTTCCTGGCACAGCCCAGGTGAGGGCAGGTGGGATGGGCACACGCCGGCGGTGGGGCACAGCACCAAGGGGTGACAAGGGGCAACCACCATTCTGTGCCCCTCTGCCAACAGGAGATTCCTTCGCAGGGAGGGCTCAGCTGATGGGTGACGCTGCTGTAGCCCAGCATCTCGCCGCTAGCACCTGCTATATTTATTAATTTGACATCTCCCGCTGCCAACCCTTTGGGGACAGGGCTGGCACAGGCTGGGAAGAGCCCGTGGCTCCTCACAACTGGGCAGCCTGACTCAACCCTCCCAGCAACCGCCCTGCGAGGAGGGGGCTGGGCACTTGCCCCCCTCCCCTGCCTCCACGCAGCCCACCTGGGTTTTGCTCCCAGCTCCCCAAAGCCAGCCCAGCTCCAAGCTTACCTTCCCGAGCCTGGCAGAGAGCTGAATGAGAGCAAAACCAAACCTGAGCCTGGAGAGAGCAAGGCCATGGGGAGGAAGGAGCCCCGGGTGGCGGGTGCTGACCTCAGCCCCCGGGCTGGCAGCGAGGGTTTCGGTTGCTGCCGTAGGGTCTGGATGCCACCCAGCTGCCCACCGCCCCGCTCCAGCATTCCCCAGCCGTTGCCATGCCAAACCCTCCCTCCCCTCGGCGTGCACGACGGTGGGGCCGTGGGAAGCGTGATGCTGCTCCGTGCACACTCATGTGCACGCTCACACGCGCAGTCACACGCTTCCAGAGCCTTCCTCGCTCAGAGATCGTCCTTGTCCCTCGCACCCAGCCCGGGTCTCCCCCACGGGGTGAGATGCCCCTCACCAGGAGCCACCCCACTGCAGCCCCACGGCTGGGGCTTCCTGTGTGGGGACGCTGCGGACCCCCCCCCCACCTCCCCGCGGGGCTACCGCCTCCACGGCAGCAGGAGGGGGCTGCTCTCCCGGTCCCCGGGCAGAGGTGGCCCCTGGACTCAGGTGCACACACGGGGCAGCCCCTGGGCACGGGGAGGAGGGGGGGCTTTCCGCACCCCACTGTGCCACCGGCTCACCACCCTCATGTCTGGGGCACCCCACGCACCCCCTCTCCCCCCCCACGCCCCGGGTACCATTCGGGCATCCCCGCATCCCACGGCAACCTGCAGGCTGCGCTGGGCATCCCCGCGGCGCCGGTCCCCGCTGCGGCACCGGGCATCCCTGCATCCCCCCGAGCATCCCCGCTTCCCTCTGCGGCCCTGAGCATCCCCGGCCCTTACCGGCTGGTGCGGGCACGGCCGGGAAGCGGGCGCGGGAACGAACCGCCGCCGCCGCCGCTCCGCTCTTAAGAGGGCCCGGGTGGCGCCGGTGCCGCGGGCACTGCGGCGGTGCGGGGCGGTGCGGGACCGAGGCCGAGCG
>NW_015090794.1:3405284-3420783 GCF_001431845.1 Calidris pugnax
CTCGGCGCTGCACACCCGCCCCCGGCGCTGCGCCCCCTGGCGGCGCGGCTGGAACTGTTATCCCCCCACCACGTGCCCAGTGGTCTCGCCTCACACCCCCCTCCCCAGCGCGTTGGTATCGCCCACCGCCGCGCTCTTGCGCATGCGCCCCCTGGCGGAAGACGCCCGGAGAGGCCGCGCGCATGCGCACTCAGCAGCGCCCCCCTCGGGCCGCCCGGCGCATGCGCAGAGTGAGCCGTGCCCCCTGCGCCGGCCGCTGCTGCCGGTACCGGGAGAGAGCGGGGTGGGGGGAGAGCGGTCTCCGGGCTCTCCCGTGGCACAGAGTGACACCGGGCTGAGCGTGGGCAGGGTGGTCCCTGGGCCGGGACCGGGAGGCGGCGGCGGCGGGGGGGAGGGGGGGTGTGTGTGTGTGTGGGGACGCTGAACGGGCCCCCGGTGGCGGCAGCATGAACGCCGCTCAGGGCACGGTGGGCAGCGACCCCGTTATCCTGGCTACGGCCGGCTACGACCACACGGTGCGGTTCTGGCAGGCGCACAGCGGCATCTGCACCCGCACCGTCCAGCACCAGGACTCTGTATCCTTCACCGGGGCCTGGCAGGGCCGTCCACCCCCCCACACCGGCACCGTTACCTCGGTGTCACCCCTGTCGGGTCCCGGCTTCTGCTTCTTCTTACCGACCTTAACGGGCTCCCGCAGCAGGTCAACGCGCTGGAGATCACGCCAGACCGGAGCATGATCGCAGCCGCAGGTGAGCCCCACACCACCCCCCCCTGCAGCCCCCGGGCACTGGGCACGGGGGGGATGGTGGTCACCCCCCCACCCCGGTGGTGTCCGCAGGCTACCAGCACATCCGCATGTACGACCTCAACTCCAACAACCCCAACCCCGTCATTAACTACGACGGCGTGAGCAAGAACATCACCTCGGTGGGCTTCCACGAGGACGGGCGGTGGATGTACACGGGCGGGGAGGACTGCATGGCCAGGATCTGGGACCTGAGGTGGGCAGAGGCCGGGGTGTCCCCCCTCCAGCAGCACTCCAGAGGTGGTGGAGCCACTTGCACGCTCTTAAAACGCTCTCCTTTCTCCCCCTTCCGCTGCAGGTCTCGTAACCTCCAGTGCCAGCGGATTTTCCAGGTGAACGCTCCCATTAACTGTGTCTGCCTGCACCCCAACCAGGTGAGCACCGGCTCCTCTGTCATTTCCCAGCTCCTGCTTTTCTCGTGGCTCCTCCAGGTAAACCTGAGGGGCTGCGGAGTTTTATACGGGCGGACGCAGCGAAAAAATCTGAGGGCTGGCAGGGAAGGGTGGCCTTCTTGGTGGCACAGACCCGCGAGCTCTGGGTGGCATTGGTGGACAAGCAGTGGCCAGCTTTCCACACCCAGGCTGCCCGTTTGCCTGCTCCCTCGCTAAGCTGCTGCCACCAGGAGCTTTGAACGTGTGTGGGAAGGCAGCCCACGTGTCACAGGAGCTGCCACGACAGGCACCGACGCTGCTCTGTGCAGTGGAGACAACCTCCCCGAGCAGCGGTGCCGGGAGCGAGCAGGTACCGCAGGCTCACGTTGTGCCCGCGGCAGGCGTCCAATTTGAGCTTATTTGCCAGCCGATGTGTTTGTGCTAATTATCTAGTGGTTGTGAGCCTGTCTTCCCGTAGGAGGGGACACTCCTTTGAGGCCATCTCTGTCCCAAGAACATAACCAAGGGGATGTGATGGGAGTGGAATTGGTGGCACGGGGCGGGCTGGGAAGCTTGAGGGTGGCACCGCTGCCAAGAAAAAGCATCTTGGGGCCCGTGGCTCCCGTTGTCTTTAGGACTTCAGTCAGATTTGGTCGAGATTCACCATTTGGTTTAGGAGCTGTCGATAAACAGAGGGATGGCTGGGGCTGGGGAGATGAGGCTGAAAGGGAGCACGGTGCATTAGAGGGGCCGGCAGTGAAAATCAATAGGTATCATGGCAGAGTTAATAACCCGTCTGGTCCGGGCTGTATTCCCAGTGCTGCAGGGTTTGGTTGCAGACGTGGCAGCACAAACCTTTTAAAAAGCTGAGTAATAGAAATGTTTCTTTGTGCATTTGATTTTGCAAGGTTTAATTTTGCAAGTCCAGCATTTCACATCGGATTTGAGATCAATTTTTGAACCAGGCTTTGCCCAAAGGCTGCTGATGCTCTTCTAGTGCTGGTGCCGTGAAAATGAATTACGTTAAAACAAATACCGTCGTATGTACATCTTAGGTGTGACGTAAGCACTAACCGAGACGCTGCTGAGTTACAGGAGAAGTGTTAGTTTGTGAGCAGAACGCAGTAAATGAGTCCAAAGGTGGCAGTATTTATTCAGATAGCTTCATCCCACAGCAAGCCCCTGCTGCAGAGATGCTGATCCAATTATCCAAGAGATTTCTCCTGGCCTGGGTAAAGCCATGATGGCTTTAGCAACTGCACTTACACCTGCTAAGAGGGGGCCAAGGAGGCATCCAGAAGATGCTGCTGCACTGTGCAGTCAGCTAAACGTATCGAGCGATGACTGTCTTCCTCGGAAGCGAGCCTTTGATCACAGGTACAGGATTAGCTGCGCCCGATGACCTGATCTCCTCTAGGGATTCTGCTAAAAATATGGACAGCACAAGACTGTCGATAAAAGCCCTGGTTTTAGTGGAGAGCCGCCAGCATTATCTTCTGCTCTGAGCAGAGGATCGGAGCCAGAACTCCTGCCCTTCAGCTGGCTTTTGTCCTTCCCCTGAGAAGGGGGGAGAGAGAGAAAAACCCATTTAGGCTTGTGTTTTTCAGGTATCTGTACAGTCTTGAGTGCTTCAGTTGTTCACTGGCCAACTTGCCTTTTAATGCCGGCGTCTCAGACGTGCTGAAAATAATTTGGCTTCTCTGGAGGTTGTTTGGAGCTGTGCAGCGGGTTCTGGAAATCAGGCGGCTGCTGTCTGCTCTGGGGTTTATAAAATTAGCAAACACTTCTGTAAAGGTAAACAGCCTTTTTGCGGAGAGTAACGTGAGATTAGTACTCTGCTTGCTCTCAGCATACAGGAGCGGTCAGCAGGCTGCTGGAGCTCTGAAACAGCCCTGTGCTGGGGAATAATTAGGCAGAACAGGACGCTGATACTTAAAACCAGAGCAGGACTCCATGTGGTGCTACACGGGCACGGTCTGGGCATTGGCTTGGGGCTGCTGCTCACGGGGTTCTCCCCAGAGAGATGAGGCTGCTGTTTTCTTGCAGGCGGAGCTAATTGTGGGTGATCAGAGTGGTGCCATTCACATCTGGGACCTGAAGACAGACCACAACGAGCAGCTGATTCCAGAGCCCGAAGTCTCGGTGAATTCGGTTCACATTGACCCCGATGCCAGTTACATGGCAGCTGTCAACAGCTCGGTGAGCTCCTAAGGCCTCAAACGTGGGATGGGATTTACACTGCTCTGGCAGCTGCTGGGCTGTGCCTTCCACAGGCTGTTTGCACCTACCAGCTTCACCCACAGCTTTGCTGTGGTCAGACATAGACAATCCGGGCTGCTTTTGGGTGGGTGACCACCAGCCCGGCCATAGATCCCTCCATCTCGTCGCAGGGAAATTGCTACGTGTGGAACCTGACGGGTGGCATTGGAGAGGAGGTGACCCAGCTGATCCCCAAGACCAAGATCCCAGCACACAACCGCTACGCCCTTCAGTGCAAGTTCAGCCCCGACTCCACGTGAGTGTGTGCCAGCCCCTCACCTGCCTTTCTGGGCTGGTGGAGACCAGCTGGATCTCCAGCTGTTGGCTGATGCTGGTTCTATGCAGGTTGCCCAGGAAGGAGGGGGACAGGGGACGCTGGCACTGGGTTGCTGTCGGTGGCATCCCAGCTTTGAGCTCTGTCAGCGAGCTTTGCAGCCACAAGCTGTTCTTAAATAGAATTGTTGATCTTGTGGAGCAAAGTTGTGAACTTGGTGAACTCCTTCACAGAGTCCATTTGGCCTGAATCTCATAGGGCAGATGATACAGGTGTAAAGAAATCTGATTACAACGAACGCAAGTTTCCAGTTGATTACTGTTCCAGGCCCTCATTAATGAGAGGCCCTTAGGCCTACAGCGGGACTAACGGCGTTGCCCTCACAACCTTATTCAGTTCTCTTCCTTGCAGGCTTTTGGCTACATGTTCTGCAGATCAGACGTGTAAGATCTGGAGGACTTCAAACTTCTCTCTGATGACAGAGCTGAGCATTAAGAGCAATAACCCAGGGGAAACATCCCGGGGCTGGATGTGGGACTGCGCGTTCTCCGGGGACTCCCAGTACATCGTCACAGGTGAGGCACTGCTGCTCTCCTGCCCCTGCCCCACCGCTTGGCTCTGGGCTACACCAGGCCCCCAGCAGCAGGCCTGGACTTGGTGGTTTCTCTATCTGGGACACTGCCAATAGGGCATCTCTTTAAACTGGGGAGATCATCTCCTGTGTGCAGTTTATTTCACCTGCCTGCAGTACACAGCACGAAAGTCCTTTCAAAACATACGTGCTGTAATTTCTACAGTAACTTCTCTTCAAAATAATTAAAACCTCAGGTAATGCAGAAATGCACTAAGCTTCTTGCTCTGCTCAGCTCCCTTACCTGTCATCAACAGCCCTAATAACGGTGTTGAGTGAAGCAAGAGGGAAGTCTTTCTTATAATAATAAAAGTTTAAAGGGTAATGCAATACATCTCACTCCTCTCTTCCCTTTCTGTTTCAGCCTCCTCTGATAATTTGGCCAGACTTTGGTGTGTGGAGACAGGAGAGATCAAGAGGGAATACAGTGGCCACCAGAAAGCAGTTGTCTGCCTTGCTTTCAATGACAGCGTGTTGGGATAATGGTTGTGTGTGGGAAGGAAAGGACCTCTGCTTGTTTTCCCTTGTCTTACAAGGGCAAGGACCTTCTCTGGAGCCCTTGTAACGATCCCTCCTCTGATGGAGAGGGCTTGTTCTCTGGCAGAAGCAGCCGTGTCTGCTTGGGGTGAGACCAGGCTTCAGCTCCAAGCAGATCATCACCGAAACACGTGTGGCCTCTCAGGGAGGCCACTTGGACAAAAGGGAAGGGGAGAGGGAGGCACAATCCCACTGAGGGGAACTGGGTATAGTTCAGGTGGAGGAATCCCTGTGGCATCAGCTGCTGACAGCTTTGTGGTTTTCTTGTACCCCAAAGTGGAAAAATAAAGAAATCAGCCTTTCTAAACGATGGAATTGGCTGAGCAAAGAGAGGAAAGGCAGCTGTTTTCTTGTTTTGCAATCCCTTTATTCAAAGTGTATTTCACAGACTGACTTGGAGAGCTGGAGTCTTACAAAGCCAACCACCCCCAACAAATTTAACAACCTTGTGTTGGACAGGGTGTGTAGCTGTGAAACACTAGCTACTCCACGTGATTCCTCTAGGCCTGGATCTCCTAATACCTACGAACAAGATGCAGCCCTGGAGCACAGCTTCAAATAAAGTGTCTATACTGACAGTGCTGAACAGAGTCCTGTTATTTCTTTCTAAACTCTCCTGAACCGCAGCATGAAATCAGCAGGAAGCTTTTTTTTGGGGGGGGAGGAGGGATATTGTAGATGTTACCTTCCTTGTTGAAATCAGAGGCTTTTCAGGAATCCAGTTCAAGTATGTAGGGCAGCGAGAGGGCATCCGCAGCTGCCGGACTTACTCAGGGAGGTAATAGAAGCAGATTGACACACAAATGTTGCTGGGAAAACAGATGTCAATGCAAAGGTAGATGAGCCGCTGCTTCCCCGGACCTGCCAAACGAGCAAGGACAGAAGCAGGATGAGAGGAATGCTTTGCAAGTTGGGGGGGAGGAGGGGTATTGTAGATGTTACCTTCCTTGTTGAAATCAGAGGCTTTTCAGGAATCCAGTTCAAGTATGTAGGGCAGCGAGAGGGCATCCGCAGCTGCCGGACTTACTCAGGGAGGTAATAGAAGCAGATTGACACACAAATGTTGCTGGGAAAACAGATGTCAATGCAAAGGTAGATGAGCCGCTGCTTCCCCGGACCTGCCAAACGAGCAAGGACAGAAGCAGGATGAGAGGAATGCTTTGCAAGGAAAGAAGCAGGATGAGAGGAATGCTTTGCAGTCCCTGCAGCTACGAGTCCCTGGGGAGCCAAACAAATGGAAAGCCTCGGGGAATGACCTTTCTCATTAAGGCTGGAGTGAGACAGAACAGAACCAGAGCTCGGCAGGCTGCTTTTGCAGAAGATGAAGGTGACAAATATTAAGCCAGCAGCATGGCAGGGGGCTGCTCTGTGGAGGTGTGCTGTGCAATCGGGGTGTGCTGCCCGGGGAAGGGGTGCGGAGCCTTTCCCAGCAGGTTGTGGGTTCAAGCCAGTGCTGGGCAATCGCTGAACAATGGTTTGATTTTGAACTGGAGGTCACCTGTCCCGGGCCTTGGCAGCCCATCCCAGGGCGGGCATCAGCTTTTGCACAGCAGAGCCTGCTCCTCTTAGATGTACTAGAAACAATCGTGCTTCCCTCTTCTGCAAAGGGACACGTGCTACTTACCCTGCCCTCTCCTGACCCAGAAGATGGATGTCTGCTCGCACAGGGCTTGGACAGCCTCCCCCAGGCTTTTGGGGTCCACTTTTTCCCCCGCCAGAATGCCCAGGAACTCCCGGTAGTACTTGGTCTGGTTATTCTGACGTAGCAGCTGATCGGTCTGAAAGAAACATCCCTGTTAATTCCTCCCGAGGCACTTAGCCCCTCCTGGCACTGCCCTCTGGCCCCACAGACCTGCTCTCGCTCTCAGGGTACCCAAGGAGCAGTCTGCACCCTGGCAGCAAAGGCAGGTTTCTCCTCGTGGCTGCTCTGTCCCACCAGGCTGCTGGGATGTTCGCTTTGACCAGAGCAGCTTCCCAGGGGCAAGGCTGGAGCATGGACAGCCCACTTTGGAAGCAGGGGATGCAGTTCCTTCCAGACCCCTCCCTGGGCTACTTTGTCCCCAGGGCTGGAGCTAAAACACCCCATTGTGCCAGGTGTCAACAGCCACAGCCCGCTGGCATGGGTCTTGACCCATCTGTGTGTGTGCAGTACCATCACCATCCCCAGGCTTTGGCTGCATCAGAGCCGTGGTGACCCACAGCAGCCCTGTGTCCCTTTTCCACACACAGTGGCAGAGCGTCCAGCAACCGGGTGTGATGCAAATCAGCATCCTTCAGCCCCGTGGTGGCTCGGGCAGGACAAGGCTGAGCTGAGGCTTCTCAATGCCAGGTCCCATTCAATGGCCAACTGGGCTACTGGCTGCCGTGGCACCACCACCTCTTTTACTTCCATTATTGGGCCTCAGAGCAGGGCAAGTGCTTTCTTCTCCTCACACCCCATTTGGTAGCCTGCTCTGATGGGTGCTGTGTTCCTACACTCCTCTTGGTTAAACGCTGCCCATCGCTTTCCAGCTGAGTGGCAGTGACAGGCGAGGGACAAGGAGCCCTCAGGAGCCCCAAGGAAACGGAGAGCAGATGGTAGGGGCACAAAAAAATGGGGCTTTCTGTCTTCTTGAAACAGAATCTGCCCCCTGCCCATGCATCCATTAACATTTTGTTCGGAGGGTCCGTATACATGGTTTACTCCAACTTTTCCCCCTGTGAATTGCTAACAAACCCCCTTTGTTTTTTTGTTCCCCGGAATTTTGAGCATGTAACAGAATCCAGTGGGAGCGGGTCCTGTGAGAGCCCTGCTATTCACCTCTGTGGGACATATCCCCCTTCCCCAGCCCATCACTCTGCTGTTTCTCAGAAGATAAGGTATCGGTAAAACTGGGAGTTGCTGCTCTGAGCTCGCACGTTGTGAGCCCAGCACTGCAAGGCAGAGCTCTCCTCCTCCACAGAACACCAACCCAGCCCTTCCCCAAGAAGACTCCCACAAAACAGGGGGCTGCCACTGCTACCGTCTGGCTGGGAGAGCCCCTGCCCTCCTTTAGCTACACTTGGGATACTGATGTGGCAGAGTCGCCACTGTGAACACAAACCCATGAAGGAAAGGGCCTTCAGCAAGCTGTGACTCCATACAAAGCCCAATTCATCACCCCAGTCTGTTCAGCCACCCCAGAGAACACTCCCAGCGGCCACTCACTGTTTGCTCAGACGTGTTGAGAGATGTCTGCAGGGTCTGGAGGTCCCAGGCGTCCATCCTCCTCAGGTAGCACGCGTGCTGCTCCACCGGCTTGTAGCACACGTAGCCCTGCAAGACAGATCATGCCCTGTTACTGCAGGCAGCGACACGCAAAGCTGTCTTTAGAGCCAAAAAAATGGACCTTCCTCTTGCCCGGCATTATCTTTCCTAACTAAAGGTGCAGAGAAAGGCACTAAACAGCTGGTTGATGTTTTTCCTGGTCTACACTTCCTGCTCCCACCCCAGCAGCTCTTCCCTCAGCAGCACACACATTCCCACTAGTGAGGCAGGTAATTATCCCTACACACTTACGTTCCTGCTGTCGTACAGCACCACGGCGGTGTGGTTACTCTGCGAGGTTATGTAGTAGGTGATGGTGCTCCTGGACTTGTCCACCAAGGCTGTCTGGTTCCTCAGCGGGTCCTGCTGGCCCTGGAGCGCGAGCCGGACGAGCTGTGAGCCAGCCTGGGCACAAAGAGAGAGAAGGCAGCAGCATCCATCATCTGTCCAGCGCTTGTGCGCAGCATCTCCCCACTGACATCCCCACCCAGCCCCTTCACTGGTCCTTCTTGCTTCTCTGAATTATTCAGCAACAGAGAAAAGCAGGCTCTGACCCAAGGGAGGAGGGCAGGTCTGGGAAGCAGATCTCTCTCCATCACACAGGGCTTGGGGAGAGGTGCTGGTGCCCCTCACCCTGATGGCACCCACCCTGCCTGGGTGTTGCTGGAGGACAGGGCACGCGTGCTGCTCCACCGGCTTGTAGCACACGTAGCCCTGCAAGACAGATCATGCCCTGTTACTGCAGGCAGCGACACGCAAAGCTGTCTTTAGAGCCAAAAAAATGGACCTTCCTCTTGCCCGGCATTATCTTTCCTAACTAAAGGTGCAGAGAAAGGCACTAAACAGCTGGTTGATGTTTTTCCTGGTCTACACTTCCTGCTCCCACCCCAGCAGCTCTTCCCTCAGCAGCACACACATTCCCACTAGTGAGGCAGGTAATTATCCCTACACACTTACGTTCCTGCTGTCGTACAGCACCACGGCAGTGTGGTTACTCTGCGAGGTTATGTAGTAGGTGATGGTGCTCCTGGACTTGTCCACCAAGGCTGTCTGGTTCCTCAGCGGGTCCTGCTGGCCCTGGAGCGCGAGCCGGACGAGCTGTGAGCCAGCCTGGGCACAAAGAGAGAGAAGGCAGCAGCATCCATCATCTGTCCAGCGCTTGTGCGCAGCATCTCCCCACTGACATCCCCACCCAGCCCCTTCACTGGTCCTTCTTGCTTCTCTGAATTATTCAGCAACAGAGAAAAGCAGGCTCTGACCCAAGGGAGGAGGGCAGGTCTGGGAAGCAGATCTCTCTCCATCACACAGGGCTTGGGGAGAGGTGCTGGTGCCCCTCACCCTGATGGCACCCACCCTGCCTGGGTGTTGCTGGAGGACAGGACAGGGGACTCAGCAGCCTCTGCCACAGCCACCCACGGGGGGAGGCTGGGATCTGCCTCCCCTGTCAGGACAGCTCGTTAGCAGCAGACACGCTCCCCCCTCCTCTCGGAGGCCACAGCCACACGTCGGAACGTGCCTGCTTAGCAAAATCCCTGCTTGCGGCTATATTTACAAACTGTGTGCTGAAGTTCCTTTAATTTGAGCATGGGTTTCTGGCAGGCACGTTGCAGGGGTGAGACAGCCATGGCTCCACTCGCTGCCTGCAGTGCTGCCGGCACCTTCCTGCCCTTCTGCCTGCAACGGGGGGGAAACCGGCCAAACCCAGCCCTGATCTCAGCCCCTTCCCTCCTCCCGGCACAAATCAGGGCTGTGGGTAGGAGTTTTCCTGCCTGGATCGGGATCCCTTACCTCGGCAGAGCTGGGGGAGAAGCTGAGGACCCCAACAACGCTGATGCCAACAATTGCAAAAAACAAGGCAACGGACAAGATGATCCAGAAGGTCCTGGATGGAGCTGTGGGGTGCACTGCCGCCCTCCTGTCCTGGGAACCAAGGCAAAAGAAGGAAAGAACAGGAGTTAAATTTAACCCTTCTGCTGATTATTCACCATAAAACCCACTTTCCCCTCATGACAAATCACTGTGCCAGGGTTGGGACGCAGAATTGCCAGACCATTGCAGCAGCCCCAGAATAATGTCACTTTTACCCCACAGCGATGGGGTTTCAGACCCGACAGCCCCGTACCCAGCACTCCCGCAGCCGAGCACTCTCCTCCTGCTGCCCGGGCAGCAGGCGAGCACCGCACACCCGCCGGGGAAGGGCTGGAGCAGGAGGATTTCTGCAAACAGGGGCTGCTGCTGTGCTTCAGCAGCAAATCAAATTATTTTGGTTTATAGCAGGAATCCCCAAGAGAACCATCAGCATTTGAAACAGGCTCTGAGCGGAGTGATCCTGTTTCCTTGCCCCTCCAATGTGTTTGGTTGTATTTTATTTTCTTGATAAGTTGTTCTCCATGCAGACCACGCTGTTACTTGAAGCAAAAGAGCTTGGCAGTCATGCAACACTTCCAGTGGCTCGATTAAAATTCACTTTAATTCTTCTATTGAAACTATTCAATTTAACTTAATGGCACATAGAAAAACATTTTTTACAAAACAGAAGGAATGCGCTTTCAATAGCAGAGATTCAACCACACTTAAAAAAAACATAATCTGTTTCTCAATCTTCTGAAGCACACAGAATAATTCAATAAATGCCCAGGGTTGGATTTGCTGCAGCTGCACAAGGAACAGGCTCTTCAAGCCTCTGGGTCAGTTACTGATCTTTTTCGGCGACACACAACTTCCAGATATATTTCACTAGAAAAAACAATGAGTCTTAACAAAGTTAAAACTGTGCTTAGCCGAAATCTTATCAATTCAAATGCAATAGAGCCCCAGCCCTACAGCAACGGGCAGGTTTTCAATAGCTAACGAAATTCCCTGGGGTGGGAAAGGTGCAAATAAAGAAATCCAGCGACTCCTGTGCCTCGACAGGCTGCAGTCCACGTGTGCTCAGGCATCCCGAGTGGCTCTTTGGCATCTCCAACCTGACCACGCTGCCCTGCCCTGTGACACAATCGGGTTATGCCGTGTAGAGTCTGGGCATTTACAAGAAAATCCAGCTGATGGAGTCAGCTGCCGTACAAGGAGCTGAGCTGTGAGGGGTTGAAGTTGGGGATGGGCAACATCTCACCAGGATCTACAGGAATGGCAGGAGCTCAGCCCCTTCAAAAGAGGAATCAAGCAAGCAGAGAGTGGGAACTGTGGGGGGACACTGGGGATACTCACTGCAGGGACAGCATCGCCGGTGCTGTTCCTACCCTCCATCCTCCGCTTCAGGCGAGGAGCTCGTTCCTGCAGCTCTGCCGCCCGACGACACACGGGCTGTGCATGATCCCCAGAGCCAGGCGCGCCTGGGAAACCTAAGTGTGCACCTGCCAAACGTAAATAGGTGTCCCTGGCAGCCAACGGGCTGCCCAGCCAGGAGCTCCTCAACCCAGACCTACAGGAGGGTGAAACCTTAGAGCTGCCACCTGGAGAGAGGAGAAGGGAAGAGGGGGGTAAAGCCCAGGGCTGTCGAGCGATGCTGTCAGTGCACAGAACCCCTCTTCCTGCTCACCTTGCAGGTGGAGGACAATCAGGGGCCTTGTGTCAGCCCTCCCTGCTGGCAGGGCCGGGTAAGTCTCGTTAAGAGATACAATGAATAGAGAAAAGTGGCAGCCTGCCCTTGTCATCACTTATTTCTACATTTCAACATGAGCTTTGTGCTGCCGGAGCTCCGTGGGCTGAAGCCAACTGTTTATCCCGCAGGCTGCTGCCCTGCAAGCCTTGGCTGCACAGATGTGCTCGTGTTCCACCTAAAGACCTCGCTGGGTCCACACGCCAAGGAAAAGCATCGCCAAAGTCATCGCCACAACCTGAGCTGCACTCGTGCTCACACCCACATCCTGTGATGAGAAACACCCCATGGGGAACACAGATCCCAGGTCGCCAGACCATGGTTTTCCTGAGCCACCCAGGAGCCCCCGGGAGAGCCTTGTCGTTTTGAGATCTGCTGGCCAGACGTAACCGACGGAATGGAGGCGAGGAAAAGCTCAGCAGAATTCCTTCATGTTACGAAAACACAGCTTTCAGACATTTTCCTATCAAATGGGGCCTGGGACTGATCAAACTCAGCCGAGAGGGTGGCTCATCCTGGAGTTTCTCATCATCAAAGCACTAGGAACCCCTCTCCCCACTCACCCCTTTTCCTTCTGTGAAGTGTAAAACAAGCTATTTCAGTAGAAAATCGCCATCTCGTTCCAGCATGCTGCTTCTGTGGGACGTGATCTCAAAACTCTGGACAAATACACACCTGAAGGTCAGGTGGGCAGCGAGAGCCAGCCAGCCGTCACGGGCACTGCTCTGAAGCAGCAAAACAGAGACCGCAAGGCAGCGGCGTCCCGCACTGCAGCTCCAATGAGAACAAAAGTGGTGTCAGAAGAGTCAAAACCCCCCATCCCGCTCGTGCAAACCGGTGTTACAGAGAGCAGGCAGCGCTCCTGCAGCAGGGATTAGCACGAGAGAGTTGAAAAATTCACTGCCACACACAGACGGGGTGTCCTCCCCACAGAGATTTTAACAGCCACACAGCAGACGCTTCCCTTCTTTAAGAAATTTATGCCCTGCTGAATTTAAGGCTCAGGAACAAAGCAAAACCCTCTATAAACTGTTTTTGAAAGGATTATTGCAAAGGGCAAAGTGTTCTGCTCTGTGCTGTGCTCTCACTCAAAGGAGCAAACCCCAGTCCACGCTAAGAGCCCTGCACAGCTCTGGTGCCTGAAGCAAAGAAATACACTCCAGAGCTTGGATTTCTTTCCCTGATACTGCACATAAGGAGTAAAGATGATACACACAAACTGCATCCCTAATTCCCAGGATACCGACACAATGCAGCTGCACCAGAGCTCATAGAGAATAGACTACAAAATAAGACAACGCCAGAGGAAAGCAGGTTTCTAAGTTTAATGTGGATTCAAGTAGAGGCTTAAAAACCGTTTGGAAGTTGATACAGAGTTTAGAAGCACGATTTGACACCTTCACCATTTCAGCATTTCAGTACATTTCAGCATTTGTGAATCGAGGTAATGGTTCCCTTGTCCAGTGCTCGTCAGGGACAGCGCGCTGCTTGAACGAGGCCGAACGCCTCTCCTGGCATCTACTACTTAACTGGACATATTCTGAAATTATAAGCACCAGATACAGGAACTGAATCAAAGAACACATCATTTTCGGACCCTACCTGCAGCAATCCCATAATGTCCATTTCCACGTTACCCAGATAAAGTGAAAGTTCTACCTCTAAGCATTTCTCCGTGACTGTGTAAGCCTTGTAGCTGGAGACAGGAAGAGGGAAGAGATTATCCGTGTCCCTGGTTACCAAGGAACACCCTTTTACAAAATCAACTAATATTCTGGTAACTCCAAAAGACAATACAAACTGCACGGTTATTGCTGTACAAACAAGGTGGCAAGTCTACTCATTTCGAGTGTCCGAGTGGAAGGAAATGGCATCGACACACTGCTAGAGCTGTTCAGCTGAACAGTGGGAGATGAAGGAAGGCCAGTGCTTAAATTTATCTGCCGATAGTGGAATCTATTGAATAAAAGCATGTTATTTGCATATATAATTTCTCACCTAATTCTGTAACGCAAAAGCTTTCAACTGTGGCCTTCGATTCAGCCAGCACAAAAACCTACCCCGTCGCCTGAGCCGTGCACCACCCAAACCCACCTAAAGGTCAAAATGAAATCATCACCTGAGCAAGCAAGCACTCCTCTCCAGACAGGCAACTGGTGCCAGGCCCCCGCGCCAGACACGCGTGGAAGATATTAACTTCAGGTGTTTAAAGGAAGCACGTGCCACCGTCACACAGAGCCAGTACGCTCACAGGCTTGTTTCAGTGGAAAGCTGTACTGTGTGCTCCATCCATCCCCCCAGGACTGAGCGCCAATTCAGACTCTGCAGCTAAAGCCAAGGCAAGCGGCTGTTCTGATGCTGAGGGAAGTACAAGAACAAACTGGGTACTAATCCAGTTATTTCCGGGAAGCAGCAGTAGTGAAGGACGTCCTATGTGGTCACAGACTTTCTGCATCACCAAATGCAAAAGCCTAGGAGAATTAAACCTACTGTGAGCAGTACATTCCTCCTATCCTCCCTTCTGGGACACAAGATATATTATCATATACTATACTTAAATTTATATCTTAAATATATTCTGATATATATTTAGGATTGGGGTAGTTCTTGTATGTACATGTACTTTACACATACATCCAACGCTTGGACAAATACAGTACACAGAAGACACCGTTTGTGTTCTGTGAGTGGAATCACACTAATCTGCATCACAAGTGCAATTTGCAATGGTCAAATAAAGGAGACAGATTTCAGCTTCTGTCACCTGATGTCACGCTTGCAGTGGGCTGCGCTGCTAAACAGGACCCCATCCAGAAAAGAAAAAAATAATAATAAAAAAAATCAGCCTAAGGGCAAGCAGTAATTCCGCCAGCCACCACAAGCGTTTCCAAACACAGCCGCTAAGTTACTTCACACTCCAAGAGTCTTTTCCCTGAATAAACCAGACTGAGCCACAGCCCGTCCAGGCGAGGACACACCGCAAGACATGGGGTTATTTTCCTCAGATCAATCAGCTCTACTTTCCTCAACTCAGTCCAGAGGACAACGTGACATCGAGCATCACAAACATTTGGATAGATGTGTTGCTTATAATTTAAAAAAAAAGCCCCAAGCCCACAAGACGTGGGTGACACCATAATGCCCTCTTTGTTTCAAAGTGCATTTAAAGACCAAGATGTAAACAAAATCATATCGGGAGGACAGAAAGGTTAAAAAGCTAAGGGTTGCTAACTCCGGGTGGTATCCTAGTGAGCACATTACTGTCACAAGGTGATTAACAGGGGCCCTCCTCGGGGTAGCGCTGCAGAGGCTGCAAGCATTTTGCTATATTAATCCCCCAGAGCGGGGAGAAGGTCAGCTATGCTATCGACATAGTAATCGGGAACCAGGCTCTGCCTGGCAGGACAGTCGCTCTCCTGGTGACCTTTCACTTCATCCAGCGTGGTGACCCCGGTGAGCGTCAGCAGGGTGGTGAGGCCGCAGCTATTGCCCATGAGGATGTCTGTGTCCAGCCGATCTCCCACCATGATGGTACGAGCAGGGTCGATGTTGAACTCGCTCACCACGCAATCAAACATGTACCGGTTGGGCTTTCCTACAATGAACGCCTCGCGTTGGGCTGCCGTCTCCACTGCTTTCACCAGGCAGCCAGTCCCTAGGGAGAGAATAGAAAACATTGATTAGAGAAGACTCTCGGCATCCACACGAGCTGCTACAAAACCACACAGTGCTTTGGAA
>NW_015090794.1:3427398-3443634 GCF_001431845.1 Calidris pugnax
CCAGAGGTGGTGGAGCCACTTGCACGCTCTTAAAACGCTCTCCTTTCTCCCCCTTCCGCTGCAGGTCTCGTAACCTCCAGTGCCAGCGGATTTTCCAGGTGAACGCTCCCATTAACTGTGTCTGCCTGCACCCCAACCAGGTGAGCACCGGCTCCTCTGTCATTTCCCAGCTCCTGCTTTTCTCGTGGCTCCTCCAGGTAAACCTGAGGGGCTGCGGAGTTTTATACGGGCGGACGCAGCGAAAAAATCTGAGGGCTGGCAGGGAAGGGTGGCCTTCTTGGTGGCACAGACCCGCGAGCTCTGGGTGGCATTGGTGGACAAGCAGTGGCCAGCTTTCCACACCCAGGCTGCCCGTTTGCCTGCTCCCTCGCTAAGCTGCTGCCACCAGGAGCTTTGAACGTGTGTGGGAAGGCAGCCCACGTGTCACAGGAGCTGCCACGACAGGCACCGACGCTGCTCTGTGCAGTGGAGACAACCTCCCCGAGCAGCGGTGCCGGGAGCGAGCAGGTACCGCAGGCTCACGTTGTGCCCGCGGCAGGCATCCAATTTGAGCTCATTTGCCAGCCGATGTGTTTGTGCTAATTATCTAGTGGTTGTGAGCCTGTCTTCCCGTAGGAGGGGACACTCCTTTGAGGCCATCTCTGTCCCAAGAACATAACCAAGGGGATGTGATGGGAGTGGAATTGGTGGCACGGGGCGGGCTGGGAAGCTTGAGGGTGGCACCGCTGCCAAGAAAAAGCATCTTGGGGCCCGTGGCTCCCGTTGTCTTTAGGACTTCAGTCAGATTTGGTCGAGATTCACCATTTGGTTTAGGAGCTGTCGATAAACAGAGGGATGGCTGGGGCTGGGGAGATGAGGCTGAAAGGGAGCACGGTGCATTAGAGGGGCCGGCAGTGAAAATCAATAGGTATCATGGCAGAGTTAATAACCCGTCTGGTCCGGGCTGTATTCCCAGTGCTGCAGGGTTTGGTTGCAGACGTGGCAGCACAAACCTTTTAAAAAGCTGAGTAATAGAAATGTTTCTTTGTGCATTTGATTTTGCAAGGTTTAATTTTGCAAGTCCAGCATTTCACATCGGATTTGAGATCAATTTTTGAACCAGGCTTTGCCCAAAGGCTGCTGATGCTCTTCTAGTGCTGGTGCCGTGAAAATGAATTACGTTAAAACAAATACCGTCGTATGTACATCTTAGGTGTGACGTAAGCACTAACCGAGACGCTGCTGAGTTACAGGAGAAGTGTTAGTTTGTGAGCAGAACGCAGTAAATGAGTCCAAAGGTGGCAGTATTTATTCAGATAGCTTCATCCCACAGCAAGCCCCTGCTGCAGAGATGCTGATCCAATTATCCAAGAGATTTCTCCTGGCCTGGGTAAAGCCATGATGGCTTTAGCAACTGCACTTACACCTGCTAAGAGGGGGCCAAGGAGGCATCCAGAAGATGCTGCTGCACTGTGCAGTCAGCTAAACGTATCGAGCGATGACTGTCTTCCTCGGAAGCGAGCCTTTGATCACAGGTACAGGATTAGCTGCGCCCGATGACCTGATCTCCTCTAGGGATTCTGCTAAAAATATGGACAGCACAAGACTGTCGATAAAAGCCCTGGTTTTAGTGGAGAGCCGCCAGCATTATCTTCTGCTCTGAGCAGAGGATCGGAGCCAGAACTCCTGCCCTTCAGCTGGCTTTTGTCCTTCCCCTGAGAAGGGGGGAGAGAGAGAAAAACCCATTTAGGCTTGTGTTTTTCAGGTATCTGTACAGTCTTGAGTGCTTCAGTTGTTCACTGGCCAACTTGCCTTTTAATGCCGGCGTCTCAGACGTGCTGAAAATAATTTGGCTTCTCTGGAGGTTGTTTGGAGCTGTGCAGCGGGTTCTGGAAATCAGGCGGCTGCTGTCTGCTCTGGGGTTTATAAAATTAGCAAACACTTCTGTAAAGGTAAACAGCCTTTTTGCGGAGAGTAACGTGAGATTAGTACTCTGCTTGCTCTCAGCATACAGGAGCGGTCAGCAGGCTGCTGGAGCTCTGAAACAGCCCTGTGCTGGGGAATAATTAGGCAGAACAGGACGCTGATACTTAAAACCAGAGCAGGACTCCATGTGGTGCTACACGGGCACGGTCTGGGCATTGGCTTGGGGCTGCTGCTCACGGGGTTCTCCCCAGAGAGATGAGGCTGCTGTTTTCTTGCAGGCGGAGCTAATTGTGGGTGATCAGAGTGGTGCCATTCACATCTGGGACCTGAAGACAGACCACAACGAGCAGCTGATTCCAGAGCCCGAAGTCTCGGTGAATTCGGTTCACATTGACCCCGATGCCAGTTACATGGCAGCTGTCAACAGCTCGGTGAGCTCCTGCGGCCTCAAACCTGGGATGGGATTTACGCTGCTCCGGCAGCTGCTGGGCTGTGCCTTCCACAGGCTATTTGCACCTACCAGCTTCACCCACAGCTTTGCTGTGCTGTGGTCAGACACGGACAGTCCGGGCTGCTTTTGGGTGGCCCAGACATAGATCTCCCTGTCTCGTCACAGGGAAATTGCTACGTGTGGAACCTGACGGGTGGCATTGGAGAGGAGGTGACCCAGCTGATCCCCAAGACCAAGATCCCAGCACACAACCGCTACGCCCTTCAGTGCAAGTTCAGCCCCGACTCCACGTGAGTGTGTGCCAGCCCCTCACCTGCCTTTCTGGGCTGGTGGAGACCAGCTGGATCTCCAGCTGTTGGCTGATGCTGGTTCTATGCAGGTTGCCCAGGAAGGAGGGGGACAGGGGACGCTGGCACTGGGTTGCTGTCGGTGGCATCCCAGCTTTGAGCTCTGTCAGCGAGCTTTGCAGCCACAAGCTGTTCTTAAATAGAATTGTTGATCTTGTGGAGCAAAGTTGTGAACTTGGTGAACTCCTTCACAGAGTCCATTTGGCCTGAATCTCATAGGGCAGATGATACAGGTGTAAAGAAATCTGATTACAACGAACGCAAGTTTCCAGTTGATTACTGTTCCAGGCCCTCATTAATGAGAGGCCCTTAGGCCTACAGCGGGACTAACGGCGTTGCCCTCACAACCTTATTCAGTTCTCTTCCTTGCAGGCTTTTGGCTACATGTTCTGCAGATCAGACGTGTAAGATCTGGAGGACTTCAAACTTCTCTCTGATGACAGAGCTGAGCATTAAGAGCAATAACCCAGGGGAAACATCCCGGGGCTGGATGTGGGACTGCGCGTTCTCCGGGGACTCCCAGTACATCGTCACAGGTGAGACACTGCTGCTCTCCTGCCCCTGCCCCACCGCTTGGCTCTGGGCTACACCAGGCCCCCAGCAGCAGGCCTGGACTTGGTGGTTTCTCTATCTGGGACACTGCCAATAGGGCATCTCTTTAAACTGGGGAGATCATCTCCTGTGTGCAGTTTATTTCACCTGCCTGCAGTACACAGCACGAAAGTCCTTTCAAAACATACGTGCTGTAATTTCTACAGTAACTTCTCTTCAAAATAATTAAAACCTCAGGTAGTGCAGAAATGCACTAAGCTTCTTGCTCTGCTCAGCTCCCTTACCTGTCATCAACAGCCCTAATAACGGTGTTGAGTGAAGCAAGAGGGAAGTCTTTCTTATAATAATAAAAGTTTAAAGGGTAATGCAATACATCTCACTCCTCTCTTCCCTTTCTGTTTCAGCCTCCTCTGATAATTTGGCCAGACTTTGGTGTGTGGAGACAGGAGAGATCAAGAGGGAATACAGTGGCCACCAGAAAGCAGTTGTCTGCCTTGCTTTCAATGACAGCGTGTTGGGATAATGGTTGTGTGTGGGAAGGAAAGGACCTCTGCTTGTTTTCCCTTGTCTTACAAGGGCAAGGACCTTCTCTGGAGCCCTTGTAACGATCCCTCCTCTGATGGAGAGGGCTTGTTCTCTGGCAGAAGCAGCCGTGTCTGCTTGGGGTGAGACCAGGCTTCAGCTCCAAGCAGATCATCACCGAAACACGTGTGGCCTCTCAGGGAGGCCACTTGGACAAAAGGGAAGGGGAGAGGGAGGCACAATCCCACTGAGGGGAACTGGGTATAGTTCAGGTGGAGGAATCCCTGTGGCATCAGCTGCTGACAGCTTTGTGGTTTTCTTGTACCCCAAAGTGGAAAAATAAAGAAATCAGCCTTTCTAAACGATGGAATTGGCTGAGCAAAGAGAGGAAAGGCAGCTGTTTTCTTGTTTTGCAATCCCTTTATTCAAAGTGTATTTCACAGACTGACTTGGAGAGCTGGAGTCTTACAAAGCCAACCACCCCCAACAAATTTAACAACCTTGTGTTGGACAGGGTGTGTAGCTGTGAAACACTAGCTACTCCACATGATTCCTCTAGGCCTGGATCTCCTAATACCTACGAACAAGATGCAGCCCTGGAGCACAGCTTCAAATAAAGTGTCTATACTGACAGTGCTGAACAGAGTCCTGTTATTTCTTTCTAAACTCTCCTGAACCGCAGCATGAAATCAGCAGGAAGCTTTTTTTTGGGGGGGGAGGAGGGATATTGTAGATGTTACCTTCCTTGTTGAAATCAGAGGCTTTTCAGGAATCCAGTTCAAGTATGTAGGGCAGCGAGAGGGCATCCGCAGCTGCCGGACTTACTCAGGGAGGTAATAGAAGCAGATTGACACACAAATGTTGCTGGGAAAACAGATGTCAATGCAAAGGTAGATGAGCCGCTGCTTCCCCGGACCTGCCAAACGAGCAAGGACAGAAGCAGGATGAGAGGAATGCTTTGCAAGGAAAGAAGCAGGATGAGAGGAATGCTTTGCAGTCCCTGCAGCTACGAGTCCCTGGGGAGCCAAACAAATGGAAAGCCTCGGGGAATGACCTTTCTCATTAAGGCTGGAGTGAGACAGAACAGAACCAGAGCTCGGCAGGCTGCTTTTGCAGAAGATGAAGGTGACAAATATTAAGCCAGCAGCATGGCAGGGGACTCTCTGTGGAGGTGTGCTGTGCAATCGGGGTGTGCTGCCCGGGGAAGGGGTGCGGAGCCTTTCCCAGCAGGTTGTGGGTTCAAGCCAGTGCTGGGCAATCGCTGAACAATGGTTTGATTTTGAACTGGAGGTCACCTGTCCCGGGCCTTGGCAGCCCATCCCAGGGCGGGCATCAGCTTTTGCACAGCAGAGCCTGCTCCTCTTAGATGTACTAGAAACAATCGTGCTTCCCTCTTCTGCAAAGGGACACGTGCTACTTACCCTGCCCTCTCCTGACCCAGAAGATGGATGTCTGCTCGCACAGGGCTTGGACAGCCTCCCCCAGGCTTTTGGGGTCCACTTTTTCCCCCGCCAGAATGCCCAGGAACTCCCGGTAGTACTTGGTCTGGTTATTCTGACGTAGCAGCTGATCGGTCTGAAAGAAACATCCCTGTTAATTCCTCCCGAGGCACTTAGCCCCTCCTGGCACTGCCCTCTGGCCCCACAGACCTGCTCTCGCTCTCAGGGTACCCAAGGAGCAGTCTGCACCCTGGCAGCAAAGGCAGGTTTCTCCTCGTGGCTGCTCTGTCCCACCAGGCTGCTGGGATGTTCGCTTTGACCAGAGCAGCTTCCCAGGGGCAAGGCTGGAGCATGGACAGCCCACTTTGGAAGCAGGGGATGCAGTTCCTTCCAGACCCCTCCCTGGGCTACTTTGTCCCCAGGGCTGGAGCTAAAACACCCCATTGTGCCAGGTGTCAACAGCCACAGCCCGCTGGCATGGGTCTTGACCCATCTGTGTGTGTGCAGTACCATCACCATCCCCAGGCTTTGGCTGCATCAGAGCCGTGGTGACCCACAGCAGCCCTGTGTCCCTTTTCCACACACAGTGGCAGAGCGTCCAGCAACCGGGTGTGATGCAAATCAGCATCCTTCAGCCCCGTGGTGGCTCGGGCAGGACAAGGCTGAGCTGAGGCTTCTCAATGCCAGGTCCCATTCAATGGCCAACTGGGCTACTGGCTGCCGTGGCACCACCACCTCTTTTACTTCCATTATTGAGCCTCAGAGCAGGGCAAGTGCTGTCTTCTCCTCGCACCCCATTTGGTAGCCTGTTCTGATGAGTGCTGTGTTCCTACACTCCTCTTGGTTAAACGCTGCCCATCGCTTTCCAGCTGAGTGGCAGTGACAGGCGAGGGACAAGGAGCCCTCAGGAGCCCCAAGGAAACGGAGAGCAGATGGTAGGGGCACAAAAAAATGGGGCTTTCTGTCTTCTTGAAACAGAATCTGCCCCCTGCCCATGCATCCATTAACATTTTGCTCGGAGGGTCCGTATACATGGTTTATTCCAACTTTTTCCCCTGTGAATTGCTAACAAACCCCCTTTGTTTTTTTGTTCCCTGGAATTTTGAGCATGTAACAGAATCCAGTGGGAGCGGGTCCTGTGAGAGCCCTGCTATTCACCTCTGTGGGACATATCCCCCTTCCCCAGCCCATCACTCTGCTGTTTCTCAGAAGATAAGGTATCGGTAAAACCGGGAGTTGCTGCTCTGAGCTCACACGTTGTGAACCCAGCACTGCAAGGCAGAGCTCTCCTCCTCCACAGAACACCAACCCAGCCCTTCCCCAAGAGGACTCTCACAAAATAGTGGGCTGCCACTGCTACTGTCCAGCTGGGAGAGTCCCTGCCCTCCTTTAGCCACACTTGGGATGCTGATGTGGCAGAGTCACCACTGTGAACACAAACCCATGAAGGAAAGGGCCTTCAGCAAGCTGTGACTCCATACAAAGCCCAATTCATCACCCCAGTCTGTTCAGCCACCCCAGAGAACACTCCCAGCGGCCACTCACTGTTTGCTCAGACGTGTTGAGAGATGTCTGCAGGGTCTGGAGGTCCCAGGCGTCCATCCTCCTCAGGTAGCATGCGTGCTGCTCCACCGGCTTGTAGCACACGTAGCCCTGCAAGACAGATCATGCCCTGTTACTGCAGGCAGCGACACGCAAAGCTGTCTTTAGAGCCAAAAAAATGGACGTTCCTCTTGCCCAGTGTTATCTTTCCTAACTAAAGGTGCAGAGAAAGGCACTAAACAGCTGGTTGATGTTTTTCCTGGTCTACACCTCCTGCTCCCACCCCAGCAGCTCTTCTCTCAGCAGCACACACATCCCCGCTAGTGAGGCAGGTAATTATCCCTACACACTTACGTTCCTGCTGTCGTACAGCACCACGGCGGTGTGGTTACTCTGCGAGGTTATGTAGTAGGTGATGGTGCTCCTGGACTTGTCCACCAAGGCTGTCTGGTTCCTCAGCGGGTCCTGCTGGCCCTGGAGCGCGAGCCGGACGAGCTGTGAGCCAGCCTGGGCACAAAGAGAGAGAAGGCAGCAGCATCCATCATCTGTCCAGCGCTTGTGCGCAGCATCTCCCCACTGACATCCCCACCCAGCCCCTTCACTGGTCCTTCTTGCTTCTCTGAATTATTCAGCAACAGAGAAAAGCAGGCTCTGACCCAAGGGAGGAGGGCAGGTCTGGGAAGCAGATCTCTCTCCATCACACAGGGCTTGGGGAGAGGTGCTGGTGCCCCTCACCCTGATGGCACCCACCCTGCCTGGGTGTTGCTGGAGGACAGGACAGGGGACTCAGCAGCCTCTGCCACAGCCACCCACGGGCAGCAGCATCCATCATCTGTCCAGCGCTTGTGCGCAGCATCTCCCCACTGACATCCCCACCCAGCCCCTTCACTGGTCCTTCTTGCTTCTCTGAATTATTCAGCAACAGAGAGAAGCAGGCTCTGACCCAAGGGAGGGGGACAGGTCTGGGAAGCAGATCTCTCTCCATCACACAGGGCTTGGGGAGAGGTGCTGGTGCCCCTCACCCCGGAGGCACCCACCCTGCCTGGGTGCTGCTGGAGCTACTCAGCAGCCTCTGCCACAGCCACCCACGGGGGGAGGCTGGGATCTGCCTCCCCTGCCAGGACAGCTCGTTAGCAGCAGACACGCTCCCCCCTCCTCTCGGAGGCCACAGCCACACGTCGGAACGTGCCTGCTTAGCAAAATCCCTGCTTGCGGCTATATTTACAAACTGTGTGCTGAAGTTCCTTTAATTTGAGCATGGGTTTCTGGCAGGCACGTTGCAGGGGTGAGACAGCCATGGCTCCACTCGCTGCCTGCAGTGCTGCCGGCACCTTCCTGCCCTTCTGCCTGCAACGGGGGGGAAACCGGCCAAACCCAGCCCTGATCTCAGCCCCTTCCCTCCTCCCGGCACAAATCAGGGCTGTGGGTAGGAGTTTTCCTGCCTGGATCGGGATCCCTTACCTCGGCAGAGCTGGGGGAGAAGCTGAGAACCCCAACAACGCTGATGCCAACAATTGCAAAAAACAAGGCAACGGACAAGATGATCCAGAAGGTCCTGGATGGAGCTGTGGGGTGCACTGCCGCCCTCCTGTCCTGGGAACCAAGGCAAAAGAAGGAAAGAACAGGAGTTAAATTTAACCCTTCTGCTGATTATTCACCATAAAACCCACTTTCCCCTCATGACAAATCACTGTGCCAGGGTTGGGACGCAGAATTGCCAGACCATTGCAGCAGCCCCAGAATAATGTCACTTTTACCCCACAGCGATGGGGTTTCAGACCCGACAGCCCTGTACCCAGCACTCCCGCAGCCGAGCACTCTCCTCCTGCTGCCCGGGCAGCAGGCGAGCACCGCACACCCGCCGGGGAAGGGCTGGAGCAGGAGGATTTCTGCAAACAGGGGCTGCTGCTGTGCTTCAGCAGCAAATCAAATTATTTTGGTTTATAGCAGGAATCCCCAAGAGAACCATCAGCATTTGAAACAGGCTCTGAGCGGAGTGATCCTGTTTCCTTGCCCCTCCAATGTGTTTGGTTGTATTTTATTTTCTTGATAAGTTGTTCTCCATGCAGACCACGCTGTTACTTGAAGCAAAAGAGCTTGGCAGTCATGCAGCACTTCCAGTGGCTCGATTAAAATTCACTTTAATTCTTCTATTGAAACTATTCAATTTAACTTAATGGCACATAGAAAAACATTTTTTACAAAACAGAAGGAATGCGCTTTCAATAGCAGAGATTCAACCACACTTAAAAAAAACATAATCTGTTTCTCAATCTTCTGAAGCACACAGAATAATTCAATAAATGCCCAGGGTTGGATTTGCTGCAGCTGCACAAGGAACAGGCTCTTCAAGCCTCTGGGTCAGTTACTGATCTTTTTCGGCTACACACAACTTCCAGATATATTTCACTAGAAAAAACAATGAGTCTTAACAAAGTTAAAACTGTGCTTAGCCGAAATCTTATCAATTCAAATGCAATAGAGCCCCAGCCCTACAGCAACGGGCAGGTTTTCAATAGCTAACGAAATTCCCTGGGGTGGGAAAGGTGCAAATAAAGAAATCCAGCGACTCCTGTGCCTCGACAGGCTGCAGTCCACGTGTGCTCAGGCATCCCGAGTGGCTCTTTGGCATCTCCAACCTGACCACGCTGCCCTGCCCTGTGACACAATCGGGTTATGCCGTGTAGAGTCTGGGCATTTACAAGAAAATCCAGCTGATGGAGTCAGCTGCCGTACAAGGAGCTGAGCTGTGAGGGGCTGAAGTTGGGGATGGGCAACATCTCACCAGGATCTACAGGAATGGCAGGAGCTCAGCCCCTTCAAAAGAGGAATCAAGCAAGCAGAGAGTGGGAACTGTGGGGGGACACTGGGGATACTCACTGCAGGGACAGCATCGCCGGTGCTGTTCCTACCCTCCATCCTCCGCTTCAGGCGAGGAGCTCGTTCCTGCAGCTCTGCCGCCCGACGACACACGGGCTGTGCATGATCCCCAGAGCCAGGCGCGCCTGGGAAACCTAAGTGTGCACCTGCCAAACGTAAATAGGTGTCCCTGGCAGCCAACGGGCTGCCCAGCCAGGAGCTCCTCAACCCAGACCTACAGGAGGGTGAAACCTTAGAGCTGCCACCTGGAGAGAGGAGAAGGGAAGAGGGGGGTAAAGCCCAGGGCTGTCGAGCGATGCTGTCAGTGCACAGAACCCCTCTTCCTGCTCACCTTGCAGGTGGAGGACAATCAGGGGCCTTGTGTCAGCCCTCCCTGCTGGCAGGGCCGGGTAAGTCTCGTTAAGAGATACAATGAATAGAGAAAAGTGGCAGCCTGCCCTTGTCATCACTTATTTCTACATTTCAACATGAGCTTTGTGCTGCCGGAGCTCCGTGGGCTGAAGCCAACTGTTTATCCCGCAGGCTGCTGCCCTGCAAGCCTTGGCTGCACAGATGTGCTCGTGTTCCACCTAAAGACCTCGCTGGGTCCACACGCCAAGGAAAAGCATCGCCAAAGTCATCGCCACAACCTGAGCTGCACTCATGCTCACACCCACATCCTGTGATGAGAAACACCCCATGGGGAACACAGATCCCAGGTCGCCAGACCATGGTTTTCCTGAGCCACCCAGGAGCCCCCGGGAGAGCCTTGTCGTTTTGAGATCTGCTGGCCAGACGTAACCGACGGAATGGAGGCGAGGAAAAGCTCAGCAGAATTCCTTCATGTTACGAAAACACAGCTTTCAGACATTTTCCTATCAAATGGGGCCTGGGACTGATCAAACTCAGCCGAGAGGGTGGCTCATCCTGGAGTTTCTCATCATCAAAGCACTAGGAACCCCTCTCCCTGCTCACCCTCTTTCCTTCTGTAAAGTTTAAAATGAGCTATTTCAGTAGAAAATCGCCATCTCGTTCCAGCACGCTGCTTCTGTGGGACATGAACTCAAAACTCTGGACAAATACACACCTGAAGGTCAGGTGGGCAGCGAGAGCCAGCCAGCCGTCACGGGCACTGCTCTGAAGCAGCAAAACAGAGACTATCGCCAAAGTCATCGCCACAACCTGAGCTGCACTCATGCTCACACCCGCATCCTGTGACAAGAAACACCCCATGGGGAACACAGATCCCAGGTTGCCGGACCGTGGTTTTCCTGAGCCACCCTGGAGCCCCCATGAGAGCCTTGTTTTGAGATCTGCCGGCCAGACGTAACCAACGGAACGGAGGCGAGGAAAAACTCAACAGAATTCCTTCATGTCATGAAAACTCAGCTTTCAGACATTTTCCTATCAAATGGGGCCTGGGACTGATCAAACTCAGCCAAGAGGGTGGCTCATCCTGGAGTTTCTCATCATCAAAGCACTAGGAACCCCTCTCCCTGCTCACCCTCTTTCCTTCTGTAAAGTTTAAAATGAGCTATTTCAGTAGAAAATCGCCATCTCGTTCCAGCACGCTGCTTCTGTGGGACATGAACTCAAAACTCTGGACAAATACACACCTGAAGGTCAGGTGGGCAGCGAGAGCCAGCCAGCCGTCACGGGCACTGCTCTGAAGCAGCAAAACAGAGACCGCAAGGCAGCGGCGTCCCGCACTGCAGCTCCAATGAGAACAAAAGTGGTGTCAGAAGAGTCAAAACCCCCCATCCCGCTCGTGCAAACCGGTGTTACAGAGAGCAGGCAGCGCTCCTGCAGCAGGGATTAGCACGAGAGAGTTGAAAAATTCACTGCCACACACAGACGGGGTGTCCTCCCCACAGAGATTTTAACAGCCACACAGCAGACGCTTCCCTTCTTTAAGAAATTTATGCCCTGCTGAATTTAAGGCTCAGGAACAAAGCAAAACCCTCTATAAACTGTTTTTGAAAGGATTATTGCAAAGGGCAAAGTGTTCTGCTCTGTGCTGTGCTCTCACTCAAAGGAGCAAACCCCAGTCCACGCTAAGAGCCCTGCACAGCTCTGGTGCCTGAAGCAAAGAAATACACTCCAGAGCTTGGATTTCTTTCCCTGATACTGCACATAAGGAGTAAAGATGATACACACAAACTGCATCCCTAATTCCCAGGATACCGACACAATGCAGCTGCACCAGAGCTCATAGAGAATAGACTACAAAATAAGACAACGCCAGAGGAAAGCAGGTTTCTAAGTTTAATGTGGATTCAAGTAGAGGCTTAAAAACCGTTTGGAAGTTGATACAGAGTTTAGAAGCACGATTTGACCAGGCAGTGCTCCTGCAGCAGGGATTAGCACGAGAGACTTGAAAAACTCACTGCCACACACAGACGGGGTGTCCTCCCCACAGAGATTTTAACAGCCACACAGCAGACGCTCCCCTTCTTTAAGAAATTTATGCCTTGCTGAATTTAAGGCTCAGGAACGAAGCAAAACCCTCTATAAAACATTGTTTTTTGAAAGGATTATTGCGAAGGGCAAAGCGTTCTGCTCTGTGCTGTGCTCTTACTCAAAGGAGCAAACCCCAGTCCACGCTAAGAGCCCCGCACAGCTCTGGTGCCTGAAGCAAAGAGATACACTCCAGAGCTTGGATTTCTTTCCCTGATACTGCACATAAGGAGTAAAGATGATACACACAAACTGCATCCCTAATTCCCAGGATACCGACACAGTGCAGCTGCACCAGAGCTCATAGAGAATAGACTACAAAGAGCCCTGCACAGCTCTGGTGCCTGAAGCAAAGAAATACACTCCAGAGCTTGGATTTCTTTCCCTGATACTGCACATAAGGAGTAAAGATGATACACACAAACTGCATCCCTAATTCCCAGGATACCGACACAATGCAGCTGCACCAGAGCTCATAGAGAATAGACTACAAAATAAGACAACGCCAGAGGAAAGCAGGTTTCTAAGTTTAATGTGGATTCAAGTAGAGGCTTAAAAACCATTTGGAAGTTGATACAGAGTTTAGAAGCACGATTTGACACCTTCACCATTTCAGCATTTCAGTACATTTCAGCATTTGTGAATCGAGGTAATGGTTCCCTTGTCCAGTGCTCGTCAGGGACAGCGCGCTGCTTGAACGAGGCCGAACGCCTCTCCTGGCATCTACTACTTAACTGGACATATTCTGAAATTATAAGCACCAGATACAGGAACTGAATCAAAGAACACATCATTTTCGGACCCTACCTGCAGCAATCCCATAATGTCCATTTCCACGTTACCCAGATAAAGTGAAAGTTCTACCTCTAAGCATTTCTCCGTGACTGTGTAAGCCTTGTAGCTGGAGACAGGAAGTACATTTCAGCATTCGTGAATCGAGGTAATGGTTCCCTTGTCCAGTGCTCGGCAGGGACAGCGCGCTGCTTGATTTCAGCATTTCAGTACATTTCAGCATTTGTGAATCGAGGTAATGGTTCCCTTGTCCAGTGCTCGTCAGGGACAGCGCGCTGCTTGAACGAGGCCGAACGCCTCTCCTGGCATCTACTACTTAACTGGACATATTCTGAAATTATAAGCACCAGATACAGGAACTGAATCAAAGAACACATCATTTTCGGACCCTACCTGCAGCAATCCCATAATGTCCATTTCCACGTTACCCAGATAAAGTGAAAGTTCTACCTCTAAGCATTTCTCCGTGACTGTGTAAGCCTTGTAGCTGGAGAGAGGAAGAGGGAAGAGATTATCCGTGTCCCTGGTTACCAAGGAACACCCTTTTACAAAATCAACTAATATTCTGGTAACTCCAAAAGACAATACAAACTGCACGGTTATTGCTGTACAAACAAGGTGGCAAGTCTACTCGTTTCGAGTGTCCGAGTGGAAGGAAATGGCATCGACACACTGCTAGAGCTGTTCAGCTGAACAGTGGGAGATGAAGGAAGGCCAGTGCTTAAATTTATCTGCCGATAGTGGAATCTATTGAATAAAAGCATGTTATTTGCATATATAATTTCTCACCTAATTCTGTAACGCAAAAGCTTTCAACTGTGGCCTTCGATTCAGCCAGCACAAAAACCTACCCCGTCGCCTGAGCCGTGCACCACCCAAACCCACCTAAAGGTCAAAATGAAATCATCACCTGAGCAAGCAAGCACTCCTCTCCAGACAGGCAACTGGTGCCAGGCCCCCGCGCCAGACACGCGTGGAAGATATTAACTTCAGGTGTTTAAAGGAAGCACGTGCCACCGTCACACAGAGCCAGTACGCTCACAGGCTTGTTTCAGTGGAAAGCTGTACTGTGTGCTCCATCCATCCCCCCAGGACTGAGCGCCAATTCAGACTCTGCAGCTAAAGCCAAGGCAAGCGGCTGTTCTGATGCTGAGGGAAGTACAAGAACAAACTGGGTACTAATCCAGTTATTTCCGGGAAGCAGCAGTAGTGAAGGACGTCCTATGTGGTCACAGACTTTCTGCATCACCAAATGCAAAAGCCTAGGAGAATTAAACCTACTGTGAGCAGTACATTCCTCCTATCCTCCCTTCTGGGACACAAGATATATTATCATATACTATACTTAAATTTATATCTTAAATATATTCTGATATATATTTAGGATTGGGGTAGTTCTTGTATGTACATGTACTTTACACATACATCCAACGCTTGGACAAATACAGTACACAGAAGACACCGTTTGTGTTCTGTGAGTGGAATCACACTAATCTGCATCACAAGTGCAATTTGCAATGGTCAAATAAAGGAGACAGATTTCAGCTTCTGTCACCTGATGTCACGCTTGCAGTGGGCTGCGCTGCTAAACAGGACCCCATCCAGAAAAGAAAAAAATAATAATAAAAAAAATCAGCCTAAGGGCAAGCAGTAATTCCGCCAGCCACCACAAGCGTTTCCAAACACAGCCGCTAAGTTACTTCACACTCCAAGAGTCTTTTCCCTGAATAAACCAGACTGAGCCACAGCCCGTCCAGGCGAGGACACACCGCAAGACATGGGGTTATTTTCCTCAGATCAATCAGCTCTACTTTCCTCAACTCAGTCCAGAGGACAACGTGACATCGAGCATCACAAACATTTGGATAGATGTGTTGCTTATAATTTAAAAAAAAGCCCCAAGCCCACAAGACGTGGGTGACACCATAATGCCCTCTTTGTTTCAAAGTGCATTTAAAGACCAAGATGTAAACAAAATCATATCGGGAGGACAGAAAGGTTAAAAAGCTAAGGGTTGCTAACTCCGGGTGGTATCCTAGTGAGCACATTACTGTCACAAGGTGATTAACAGGGGCCCTCCTCGGGGTAGCGCTGCAGAGGCTGCAAGCATTTTGCTATATTAATCCCCCAGAGCGGGGAGAAGGTCAGCTATGCTATCGACATAGTAATCGGGAACCAGGCTCTGCCTGGCAGGACAGTCGCTCTCCTGGTGACCTTTCACTTCATCCAGCGTGGTGACCCCGGTGAGCGTCAGCAGGGTGGTGAGGCCGCAGCTATTGCCCATGAGGATGTCTGTGTCCAGCCGATCTCCCACCATGATGGTACGAGCAGGGTCGATGTTGAACTCGCTCACCACGCAATCAAACATGTACCGGTTGGGCTTTCCTACAATGAACGCCTCGCGTTGGGCTGCCGTCTCCACTGCTTTCACCAGGCAGCCAGTCCCTAGGGAGAGAATAGAAAACATTGATTAGAGAAGACTCTCGGCATCCACACGAGCTGCTACAAAACCACACAGTGCTTTGGAAACACGATGTCTCAATTTTACAGACAGAACGGAAAGAGGAACAAGTTAGTCCCAAGAAAGGAGGTGCATAGTAGCTGCCAGGAGGCTGGAACACCATCCCACATGGAGATCAAAAAGGAACCGCTATTTCCTGAGTAAAGGATCAAGGATTCTCCGAGGAGCAGGGGAATCCCAGGCTCCTCTCTGCCACGCTGAGTGCAATGAGATGCAGGGTCGAGCCCGCGGGCGAGCCCCAGAGCCCGGGGACTCGCCACGGACAGCTCCAAATGGCCCGGGGCCACTTCCCCGCACCCGCCGGGCAAGCGCGCAAGGTTCCCGGACCCCCCCCGGCCCCGCATCCCCCCCATCCCGCGCACCGGGGATGCCGGTGCCGCCCTCGAGCGGGAGCCGGTGGTCGCGGTTGGTGCCGACGAGGAGGCAGTCGGAGCCGCCGCGCAGGAGGTAGCGCAGGGCCTGGCACAGCTTGGCGTAGCTGAAGTGCTCGTCGAAACCGACCAGGACGGCGCGCACGGCGGGGTCGAGTGGCGCCTGGGCCCAGTCGGCGGGCGCGGGGCCGGGCAGGGCGGCGGGGCCGGGCCCCAGGTGCGGGATACCGACGGCCTCCAGCTCGGCGGCGAGCGCGGGGCTGCCCAGCACGTAGGCGGCGGCGCCGGGCGGCAGGGCCTGGCGGAGGTAGCGGGCGGCACAGAAGGCCGAGCCGAAGATGTGGCGGGGCTCGGCGGGCGGAAAGCCCAGCCGCCGCAGCTTCTCGGTGTAGGCCACACGCGTCCGGCTACTGTTGTTGGTCACGTAGCAGAGGCGCTTGCCCGCCGCCGCCAAACGGCCCAGCGTCGCCGCCGCGCC
>NW_015090794.1:3445034-3498170 GCF_001431845.1 Calidris pugnax
GGGGCCCGGCCTGGGGGGAGATCGCCCCACTCCACCCCAGAACCCGCGAAAACACCCATGGGCAACCCCCCCACCGCCGGCGGGTCCCTTCTCTCCGGGCGCAGGAGCTCACCGGGACTAGCGGGGCAGAAGTTTTGGGTGTAAACGGTGCCGCGTTTTCCGGAATGACTGAATTTTAACTCGTAGATGAAGATGACGTGCATAAGTGTGGTCGCTGCCAGTCGGAGTTCACCTCCCTGGAAGAATTCGTGCAGCACAAGTTGCAGAAGGTCTGTCAGCGCGCTCCAGAAGCTCTGGCTGCTGCTGCCTCGGCGGGTCTCCTCAACCAAGAAGTACAAAAGGTGACAGCAGGCTTCTCCTCAAGCCGTGGCTCAAATAATTAGGATGCAACGGTCTGTTGGGTTGGAGGGGAGAGAACAGAATACAATGTTTTTAAAGGTAATAAAACCTTTCTGCTAAAAATGTTATCTGTTACAGCAGGTTGTTCCTTCTGTCGAAGAGTCGATAACTGTTGCTCATATAGTTGTTGAAGCATCTTCAATAGCAGAGGAAATCAGCAACGCATCAGCTATAGTAGGTGAGCTTCCAGACGCTTGCCTTCATGCCCCTGCTGGGTTAGGAACAGTTTACTCGTCCGGTGTCCTCTTCTGTTTGATTTGTGTTGTACCGGGGTACGTGACACCTCATTCTTACTGTGACTTGAGACTGAGCGTCACCTCAAAGGTGTAAAAGAGGTATCCTTAGGCCAGCTTTGCAACTCTCTCCACATTAATACAGATTAGATTTAGAAATCTATTCTAGAAATGTCCGTTTTAATATTTATGCTGCAATAATGAGAACTTTGCAAAGACCCGTGTTCCAGGTTTAAAGTAACTCTTTCTCCTTCCCACTGCATTAAATGCTGAAACAGTAAATTGCTCTAGTTGTGTCAAGCTCTCTTCTGTAAAGAACATAACTGTCTTTGTATCCTTTTTCCAGGTAGTGGGCACATCAAAGAAGTCATTGTTGCAGGAGACCACGTTTTCGAAAACCCAAATGGTGGGGTCGACGGGGAAGTCACTGAAGAGCAAAGCAACCCTGACGATCAGGAGCAGGATATTTCCACAGAGCTGATAAAGGTTAAGCTGCTGGTTAACAAAGAAGGGCGATATGTATGCGAATTGTGCCAGAAGACATTTAAAACAGTAAGTATCGTTTGTTCTGTTTGGGCTAGTCAGTTATTTAGGCTAGCTCTTAACCAAGATTCCTAAGACTCAAGAGCAATGTGCTTCTCTACTGCATGTTACGCTTTGAAAAGGAAAGTTCTCATTTCAGAAGAGGCATTGTTGTTCTTTACAGTTGAAATGTAAAATCTTTAACCACTTGGAACATCTTTTAAAGTAAAATTCTTTCCATAGGCAAGCATCCTCAAAGCTCACATGATCACTCATAGCAGCAGAAAGGACTATGAATGTAAACTCTGTGGAACATCCTTCAGGACAAAAGGGTCTCTGATTCGACACCATCGGCGTCACACTGGTAAGACAGCTCTCCAAAATAAGAGTTCCTTGTTGCTGGAGTGCACACCACGTGTGGTTATCCAGCTTCTGGTGGAATTTATTGCTGCTTTCCATCTTCTGCCGAGTCGAGACTGTGGAGCTTTCCGATATTTGGGGTGCAGGGAGGCAACGTGAGGTCCTGGGATAAGCACACTCTGCTCACTGTAGAAAGCTGAAAGCGTTCTTCTGTCAGTCTGTTGCATAGAGCTAAAACTGGCCATGGTTAGTTTAATGCTGTTGTTTTTGATTCTTGTCATTTCCAGATGAAAGACCTTACAAATGCAAGAAATGTGGGAAAAGCTTCCGGGAATCGGGAGCTTTGACTCGGCACCTGAAATCTCTGACACCGTGCACTGAAAAAATTCGCTTCAACATGAACAAAGAAATAGTAGTCAATAAAGATGATTTGCCAACAGGTCAGTGATGCTGTCAATACCTGCCTTGCCTTTCATAAAACCAACCCTGCTCCTGACAGTTGAAGTCATTCGTTGTGCTGCTTTTTCTTGAAGGATCCTGTAGTTCAAACGCAGACACCATTCCATCGATAGCGAGTGAATCCATTGAGGCCTCACCCGTCATTCACCTCGTGACAGATGCAAAAGGGAACGTTCTTCACGAAGTCCACGTCCAAATGCAGGAACTTCCCGTTGTAGATGCGAAATCCCTGGACCAAGACGTGAGTGTTGCTTCTCTGAAATATCCGTCGTCTGTTTTATGCAAAGAGGTATTTTGAAGTATTTCACCTCATAAACAAAATGTTCTTAAGTGCTGAGAATAAATCTGTGTGATGGAAGTAAATGGTTAATTAGCTTCTTTTTCATCTGAGAACACAGAATGCAAACTTTGCTGTGACCTTGTCTGGCCATCTGCCGCTGCTGCTGAGCTTAGGGGCGTGTGTATAGGATACAGGGGGATGTGTAGGGTTAACCATGACCTGCTGGATGATACAGAAGGTGAGAGGGTGTTTTTGTTGACCATTGCCTGCTACAAGACTCTGGTAGGAGCAAAGGCTTATCGACCCTTGGACTGTATGTTTTCAGAGTACAGAATTCACCTCTTTTTCCTTCTTAAGTCCAAGACCGTTCCCTTGTTGGTCTTTGGGCCCTGTATGACAGCATTAGACACCCCAGAAAGAATGACTGTCATAGCAATGTTGCTGTAAAGAAAGGGCTAATTGTGTTATTTGCTGTACTAATCACCAGACTGTTTATTCCTTCAGCAGTCACATCCTGAGGAGCTGCCGTGTGAGGGGGAAGTGAACAGTGAGAATCTGCTGAGGCAGGCCATGAGGAATTCGGGAATTGTGATCGAGAGAGTCGCGATGGAGGAAATGCAAAAGCCAGATGAGCCTCCTGTAGCCACTACAGAAGAACTAGAAAATGAAGTGGTGGAAGCAGAAGAGGAGCCTTGTGGGGAACAGTGTGTTGACGTAGAACAAGCAGAGTCTGTATGTTTGTATTCCATTAATAGATTAATTTTTTAATCTTCCTTGCCTGCACCTGGTTGTGGACAGCCCTGTTAGCCTCACCACCCTGCACGTTACCCTCAGTGCCTCCCTCCCTGTGATGGGGTCTTTGTGTTAATTTTTACTTATGTGTTTCATGCATGCTTTAAGTGTAGTGTTAATATGCATGTGCGCTCTCTCTCCTGTTAACAATATAGATCTTTCTTGTCAAAGCTGGAGTATTTAATGGGGAAATCGATTGGCAACACTAACTGTACATACTAGTATAAAAATACTTATGTTTTACCATTTTCTTTCCGATAGACAGATGCAGAAAGAACAAATGGGTACAAGAGTTACATTTGCCCTCACTGTAACGAAGCCTTCAGTGAAGCTACTTCCCTCGAAACGCACATCAAAGGGCATTTAGGTAAAGCTCTACTGCTTATGCTGTGATCTAAAATGCACTGTGTCTCACTATGATCTTAAGCATAGTACAGCTTTGTTTGTTTCACATTCCTTGCCATGACATGGCCGTTAGCCTTGCAGAGTCAATTGATGCTTAACACACAAACATAAAACGTTGGCTTTGGTTGAGGTCTAGAATAGAGGGTAAAAGAAATACTTAAAAACAAAATAAATTCCATGTTTCAGGGCCTATTAAGCATACTACAGCTTTGTTTGTTTCACAGTCCTTGCCGTGACATGGCCGTTAGCCTTGCAGAATCAATTGATGCTTAACACACAAACATTAAAAGGTTGGCTTTGGTTGAGCTCTAGAATAGAGGGTAAAAGAAATACTTTAAAACAAAATAAATTCCATGTTTCAGGGCCTGCACTGCATCCTTGAAAATAGAGTTATGTGACAAGGCCAATTAAAAGGTTAGCACAGGTAGAACAGGTTGATAGGCTGGAACTGCTGCTTGAAAGGCACCAAAGGCTATAGGAGCAATATTTGAGCAGAATTCATTTAGAAATGAGACAAAGCCCATACATGCAGCTGAAAACAGAACTTGCCTCCTCTCTGGGTTAATTTTTTTGAAAGACTTTTGTTACAGCAAGTACGTGATACTCGCTACTGCTGGTTGTCCTGTATCAACCACGTGTTCTCTTGCTCTGTCTCTAGATTACAAGCCTTTTAAGTGTGAGGAGTGTGGCAAAGAGTTCACCAAGGGCTACCTGCTAAAAAAGCATCAAGAAGTGCACGTGAATGAACGGCGTTTCCGCTGTGGAGAGTGTGGCAAGCTCTACAAGACCATTGCGCACGTGAAAGGGCATCGAAGAGTGCATTCTGATGAGCGGCCGTACTCCTGTCCCAAGTGTGGCAAGCGGTACAAGACAAAGGTGTGCCTCCCTCACAACACAGGCCTTGAGATTTTCCTTTCCAGAGCTGGGGTTTGGGAGAAGTTAGGAGGCTTTGCCCCTCAAAGAACAAGTGCCAGCTCGCCTGCCTCTTGGAAGAGAAGAAGCTCCAGAAGGAGCTTTTGTTTTAATGGAGAAAAGAGGGACAGTCTTAATAAAGCCTTCACATTTGTGAAGAAACTGTTCCTTCATGCTTGGAAAGACTGTCCAGTTTTGGGCCCCCTACCATAAAAAAGACATTGAGGTGCTGGAGCGGGTCCAGAGAAGGGCGACAAAGCTGGTGAGGGGTCTGGAGAATAAGTCTTATGAGGAGAGGCTGAGGGAGCTGGGGTTATTCAGCCTGGAGAAGAGAAGGCTGAGGGGAGACCTTATTGCTCTCTCCAACTCCCTGAAAGGAGGGTGTAGAGAGGTGGGGGTCGGTCTCTTTTCTCAAGTCACAGGCGACAGGACAAGAGGAAATGGCCTCAAGTTGCGCCAGGGGAGGTTCAGGCTGGATATTAGGAAAAATTTTTTCACTGAAAGGGTCATCAGGCATTGGGATGGGCTGCCCAGGGAGGTGGTTGAGGCACCATCCCTGGAGGTGTTCAAAAGACAGGTTGATGTAGTGCTGGGAGGTATGGTTTAGTGATGGTGATGCTCCTTGTTTGTTGTGTGGGTGTCTATTTTTGTCAGTTAGGTTGACGGTTGGACAAGATGATCTTTAAGGTCCCTTCCAACCTAGAAGATTCTGTGATTCTGTGATTACGTAATAATAACACTATAAACAAGTCTTTATCGCGTCTTACGTGAGAAGTCCTCAAAGATGTTGAATTTTACCCTGGGAGCTAAACTACTGCTTGCTTGAGTTTGTCATTCCCTTCTCTTGCTTCTCTATTTGTACAGAATGCCCAGCAAGTTCATTTCCGCACGCATTTGGAGGACAAGCCTTACGTGTGTCAGTACTGCAGCCGAGGCTTCAGGGAGAAGGGCTCGCTGGTGCGTCACATCCGCCATCACACCGGGGAGAAGCCTTTTAAGTGTTACAAGTGTGGGCGAGGGTTTGCAGAGCACGGCACCCTCAACAGGCACTTAAAAACCAAAGGTGAGGTGGCAAAGCTTGTCTGTGTTGGAGTGGGGTGTTGTTCTAGGATTGGGTTTGGGCAAGCTGCTTTCTGGCTGAAGAGTGGATCTAATGACCTTTGTCCAAGGCAGTTTGTTTCTCTGCATCTCACTTGCATCAGAAAGAGATGCTTTATTTATTTTATTTTTTTTAATCTACATTAATGACTATTTCTATTGTGATCTTTCTGACCAAAAATGATGCTGAGCAAACAGCCATACAACAGTTCTAATATAAAATCTAGATCATCTAAATAAAGACAAAGACCAAAATAGAATTTGCATTAAGAATCAAATTGCAGGAGTGCTGTGGGCGCTCTGCTCCAGACTGCCTTAAGTGATCTCTGCAATGTCACCACTGCCTGAAGTGGGGACAACGGGCCCTACATCATACAAGAGTCTACCCCGAATTGTGAAGTGGTTCTGTTCCAAGGCTGTGCACACAAACTAACATTTTTGCAAACTAATGCTGGAGAGAGGTTGATTTCTGTATTGGGGAAGAGGTGAGAAGACTGTAAAACTTACATTGTTCTGGTTAAACTTGCCAATTGGGTTGGTTTTTTTTTTTCATTAAATTCATACTAATTTTTGAGGTTTGTGAAATCGTGTAAAAACACAAAGGTGGTTGTTCTGCAAGGAAAATATCTTAAGTAGAGTTAAGTTCTCACAGATAATCTTGTTTGATTGGATTAGTCATGCTGGACCTGCTGCTCTTTAGCTCCTAAGCACAGATTTTCAAACTTCTTCAGATAGTGATGATGACGTATGGAGATCAGGAAGGACTATTTGAGTTTACTGGAGGGGAAAAAAAAGTTTCCTAGATAGATACTGGAGTGGAATGCATAAACAGAAAAGATAAATGACTCAAAAAATACCAAAAGTCTTACTGTATGTTCTTCAAATAAAGAAAATCAAAGAAGAGAAAAGACTCTTGAAAGCCTGTATGGCTCTATGCATCTGAATTTAGTGGTGTAGTTCTTGAAATTATATTGATACTCATTTTTGTAATTACACTGGAAGGTTGCTCTGCTTGAGGCTAGGTTCTGGTGTCACATAGGCCTCTTCTAGGGGTCATTATTTGGCCTGTCTTGGTGGGATGAGAGCCTGTTGTCTGACTGCTGGTTGCTTGTCAGTGTCATCCTGTTAAAGGGGTCTCATTCGTGCTGCATAATATTTTCCAGGTACTCCTGTATTTAAGACTGTTACGAAAAATAATGTTTTCCTGGCATTTTTGGAAATCATTCAGGTGGCTGCCTGCTTGCTTTGAAAGAGGTGGAAGAAGTGATGGTGTCTGAGGAAAGTCAGTCAGCTGACAACTTGGCTGCAACGGTCATTTCTGAAGATCCTCACACTGTTTTGGTAGAGTTTTCTTCAGTGGTGGCGGACACTCAGGAATACATCATTGAGGTAAGAAGTGGGGCAAACAGCCTGCTCTCAGCACTGTTTTGGGTCAGTAAACATGCAGTTGTGCATGTCCCTCATCTCAGTTTTTGGGAGAAGGTAAAATCAGATCTGGCCAATGCTACCCCTGACTGCATGACCTGAGGAATAAGTAGGATTAACCTTGTTCAGAAGGAGAGTACCAGGAGGACTTCATCACTCTCCTCAAGTCCTGCATTTAATGTAGGCAGGAAAATGAGAACACAGTGAAGACTGACAGTAGTTCATCAGAAGGCTGAGACCGAGATCTTCTGACCATACTGGACTTTATGTCCTCACAAACTTCCTTCAGTTCTCCCTCAACTTTTACCTACTCTTTTCTCCCATTTCTATTTAGCTCATTTTGTCCAAAATAATCTCTGTTGTTTTCAGCTGGCTGTGGCTGCCAAAAGCAATGAATTACGCATTTCACTTTCTCCCCCTTCGTGACAAAGAGCCAGTGCTCATCCGTGCAGAATAACACAGTTCATTTATTGAGTCCCTTTAGTGCTGCCATAGTTTTTCTCCAGTAGGAGAAAAATCTGCCAGTTGGCCGAGTCCTGCTGAGAGAGGATGTTCTCTTTCAGTTATTTGTGAGCACTTTGCATTACTTTTAAGTAGCTCTTGATAATGGGATTTGGAGGGAATTTCAAAGAGGTGTTGTCTTTAGAGTAGCTACTGCATGATGTGGGGAACAGAAAGACTTTTCAGAAGATCTTACTGTCTTATATCTTGGTAATAAAAGATTTTTTTGTAGTAATCTAAAAAGGGAATCATCATATTTTGTCTTTCAAGACTGCTACTGAAGACATGGAGACCAGCGAAGCTACAGAAATAATAGAGGGAACAAGACATGAGGTAAAGCAGCCACATAAACTATTATTTTGGGGACTTCCTGTAGATGAAATGAAGCACTCTTAGTGTCTAGAATTCATGCTAAATAAATCCAGCTGTGTAGAATTGCACAGTAACACTTCACCCTTGGGGAAATGATCCTCTTAAGGCATTCCTGAATGGTAAAACTAATGGTTGCTGCAAAGTTGGGCTGGCGAGGCTCTTGAATGGCATTCACTCACTGGCTGTGCCTTGGTAAGGTTTTTCTATACACAATAGTTTGATTTTCTGTAGAAGTACCCTGCTAGTGAAACACCTTCAGAAACACGAGGTGTGACAAGTTCTACGAGTCTGCTGTTGTCAGGATGATGGGAAGTTCAGTGAACAGCAGAAGGAAACTGGAATTAAATGCTGCTGGTACTGCCCTTCTGCTCATCAAGAGGGGTTTATAGTGATAAGTGTTTGTACTTCTAATGGTACAATATGCTGAGAAATAACATGGCCTCATTTCTCTTCATCTAGGTCGACAGCCACATTATGAAGGTTGTGCAGCAAATAGTAAATCAAGCAAACTCTGGTCACCAGATCATCGTACAGAACGTCACCGTGGCAGAAAACTCTGAAGTAACCACAGATGCTGCAGACACCATCACCATCGCGACCCCCGAAAGCCTCACGGAGCAGGTGGCTATGACCCTGGCCTCCGCCATCGGAGAAGGAGCGGTGCTGACCACGGAGGGTAGCATCGAGACGGAAGAGGCAACGGTGACGATGGTGGCATCTGAGGACATTGAGATCATGGAACACGCAGGAGAGTTTGTGATCGCCTCCCAGGAGGGGGAGGTGGAAGTGCAGACTGTGATTGTGTAATGGACAGCATGCAGGTAGTGACAGATGTCAATGTAAAGCTTACTATTTTTCTCCAGTTTGGGGAATTTGATCAGTCCTAAGTTTGCCGTTATAACTGTTCAGAGAGCAAGGGAAAGAATGCTTCTATAGGATGTTTTCTGTTTAAAATGGAAACAACAGTGGTTGAAAACCTCTGCATGGTTAGACTGTGAAAGTGACTGATAACAGCATATTTGACAGTATTTTGTACAGCTGCCTCAAATAAAGGAAGGTCCTTTGCAAATCATTTACCTCTGACCACAGGACAGTAGTGTTCTGGTGTTTAAAAGGATTCAGAAAGTGAAACAAGTATGTAGGTCTCAAAAGAGACTACTTAATCATATGCATTTAAAACCAATCAAGAAAACCAAACCTAAGGAGTTCTGGTGTGCATTCACCACCACTCAAAAACTTTCACGCCTTTAACCTCACTACTTTAGTCCTCCTAAGGCATGGTACTGCAGTATTTTTCTTTTATTTTATATCCTGGACAAGTAGCCTTATTTACTGGTCTATGAAAGAATGCGTTATTGTACCCTTGCAATGCCGGACAGGCTGCTCTGAGAGCTAGTCTGCTGGTGTGTAAAGCCATATTGTATATGATTTTTTTTTTAAAAAAAAACATATATGGATTTTTAATTGCATATTGTACAGATTCGGCATGTAAATAAATACATTTTTAAAAATAAAGTTATTTAAAGTTCTTACTATATTTTTTTTTCAATTTCTGCTCTATTATCACTCAAACAGAATTTCTGGAAAGAGAAGAGAACAGGGCCACTTAACATTGTGCTGGAAAAACTGTTGTTATTGGGCAAGTCAAATACACTATTTTTCCCAAAACAAGCATCTAAAGGCACCCAGTACCTGTATGCTTTGGAATCTTTCAAGTGATCCCTAGCTGGAGGGATTTCAGAAGGCTACTTCCATATTTTTTGCCACTTCCAAAAGTAAAAACTTAGTTGCTGTAAGTTTACTTATGTCTTCCACCACTAAGGCAGAGGGTGTTTTTGAGGGACACTGATGAAGTGCCTTTCGGTGTTCACCCAGAGGATCCCTGGACAGAACTGGAAGACCATGTTACTGTTGTGCTTCTGAATAGCCTCAGCAACTGTAACTTCTGCCACAAAATGCCCAAAATAGAGGAATGCCTAAGACATGGCTGAGCCTCCTGCAGTGAGCAGCTATATCAAACAATTGAATAAAGATGAGAAATGCCAGAACGATTAAGTCTGTTATCTGCCAAGACCTTTATGTCCCAAGCTCAGTATCAAACATCTGATCCCCTTTTCAGGTTGCTGAAATTTTGTCCTAAAGTCCACTATTTTCCTAACTCTAAGGCTGAAAGTGCATCTTATTTTCAAACAGCTAAAAACAGGTACAAGAAAGAGACTTAGCAGGTAAGAAGTAGCACTTGTAGTAGTTTCCTTTCTGAAATTAAGGTGCTCCAAACTAGTACAAATTTGCAGTAGAAGGTGGTTTCTGCAGGCTAAGATTCTACATGTAATCGTGGTTTTTTTCACCTAAAAACATGCAACCTATTCTGCATACTGTTAACAGTAATGGAGTAATCATTTGTGAAACAAAGGTACTCACAAAAAGATGAAGCTTCCTCAAAGTTCACAGCAGCTCTTTGTTAGCTCTTCCCTTGCTTGTACACAGAGAGGAAAAGATTCACTTCAGTAAGATGGACCCGACGTGCCTCTCCACACCGGCCAATTCACTGCTGGTCCCTCTAACAAGGAAACGAGGACTAAACTTAACCCCAGAGATCTCACCAAGTGAAGTATCTTCACTAGTGCTCTGCTGAGACACTGTTAACCACAATACTGCTGCAAAGAGTAGCTCACAGCTAAATACAGCCAGCTGGGAGTTACTATTTTCCTGCAGGGGAAAAAAAAAAAAAAAGTGGATAGTTGACAAATAACCTGCATTCAGATGTTTATTGCTTCCACATGTGTGACATTGCTCTATTCCTGTAAAGTCTCCTGCAGGAAGACCTACTTAAGATGTACCAAAGGCACTGAGGAACTCAGTTTGCTCATTATACTGTGCTGTAATGCAGCATCCAAACAGTAATCACAAAAAAAAGTTGTGTATGTGTTCCTCAGCTGGACCTATCTCTAGTACAGCTTGCTTCAATACTGTGATTGGGTCTGAAAAGACTGGACAGGCCACTGTCACAGCTGGTAGGAGCAGTGATAAACTCGGAAGAACTCTAGATTTTTAAGGACTAGTTTGCTTTATGAAAACATAGTTTCACTTAATCGAAATACCATAATCCTTTTATAAAAGTTGCTTGGGGCATCAAAGCACAGTGCTGAAGTAAAGTCTTACAAAAGGTTAAAAAAATACATATATAGAGAGTATTATCTTCAAGTTTTCTTCTTTCTTTCCAACACTGTAGGAGGCTTAAAGATTTCCTTTAAATTCATCCAGACTCCTTTAGAATAGATGTTTTTATAGACAACTCGTCTGTCATGAGGCTGCGACGTTAGATGGTGGGAACACCCGTATCTTCTGGATTTATACCATTCATTGGAAGTTTGGTTGGTCAAGGCCAAGTACAGATTGAAGCAGCAGTAAGCGCCCAGTACGAGCGTGAGAAGGATAACAAAACCAAGCATGAAGACAATCCTAGGAAAAGTCAAGAAAAGGTGCTGCAAAGAAAGAAAATAATAACTTAATGAAAAAGTTGGAGCATTAAATCACATGGAAGCGTGTGATCAGTGCAACACGCCAGCTGAAACACAGATCCATACACACACAGAACCGTGCGGCCTCAGAGATAAGGACACAGCCCTATCCCCCACCCAGCTCAGTGATGGTCCGTTCCTGGTCCAATCTTTGAGTAAAGCACAGAGATTTCCAGAAATGTATTTCCCCTCACAAGCCTTGCTGATACGTGGGTGTATTCTCTACACTCATCTATCTATGAATGTTTGTATTTCATATTGGAGTTTTGCTTGTTTGCTTTTTGTTGTTTTTTTAATTAAAAAAATCATTAATGCAGATCATCTGAAAACAAACTGCCAAATGAAGAGGCTACAATCTGGTACAACATCAGGTTTTGCTGACATCATACAGTTTAAGCAGCTCTTTTTTTCTGAGTTAAATTCCAGTGCTGGGGAGTGGTACCGGTACTGCTCAAACATGAGCAAACATTCCCTGACAAAGACCCCTTTCTAAGGGTCAGAGCTGAAACATCTGTTGTCTGGGATGAAGAAAAGATGAAGCATTTCCTACTTACCACCTCACTGCCTACAGAAAGGCATGAGGGGATTGAAATGCAAATGCCTCAAGTGGTAGAGAGATTCAAAGTCACCCTTTGCTTGTATGTGAGAGAAAATATTCAAGTATCTAAATCCCAGGGTAGCAGAGTCCTGCTTTAACTTCTCCATACAAGTATCTCAAGGATTGTTAGCTGTTTCCTAAACAATACTACAGTAGATGGTCATTGGAACATAAAGTCATTCTTCATGAATCAGATCTGCTGAGTGAAAGCAGTCTGGAGACAGAGATATGAAGAATAGGAGAACTGCATGAAGTGCTATGAGAAAAATCCTGTATTTTTCAAGTTTCCTAAACTTAATTAGCCCTGTAAGCTGGTAAAAACTGCAGTCTGTCCACATTCTGCCTGTGAGAACACGCAGACTTAAAAGATTCCTGAAAGCCAAGACTAATATAAACCTTTTTATAGGCTAATAACCCAGGTGGCGTAAACTTACCTGAATGATGAAGAGAATCTCGACAGCACGCTCTTGTCCTTGGTCATCAACGTAACTCCCGTGCATCATGTTGGAGAGCAGCACCACTTGGATGAGAAACGTGGCTGTGACAGTGGCAACGGTGGCAGCCATGGCAGTCAGTGTCAAAAGGTAAAGGAAGAAATACTTGACGTTGAAGGCACCAATGCAGTTGTTGACCCACACACAGTGGTGATCAAAACGATGTACACATGTATTGCAGAAACCTGAGGAGGAGGGAGGGGCAAGACAGTTCAGTTATCAGTTTTTTAAGTAGTCAATTTGATTTTTACACAGTTTTCATCTGAAAAAAATCTGAGAATTACAGTCATAATTTAGCTGAGAGATTTTTAAGCAAATACATTCATTTCAATTGCATAACATAAAAATAAAACAATAGTAAAACCAAAGACATGTATCTCATCTCTTTTTTTTTTTTTTCCCCCCAAACTGCAGCTCAAAGACTCTGGTTTGTCTGACAGCACTGCCTAGCAAAGCATACGAAAGACAGAGGTTGTAGCTCCCCACTTTATTTTAGGAGATAACAGTGAATTCTTCAAGAGAAACACAAAATCCTGAACTCAGGTCTTGACAGGTGATAATTTTCCATTTAACTTCTAGATGCTCAAAAGCTTGCCTGTTCCTGACCCAAAATGACACCCTTGGAACCGCTAATCTTTCTGAGAAGAAAGAGCAGCAAAACAGTTCTATGGAGGGGCAAAGGGCAGCTGTAAACTGGGACCCCAGTACAGCGAACACAATCCTCTGCGCATCGAGCTGGGTGACAGAATGGATGTAGCACAAACTGCAGTTATTGATGGAGAATTCATCTGGCACGGTATTACTGTTATGCTTATCAAGGAAGTTAAGATTCTTACTGCAGTGTTTTGATCTGGCTGGCTTCTCCATGTCGCAGGTAGGACACACGACACCTTTCTGAAATAACACACCATCATATGCATAAATCTTAACCAACGCTGCATGATTTGATTCTGTTATTATACCTGTGAAAGAAGCAAGGAAAACAGTAAAAGCAATGGGGTTTGTAACATCTTTTAGGTTCTGTTTACAAACATCTACAGCTCACAAATGAGCATATGCTTACCAGGATTGGCCCTGGAACAGAGAATGAAGCAGCCCATGTTCCCAGCCAGCAGCAGGTAGGGCAGCAGCAGGAGGAGGAGGTGGAACTGCAGCTCCCAGCAGTAAACAAACACTTCCCATGTGTATTCCCCATACACCGCAGCCTGCAAGGCTATGTGCAGGACAACAAACAAACAGCTTCTGTAACAGAAAGGGGACAGTCTATTTAATACTCAGCATCCTCATTAACAGGTCAAGTACACTCAGAGGTGATCAGCAAAGACTTTCCAAATGCAAGGAGACACCTCTTTTAGGTTTTCAGGCCAGCATGGATTACATATTAATAGTGTTTTCTCCATCCAGTGGCTTCTCCTTCTCTTCTTCCCACATACACTCCTTTAAATATGCCAGCTAAGTTTACTTCCATTATTGTCATGCCCTTGGGATTTTTTTTCCCCCAACAGTGGAGCCAAGTACAAAGCACCCTCGGTGCTGATAAAATATGCCACAGCAATAGCCACAAAACATCCTGCCAGATGAAATTTGCTGTGTGCTGCTCTGAAAGACAACCCCCATAAAAGGTAATCTTAAAAACACTGTAATAATATAAGCAGCTGTTATGAAGTAAGCATGGTGGGAGGTTAGCAATGGCGAACACTAGTTCCAACCTGTGGGCAGACCTACAGCTTCTTCCAGGCAAGTTGCACAACCGTTTGGCAACAAATGCAGGTTTGTTTGGGATGCATCATACTGAGCAACGACTTTCAGCAGCCTGTCAAACAGATGCTCAGACAAGCCACACATTAGGAGAGCAATGTTCACTTCCTACAGTTCTCTGCATTATACATCATTTTGCTGAACTTTTATTATGAGTTTTAATTAACTAGTAATGTTTATTTTACTACAGTGGGAAGTCCATTGCAGACAAGCTCTCCTCTACTGCTCTCTCCTACACTGTGTGCAATCCAGCAGGATCCTGCAGGGTCTCCTCCCAACTGCAGGTCTACGAGAAGATACCCTCAAGTGCTGTGCCTTGCTGGACTTCTGCATGAACTGAAAGATCTCTTGAATGAGATGACACAGTTGAAGGGTATGTGTGTGTAGGATCAAAGCATCCCCAGCGCACAGCATAGTCTGGAAACGAGAGCTACACCAGGCTCATCAGGTAATTGCTCTGTTGCTGACTGCACGTTTGACAGTGTCACCACTCTCTCTTGGGCTGTGTTAACAGAGAATCAGCACAACAGCCAACAAAACAATTGCAGCACACATTCCACAGCTGTAGATGTTACACCCCTGAAGCATCTGTCATACCGGAGTTGCTGCCCCCAGAGGAAAGGTATTTAAATCATTCCTGAAGCAGATCTCAAGCACCACAGTTTACAGGAAACTACAAAATTCACCTTAATAGAGCAGGCTACACGTTGGCAGCTGTGCAGCTTCCCCTTGAGCCACCTGGACATCCAAGCTGCTAGACTAAGACTAATGGGATTTGAGGGAGAGGATGGGGATCTCTAGCTCTGTCTAAACTCATTCTGCAGCTGCCGGAGAGTCTGTTTTAATTCCCTCGTGGATGCAGTCTCCCACCAGTGTGACCAACATCTGTTACACTGGAAGCTACTGAGCCACATTATCTTTATTTGTCAATATGTTCAAATATTTCAGGGTACCATCTTCTCAGCAAGCAAGGAACAGAAAGACAACAGTGTGGCAAACCTTAAAGAGAATCTGTAATCCCTGACAAGCCACCTCTAATGAAGAGAGAATATCTAAGGATAATACTGAAAGCTCTGATGGTGGCAGAAGGTCACAAATAGTGGCCAGAAACACTAGTAAAAATAATGTCAAAAGCATAAAACAGAAGTGCAATACCTTGTGTGGAAGAGCTTGTGAAGTGCCCTCTGTGTCACCCTCTGGAGCTGTGTGGGGATTATAAATGACAACACCTGAAGCAAATGAAAACAGTGTTATCTGAATTGCACATCACTTCTGCCTTGTGGAACCTTCAAACAAAAACATAAGTCACCCTATTCCTCAGTTACATATCACTGTAGCCATACCACTGGGGAGGAAGCTCATTTTCAGGAGCACTTGAGCTCCTAAGAATATAGTCAGGCATGTTGTTGGTGTTTTCAAAACGTTCCATATTCTTGGGAGCCCAGAAGGCACAAACAAATGTATCTGGGTTAATGTGTGAAAGTTATAAGGAGCTTATATCGGGTTATACACTGTGTAACTGGTTAAGCAGGGGATAGAACTGAGCAATTTCCAAACTACAATATGCTTCATCAGGACATCTGACAGATGCAAGAGAAGATAAGCAAAGGGATAAAGCCTGCTATCCTTCACAAAAAGGAAAAGAATAAAAAACCCAAACCAAACAAAACCCAAACAAACCAGCCTTCCCCCAGTTTCTTCAACGACAGCTAAGATCCAGTCTGATAGCTCCATGTGTATCTAATTGCTGTTTCAAAACCAGCTAGATACCATGAAGAAGGAAACTGCCTGTCTTCATTCAGCAAAGTCCTCAGCAATCGACTGTGACTGCAGAATTGTTTGACTCTGCCGTTCAGAAGATGACAGATCTCTATAGCAACCCGCTGCTCCATCAGCCGTGGAGGAATTAGAGCAGCTGAGCCTATTTCTAGCTGAGATGGAAAGAAAATATGCAGCGAGAGCTTCTTGTCTCAGATGTGAAAGACCAGAAGGCAAAAAGCATATGTAGAGTTGAGAAGATGTTAAATATTTTTCTTTTAACTGCTATGCCTCATATCAGCAGTTCAAGTGACAAGTCTTTTTTTAAAAGAGGCTGTGTGCTGCACTAGGAAACACATCAGACTAGCAGGCAGAAAAGCAATCTGCATGCAATTGCAAAATTCAAATTTAAATTACCTGTATGTGTGTTTGTACAGTCTAACATTACGTTCAACATCCATTATTTCCCTACATACAGTACTGCAATCCCCTGTGTTTCAGCCATTCCTTACACCAAAGCAAAAGGCTCTTAGAACAACGATTTGTGCTTGCAGTGATGATGGAAGCAGGAGTGAATGAGAAGACTTGTACAACGAATACAACCGTCTTGCACAACCGAACCGCTGGCAGCAAGGAAAACAGACTGGGGGTGGAAGCTGACTTGCCACAGAGCTAGAAACACCTGTGCCCTGTGCAAGTTAATTATTTCATGCTGCTCACAATGAATACTTTAAGAGATCATGCAGGAGTGTAGCCAAAGAATTTCAACAAACTTCCAGTCTTATATGCTTCATTAATCACAAGCAGAAATGAATTTAAAATACAGTGTCTACAGAAACTATTTAGGATTACCTATATTTATTTAATGCATAAAAGTATCGATTACATTTCTCCAGACAGTGACTCCACATCACACCAGTATTTTAATTGCTGATTGTTACACATGTTTCATAGAAGCAACTATTAAAGAATGTGGGAAAATTATAATAAATTTTTCTACACAGTGATTTGCATGTCTATAAAGCAAAATAAATACTAGTAATAAAAATCAAAATCTATTTATACTCATATAAACAGCATTAAATGTTATTTACAATTTAGATTATCTTATCCTTTCCCTTCCACCTCTTTTTCCTTCTTCATTGAGACACAGCCCAACAGACAGAAAAAAACTAGTGCCTTTTCAGTTCATTCTCTGATTTTACAATAAAATGGCAATTCTTAATACTCTTTTAAAGCTCTTCATTCCTCCCTCTTTCTTAGGAAAGAACAGCCTGCAGCGTTATTACCAATTCACTTTAAAGAGCTTCCCCTAAAATATTTGCTACCGGTTATAATTCTCTCCCTGTTTTAATCCTCAAACCTCCCCCCACCTTTTTCCTCAGCAAGCACCATAAAGTTGTGAATACCTGGGTCCTCGTTTTTAATTTCTCAAAGCTGACATGTTACAGTGTCACTGATCAATGTACTTTTAGCACTGTAAGGAGTTCCATCCTTACTATTACCCTGTGGTGACTGCAGCTGGCCAGAGTGGCACATGCAGAAACAGCTAAAAGACACAAATGTTTTTTTACTACCTGCTTGGGCAGGATTTCATCAATTAAAATGAAGCATATTTCTATTTTCAATCCCAATTAGCACTTGCCTGAGAGCAGTTGTCCAAACAGGATGAAATATACCGTATCATCACTCTAACTACATATACTAGCATTTTTATGGAGGAGAAATACAGCAGTTGCACTAACTTTAGCACAATAAACTACTGCAGACCACCAGAACAGGAGCTTGTCATCGCTCCAAAAGCTCAGCTCTTTACCTGGCTTGCACTGTTGACACTTCTTGTGAGGAAACTCTCCTTCCTTCCCGAGCAGATGCAGAGCAGAGCAAAAGTAGCGAGCACAAAACACAAATAAATCAAGAAGAGTGTCAGAAAGTCCATCCTGAGCCCTGCAACACAACAGAAGCAGCTTATTAGTGCTCCTCAGTGCCTGCTCTCTGCAGCAGTGCCTGGGGCCTAGCTATGCTTCTCACTGTTTAGTGCATCACCAAAACACTGGATCACAGAATTGTCCAGGTTGGAAGGGACCTTTAAGATCATCGAGTCCAACCATCAACCTAATACTGCCCAAACCACCACTAAACCACATCCCTTAGCAGCACATCTACTTGTCTTTTAAATACCTCCAGGGATGGTGATCCAACCACTTTCCCGGGCAGCCTGTTCCAATGCTTGATAACCCTTTCTGTGAAGAAATTTTTCCTAATATCCAATCTAAACCTCCCCTGGTGCAACTTGAGGCCATCTCCTCTTGTCTTATCGCCTGTGACTTGGGAGAAGAGACTGACTGGCACCTGGCTACACCCTCCTTTCAGAGAATTGTAGAGAGCAGTAAGTTCCCTTCTCAGACTCCTTTTCTCCAGGCTAAATCCAGCCGGTGCAACCCATCCCCTCCGCGAGAGCAGAGGATTTATTTCGATCTTTTATGTACTTCTGTACAGGCCGGGACCCGCCGGCGGGACAGCTTATGGAGGGAGCAGCTGTGTGGCTGCTAGGCCTCGGGGCTCTGCGCCGGGCCTGCGGCCTGCCTGCCGCCGGGACAGCCCCGGTCCTGCAACCCCCGAGCAGCAGGAGCCCCACGGTGCCCTGGGGACACAGTCGGGGCCTGTGGGGCGTCGAGGGTACCGAGAGGCACCGAGCGGGAGGACGCTGGCCCCGGGGGGACCGGGCTCCCCTCACCTGCTCCCCGCCGCCCCTCCCCAGAGGCCGGCTAATCGATCGCCGAGCCCTCCCGCCCTCCCCGGCCGCTCGGCGATCTGCGGCGGCGGAAGGGCCTGTCGCACCCGGAAGCGGAGGCATCCCTCAGCCGGCGGCCGCCCCCGGGGACCGGCAGAGCAGCCCAGCCCCACCGCTCTGCCCAAGGTCCGTTCGGAAGGTCCGTTTATCAAGGATGGCACCTCTCCATCCGGCGTCCGGCACCCGCGCAGGCCGGGCCCGGCGGGTTCCGGGGAGGTGGCCCGTCCCCCGGCTGAGGGGAGCGGGTTGGCGGGGTCGGGACGGGGCCGCCGCTGGGCCACACACCGGGAGGCGGCTCCAGGCCGAGGGAGAGATCAGCCATCGCCTCCTGAAGGCGCTGAGGCTGTCGGGGAGAGCCACTCCTTCTGGCCTTTTTCCTTCCTTCGCAGCAGAACACGAAGGTTAAAGCAGTAGAAATAAAAGTTAAATAATTTTTATAAATCCCAGAGTTGTATGTGGAGTTCTTATGGTCCTGGGCAGCCCGTTACCGTGAGTTGAGTGCAGTCGATGTGCTGTTTTCTTCTGCTTGCACATGTTGTGTGTAACACCGCCAGCTGGCATGGCGCATCCCGTGTGACTCCTTAGGAATCGGTGAAAACTTCTTCAGATTTATTGCCTTTGGTGAAATCTCTAAAGCGAAACCCTTTTGTCTTCCAGTGCAGCCCTGAGCGTTATATTCCCTTTCCATAGGCAGCCTCCTCTCACCCCATCGTGTCCCACGTGTTGTAAGAAGCCGGGGTGAGTTTGTCCGAGTCCCCACAGGGATCTCATCTGGGGCCGGGGTGGGATGGACTAAAGCTGCAGGAGATAAATGTCCTGTTGTCAGTTCCTTACGCCGTGGCTGTCAACTGAAACCGTCCCCGTGGCCGGCACAGTCCGTGCTCTGCAGAGCACCGCTAATGAGCCACCGATTGGGTTACGCGGTGCCTGGGTAGAATTTGCCATAGAAACTCAGCCCGTTGCTGCCACCGGGTAACTGATCCAAAAGCTTCGAAGCTGCTGTGATGATTTTGCCAGCTCTGGGTCCCAGTCTGCTGCTGGCTGGATCTCGGGCACAACAGGTAAGTCCTCCGAGGGATGCTCGGGCTGCTTTGACACCGAGAAGAAATTAATTGGCTTGGACAGGAGACACGGCGGCAGGAGATGAGGTTGGGTTTCAGGAAGGGGATCTTTTTTCCTCTGGTAAGTTCTTGGCCCACAACGCACCACACCAGAACTGGAGAGAGAGAATTGGGGCCAAAATACTGCCTGGGCACAGCTCTCCTAGAGCGCAGCCCGAGGCAGTTTGCTCCTGATAGAGGATGTTGTGAAAAAGCCATTTTTGCCCTTCCTTACTGATACAGCAAAATTTCTGTACTGCTCCAGACACAGCTGTAGGTTTGTGTGGGACATGGGATGTAACCTGACAAGTCTAGCAGTGTAGAAGGGGCCCTGTGGTTGGCAGCAGTGTGGACATGAGGTGGTTTATTTGCCTGTGGGCAGACGGGCAGGGTTTGTGCACTGCACACAGCGCGGAGCTACCGGTGCTACCGGTGGGAGCTGCAGCCAGTGCCACCGAGCAGGGCCCAGCAACAGCACCAGCACTGAGCTCCATCCACCCTCAGCGACCTTACAGGCTGTGCTCAAGGACAAACCAGCCAGCAAATGCTTCAGTGGTAGGTTGAGTCTGAGAGAAGTGAAGCTGATTCAATCCGAGCGCTCTGCAAGTGAGTGAAAAGTCTCGTCTGCTCAAAATCTAGCAGAAGATCTTCAAGGAAACAGTCTTTTCATCAGCTTGGAATCCTGTAACTAATTTCTTGCAGGGGTTAAAATTCACTGCCAGTGTTTTAAAGTACTCAAGTCACTTAAAAATGGAGGGAAAAGAAGCAATTGCTTCACTTGCTGGAAAAAATTGAAAAAAAAAGAAAAAAGAATATCCATTGCAGTTTACTTGTCTGCCTGTTTGGGCAGCGAACAGTGAAGAAGATCCCCAGGTGGTTTCTAGGAAGATGTGTGCATTTCTGTGTCAACAGGGGAGGGCAGTGCACGCTCCCCTCACTGCACACCCACCGACCACAGCTGCTGAGGGGGAGATTGGTGTTTGTGCAGAACCTACAAGAAAGGAGCCATGTCCCGTCTCCAGCAGAGCATCACTGACACCAGAGCAGGAGAGGACAGGAGGAGGAGGGTGTCCTGAGTCCCTCGCAGCAGTGACATGTAGGAACGTGAAGGGCACAAGCAAGAGGAAGACCTTTCAGTGTGTCGTGCAGTGAAGGTTGGTGCAGAGCAGGTTCCTGCAGCTCTCCTCCGTAAGGCTTTACCCCATCCCATGGCAACTCTCCCAGGTTTCCTGGGGAGGTTGTTTCCCATCCAGCCCGACGCTGCCGACTGCTCTGCCCGCACCAGTTCCAAGGGAAGACCGGATTGCTGCGTGGTCTGCGACGGGATGCAGACGGCCCCTCCTGCTGGTGTCGCAGCAGGACGTGTAATACCCTAAAACCTCTTAGTGTGCTAAGCCCTGAGATCTCTAAGTGCTGAGAAAGCAGAGGAGAAAATCAGAAATAGCAGCTTAACGAACAGTCGGTGCCAGCGCGGGGGTCTGTGCTGCAGGACTCTCTCAACAGCTCCCTGCTGTGAGGAGCAGCCTGGCTTGGGGACAGCTCTCCTGCCAAGCCCTGCAAAAGTTGGCCCAGGCCCCCAAATCTGTAGCAAACCACACTTTGTTTGGCAGATGTGTACTCCCAAAATCTCTGGTTTCCCACCCAAATTGCCAGCAGTGGGGCCAGCGAGGTCTCAGCATGCCCAGCTGCTGTTGGGGAGCAGTGAGAGCCTGCTGTGTCTCTGCTGCTTTGCAAAGCGCCGTCTCTTTGCATTTGCCTGTGGGGATGAGGGATTTCCCTCCACGGGAGCTAATCTGTTCTACCTCCTTCCAGCTCCTAATTCCCCGTCAGATCTCCAGGCTCAGGTCAGCACCAGGCTCAGCCAGGACCAGCACAGCAATTAGTCTGTCCGTGCTTCTCTGCAATGGAAATAAAGTTAATTAGGAGAGGAAAAGGCAAGAAAGACCTTTCTGTATGCCTGGCACTGACTCAGAGGAGCTGGAAGGGTGCAGGGCTCAAGTAAGGAGCCCAGGAAGGGGCAGCCTCCCCCTGTCAGAGGGACAGCCCCAGCTCTGCACGGCAGCCGTGTCACCCACCCCTGGACCGGCGTTACAAGTGAGGGCTGTGTCCCCAGCATCCAGGGAGCTGCAGCAAGGACGCAGGAGCAGGGGAGATGCCCCCAGGAGCCCGGCGGGTAGGTGGGATGCCATGGAGAAGAACCAAGAAAGCTTTGACCCCATAGCGGGACAAACCTGTCCCCGGTGAGAGCCCGCCAGGCTGGCTTGGATGGCCTCCGACTTCTGTAAGTGCTTGAGCCCTAGCGTGTAGAGGTGGAAGGGGGTGATGCAGCTGCCCGCAGCAAGGTGATGGTCACTGCTCTGCTCGGCTTTGCCATGGAGCTCAGCCCAGAGCAGTATCACTGGGGCCGTCCCAGTGCTTACTGGGCTCTTGCTGGAGCCTTTAAAGCTCGTTCTCCGCAGCTCCAGGGGTGTCCTGGTGTTTCCTTGCCAATGGATTTCACTTGTCCCTGTGCTTCACTTCCCTTCTGGTCCTTGACCTGTTAACATTGGCAATAGCTTTGTTATTTAAATAACAAAGCCTCTTTAAATAATAACAATAATAATAATAATCCCTGATTTCTCTGTAGTATTTTAATCAGCACTGCTGTACAAAGGAGGACAAGATTATGCCACTTGTAATGTTAGCGACAGCATATTGCTTGGTCCTTTTTAATATTTCCTTATGAAGGCAGCACTTCTGGTGCCCTCTGTAATACAGCCTTGAGTGGCTGTTTGCAACAGCAGAGCTGGCTCAGGTTATTAATACAGATTTCTGTGATAATGCTGTGTTCCCTGCCCAGGCTCACCATTCTGCCCTGAGAGCAAGCTGGTCTGTATTATCTGTGCTGAAAATGGACATGAGAAGAGTTCCTTTCATCTCCCTGGCCTATAATAGGGTATTAAACAATGTTTTCACTGCTGCTGAATTTTGACCAAGATTTCCCAGGTCTCAAAGGAGCAGAATAAATGCCTTTCGGTCATTCAGATCAGAGTCAGGGCCGCCCCGACAGTGGTGAGGTGGAGGTGTGAAGGGATGTCTTTCTTGTGGTGGCAGGAGCATGGACTGGAGTAAACTGGGACCTGCTGGGCTGCCCAGGCAGAGAGGGGAGCAGGCAGTCGGGGACATAAACCAGGAGCCAGCTTAAGGCTCCTGCTGGGCTCTGTGCTTGGCACTTTTTGGTCTGAAGATCACAAAACTCAAGGTGTTATTCGTGAGGATAGGTTTTTTGAGCTGAGTCCTTGTAGTCTCTCTAAGGCAATTTGCCCAGGTAAAACAGTCTGTGTTTCATTTTTGTAAATGCTTAATGTGTGCTGAGTAGCACAGAGGGAATAAACACTGGAGTAAAGAGCATCTTCACAGACAGCTGAGATCAAATGAAGAGAAAAGCTACATGCAAATAAATTTAGTGAGTGTCAGCGGACAATGCAGGCACTTACACATCAGCGGCATCGAAAGGGCATCCAAGTGAGCTGCAGAGATCAGCTGGTCTGATTTACCTTGGGCAAAGACAACTTCTGCAGATGTTTAGGGCTGATGTGCCCGATTTCTCCTTGAGCATCCTTGGAGCCAGTCCTAACCCTTCAAATGACTCACACACAAGTCCCTCTGAAAGTCCTCATCTTTGTACTTCAGGATGCTGTGATCAGGTTAATACTGTACACAGGACAGAGAGGGCACAAAGAAATAGTCACAGGAGAGCGGAGGGGATCTGGCAACTTCTAATGAATTTTGCAGTTGCAAACTGCTAGAATGCTGAGTATTGAGATGAGTTAGTCAAAATAAGGCTGTCTTAAGTCATTGAATGATCTGTTCATTAATGTGACATGAAATAATCATTCAGGGAAATGAAATAATCATTTTGCTGGGCAAATAAATACAAGCAGGTATCTAAACTCACGATTCTGGGAAGAGGGAAGGTTAGGTAGATGCCACCGATGGGCGAAACAAGGGCTGAGTGAGGCCATGGACGGGTGGCAAGTGTAGCCCCAGTGTTTCCAGCCAAAGCAGCTCCCTCACTGCTAATGGTACTGGCACTGCCAGCAGCCTGATGATAGAAGAATAAAAACTATTTTTGGGGGGAAATATAGAGGAAAAGTGTCGCTCTTGGGGCATCTCTTCCCGCGGCAGGGGAGCGCAGCACAGACTAGAGCCCCCACGCCCAACAGGATCCATGTGGCATCTACAGAAGCTAACGTTAGGGATGGAAAATGCACCATAACTCCATTTACCCCCCCCTTCTTTTCCAGTTGCAGCCATGCCAGCAACCAACCAGGGCTGGCCCGAGTCCTTTGGGTTCAAGATAAGCGGGACCGGTCCGTGCTACATCCTCTGGGTGCAGGAGGGCAGCAGCGCAGCGGTGGCGGGGCTGCGGCCGGGCGATGAGGTGCTGGAGATCGAGGGGCAGCCCGTCTCCTCCCTGGGCTACGAAGCTCTGCTGGGGCTGGCCAGGCGCTGCAGCAACGTGCCCCCCAGCATTGGGGTGGTCTCCCGCCTACAGCACGTCGACATCCCTCCCGCTTCCCGGGGATGCTTGGGCTTCGAGCTGGCAAGTGGCAGCCCCCCACGAGTGGCCAGTGTCAGCCCGGACTCACCTGCTGCTGCCTGTGGGATGGAGCCGGGGGATTACGTGCTGGAAGTCAACGGGATGCCGGTGATGCTGCAGGAGGCGGTGGCCACCTTGGTGGGGTCCTGCCACGGGGGGTCCCTGCGGCTGGGGCTGCTGCGGCCGCAGTGTGGGGCCAGCATGCGGGACCCCGTCCCCAGCGCTGATGCCGTGCACCAGGAGAGGAAGCAGAAAGCACAGGAATTCAGCAAAAAGGTAAGGCTGGGGCTTGGGGTGAGCGTGCAGGGCTCTGCACACCCCCTGCCCCGATGGGTTTGGAGAATGCTGTATTCAGCCTTTGCGGTGCTCTTGGATGGGGGGTTGCTTCTGGCTTGGTCACAGGGCTGGCATGCAGACTTGGGGCTTCAGTGCTCGAGAAAAAGGTCTATCAGACCAGTATCAATCTCCCAGTAATTATCAATTACTGGGAGAATAGGTAAAAGCTGCAAAGACCTTGGAAATCCCCAAGGGGATGACCCCAAGTACTCGTTCCTTTGCACTACAAGAGTGTGTGGAAACCCACTGGGGGAGATCCCTCCCTCCTGCGCATCTGGGCGTCCCTTCAAAGTTTGAGCCTGTCATCCCACAGACATTTTAGCTCCTATTTTGCTGCAAAGCGAAAACATCGATGTGATTACATCTTCATTCTGTTCCTGAAGGCTGCCTAGTGGGTAGTTTACCAAACACATCGCCTTGTGCTAATTATAAATTTGATCATGGTTGTTTTTTTAATCTTTCTAATTTCCATTTCAAAGTAGCCTTTTAAAATACTGTTATGAAAATAACCAGGCTTGTGGTTTTTTTTGATCCCGAGCTAATAAAGGAACAAGACCTTCATAAAGAGATTCGTGGGTATCAGCCGAATCCCCTCAGTCAGCTTCTCCATTAAAGATTCACAAATATGCGCTGAGGTTTGGATTCATAATGCAGAGCATCGCATGTGAAACAGATACCTGCTGATTACAGGAGATTAACAAGAGGATGAGAGGTTGTTCCACGCTGCCTCCATCTCGTGAAGTCACATTAAACCGTGTAAACGTTTCTTGGATGGTCACAGGAGAGCACTTTTGAAGTGAGAGAAGCTGGTCGTGGTGCCACAAGCATCCGCAGCAGCACCTCTGCCACCTCCCTTCCCTGCCCCAGCAAAACCACCCACCACAGCCCTGGCAGAAGCAGGTTTGCAGGGCAGGAGTGCCACTGGCTCCTGGGTGATGGAGCACAGCTCAGCTGGCGAACAGCTCTCTAGAGAGAGTTAATGGCGCAGATGTTTTAAATGGCTTCTTTTTTTTTTTTTTTTTACATGATGCAGAAAATAGTAAAGTCTAGTGGGGTGCTTTACTCCCTCGTTTACCTAGGAGCTCAGCTCTGGTAGGTGCTGCAAGCACCCAGGCACTCCTGCCCACCCACCACAAGGCTGGGAGGTCGGAGGGTGATGGTGGCTCGCATTTCATGCGTGCACTGCCTGCAGGACGCTCTCAAGCCTGAGGTATGGAGGCTTTTCCCACCCTCATTCACTTGGCAGAGCCAAATCTCTGATGGAATCCCACTGGCCTGGAAGGCAGACTGGTGGCTGCAGGGTCAGGGCTGGAGCCAGGCTGTGTGAGTCAAGCATCCTGGCACCCAGGGCCACCACTGAAAATGCTGAAGGCATTCAGGGTCTTGGTTCCAGGTCAACATCTTCTCTTCTTCCCTGCACACTCAGGGAGAAGCTGGGCACTGCACTGGCACGAGAGGTGGCAGCACCCCCCATTCTCACCCACCAAGCCGTTCATTCTCAGCCCAGGCAAAAAAATTAACAGCAGCATCCTGGGATTCAGCCCACCAGGAACACCACGGTCTTTGTCATTCCTGCTGGACCTTGGGACTGAAAAGCACACGAGCCTGCCCCGGGGGATGCAGCTGCCTCGGCTGCCCCAGATTCAGTAACCTTGAAGAGCTGCTGCTGCCGGGAGCCCCCGCAGCACTCGCAGGGCGGCTGCGCAAACCCAGCAGCACCTGGAGGGTTGTGCTGGGGGGGGGTCACAGCACTGGAGACAGCCCTCCCCAGGGAGCTGCCAAGTGGGACGAGCACCTAGAGGAAACAGCTTTTCCCCTTCCCTGAAAGGTGAAGCTCTTCCCCTTCCCTGGGGGCTTGGCTGGGCAATGCCAGTGCTGCTGCAGGGGTGCAGGGACATAGCCCTGCATGGACCCCCCCACCCCGTGCACCAGGGAAGGGTGAGGGGCTTCACATGCTGCTGCTCCCCCCGTGCCTGCAGAGCTGGAGGGAAGAAGTTAAACCTACTGTCAGCACAAAACCATCACCTTGCTGGAAAAGCCAATGCACGCAGGGTCTGTGGGGTGGTCACAAGGAGTTTTCTGCATCCCACATGTGTTTGCTCCATCCAGCCCAGGCCAGGGGCAAGGCAACAGCACCCACTGCCCAGCACAGCTTCAGGACAAAAGACAGCCCCCTGTCCTGGGAAGAGACTAATAAAGAGGGTCCCATGCAGGGTAATTGGCTGGATGGTAATTAGCTAATTACTCTGCCTGTGATGACTGTCACAGGTGAAGAGGACAGGACAGCAGCTGGGAGCTGGTGATGCTGTTTCCAGGGCTGGAGCTCATGTTTGTGCTCCCTCTCCCCACTTCCCTGTAACCTCCTGGAGTTAATGGCAGGACAGTGCTGCCCAGCAGGATCAGGGCATGATTAGAGGCTTAAACACCTCCAAAAGCCCACTGTGGTGTCCTCTGCCGGGTAGACTCCAGCTCCCCACCCAGCTGTGCCAGAGCCTCTCCTGCAGGGACACTCGTGACCTGGCAGAGTTTTGGGTTTGCTGTCACGCTCCTGTTTCCAGTGCAATGTTTATAACACACAGAACAGCGATGCCGGGGACGTGTGTGAGGCCCCAGCAGTGCTGTGGGATGGGCTGATGACTGAAGTTTTGCTTTTCTTCCTGTGTGGGTTCCCTCCTCCTTGGCTGACCAGGTGCTGCAACAAGACGGACACGTTTTCTGCACCATCAGTGCCTCCGTACGGACAGTTAACTGCTCTGCTGCTCAATGCCCCTTCCCTCTTCTCTCCCGTCTCCCGTGCTGCAGGTGAATGACATCCTCAGTGACCAGCCAGAGGTGAAGGAGAAGGTCTTCACCGTCCTGAAGCAGTACGCAGCAGAGCGGAAGGTGGAGTACTTGGCTTATGCCCTCTGCATGGTCCTCACCCAGGAGTCCCACCAGCATCTGATTGACAACATCAGGTACATGGTGCCACCAACCTCCATGCTGCACTCATTAAAGCATGGGCATCCATCTGCCTGGTGGTGATGAGCGTGCAGGGCTGAGCAGTGCAGGAGGGTCAGGAGGTTCCCATGGGGAAGATCCTGGCACAGCCAGATCCCCTCTCCAAGGGGAAGCTGAACAGAGCGTGGTGGGATCTCAACTCAGCATCCCTGTGTGGCTGCCCTGCCCGGGGTGGGATGAGGAGACCTGCAGCTGCCCGGTGGCCAGCACTGCACCAACATCCAGCCATCCCTGTCCTCGTAGGGTGGTCACCAGTGGTCACCAGCCCCATGGAGCCACCATCTTTGCCTGCAGTGCAGGGGTTGGCCAGGGCTGCCAGCAGCTCCAGCAGCAGGGGCAGCTTGGGGGGGGGTGTCTCTGTCTGGTCCATGGACTGCCTCCAGCATCCTGGGGTGCCAGGGCTGTGGCCACATATCCTGGGATGCTCTGGCAATGCTCTGCTTGGGCTCGGGGTCCCTGGCACCCCTTGATCCCTCAGCAGAGCAGCCGTGCCGTGGGTGTGCAGCCGGTGCAGCCTGTCTGCTGCTCTTCTTGCAGCAGGGGCTGGCACTGGGGTACGGTGCCAGGGACGGTGCATGGACACGTGGTGGGGATTACGGCCAGGCTGAGACCATGGCCATTAGGGAATCAGGTCTCCATCTGGCCCCCGCTCCAGGCCCAGCTTTCCAATTCCTGCTTTAATCAGTGGAATTGCAAGATATTACAGTTACCATAACAACGTCCCTGTGCCGGGGTCTCTGCCGCGCAGATCCAGCAGTGGGGAGGGTGAGGAGAGAGAGTTGGTGGTCCTTGCCATGCAGCGTCCTCCTGCTTTGCCACGGTGATGCATGGGCCACCCAGGGCCCCCCATACCTGAGTGGGGACGGGCACAGAACCCTGCAGAGCTGGGATGAGGAGGGGACTGTCACCTCCCCGGCAGCCACCTTGTCCGGGTGCCCACATCCAGGCTGTCCTGCCCCTGTTGCAGTGGTCCTGTCCCCCCTGAACATCTTGGGAAGGTCTTGACAGGCAAACACTGAGGACAGAGGCAGATGGCACTGAGCCCTGCCTGAGCTATCCCCCAAAACTAGTCCCAATTAAAAAAAACTTGCCACCCACAATTCAGAAAAAAATCTTTTCCCCCAAAAGATCCATGGGAATGCCTCGGAAGCCCCAGAAACACCCTTTGTCTTCATCCCTGGGGAATCAGAGGCAATATTTCCCCCTCCCCCTCTGAAGAGATTTGAGAAAGTGTCTAAATTTTCCTCCAGATCCAAGCCCCTCTGCGGGGGGCACAGCAGGTTCCCCCTAGGGTGTCTCTATCCCAGTGGAGGACAGTGTGGCCGGACCTGGTGCTGCCACCCCCCCGGTGTGGTGCAGAGCTCCCCGCCATGCCCAGCCCCGCGATGCCATGGGGCAGCACCGTGTTACAGCCCCCCCGATAATGCAGCCAAACATGTTGCCCCCGTGTGAAAGGTTAAGAGTGGGGCTGGGGCAAGGGGCGCCGGAAATCAGGCAGCTAATCTCGGTTTAATGGAAATGAAATATTTAGCTTAGGGAAAAGATTTACCCTCTAATCTTAATGAAATGAAGTCAAGAAAATATATTAAAAAAAAAAAAAAAAGGGGCTTTGGAGAGCAGGTTTCCCAGCTGCAGGGGCGCTGGGGAGGTGGGGGCAGCTCTGGTGTGCGCTGCTGTGTGTGATTTGAGGTGCTTATCCATCCTGGGGTCTCCCATCTGATGGGTTTGCTGCTGAGCAAGAGATTTTAATGCTTTTAATAACTCGCTGAAAGATGGTGAGCGGCTCCCGGGTGCTCTGGGTTTAGGGGGTGCTGTGAATCCATGTGGGTGATTTCCCCACAGCTCAAGCTGGTTTGGTCTGTCGCTGGCGGAGGAGGGGTCTGGGGTCTGCGCCCCAAGGGGCATCTCGGGGCTGGGGGAGGGCTGTGGGGGGGATTCATGCAAGGAGGGGTCCTGGATCCGGCACTGGCTCTGGGGATGGGGTACTGGTGTGGTTGCCTTCCCATCCTTGGGGTGTGGGGCAGCCGTGTGTGTTGGTGCAATTCAGGGGAGTGGAGACCATCTGAGCTGCCCCAGCAGCATCTTGGGGCTCATCCTGCAGGACCACCTCTGCGGACATGTGGAGCTGTACAAGGTCAGGCTCAGGACCATGCGGGTATCCATCAGCCAGCCCGGGCATCCTGGCGAGGCTGTGCCCAGGTCCCCTGTCCCTGAGGGCTCATTCCACCCAAGATACGGGCACATCTTGAAGGGAGGGATGCTGAGGGCGATGCTGGGGGCAAGGCAGATGAGGGTCCCCCATGCTCACCTCACTGGCAGCCCCAGGTCCCAGCAGGCTGGCTGAGCCCTGGCACAGGGTGTGTTGGCAGTGGCTCGCCATGAGTGACCACATGGCCCCTGCCATGCAGAGCCAGGCGGCTGGTATGTCCCCGTCTGCTGCTGACCCTCACGCTGGCCTGATTGGATCTTCCCTCTGCACCAGCTGTATTTATTTTCGGGCCGTGGCTGCTGCCGACTGTCCTCCCTCCCCTGCCTGTCCCCTCCCCGGGCTCCCCCCGGGGTTTAATGTACTCCCTGCAAGGTGCCGCGGTGCAGCGTAACCCAAGACCCCCCCGACTCCGCACACGGATCGACCCTGGGCTGCAGACACCTCTCCTCCTCCCGTCTGTCCTCAGGCTGGGCTTTTTCCAATGTTGGTGTTTGTTGGGTTTTTTTTCTTTTTTTTTTTTTTTTTTCTTTTTAGCTCAAATGGATTTCATCCCATTTGCCCAGAATTAAGCTCCTGCAGATTTTAATTTGCTGACATTTTCTTCATCCGTTTGGTTGTGGATAGCAGGGATAAACGCACGTGCTGCACCGGTTCCTCCCCGCTCCCGTCCCCTGCCCATATGGCTGGTGTGTGTAGTAAAGTGCACAACTCTAGTTCTGCTCAAGAATGATGAAATACGGCAGTGAGGGGGAAAGATGAGCTGCCTCGGGTGAGTAACGAACGGACCTTTCCGGGGAGCCGAGGGGGTTGGGAGGGGAATGGGTTTAAACAGCTTAATTCTTGAATCTAGCAACCCCTGGCACCACAAAAATGAGATGTGCTAGAAGTTAATTAACTCTTAGCGTCCGTATCGCATCGCGGCTGCTCTTGTCAGGGACTCCGCAGGTATCGCAGCTCTGCCGGGGAAAGGGAAATCTCTTATTTTGTGTCACTCCATCACCTGCAAACGCCAAAGCCTGGGTCTCGTCCCGGGGGAGCCACGGGGTTTAACTCCTCTGCTCCCCGTGGCTGTGCTGAGTGCCTGGGGGGGCTGTACACACCTCGCACCGGCGTGGGGAGGGGAGCGGGTTATTTTGGGCAGGTCGGGGTCCCAGGGGCGTGCGCCTCTCAGTGCTGCTCTTATTTCTGAGCTGTTTCCAAACCAGGGCAGAGCTGTGGTTCCAGCAGAGGAATGGTGCCAGCTCCGCACTCAAGTGCAGTGGCCGCCAGCTTTTCCCCAGACTCGGGGGGCCAAAGTCACCCTCTGAGCCGAGTGGGACAGGGGGATCCTCACCTGCGTTGCACGGGGGTTTGGCACTTGCCATGCCGGTTGCCGTCTCCCTTTGCCCTGTCCATTCCCCCAGCACTGAGGGATGCTCGTGCCAGCTTTGTACCAGCTTCTGGCAGGGGCATTTAGCTGCAAAACATCTGTTTGCAGTAGAAATGGGGGAGCGATGGAAACACAGATCCCCCTCCTCCTCACTGACCTGCCATGTTCCAAAAGCTGGTGCAGAAAACACCGGCGTTGATGCTTACATGGACATCGTCCCATTAACCTGGATTTAAGTAGCAGGATGCGGGTGTCCTCTGGAGCACATCCAGTCTCTCCCCCTGGCCCCATCAATTCCTTAGATGATAACTCTTGGGCTGTTTAGACTGCTATATGTTGTCGTGGATCTCCTCTAAGTCATGTTGTGCTTCACTCTGCCGCAGGGAGAATAGTTAGGGGCAGTTTGTGACTTCACTGCTTTGGTTACGGTCTGTTTGCTTTCAAACCGGTCTCCAATCCTGGGGGAAACCCAAAGCCAGCAGCAGAAGCTGCCGGCCTGCGGTGGCTGGGCCGAGGCGAGCGCCGCTCTGATTGCAGTCACTTTTGATCCCTGAGAAAGATAAAATCGCTGCCCATCAGGGGTTCCCTTATTACGGGAGAAATTCCACTGAGTTCATTTTCATAATGCTCCAAACACAATCTATTTGTCTCAGCTTGTATTTCGTGGCAATAAAATTGCTTGGCATGTTCCCGTATTAAAATACTCCAGCCATCTGTGACTGTCCCTGGATAAGAAATTTCATTTTAGCCATCAGGATTTATATGTTATGGATTGTGCTGCTTCCCTGCTTGTCTTCCCTGCCCCCCCCGCAATACACCCACTCCTGCAAGGTTGGGGGGTGCTCTCTAGCTCCGTTGGGTGCCGATGCATCTTGCAGCATGGGTGACCCCCCCCAAAATCCACATCGTTCCCGCTGCTGCCTGATGCAGCACTTCAAACTGCAGGCAGACACCGTCCTCCCACCCGTGATCTGGACAGACCCGCTCTCAAACCACCCAGACGTCAGGACGATAATGGAGGGAAAGCAGCTCTTGTTTGCTTCCGTTTTAAAAAAAAAAAAAAAGAAAAAAAAAATCCCTAATCTGATAGCCGGACATATGGTCAACTGCCCAAAAAAAGGGAATTAGGGCAGCAGGAAAAAAAAAAAAAAGAAACGTGCCAGCGGTGAAAACAATTGGGAGCGGAGTTCCTTTATTATCGGCTGAGTTCAAATAGGTCACGGCCAAAATGTCTCAGTGCAAAATCTCCTGTTAGGAGATTAATTTCTTTTGACAAATGGAACTACAGCTATAATGCAGATTGTATTGGCCTGGTCCCCTTGCACACCACCACTGGCTGGTAACTTGTATTTTGGGAAGCAGCTGTTTGGTCCGAGTGTTTTCCAGTATCTTAAAGAAAAGGTGGAAAGCTGCTTTTGTCCTGGTGTTCCCAGCAGAAAGCAGGTCGGGGACAGCACCTTGGTTGAGGTGACTGCTCTCTGTGGCTATGAAAAGCAGGCGGTGACACAAGTCCCTGCACCCAAAGCTGGTGTGGGGTGCTGATGGGGGGCACCAGGAGCACGGGAACTGCTGGTGGCCCTGTGTCACCCCAGCACAGCAGCAGGCAGGGTCCCATGGTGTCACAGCGGGTCTGGGGGTCTGTCCGTGACACCAGGACTGCACAAGCTGCCAACCCTGCTACCCACCAGGTGATGCTGGGCAGGATGGAGGATGCAGAGAAAGACTTTCTGGAGGTTTATTTGAAGCTCTCCATGTCCCCGGCATCTGACATTGGGTTCAGGAGAGGCAAGAGCCCCAAAAGCCCCAGTGCTTTTGGGGGGAAGGTGACCCCCAGCTGGGCACAGGCTGCCGTGTTGCTCCAGAGAGGATCTTACCAGTGGATAACACATCCATCGTTACTGGAGCCGGTGCAGGGATGTGTCATGAGAAGGTGACCCTCCCCAAGAGCTGCTGGGGGATTTGGGGCTGTCAAAATTAGGTTGATGGTTGGACAAGATGATCTTTAAGGTCCCTTCCAACCTAGAAGATTCTGTGATTCTGTGATTCTGAGTGGGGTGGCCTGGGAAGGGCTGCGAGGTGCTCCTGGCCCCACTGTATGGCCACTGCATCCCACCATGTCTGCGCTCTCGGGTGGAAAAGGGCCTTCATTCCTATTTAATGATAACAATGGTCACATCTGCAAAACATCTGCAGCCAGCTGAGTGATTATGGAGCCTCCCATTACCAGAGCTAACAGGATAACAGCTGCCATGAAAATCACAGGTCCATGCTCGTTGCCGGGCTGGAGCATCTCCACTTGAGCATGGGGGTTTGGAGTCACCATGTGCCCCCCTGGGCTGGAGGCCAGCACAGGGTAAATGAGGTTTGAGAAGAATCTGTACAGGTTCATAAATTGAAGTCCTCTTATATGGGTAAAGTCGTACAAGAGTTTTCTCTCCCAAAAGTGTGTGAATTTTAGCACTGTGGCACACTGTTGGGGCAGAAGTGCTTTTCCAGACTGGTAGCTGTTTGCACAGCACAGTTCAGACATAATCCAAGTGTTGCTGAGTGTTTTTATCCACCCTGGGACGTGTTTTTCTGCACAACTGACAGACTCAAGGTCAGATGTTTGCTAGTTGTTTTGGGGCTAAACCATACATTTTTCATTTTTCCTTCCTTTGCTACTTGGAGATTGTATCTGATGTTGGCAGCTCTGGAAAGCTTCACATCCTCTTCATCAAACGCGACTGCTGTGCTTGAGGATGGCGTTATTTAAATTAAAGATGGGTTTTTTATCTTCTATCCCTAATGCAAAGCGCTGCCGTGTTACCCTGGGGGTAAATGATGCTCTGTGGCACAGGGGGGGGAGGTTTGGGGCCATGTTTCTGGTCCTGGTCCTGGTCCAGCCCGGGTGGCTCCACCTGCACGCCCAGCAGCCGCACACCCACCCCCGATGCCGTTTGCCTTTAAGGTTTCTCACCCATTACAAGCGGCATGTAATTTAAACAGAAGCACTTTAGAAGTCAACTAATTAGCACCAGGGAGGCATCCCCCCGGAGTTCGGCGCGGAGCCGTGCCCTCCTTTCTGTTACGAGATTGTTCCAGCTGGAAATTACAGAGACTGCAGTTTTTAGGGAAAGCGAGAGGCTTCGTGGCTGGGAGCCGGGGCAGAGCTGGAGCAGGGAGGGCAGAGCAGGTGCCAAAGCCCAATTGATAAAAAAAAAGGAGGCACTCGGTAGATGGTAAACGTCTGCCCAGGACTGAGAGCGTGGCGGGGAGGCGAAGGCGAAGGGAGGCAGGGACTCAGCCCAGGTAGAGTTTGCCGGCCCATCTGGCCGTGGTCCCCGCGCACGGCGGGGGTGCCAAGTGGCAGGGGGGCACCGGCTGGCGCGCGGTTTGGTTGTTGGATCCGGCCGCGTCGTGGGCGTGAGCCGAGGCTGAGACTCAGCTGCATGAGGATCTGAAGCATCTCCCTTTTGTTCCCGCCGCACCCCGACAAATGGGAAAGGACCGGAGTTTCTCTCGGCATTTTCGGTACGTCTCTCTGCGCCGTTCCTCCGCGCGGCGTGCATGCCGTTGGATGCGCCGGGAACATCCCCACGACATCTCCCCTGCCTCTCTGAGCTGGGGGCACCCTGCCTCCCGGCTCTGGTGCAGCCCTGCCACCATCCTGCACCCCTGCAGCAGTGGCGTGAGCTGTTGGGGGGAGTTGAGCAAAGCCCAGATGAAAAATTGGGGGGTAGGGAGACGGGAAGAGGCGGGAAGAGCATGTCTGGGTTTGCTTTGTCTCTGTGACTATGGTCCACCAAAGGGATGGGCGGTGAGGGTGGGAGTTTGGGGGTGCTGCGTGGTGCAGGTACTGTGATGGAGTGGGGAATGGGGACCCCTTGCTTCTAGCCCCGGCTGAGCATAAGCTCTGACCAAACTTGGGGCTGCTTTCTCCTGCTCTCGCTGGGTCTGGAGCCACCACCACTGGTCAGCTCAAGGGGACACATCCTGCCCTGGGGAATCTCAGCATCCAGCTTGGGATAGGACCATCCAGGTGAGCTCAGCACTCAGCACAGGACATGCAACCTCATGAAAGGTAGTTCTCCACAGTGCTGGGCTGGTGAGGGAGGCAGCGCCCAGGGAGGGCAGAAATAGGTCTGCCTGTCCAGAGATGGGCTGCAGGTGACCCGCCTGGGGGGTTTAAAAATTGTGAGTGTGACAAAGACCAAGATGTGCCAAACATCCTCTGCTGGAGTGAGCCCCAGAGCCGAGATGAGGGGCTGGGGATGGGAGTGCTGGTAGATGGGGTCCTGCCTGGGGGTTTCCCACCATGATGGCTGTCCTGGCCAAGCTGCTTCGGAGAGGGAGTGAAGGTGAAGCAGCTTCCATCCTCTGGGTCCTCTTCTGGCCTGAAAAATGCCCTGAATTTGCATTTTTTGTGTTAGAGCAGACTGAGCCCTCCCAAAGAGTGTTTGCTGACTCTGCTGCAGAGGAGGGTTAGTGCGCTGGGGCTGGGGTTCGGGTGCAGGGCTGCAGGGCACACGGCTGGGGACACCTTTCCCGTCCCCTCTCTAACAGGGGAAGAGCCAAACCTGGAGCATACGAGGAGGAGGAGGAAGCTGAAGGCACGAGGTCAGCTCTGCATGGCTCCTAAGCTCTCCCCTGGGCACGTGCATCCTGCTGGGACAGCAGGTCTGTCCCTGGTCCCAGGCTGACCTCTGCAAACGGGATGGGAACATCCATGCTCCCTGCCAACAGGCAAAGCCCGGCTTGTCCCAAGGGACACCAGGGCACTGCAGATGTAGCTGCAGATTCCTGCCAAGCACCAGGCACCATCCACCCCGTGCCGGTGCATGTTGCACATTGTGCCAGAGCAGAGGACAGGTCGAGGCGTTGATGCCATCTAATGACACCCCATGTGCTGCTGTTGGTGGGTCCCTCGTTAAGGACCAGCCCTGAGCGCACACAGCTCAGAGCCTGGCACCCACTGAACCGCGGGGTGTTGGGGTGCCCGGGGGATCCAGCCACGCACTGCGGCGTGGAGCATCCTGGCCTCCCCGAGGCCACATGGCAAATTCTCCCAAAGGGTTTTGCAGAAGAAAACTATTTCGCATGCTTTAATAGGATCATTTTTACCAGTCGCTTAGGTCGTCTCCTTGCTAAGACATCGTTTTACTTCTAGCACCGAGTCAATTAATGGTGAAACCCTTCAAGCCCGTCCTTGCGCCTGGTTATTGAGCTGCCCGTACTTTGTTCCTCAACCCTGATGTTTCTCAGCCCGCAGGCGAAGCAGCAGTCACTGCAAAGTGGGACAGCCCTGCTGGAACGAGCGGGGCCAATTTAATTTGGCCAACTGAAATGGGAGCGTGCTCGTTTTGCTTGCAAGGAACCCGGACTTGTCCCAGGGCAGCGGCATGGGGTCCTGCCGGGACTCACTGCTGTCACGCCGTGTCCTCCCCTGCCATGGGGCTGTGGCAGCCTGCATTCCTGCAGGAGCCTCCTTGCAGCTGGGTGAACTATTTATTAGCATGATTTCACTCTTCTCTCGTTGCTGCTTAATCACAAATTGACTGTGAATTGTACCAATGTGTTACTTATTTAAAATTATCCCCAAACGCTTTGCGTGAGCATATGTCAGCCTTGGGATGGCTTGCGATCTGTCTGCTCCTACTTAGCGTGAGCATCAGCTCTTATTTTGAGTTCTGCCTTTTATTGGGGGGAAACAGAGATGTCCCAGTCCAGGTAGGTTTGGGATTTGAAGCCTCCCTTTCCTATTCCTCTGGCTTCACCCAGGTTTTTGGGTTCCTTCGGTGAAGCTGCCTGAGGGAGAGGGGAGACCCCCAGCAGCCTCTCCACCCATGCATCGCTAGCAGTGAACCATTGGCACAGTCATATCATGCTGGCAGCAGGAAGGTGCAGCCCCTCGGGGCAAGTTGCTCTGTGTCTTCTGACACCAGCTCTGAGTTTGGCCCCGTTAGTGCCCCCCCGGGAGATGTGCTCCCCAGGGGGTTTGGGAGTGACGTTCACATCCTTCCTCCACCCCAAGTGTCAGAGTTTGTGTTAATGTAGGGAGCGCGTTCTCACGCGCCACGAGGTGAAGAGCACTAATGAACCTCACAAGACGGTATTGTCTAACGAGCAAATGCAGCTGCGACAGGCAGCCCGGTATGGGTGCAGGGAGGAGTTGCTATAGAAACACACAGAGATAACAGCTCCTCCAGAAGCCCCTAAATGTGCAAACGGGAGGGCAGCAGTAGGTGAACGGGGTGTCAGTGTCCCACTGTTGTGTTGGCGGAAAGAAAAGGAAAAGCATTTTCCTGTGTTACAGGGGTGAACCCCAGCCAGGGTAGGAGCGGTGCAGATGGACCCTGCTTGCTCCCTCCCGGGATCTCACTTTGCGCTTGTTTTGCATCCTCTGAGTGTCCTGGGGGGTCTTTATGTGGGGCACAAAGGCCACTTGGCTGCTGGCAGAGGAGCTCTCACCGGACAGGGGGTAGCTGACCTGAAATGGAGCAAGTTCCCAGTGGTGTCCCCTTGCCTGCAGTGCCACTGTGCCCATCCTCATCCCTGCAGCACCAGCATCTCCCAAGGGGTGTGATGTCGTGGCAGGAGCTGGAGAGTGGCAATAGCCAAGGCTGGAGTCCTGGAGATCAGAGTCCAGGGCTCCCAGCAGAGAGGTCGGGGCAGGAGATGGGGAGCAACATTTTGGGGGTCCCAGAATGTGCTGAGAAAGAAGTGGGTCTGGAGGAGGTGGCTTGGCACTGACAACATGGGGGGCACTTGGACATTGGAACCCCTGGCTGCGGGAACCACGCAGTGAGGAGTGGGGTCACAACAGGACAGACACCACGGGGGCAAGTGTCCTCACTGCCTGGCCAAGTCCCTGGCTGTCACAGGCAGGGGGGTGGAATTAATCTGGGACTCAAGCTGAACCTTGTCATCGGCATACTGGGACCAGCAGCTGAAGGGCTCCAGGACAGGGTGCATGAGGAGGAACTGAGCTGTTTCAGCCAGTCTGTGAGCACTGTGGAGTCTGATCTCCTTGGCATGGGATGCAGCCTGTGTCCTCAGCCCCAGCATTTGCAGCTCCAGGGATTAAGCCCAAGAGTGAACGAGGGGCTGGGGCGGCTCTGACCTTTCCTATCCCAGGTATGGCTGGATCCAGAGCTCTGAGCCACAGCCACCCTGGCTCCGCTCCTCACTCCCTTCCCTTGTCTCATTTTTCCAGGATTTTCATCCCCAAGAAGCACCGGCAGCGGTTTGATGAGGTGGTGTCGCAGAGCCTGATCAGCAAGCTGTGCCGTTCCAAGAGCGAGCAGCACAGCAACCGCCTGCGCCGCAGCCGGAGCGAGGACCACCAGGAGCGGCTCCTCGTCTCCACCCGCGCCAGCTCCGTGCCCCGCAGCCACGAGGAGACCAGCAAGAGCCTGCGGAAAACCACTTCGCTCATCACCAGCAATGTGGCCTCGGGGGCTGCCCGCAGGTAACACCTCTCCTGGACGCTCCGGAGTTGATGGTGGCAGTGTCTGATTTGGCACGGATGGCAGCATGGGGGAGGGATGCCAGAGGAAGGGGAGAGGCACTTGGAAAGGAGATGCCTTCAGTCTGCAGAGTGGGTGAAATCCTCCTGGGATGAGGATGGACTTGATGATCTTCAGGGTTTCCAGCCTAAATGAGTCTATGAACAAAGACCTTTCCCTCCTGAAGGCTGGGCACGTTTCACCCCTTGTCCCAGCTCTGGGCCACCCTCTCTGCTCCCTCGCTGTCGCAGCTACAAGCCGTGTGAGGAGCTGAGATGGCACTTGCAGGCTACGAGGGGATGTAGGCTCTTGTGTTGGGTGGGCTGCAGGGTAGCCATCCGTGCCAGCAGGATGGAGGGTACCCAGTCGTGCCAGCAGGATGGAGGGTGCCTGGGGACAGAGCAGTCTGCATCATCCTGCCCTGCCCTGACTGGTATCTGGGTGCGAGGCCGTGGGAGGAAGGATGAACAATCCCTTGTGCGCAGGGGATTAACCCATTTCCCTCTGTCCATATGGCCAGACCTCAGCAGCCCTGGAGAGCTGAGGAGCCCTGCAGTGCTGGTGGTGGCTCCAGCTCCCTTCCCAGCCCCGTCTCATGAACATGAGAGCAGGATTTGGTCTGCCAGCACGGCTGGGGAATCCTCTCTGGAGGGACTGTGCTGCCACAGGCACATCTCGATCTATTCCCTTGCCTCCAGCCGGTATCTCCAGGGTGTTCAGCTGCAGTACAGCTTCCCATCAGGATAATTTTTGGTGTGACTTATCCAAAATCCAGTTCCAGCACAGTCTCCATCCCTGCCAGAGTAGGAACAGTCCCTACAACAGGCTTTCTGGTTGTAAATGATCTCAGTGATGTTACCTCCCCCCAGCTCTCTGTGGGGAACAACTCCCAGCTTTAATCAGCCTCTCAGCAGGGAGATTTCCTAGTACTCCTTCCAAAATTTCCTAGCGGAATTTAATTTCTCTCTCATCAGCCTATGAGACCTTTGCCCCCTAAAACACATTGTCTCTTATTCTATATAATAAGCTATATCCCGTGTTCCACTTTAAAAATACATTGGATTTGAAGGACTGAACGGTGGATTTATGAATTCAGTATTTAATGCAGAGTAAGAGTCTGTGCTCAGGGGCTCTGTCCCTAAAGCATCCCTGTCCCCTTCTGCCACTGGAGCCCCCATCTGCCCTGTGCTGAAGCCTCCATGTTCATGGATGTTAAGCTTTAGTTTGCAGAAAGCTGTAACTGAGTCTAAAGGAGCCACTCCAGAGCTTCAGCATGGGTGGCTCTGGTCCCAGTGGGGACTGTGTCTGCTCCAGGCCTGGGGTGACAGTGCACTGGGGACAGCACCTGCATCCCCCCAGCCCTCCCCGAGGCTTTGTCTGGGCCATTTCTAGCACCCCTGGATCACTCCCCACCCCATCACCCCATGCTGGCTCTTTACTGTGGGCTTCCTCTGCTCCCCAGCACAGGCAGGCTGTGGGCAGGAGAAGCTGGTGGTGCTGGCAGAGCAGGTAGCTGCATAATGGCCATCCAGGGCCACCAAACCCACACACACCTTCCCTCTACCCCGTCTCCCTGGGGGCAAGGCATGTCTGGGGACTCCCATTTGAAAGAATCAAATGGTATCAAAGGGACTTTGCAGGGATACAGGGAGCGTTGAGGGCTTGGGGACTTGGAAGACACCTGGGCTAACAGGGCTTTGGAGGGGCTGGGAAAGGAAACAAGAACCAAATATTGGGCTCTGATTTCACATTTTCTTTTTTCACCCGCAGAACTGTGCGAGTTTATAAAGGCAACAGAAGCTTTGGCTTCACACTACGTGGCCATGCCCCAGTGTGGATCGAGTCTGTTCTGCCAGGTAAGAAAACCTCCAGCCACAAGATTCAAAGACCCTTGCTTTTCTCTGGTCTGAACCCAAAATTTGAAGTGCTTGCCATTTGCTAGAAGACAGCAAAAGGGACTTTCACAAGGCTCAGTGATGGGGTTTCCCCAATTGAATAACTAGCATCCCTGGTACAATTTAGTTTGCCTTCACGCACTCCCTGTTTTGAAGGGTGGAAAATACCTGTTTTCAGTGAATAGCCTGAAATCATACCCGAGTTTCCCATGCAGGCTGTGTGCTGGCATCACTGTGTCTGGTGAAACGCTCCAGCCCACACAAATAACCCAGCTGCAGTGGATACCCTGCCCTGGGGGGTGTTCCTGGGCACAGAGCAGCCAGAGAGCTGGGACCCCATCCCTGTAAGCAGGGGGTCCACCACCTGAAGTCCCTCCTGTTCCCTGTGCATTTAGGGAGCCCAGCTGAGAAGGCTGCTCTCAAAGCTGGAGACCGGATCCTGTTCCTCAATGGTCTGGACATGAGGTAAGAGGCTCTTTAAAAGGGGTCCTGGGGGGTGGTAGGTGGCCAAGCACATGTGTGTTCACTTGTTCACTCTTATGTGACAGAAATGAGAGCTGGTGGTCATTAAGACTGGTCTCCTGAGGTGCATGAGGGGTTTTGCCCCATAGAGACGTCTCCTTTACTATTCTTTTACAAAAACTGGCTCTAAGTAGTATTTAATCTCCCTGCTCCTCCTTTCTCTGTGCAAATAATCACATATAATACGTGACACACTAATTGGTGTCCTGGCTGCAACCCACCCGCAGACCATGATTCAATCCACTTTGAGTTAAATTGTAGGAGTTAAACACTTGGGGCTCTGCTTTGGAGCACCACCCAGCCCATGAATTGCTCCTAGAACGGGATCATAAGCTTAAACCACATGAGTAATCACATTTTCACCCAGAAGTTAATTCTTCTATATATTATTTGCGCACAAAGGCTATCAAACCAGAGCTGAGTGTGCACCTTGCCGGGCAGTGGCAGCAGCCTGTATTTCTTCAGCTCGGTCTTTCCACACAAAAAGCAAGAGCAAGCAGGGTTAGAAGAGGCTACACGATAAGAGAGAGTGATGAATATTTAAAGGTTAAACATCTGATGCTGCTTCTCTCAGTGCTCAGGTTCTCACATTTCAGCTGAACCAGCAAACTGTTGGCTGATGCAGCATTGCCAGAAAATAGAGGAAACTGAGATGAAAATTGTCCTCTGAGCCTGCATTTTAGCAGGCATTGTCCCAGGCCGGCCTGTACCCTTCCTCCAAGGACGCTCCAAGATTTTTTTTTCCTGCCTACAAAAATGCATTACACCTCCACCTTGCATTTTCTTTTCATGCAGAATTAGGACAGGCAGGGAGAGACCCACAGCACTGTACCATTTCAATTGAAAGTTCATCTTCTGGGTTTGAACGTAGCTTAAAGTAATGCTGGCTCCGTTCACCATAACAGCTCCCGAGGGTGCTCGCAGGGCATGCCCTGCCGTTATTCCTCACCTCAGGTACAGCCCAGAGCCCAGGGGGTGGCTCTTTTCTGAGCAGCACAGCTAAAACCAAGCAAAGATTGAGAGTCCAGGGGAACCACAGCAGGGCCAACTCCGCCTGGCTCTGAGCGGCAAGATGTGGCTTTTTGCAAGATAAAGGCAAAGATAAAGATAAAGGCTGCAAATTCCATTTCACTCCTGCTGCCCCTCCAGCCCCTGCTGGTGGCTCTGCCCGGGGGGCAGTGCTGACCCCAGCTCTCCTGTGCCCCACAGGAACTGCTCCCACGACAAGGTGGTGTCGATGCTGCAGGGCAGCGGGGCGATGCCCACCTTGGTGGTGGAAGAGGGGATCGTCAACTTCTCCAACGGTAAGAGTGCGGGGAGGAAGAGGGTCTGGAGCGGGGGAAAAAAAACCCCACACCGGCTCCCAGATACCCCACGCAGGAGGGAAATTGCCAAATACCTCCCGTAGGCTCTGCAGGTTTAGTGCTGCCCAGAGGACTGCTCCTCCCACCGCAGCACGTGGCTGCCCGATTTCTGGGATCAAGCTTAATCTCAAGCCTGGCTGCTCTCCAGAAGGGTTCATCCTACTGTATGATTGTCCTTGACAGCCCTCGCCAACGTCCTTTATGTGCAGTCTGTGCCATGTACTTGACCGCAGTAATCCAACTCTGTGCATCCATGGTTGCTGTGCAAATCCCGGGGTTGGGGATGGACTCTGCTGCTCAGGAGAACTGCTGCCGTTGTGAATAATTTAGCTTGCTGCTGGGGAGCGAGTCGGCGGGAGATGAGGGTGTCTGGGGTGATGCAGGGTGGGTGTCAGCACAATTTCAGCTGAGGGACAGGACCGCAGCCCCTGCTGCATTTCCAAATATGTGCAAAGGCAGGAGAGTCGGTGCATTATTGGGGTGCTGCTCCACAATGCGTAGTCCCAGGAATTTGGGACTGGCTGCTCCCTCCAGAGCAGCAACGGACTCTCCTGAGCTTCACATTAGGAGCCCTGTGAAACCAACTCATTTGCATGTGCGCTAGAAAAAAAAAAGCCAAGCACCTCACTACTTCACAGCACAGAGCCAGTGGCAGCCCGACTGCTTCACCACCCTCCAAAAGAAACCAAGAAAAGGCAGAATTCTTTTTTTTCCCACTACCTTGGCTATATTCCTATGTGGAATTCCTATGTGCATCCTGCAGCCTCGCTCAGCGATGTGCATCCTTCTCCCAGCTGTGCTTATTGCCCTGCGCTCACTGCAGAGGCAGTGCAGGGACCAGCCCAGATAAGCGTGGCAAAGCAAATGACTTTCCATGCCTCAGGTCACTCAGGTCACCCTTGACTGATGCTGCTTGAAGGCTAGGATTATCATGAAGTGCTTTGAAACTTGAGCAGAGGATTTAGAGAGCCAGAGAAGGAATACCACCCGCTTGTGTTCACAGAAAATGTGGAAGTTGAACATGGTTGAAGAGAGAGATCCCAGAGACCATCCCAGTCAAAACACCCCCCCTCAGAACCAGCAGGTCCATGGACCTACTGGAACAGCCACAAGCTCCAGTGCAGCTGGTCCAGAGCATGGGAGGAAGGCAGGGCAGTCACAGCTCCAGATGAGCCATTTCACCTTGTCACCATCCTGCCTTCCAGTGACTGACACCTGTTTTTACTGGGGTAACAGTGTCTGTATCAGCACATCAGGATTTGTGTTTCTATGGAGCACCCATTGTCCGTGGCTGTCCCCAGGACCAACCTCTGGTTTTGGAACAAGCCTTTTAACCCATGGTTAAGACCCTTTGTCTGTTGAATTTTCTTTTTTTCTTTCTACCTGCGCCTTGCAGACTCTGACTCTGCTGACTCCCCGAGCACCTCCTCTGCCCTCACCTCCCTGCAGTGGGTCGCAGAGATACTCCCCTCTAGCATCAAGATTCAAGGAAGGACCTTCAACCAGCAGCTGGAGCACCTGCTGACTCCACCTGAGCGCTATACCATCTGCAAAGCGCTGGAAGGCTTCTTCCAACATCGGTAACTTGTTCACAGCTCCCTTCCTCTCATGCTGGGACCCAGCCTGGTATCAATGCCCATGTCAGAGTCGGTCCCCAAGCAGAAGGCAGACCTTGGCTTTGAGGCTGTCAGCACTGAGCTCTGCTGCAATCATGTTCTCCAGTTTCCCCAGCTGTGCATTTCCCTGTGTGTGTCTGCAGGGCACAAACCCATCTCACCAGGTGCCCTGCCTGAGGACACGGCAGACCCTTTAGCTGTTGAAGTTAATTCAGTCACCCCTTAATCCCTCATAAAGTCACCTTGGTCCTCCACACCGTGGGTTCTCTTGCTTTCTGGCCACCCCTGACAGCTGCAGATCCTGTTCCATCTCTTTCAGTAAACCTCACTGTGTTTCATCCTTATCTTCTCACTGCTTGGCCGCAGCACTCCCTTGGCAGCAGCACGGGGAGGGTTGTGGCTGGCAGAGCTCTCATCCTGCCGTGGAGCACATCCCTCCCCACCCTGCTGCAAGGGTCAAAACCGATCCCCTGGCAGACTCCAGACTTTCAATAGGGACTTTGTTTTCTGCCCTTCATCTTTAATCTTTCCACACCATGGTGAAGCCATCCCGTGGGAGATGCTTGCTGCCCCTTCCCGTAGGTGCTGAGCCAACCAAGCCAGGTTGCCCGGCTGCTTCTGGGGAGCCCAGGTCCCACAGGGGCTGTGGATGCACCAGGCAGGATCCAGCTGCAATGGTGCTAACAGCCTGCTGGTGTAAAGGCTGGAGGATCAGAGGTTCCATATCCTCAGTTTGAGAAGGAAATGCAGGAAAGCCCTCAGTATTTAAGTTACTGATGGTAAGAGAGAAGAGAAACTACCGAATACAAAGCCGTGGTGCTGCCTCTGTGCACCACAGCTCGGGCTGAAGCATCCCCTTGCCTGCAGGGAGACTGGGTTGTCTCTACCTGCAGCTGCTGGGGGGAGGTCCAGATACATAAACTCCCCCCCAGCACCAGCTGAGTGAACCCTCTTGAGGCCCCATGATCACTAACACTGCCCCTGTAAAGCAGAACTCTTTGCTTTGTGCTCTCCTGAGACTCTGCTGCTTCTACAGGATTCCCCAGTTGGGCATTTCAGCCCGAGGAGCGGTGGCTGTGGGAGCAGATCCAGTCCTCAACTGGGAAATGCAGAGTCTGTCCCAGTGGGCGATTTGCTCTTACTCAGTGTCACACAGATGGGAACCCAGGCACCATGAGTCAAGTCCCCAGGTTCCCTTCCCAGTGCAGGGCTGCCCATGTCTTCCAGCAGTGTATGACCGGGGGAGGCTCAGGGAGGGCACCACCATGCCCATCTTCTCCTCCAACCAGCTCATTTTGCCTGTAGCCGCCCCAGATGGCTTGATGCAGAGGCCGCTGCTCCATTTAACGATAACTCATCATGACCTAATTGCGTGCCTGTCCCAGACAAGCAATTGCAACCTCTAACTGCTCCAACAAGGAGGGAAATCCCCAAACGCTGAGTTTTTGTTGCTTGCCACCATGGCACGCAGATACCAGCGTTTCCCAGCAGCAAACACATGCCTGTCCCAGACAAGGAATTGCAACTTCTAACTGCTCCAAGAAGGAGGGAAATCCCCAAACACTGAGTTTTTGTTGCCACCATGGCATGCAGATACCAGCGTTTCCCAGCAGCAAACACAGGAGATGAAGTCAGGACACCCCGTTCTGGGCTTTGGCCCTCCAGCCAGTTTGCAGATGACTGCCAGTTGGCCCCAGCCACTGGCCAGGAGGAGCAGTACCTGCACGGGGCAGAGCAGCCACCTGCCTCAGCAGCTCCTCCACAATACCTGAACTTTTCCAAATGGGAAACAGGCTTCTGACAGCCAAGAGCTGTGTCCAGCTCCCCCGAAAAGGCAAGTTAGCCCAAAACTAGGGAGAAACTTAGCAGGTGACTTTTAGCAGGTGACTTCCAGCAGGCTCTAGGTGGTTCCAGCCACTTCTCATCCCTGCCGGCCTCTGAGGAACCCCCAAAACACTTCATTAATGAAGTCCTTGCCGTATCTGAGCCTCTTCACCCTTCAGATCTCCCCTGCATGCCTGGTCCCTGCTCCTTGGGAGGCAGTCATGGTCCATTCAGTTAACATCAAGGCAACAGATTTGTTCCTACATGTGCAAGCTCCTTCCAGCTCTTCATAAAAAGTTCTTACCATTACTTCTCCATTGAGGATATAATAGTTGCAGTGAGCTTTAACCCATCATATCTGCCTCAGTTTCTCAGTAGAAAAGCAGCCTGACTCTAGCTCCCTGATGCAGGACAGCCCCCCTCCCCCAGGCTGCTTACAACAGATTTGTTCCTACATATGCAAGCTCCTTCCAGCTCTTCATAAGAAGTTCTTACCATTATTTCTTCACTGAGGATGCAATAGTTGCAGTGAGCTTTAACCCATCATCTCTGCCTCAGTTTCTCAGTAGAAAAGCAGCCTGACTCTAGCTCCCTGATGCAGGACAGCCCCCCTCCCCCAGGCTGCTTCATTCTTCTCATTGAATCGGGTGCTCAGCCCTGCTACTCTCAACAGCCCTTTCACCATCTCTACACACCACAGAGCCAAAATGAGACTGAGCCTCCAGCCCAGTGAGGCTGCCACCCCAGCTACCCTTTCCAGTGCATTCCTCCCCAAGCCTGCTTACCAGCTGTTGGCTAAAATGGAGGTCTTTCCAGAGCTTCTCTCTGCTCTCCAGTGCTCCACCACCCCCTCCTACTCCTAGGTTTTATACCTGGCTGCCAGGTGCTGCCGGTCCCCGGCAATTTGCTCTCCCCATTAGCACCAGCTGCCCAACTCCTCTTCCCCAAGGGCTCAGTCCCTTGCTCGCAGCCTGGCACCTCTGCTCTGAAATGATCTCTTTGTGCCAAAGCCTCGGAGCCCAGGCTGGCACCTGAGAGCCGGCCGGAGGCGGGCTGGGAGCGCCGGAGCCCAGGGAAGCGGCGTGGTGGGGATGCGCTCACTGCCCAGCCCTCTCTTTCCCATTTTGCAGGAACATTGACACTCTCATTGTGGATGTGTACCCGGTGCTGGACACACCGGCCAAGCAAGTCATTTGGCAGTTTGTCTACCAGCTGCTGACGTATGAAGAGCAGGAGCACTGCCAGCAAAAGATTGCCAGGTTTCTTGGTTACAAGTCCTTGGCAGGTGAGAGGAAAGCCCCTGCACTACAGCACAGACCCGCCGTGTCCCACCGGGGACCTCGGTCCATTGCACTGGGAGAAGGCTGGGGTGGCAACGGAGCAGCCAGATCTTCCCGGGGTCAGTGGCTGTGGCTCTGCCCTGCCTGGCTCCTGCCCACACGCTGCCTGCATGGAGGCAGGGGGTTTCCAGCTCCTGTTATGGATGAGGTTGATCTGCCAGGCACCTTTTCTGCCCATGGAGCTGTGTAGTTTGGGAAGGAAACTGCACTGAGAGGAGAGATGACACCTGGCTCTGTAGCAGAGGTTGGCTCTTGGAGCAGAGGCTTTTGGAAGCTCCTGGGGTTGTTAGAGGTTAGGAAGTTCCAAAAGGAAATAGCTGGTTTAAGGGCAGTGTTCACATCAGAGAGGTAAAATAAACGGTGATGGTGGTGGTGTCCCTCAGGATGTCTCAGCAGTCAGACGTGTGCAGGTATCCGTGGTTAAAGGAGGTGGGAGCTGGCTCCTCTGGCAGTGAAGTGCCTGCCCAGGAGCTGGTCTCCCAAAGAGAATTGGAAGGCAGTCGGTGATTTTCCTCCTCCCTGGTCCCACTGTCCCCTCGCCATCACCTGGGGCTGTGGCAACTCAAAAGCCAGCTGTGGTTTGCTGAAGATTAAGGGCTTTGCAGTCAGACAGCAGAAAAGTGAGGGCAAATTTGGAGTGAAATGTCTTAATGGTTGGATTTGGGCTTCATAATTGCTTTCAAATTCTTCTAAGCTATTTGAATTGTGTTACTGTTTTAAACTTAACGTAGGTAAAAAGAGGTGTTGCTTGAAGAGAGACTTTTGGAGGGATGCAGTTATTTTAGCAGAGCCTTTCCCCTCACGGGGAGAAACGGCTGGAAGTCCTGGTGCAAACACTCCCTGCTGTGCACGGAAACCTGTTGGGTATTTGCTCACCTAATTTGCACTCTCAATTACCACTGCTTTTGTGTGTGCAGAATCATGGCCCAGCCTACCTAATGTGTTGTATATACACAAGAACTTAAACCATAAAATTAGTTTATGAACTTTGGAGGATCTCTCAGGGAAGCTGATACATCTGCAGTTTGCAGCTGTACTTCAGGAACACAAGGCAAGTGTCCAGAGCCAGTGGCAGAGGGGGAAAGCACTGGAGTAAATCTCCCAGGACCAAGCTGCTTCAGGCTGTTGTTCCACAGGCTGGTCCCTGGCTCCTTTTGGCTTCTCTGATGAAAGGGGCAACCTCTGACCATGTAAAGTTCTGCTTGTTCTGGTGCATTGCGTTGTGTGTCCATGCATGGAAGTGTGATGGCCAGAGATCAGAGAATTTGGGTTAGTCCTTCATCTGGGCTTCTTCCAAACTTGATGGTGATCTCTGATGTTAGTGTGTGTCCGAGCGTTGGTCTGTCAGATACCATGGAGACTGATGCTTCTGTATCTTCATCCTGCTGTAAGTCTGAGACTCTCTGAGCTGTCACACTGAACTGCACATGGACCAATCCATGAGACAACGTGGTTCTTCCAGGAAGCATTTCAGTGCTGACTCCCACTCCCATCTTGTCCCTCGAGGGCAGGAAGGAGTTAGCTGGGTCCTGCTGGACCAGCCTGGCTCAGGGCTGGAGTTTCATGCACACCATAAGCTGATGGATGCCAAACCCGCTGGAAAAAGCAATTGCATGTCCCATCTTTGGGCATCTACCCCCTGCCCTGTGCTGGCAGGAGCGTTTGTAACCTGCTCTGCTCCCTGGGGCCGGTGTGAGGATGGGGTGACCTGGGGGGGGACGGGCAGCAACAGCACCAACAAGTCTGTGCATGGGATGACGGTCAAGTGCAGGGCTCAGAGAGCTGCTGCGGGTCCGATGGGCTGGGGGGAGCCCCACATCATGGCGAGGAGGAGTTGGGGAGCTGTGGGGTCTGACACGCTCCGGCTGTGCCTTACGGAGGGTGTTTTGTGCTGCAGCTGAGCCAGAAGCAGAGGATCGCTACCGCAGCTCCGTGCGAGGGGCCTCCTTGTGCCGGGGAAGCCTTCGAACCCCCCGTCCCGAGGAGGGGGGGGCAGCAGGTGGGTGACTGGGGGCTGTGTGGAGGAGGGAGCTGCATCCTCATGGCTGCAGCTGTACGGTACCTCTGCTCTGCCCGAGCTAAAATCCTGAGTAAGTGTGGTGGGAAAAGATGCCGGTCGGCACAGAGCCAGCACAGAGGATTTGACTGGAAATCCGTGTTTTCATAAACAGTTGAAATCACCAATTCCAATAAGAGGCCACTTGGGCTGAGGCTGAGTGTTGTTTCCAAACCCTTCCATGGCTCAGATGTGAACTGAAGCTGCTGGTCTGAGCCCTCCATTCTGGGGTGCACAGTTTCTAGCTCTGCTGTGAACTTTCTTGGACACTGTCAAATTCACAGGAAAAGCTTCCTACGAAGATGGTGATCATGGTTCAGTGCCACTTTGAGGCTCTTGATGAACTACACAGATGGCACAAACACCTCTCTTTTCAGAGAGAAGCTACATATTTCCCCATTCCTCTGAAAATCCCATCCTGGTACTGCTGCAGGGCCCTCCACAGCCCCCAGATCTCTAGCGTTCTCCTGAGAAGCACCCCAGATTGCTGGTTGTGCCCTTCTCTCCCAGACAGCAGGACAAGGCATCCTGCCTACCCCTCCATCGCCCTTAGCTTATTGTGAAGGGCACTCGACCTGTGCTTACAACTCCTGACCATGACCTCCCCACCAGGACCAGCCATGCTCCTCCAGCACTCCATCTGCACACCTTCCTCCCGGCACCCCTCACCGTTAACAGTGCTCCTCAGCTTTTGGGGAGGGATGCTGCCAGAGCAGTCAACTCCGAGACATTTCCCTACGGAAGATGCTCTAACCTGCCTCCGAGGAGCATTCCTGGTTGTGATTGCAGCACGGAGAGTGGTCGACAGCTGCATAGGCTGGAGGGAAGCCTCTTGCCCAACCAGATGCTCAGCAGCTGCGGGGGAGCAGCCTTGTCCTCAGCTGCCCTTCAGGAAGAGCGGAGCAGCCCGTGACCTGCTGTGCCAACCTTACCCAAGGCCGAGCAGGCTCTGGGGAGCATCCTGCCCCAGGTGCTCCTAGTTCACCCCTCTGCACAAACCATTGATTTATAAAAAAGCAGACAACATTCCTCAGTTCTGAAGAGGGAGGTGATGCACGGGGGCAGGCACCTCCACTTCCCAATGAAAGCCCCGCTCCAGAGCCCTTTCTCATTACAGCCAGATGATGTCCATCCTGGGCTCTTCTTTCTTGGTTGCCATTAAAGGCTGGGCTCTGAGCACACAGGCCCAGTTTGGTACTGGTATGAGCAGAGCTGCTCACTGGGCTCTCCGAAGCTCTGCCTGCCTGTCCCAGTTCTCAGCTTGGCCCTGACCACTGGGTAGTAATATTGTGGCTGAAAAGGAACGTGAATCTGTTCAACCTTCCCTGGAAGAAGCTTGGGAAGGGATTGCAGACTGTTTTCTCCCTTCACACACCCTTGGAGATAAATGGAGTGTCTGGACGCATCTCAGAGCTCAGCCAGCCTCCAGCCGTTAACCTTGAGCAGAAGCTCACCATGGATGTAACTGGAAAAACAGGGTTTCATTTGGAGCTGGTTGAATCACCATCACTCCAAGTGAGCTCCCTTGTGCCTTCGCAAGGGTCCAGAGCTCCCTCCCTCCTCGTGTCCCCTGTGGAGCCCCATCTCAGGGGACACTGCTGGGGAGCAGGCAGCCAGCGCTGCCCAGGCGTCTGCAACCAAAAGGACCAGATTTTGGAAACTGCAACCTCGGCTGCCACGTGTAGTGACCGTGACTGTCCTGATGTCCAGCACCTGCCAGGGAGGCTGAAGGAAAAGAAACCAAGAAAAAAAGAGACACCTGTGGCACTGCAGTGTCTTGATATCTGGAGAGTTCTCAATGTAGTGCAAAATCCCACATGTGCCCTGGATAATGTCTCTTCCCCTGAAATACTGTGATGGAAACTGCTCGCTTGGCACTGTCTCCCCCACACACTTGTGCCAGGAGGATGGCTCTGGGTCCCAGCAGGAGATGGGGGGAACATTGATGGGTCAGGACAGTCGGGAGCCCTGGGGGAGCAGAGGCAGAAAGAGGGGGGTCCTGACTGCTTTGTCTCTTCCTTCCCCGGCAGGCCAGAGCGATACCGTGGAGGTCCCAGTTCGCCTGATCCCTGGAGAGAGACAGGCTGGTGATGGCACATCCCTCCCGGAGACACCCAACCCCAAAATGGTGCGACTTCATGGGGCTGGGGGGAAATACCTCTGGGAAGCGCTTTGCTGACGTGTTCAGGACTGTTGTGTTTACAAGGAGGGTCGACAGTTTGACTCCTTTCATGTTAACGCAGGAGAGCAGAAAAAAAGGGAACAGGGGAAGGATGTGTCTGCGTGTAAATACCTGCTGGGGGCTGAGAGCATCCCTGCCTCAGCGATGGTCTCTGAGATCACTTCCCTGGGCAATTAGTCAGCTTTAATAAGGCTGGTGTCTGTCAGCATCTTCTTGCAGCCTTGTGAGCTTCAGAAAAGGCAGAGAAGCCTTGGGTTGGAGTGAAGCACTCCTTTACAGAGCAAGAGACTTGGGGCTGGCAGGTCCGCGGTGGTTTGTCCTGTCCCCAGGACATCGCAGCTCTCTTGAATTCTCCATGAGTCCTGTCTCGATTTGGGCAGTGACAGCAGCACTTTGTCCTTTTTTTTCCCCCAGATGTCAGCTGTCTATGCAGAATTAGAAAACCGCCTGATCGGCAGCTTTGCTAGCAAGATGGGTAACGCTGCCCTGCACCGAGCATCGCCTCCTGCCCCAGAGCGGGCACACACTGCTGCAGGTAGTGACCTGATTCCCATGGTGGGAGAGAGGCAGTTTTGGGGGGTTCTCAGGCAATTGTGGACAGTGGTGGCCAGGCAGGTGGAGGAGAAGGCATCTTTCTCTTGGTACATTTAATAACGAAGCAGTGACAACGAGCCCAGTGATGGCTCCTGCAAAGCTGCATCTGCAGGAGGGTTATGGGGTGCACGGGGTGGCAAATCCCATGGGATACCGGCTCAGCACGGTGCTGGGGCTCGTCACAGCCCATGGGTGGGGGGCTCCAGGGAGTCCCTGGTGCAGGACCCCCTCGGCAAACGCTGTGTCCTGCAGGTGCTCGCAAGTCGGGAATGACGATCTCGTGGCCGAGCGACCCTCTGGCCTCCCAGCAGTGCTACTACCGCCTGCACAGCAGCGTGGCCTCCCCGACCAGCACCGAGTCCAACCCCTACGTCAGCCTCGACAGCAGCCCAGCCCCGTCCCCCAAGCACCGGGACTACCGGCTCAGCCCTCTGTCGCGACGGAAGAAGCTCTTCACCTTCTCCAGGCCCCCGCGCAGCCGTGACACTGACCGATTCCTGGATGCCCTCAGTGAGCAGCTGGGACACCGGGTCACCATCGTGGATGACTTCCTCACCCCTGAGAATGACTACGAGGAGGTGAGCGTGGTGCCAGGGTGGCTCGGTGCACGGTCTTTGTCTGTCCTGGAGTATCCATGGTGCAGCCTGCACTGAACTGGGAAGGGTGCAGAGTTTCTGGGGACACGTCTTGGGGTTCTGCAGGTGGTGGAGGGGGGCAAGGGCTGCTCTGCTCTGAGGCAGGCCCCCCCGGATGGGCTGGGTGGGTGGAGGATGTGGTGCCACCTTCAGCGTCTCCTCTCTCCCTCACCCAGATGAGCTTCCATGATGACCAGGGCAGCTATGTCACCAACGACGTCAGCAGCAGCGAGTACATCAGCAGCAGTGACGAGGGCAGCTCCCTGACCTACTCCACCCTCTCGGACCACATCCCCCCCCCACCGCTCAGCCCCCCACCGCCACCACCCCCTCTGCAGTTCCAT
>NW_015090794.1:3498180-3641416 GCF_001431845.1 Calidris pugnax
CCTGTGCTCCCCCCCTGCACCGGGGGCTGCTGCACCGCCGGAGCGAATCCAACCACATGAGCGTCAAGAGGCTGCGGTGGGAGCAGGTGGAGAACTCGGAAGGGACCATCTGGGGGCAGGTATGGCCCAGGAGTGGGGAGCAAGGTGGGGGGTGAGGGTCCAAACTGCAGCCTGGGGAGCAGTTACTCAGGTGGGACCATCCATGGGCACTGCCCCCCTCGCTGCCCAACCGCCGGAGCGAATCCAACCACATGAGCGTCAAGAGGCTGCGGTGGGAGCAGGTGGAGAACTCGGAAGGGACCATCTGGGGGCAGGTATGGCCCAGGAGTGGGGAGCAAGGTGGGGGGTGTCCATGATGACCAGGGCAGCTATGTCACCAACGACGTCAGCAGCAGCGAGTACATCAGCAGCAGTGACGAGGGCAGCTCCCTGACCTACTCCACCCTCTCGGACCACATCCCCCCCCCAGCGAGGGTCCAAACCACAGCCTGGGGAGCAGTTGCTCAGGTGGGAGCATCCATGGGCACTGCCCCCCTCGCTGCCCAGAGTGCTGGGGGGGGCTGTACCTTCCCTGGAGCATCAGGTTCTAACCTCTTGGTGGGCTACACATTCAATTCCTTGGCCAAGGAAAGTCTCATATTTCTTTTCATCCTTTTAATTGTTTGGACAGAACAGCTGGGATGAGAAGAGTCTCTGGAAAGCATCTGAAATGCTGGTTTTGACCACAGCATCCTGGGTAGCACTTGCTGTCCTGCTCTTTGTGGGTTGATGTAGTTCAGGACCTGCCTCCAGATGCATTCTGCAGCTGTAGGAGGTTTTATCAGTGGGAAACTGTGAGGATGATTGAAAGCAAAGTGATAGGGAGCACACCAAGGTAGGGGAGGACACCAGAGGGGGAAAGCAGAGGTGAGGAGTGAGACTAGATGTGATAATCATTTGGCATCATAGGACCTGAAGGGATGCAGAACTCTGGAGGTGGATTCAAGTCGCTGTAGGCAGAAGCTGGCCTCCTTGGAGTTTAACTTCCAGCCTCTCTGTTTCTCATGGTGATGAATGTGTTCATTTGTGCCTTATTCTTCATGCCCTGAGCAGCTAGAAGGGAGCTGTGGGATCATCTTCCAGTCCTGTCAGGCAAGCACTTGAAATCTCGCAGGTCCCTCTCCCTGGCACTCCAGAGAACAAGGTGCTTCTTCACAGTGATTCTTTTGGGTGCAAAAAATTCCTGAAGTTTCTGGAATTCCCACTTTGTCCTTCAGTAAAGCAAGCGGGTCTACATAGCAAGTGAAGAGCAGTGGTGCTCTGTGGGATTCCAGCTGAATGAATCCATGGGGCAGAGCCACCAGCTGCAGGGTGCAAGGAAATGCTGACGGGGTGAATCTCTAGGTTTCTTCCTTTCTTCTGAAATGAGAACAGGTCCCACCAGATAGGCTTAGTGACACGTGTAGGAACTGCCTCCACAGAGGTGAATGGTTTACCAGGTTCTGGTTTCTGCACAGGGTTTATGATGGCTGCGACTTGTGTAGGAACTGCCTCCACAGAGGGGAACGGTTTACCAGGCTCTGGTTTCTGCACAGGGTTTATGATGGCTGAGTCTCCAGTTACAGGGCAGTGCCATCAACCCATCCTTGTTAATTCCAGGGACGCAGAGCTTAGCGTGGGGTGGAGGGAAGGTGGCCCAGTGTGGGTGGGCAGTGTTGGGCTGTCCCCTGGGCCAGCACAGCTCCTGACTCTTCCTCCTCCTGCAGCTCGGGGAAGATTCTGATTATGACAAGCTGAGTGATATGGTCAAATACCTCGACCTGGAGCTGCACTTTGGGACGCAAAAGCCTACAAGTAAGTACCTGAGCCCCAGAGCAGGTCCTGGTACTGGCCAGAGACCGGGGTGCTGGGAGGAACTGGGACTTGTTGGGCAGCAAGGCGATGCCTGGTCCTAGCATCACTTGCGGCACAGAATTCATTCATATTCGGGATTTTGTGGCTGGTGGCACAGCAGATCATTAAGGTGGAGATGGTTTCACTATCTCCCTTAATTTTCCTCGCTGCCGTTAACCTGTTTTCTCCCCTCATTTTGGTCCATCAGGGCAGTGAAACTCTGCTGGAGGGTTTCTCTCCCCGTTGTGCTCACTGCTGCTTCCTGGCTCCCATGGCACCTGCCCGGCCGTCCCCACTCCCTGGGGAACACCGGGGTGCCACCACCACTCCCCAGTGCCACGAGGGACCTGGTTTGCGACACAGCAGAAGCTCAGACCTCCACCACGTGTCACGATTTGTGCACGGCCTCTGCTTGTCACAGTCTGTGCGGTACGGACTGTCAGCCCGGCCGTCGGCACGCACGGACACCGGGTTGTGCTGCAGAAGCAGTAACGGCTGCAAATTAGGATTGCAGCTCTGTTGCTTTGAGAACTCAGCCCTGAAAAAGCCGTGAAAACATTTCTCTGTCCATAGAGAGCATTACAATCAACACTTTTCTTTTAAAATATATAATAATTTATATATTTATACATAAATATAAACCCCCAAAACCAACATGTAGGGTCTGATGGGTGATGGCAGTGTGGGCAGAACTAAGCTAGAGTGGGCAGATACAGATGGGACTGGTAGAGGAAGTGGAATGAGATGGGATTCTTCTCAGGGACTATCTTTTTTGGGGATGTTTCTGGGCAGTCTGGGATTTTCTGTGTGTTTCACCTCTCGTTTTACCTTTTTCAGCTCCAACTGAGTCCTCCATTGAGGAGATCTTTGAATCGCAGAATTCAAGGATTCCCGGAGCCATTGCTGTGTGCAAAGCATCAGTTCTCCTCTCTTTCATTCATGGTTTCACTGTTTTCAGGACAGTTTTCTTCCCGCTGGAGCCGGTTGAGCCTGTCCTTACCCATGATTAAATCTTTCAGTTTCTCTTCCAGAGCCAACTCTCTTGCCTGAAAACTTTAAAAAGAAAGACGTGGTTGAAATTTTGTCCCACAAAAAGGCCTACAACACATGTAAGTAAACACCGTGGTGAATGTACCCCCAAAATGGGTCCAGAGATGGGACCGGGGATGTAGAGAACTGGAAAGGTAAAAGGAAGGAGGCTTCATGAGCACGATCCCATGAGCGCAATCCCAGCACAGCTCTGCTGGTCTGGGCTGTTCCTGCAGCCCAGGAACCCAGCCCTGCTGGGCTCAGCTCTGGGCAGGGGGAAGAAGAAGGTTTTACAGGAAAAGTTGGAGATGGGATGTGACTCATTGGCCTGGGGAGGGAGAGGGGAAGAGCTTGCGTGGCCCCGTGGGGCAGCGAGGGTGTGCGGGACCGTCCTGCTGCCCACTGGGGAAGGGCCAGTGCTGCTTCTCCAGGATGTGCTTCTGGTAAGAAGGAGGATGGAAGGGCTTGGTGGGACCTTGCGAGCCCCTGGTCTCCGGGCTGGGGGAGACGTGGGAGAGGAGGAGGCACTGGGGGTGGTTTCCAGTGCAGCCCAGCCTGATGCTTTCGTGATGTATTTGCAAAATGATGCAATACCCTGGGGGGGTCTGCAGGACCAGAGTGACTCCTCGGAGCCTCCAAGCAGCTTCTGCAAGGCCTCGGGGGAGCAGAAAGTCCTTCCTCTCCCCATGGCAGCATGGGTACATGGAGGAGTCCATGTCACTCACACCATGGAGAGATTGAGGCTCCTCTCCTGGCCCCGTCCTGCCAGGCGGCCTGTTCCTGGCACAGCCAGCCCCTCCGGGGTCCCATCCTCCTCCCCTCCCAAGTGACGCACCTCTCTTGCCCCCAGCCATCCTGATAGCCCACCTCAAGCTCTCACACATCGAACTGCGCCAGATCCTCATGACGATGGAGACGGACCGCCTGGAACCTTCCCACATCAAGCAGCTCTTGCTGTACGCCCCGGACGGGGAGGAAGTCCAGCGCTTCCAGAGCTACAAGGAGAACCCAGGGAAACTGAGTGAGCCCGACCAGTTTGTGCTGCAGGTACCTGTGGGCAGGGACATGCTCTGGGAGTGAGGAGGTCTGCATGTGCGGTGTCCCCGGGGTGTCCTACTGAGAGCTGGAGGGGAGGAGAACACACAGCAGAGAGGAAGGTGTCAGCAGGACGCTGGTTGGCTCCTTGTGCATGCTGTGGGACGGGAAGAGCTGGTGGCACTGGTCACAGGGACTGCTGGCAAGCGATGCTCAGGCTGATGCCTGAGGTGTCTGGCAGCTCCCATGGTGGCTGTTTTACAGCCAAAGCATACCATGGTGTTTACTCCACGGTAAGAGTGACTTGTCCCAACTCTGACTTAACTTTCTGTTGACAAAGTCACTGGTAGATTTTGGCATGAAGCCTCCCCATCCTGTGGCAGCAAACTGGCCGTGCTCTGTGACCTACGGCAGCTGCTCCACGGTGTCACCTGTGCTAAGCAAGTGGACACTGCTTTCATGTGCAGGGAAATACGTCAGGAAAAACACCTTAAAATACAGGAGGGATTATGGCTAATGGTGATAGTGGTAATTTTCTCCTCCTTTTGCTCTCAGATGTTGTCAGTACCAGAATACAAGATCCGTCTGCGCAGCCTACATTTTAAGACCACTCTGCAGGAGAAGACAGAGGAGATCAAAGCTAGCTACGAGTGCATCTGCAAGGCCTCTCTAGAGCTGAAAAGCAGCAAGAAGCTGGCTAAGATCTTGGAGGTCAGAACAGTCCTTACTTCTGGTAACAGCCACCGGGGGCCCCCAGCGTCCACGGCAGCGCCTGCAGGCAGCCGGACCGCATCTCCAGCCCCATCTCCACCCTTCGGGTCCAGCTCTGCCGGGCTCCATCCCCTGGCAGCTCCCGCAGGTTTTGGCTTGTGGAGATCCTGGCCCTGGGAGGATGCAGCAGGGCAGGGATGCAGGAACCAGAAACCTGCCCAGTAACACAGCAGAGCCCACCGAGGTTGCCCTTTGGCTGCGATGGGGCTGGAGGATGTGGGGTTTGTCCAGGTGGTCACTGTGTGCATGTCCACATGTGTCTAGCACTGCAGGTTGGGCTCCGTGCACGGCCGTGGGCTTGTGCTAGCCCTGCTGGGGTGCCAGCAAGGGTCCCACATGCTGCCTGCACCTCTGGGGAGGAGTTTTGAAGGTCCTGGGGACAGGCTGTGCCTGGCAGAGGGGCACTGCACTTGCAGGAAAGAACGAATCCCACTGCAGCTGCTCTTTGACCCTCCTGAGATGAGCTGCCCCCAATTAATGATAATTCATTCAGGTTTGCTGTTAAAAAAAAAAAAAGCAGGTGGGATAAATGAGCACATGATGTGACAAGTGGCATTTCCAGATGAGAGATGAACTTCCTTAGTGGCTCCTGGCCAGTAACCCCCCAACACCTCGTTAAGTCCTTGCCAGGGGGGTCAATGGCTGGTTGCACATTAACGGCTGGAGTCTCTGAATCAGAAATTCAGAGACTCCCAAGCTGAAATCCAGGCAGTTCTGAGGTCCCTGCCAGGAGGGACATCAGGACTCAGGTGAGCCCAGTCTGAGGTCCTGCTGTGCCTCCGAGGCTGCAAAGCTGCAGCACAAGGAATTGGAGCATTCTGGAGCAGAAAGCTGCCTCAGCTGGATCACTGCTTTCCCGTTAAAATATCCCCTTGGAGATCTGCAGATAATAGCTACAAAAGGCTTTGGGAAGATGGGTGTTTAGGCACTTGTCAATCAGCAGGAGAGTTCATGTCCTGCAGACTGAGCCCTGGTCCTGCAAGGAAAAACCACTGAGAAATAAAAATGGTGCAGACCTAAAGCCTGAGGCTGTAACACAAGACAAAATCCCCTCTTAAACATTAACAAAGCTCAGGCACCTGCATCATCCGTCTGGAAGTGGCAAAGGAGCCAAGCTGGTGTTAGTGGCGCCGTGGGCTCCCTGCAGCTCCTCAGCAGCAGAGACCTTCTGGGTGGCTGCAGAGGGAAGGGGACTCCTGGGCAGCATCAACTTAAACCATGTGGGGAAACATCTGAATATGAGTTTTTCATTAGGGCTGTAGAATTTTGGGTCTGCAGATGACAAACGGGGTGTGTTTTCCAGTCCTTGCTGAAGACACAGGAAAGGTGGTGGATCAGGACCAGTTCCTGTAGCTGAAACATGGACTTTGCTGTTGAGGGTTCAGGAGAGGTGGTGGATCAGGACCAGTTCCTTTGGCTGAAACATGGACTTTGCTGTTGAGGGTTCAGTGCAGGCTTTGTGCAGGAGCAGCACAGAGAAGAGAACAGCCTGTCCCTCGGACCCACGGCCCCGTCCCTTGGGGCTATTGTGCCGATGGGCACATCAGCAGCCCTCCTCCTCCCAGTGTGCTGTAGCTGCCCTGTGTGGGTGAGAGGATGAACAGCGTGTACAGAACCAGCAGAAATTCTGCCTCTCACATATATTCATCCACCTAATTTAACCCACTGAATGAACCAATAAGGTTTTATTAACGATACTGTATGAGCACATGCACAGGGCCCCTTAGGAGAAGTGACCTGACACAAAAAAGGTGCTTTCCCACCATAGGTCTCTGTGACCCAAAAGCAGGTACAAAAGGAGATGGGACACTGTAAGTGCTGGATGTCACTGGCCAGTCATTCACTGAGGCTTCTCTTTGCAGTTTGTGCTGGCGATGGGAAACTACCTGAACAACGGGCAGCCCAAGACCAGCAAAACAACAGGCTTTAAAATCAACTTTCTCACCGAGGTAAGTCAAAGCCTGCTTGTTCCCATGCAGGAGGCACCAACCCCAGGAGCTCCAAGTGCCTGGATTATTGTGCCTGTCCTCGTACAAGCAGCTCACAGAGCGGGGACCGGTGGGAGGGCAGGGATCGATGCGCAGGGTTGACTTTAGAGAGGCCCTAACAGTGGTCTGGTGCTTCCGTGTGCTGGGACCTGAGACCCGGACCTTCTGGCTGTGGGGTGGGAGAAAATGAAGGTCTTTTATCCCATGGGAGTTGCTGCAGGACTCCTGAGGGGTGGGGGACAGGGTGACAGCCCTGCCCTGCGGGAGGAAGGCATTGCTTAGCATCTCAACGCCACTAATCTGGGCGTAACACACTGTGTAAACATTAAATGCGCCATTTAAACATTAATCCATGTAGCATGGCTGGGAATTGCCACGCACGTGAGCGCAGAGGGAGCCGAGAACAGAGGAGCCCCTGTGCATTTGGGTGCTTGGCAAAACCCACTCTCCTCTGCACAGGAATCTCTTTACTTGTTTTGCTTTGCCGTAGCTGAACACAACCAAGACTGTTGATGGGAAATCCACCTTCCTGCACATTCTTGCCAAATCACTTAGCCAACATTTCCCAGAACTCCTGGGCTTCGCCAAGGATCTTCCTACAGTGCCGCTCGCTGCCAAAGGTAAACGAACAAAAGCATCTGCAAGCTCCTTGTCTCCTTGCACTGCCTCTCGGTTTTGTACGGTGTTGGCAGGAGCAGGATGGCAGCCCACACAAGAGGAACGGTCCTGAGTGAGAGGATGGGACTAGGAAGGGATGAGCTTAGTGACAGGGGAGGTCCTATCTGTCCCCGACCTGAACCTTCCTTCTGACTTGGAAAAGGTGGTTCCCAAGTTCAGAGGTATCTTGGAAGTGCATGTGAGTCCAAGCAGAGGGAAGTACTAGGAGCTGGTCTGCTCCACCCAGCCTCTGCCTCCTTTCATCTCTGGTGTGCAGCCTCCCCAGCACGGGTGCCAGCATTATTACTGCCTGCAATCACCTGTGGTACAGAGTGTACAGCACCCTTCGTGTGATGAGTTCACAGTCCAGTCGCCGTCGTGCTGACTGAGGATCGTACAGCTTCATTGGCTGCAATAAAAAAGAAATAAAGTCACCTAGATATTGGGGTTATCATCCATCCACTTGTGCTGGTGGGAGCACGACAGGCTGGCTGCACGCGGAGCATGGGCTGCATTCTCCTTGCACACCATCCCCTCCTGTTTAAGAGTAATTCCCTTGGGAATTAATGCTACAGTGGATAAATAAAGGAGAAGATTCAGGCCTGGAGATGTAAATTTCCACTTGATGAAGGTCTATACCTGTAGTGTTCCTAGCTGGATTTTGTATCTAACTGTTAAATAAGATTTTTGTCCCTGAAGGCTCCCTGCTGCCCAAACTCCTGCCAATTAATTTCAGACCATGTGCCACCCAGGGTTGCCCTTTTATCCCTGAAGGCTCCCTGCTGCCCAGACTCCTGCCAATTAATACCCAATTTCAGACCATGTGCCACCCAGGGTTGCCCAGTTTCACTGTCGTACAGGCCACAGAGTGACACAGCTGCAGCACATAACCCAAGCTCCCCTGACATGCTACAGTTCACCCTCTCTCTTGCCTGTAGAAGAGCTAAGGACTGGCCGTCCAAGACAGCCAGGATTCTGAACTGCTCATCACTCTCCTGAATGCTGGTGCTACGATGAGATGCCACGGAGGGCAGCCTGGATATCACCCCTTGTTCCACCGTCCTGTACACTCCCTCTGTCTGCCCCCTGTGCATCCATCACTGCCCTCGTGCCGCTGAGTCCTGCATGCTCCTTGCACTTGGCGTGTTCCAGGCTCTTTTTGAAGCTCTTGGCATCTCTTCGCCTGAGCACTGGAGCCCAGCAGGAAGGTCTGGTTGTCCACCACGCCCTGGACAACACGGACAGGTTGTGCAGAGCTATGTAGACAGACATCCTGAACCACCCTGACTGATGACCCCGGCTCTTTGCCCTCACTTTGCTGCAGGAAGCAAGCCAGACCTAAGTCTCCTCACACTGTTGACTCCTCTCTTCTCCTGCAGTGAATCAAAGAACGCTAACGGCTGACCTAAAGGACCTGCACACCACCGTCAGTGACATACAGATGGCCTGTCACAACATGCCAGCTACTGCAGAGGACAGATTTGCAATTGTGATGACCGTATCCTTCTGTAAAAGGGGCAAAACATCAATGTGACTTGACTGCCCTCAAGTAAAACCACCTGGTTGTCTTTGTGCCTCCTTGGTAAGCAGCAGGGCTGTGTCTGGCTGGTAGGAAAGGACCATCTCAGCATTTGGTGTGAGCGTGATGGAAACCTCCACCCTCCACTCACTCTTAGCCAGCAGAGGAAACAGCTTTTGTAGTTATCACTGGTTCTCATGCCTCTGTGTGGCAGAAACCCAGTGCCACAAGGCCAGAAAGCTTTCTGAGCTGTCTTTCCTTCCAGAGAAGTGCTGTTAGGGACAGCTGAGCATGCCAGCAGGCTCCCTTTGCGTGTGGCCACAGCCTGCATTTGCAGCCGGTCCTTTCTTTGACCTGAGATGAAACCCAGCCATTTGATAAGCAGAAGTGGTTATGATCTGTACCAGACCCACAGTGCAGCTGTTTTCCCTTAAACCATTTCTCCCAGTCCTTCCTGGAGAGTGCCCAGCCTGCCATGCGATCCCTGGACGACCTGCAGCACAAGGCCATGGAGGAATTCAGCAAGGTGTTGTCCTTCTTTGGGGAAGACTCAAAAATGACAACTTCTGAAGCCTTCTTTGGCATTTTTGCAGAATTCATGAGCAAGTTTGAGGTGAGCTGCACTTTCCAAAGCCAACCAGCAAGGGGTTTCCTGTTAGATGTCAGCAAAGGCTTTACTTTCATGTGAGCTGTGGGAACAAGATGAGCTTTGTGTGAGCATGTGTGAGTGTCTGTAAAATGCAATTTTTGTAACCAACCAATTTTTCTAGCCAACTTGTGCAAGTTGGCTGGCTGGCTGTCACGGGAGGCTGAGGTCGGGAGGGTTGATGGTCCAAGCACCAGCCCTATGGAGAGTAAAGCAGATGTTGCCATGACCTGATGTTCTTGGTTAACGAAGGCTGGGTTGGAGCATCTCAAAGCAGATGCGCTGACTGTCAGGGCTTGTCCAGTATGAAGCTGGGAGAAAATTAAGTCTGCAGTGGCCAGTGCCATTGAAACATCCTCCCTATCCTGCCCTCACCTGACCCTCAGCTCCTGCTCTTTGCTCTTTCCCTGCAGCGGGCACTCAGCGATGTGCAGGTCGGCGAGAGCCAGCGCAGCCCCAGGATGACCTCCCCCCTTGCCTGGTGACGGGCCTGCAGCAATGCAAGGTGCAACAATTTATTGCCAACAAAGTGCAATTTGCTCCTGTTGAGTTTGGTTGTAAATACGCTGCTGTCACCTGCTACCACCAAGCAGAACCACGGACCGAGGGGTCGGGGAAGTATAGACACTGAAAAGGCACCACAGGTGGTGGATGGATGCGAGGGTGAGACACAGGGACAAGGAGGTAAACACCATGCTGGTCTTGACAACAGCTTCCTTAGCATCCTCCATTTCTAGTGTACTACTGAGTCAAGGATTTCAGACACATCTGGGTAAAACCCCGCTCTCCCGTGTTTCCACAACATGTATAACTGGCACCAGCAGTCGCTGGAGACCTTCCCCATGTCCCCACGGCCAGTGTCTGAGCATGGCTGTGCAAGGAGTCAGCCCTCACGGGATACAGCTTCCCCAGGCAGGCAGGCTCACCCTTGCCAGCCTCGGGGACAGGGTTAGAGCCTGGCCACCGACTCCTTGGGGAGCCAGAGCAGGTCAGACAGGGAAAGGAGTGTGGGGAGATGAGGGCTGCCACCAGTGCCTGCTCCCCCGGAACCCTGAGGAGCAAAGCTGCTGAGCTCCTCTCAAATCCCTCTCCAAGCCCTTCTGCCCTTGAGCTGCCTTGCAGCGGCTGGAGCTCCAACTGAGGAGACCATAACAGTGGAGCTGAGATCGACAGGGGTGGCCCAGAGGCTTTAATCCCCTGCCATTACCGGCCAGTGGCAACAGAAAGCAATATGACCTTGCAGAACCCTTCTGGTTCCTCTGTGTGGTCCCAAATACGGATCCAGTTTGGTTCCACCCAGCTGCACTGGAGAGGAAGGAAAGCCCAGAGTCCTTCCTGGCCGTCAGCTTTGCTTAAAGGTGTGGCAGAGACTGACAGGTCTTGAAATCTTCCCAAGAGTTTAACATCATCAGCACTAGACTTATTTAAACTCACCAGGAGACATAAACCCCTGAGCATTTTGGTGCCTCCTTGGAAAGTACAAAGCCCCTGGTAGCCTAAAAATGAGTGGGAGTCCTCTGCAGCCCCGGGTACCACCTCTGAGGCAGGGCAGAGACCTCCGAGAAATACATCCCCTGCCCTCCTTTATGCTCTCCTGAGGGATGGAGTCCTGAGAGTCCCTTTACTTTGTGATTTGACCCGTCGTTCATGCTGAACATACCCAGGGAACTCTAGAAGCATGCACGTCCATCTTTCAACAGCGTCTGGTTGTTACTTGGGTGACTTGATTCCTTCGGAAACATCCCCCCGGGGATGAAAGGGCTAGCGGCATCCCGTGCTCAGTGCATGCCCCGCCGGGCCACACAGTGCCCTCAGAGCTTTACAGCAGCAAACCTACAGTGCGTTAATGTTGTGAGGCAAAATGCATCCATTGCCTTTCAAACCTGACATCCCCTCCCGTGGAAGCGCTCCAGCCAGCCGTAGCGTAGGTAACCTCCCTCCCGTCTGTTGCCAGAGCAAGAGCTCCCACTGCAGCCCCTGCTCACCTTGGGAATCACCAACTGGTGCATTATTCATGGGAGACCTTATGACCACCAGATCTTCGGTTTTCAGTATTTTTTTAAACCCTGCTGTAGAAAGTGAAGTATATTTTCACAAGTGTTCTCAGTTTATACAGCTTTAAGTGCCAGGTAGTTTCTAGCCTTGTGTTCCCAGAGGTCCAGCCCCGTCTGTCTCTGCCTCTCCTCTGACAGGGCAGTGCTCACTCAGCTCCTCTTTCCCTTCTGGATGTTGCACACTGCATTCAGTTGATCTTTTCTTTCTTTTTTTTTTTTTTTTTTTTTTTTAAAAACATATTTAAACCACTGGAGGTTCTTCTGAAACTGTCGTTACAAATGTGAAAATGCTGTACATAGATTTTGCTACATGTTGTAACTTTCCAAAATAGTTAGAAGTCCAATCCCTTTGGTATTTTTATGTGAATATTTTCAAAGAACCAGAACTTCTGACATGGTGATATTATTTGATAATGGGACTATGTATATTCACAGTTCAGCCTCTACCCAATGCCTATGTGCTATTCCTAAAATAAAGCTACTGCCTTCTGCCTCCTGACTGCATATACCTCTGTGGTCCGTCAAAAATTGCTTCTTGCAACAGCTGCAGGTGAGGGTGTGAGGAATTCTGCATCTGGCACTTCTCTGCACTTAATATTGGCCCCTTACACCAACAGGAGAGAGATACAGGATCTGGGTTTGGGCTGGTATGGGGAAAATAACTGCATAATGGTGAAAAACCTGCTTTGCTATCAGCATTCAGGCTAGCGTGATGAATATGAGCAGCAAATTCTTAAAATAGTATGGATTTTTTCTGCAACCTTCAGAAGAAAACATCTAGTGAGTGTATGAGCCAGTGAATTGTTTCCCTCTGAAAAGGAATTCTTGGCTGAGGTTGAGTTTATGTCCCCGGAGCAATTTATCTCCCTTTACACTAACAGCAGATAGATAGGGACCGGCTTCATATCAGATTTCCTGGTTGTAGTTTAGCTTGTTTACAGCCGCCTGCTCAATCACTGAGTCCTCTCTGGAGGCCACGGCACCGGCAACTGTAAAACAGCTAATGAAAATGTTACGGGTAGAAGTCCCTCGTTGGCCATGTGCATTGAAAGTGCTTGAGCCCCTCCTGATGTTTCTTTAGCCATCCTGGCCAACCAAGCCTGGCTCTTCTGCAGCCCCAGGGATCTCGAGCCACCCAGCGCGGCTGTCGGACCTCCCACCGCACAGCCCAGGCTGAGGTCCATAAACCTCCCCAGAAACGATGACCCAGAGCCTCCTTTGCAGCATGGGACACAACGAGAACCAGCATCACTCACCACGCACACACTGGTTGGTTTTGTTGTTTCTTGATAGCTGCAAACACTAGGTAATTTGTCCCCAGGATCAGCGCGCTGGCTGGACGCTCTCCTTTTAGCCTTGTCCAGCCCAGCCTTAACAGAATGCCTGCGTCAGCCTGGATCATGGGATCGTCCTCACAGGAAAGCCTGTCCTTGGAAAGGAAATAATAACTCAGGCAGCAGCCCGGGGTCAGTGCAGGGAATGCAGCTGCGGCGTGGCTCCTGCTCCACGGGGTGCCACTTCCATCCTCCGACAGAGACAGGGAAACAGCGGCCGTGACAATCCCAGGTCACATTCCAAAGTTCGGATTGTTTAAGGATTTTCACTCTTTCCTGCAAGAAACGGGGGGAAAAAAAACATCAAAAAGAAAATGAGCAGTTTTAATAAAGTCACGGTGAGGACAAGATTACAGCTCCCTGGGATAAAATAGTACCAGGTTGGCATCTGCAAGCCAAACTGGAACCACATGTGAACCCTCCCTCTAAGTATCTTGATAATGGTTTGAAGGTGCCATGAACAATGCTGAAGAGACAAACAGAAATCTCAGCTTCAGACTGGAAGGGCTGGAAGTCAGGGAAAATTGGCAGAGAGTGGGAGGCGGCCACAAAGCACCTGGATGCTGAATTGGAAGCTCTCGAGGATCTGCATTGATCTAACACAGTTTAGGAAAATCTGGGTTTTCCAAATTCCATCAGACCAAATTAAAGTATCTCCGATTCCAAGACTCAAAAACCTTTAGTTATGCCCGTAAGGATTGCGAGCTGAGTGTGAAACAATGAGATAAAATACAGATCCTAATTTTTTTTTCCTACTTTGCTTCCTGGTTTCTTGGACTAGAAAACTCAAAAAGTGAAGGTGAGAGCTGAGCTTCTGATTCTGGCAGCTGAGATTATCAGAGAAGGGGTAAGTTTCACAAAACCTTTGGCAAAAAGCAGTGCAGTTAGTTGCAACACTAAATGATTAGTGAGAGAGAGAGAGAAAAGCAGCACCTGCACTAAAGAGATGCTGCTCATGCCCGGCTGGCGACGCGGGACCGGCGTTCCCTGGGGGCTGCCCTGCTTCGGCAGAGACTTTCACCCAGGTGTCACGGAAGAGCTGAGGACTCACCAGTAAAACATGCCCTTAGGGGACCACAGACAGTAAAATTTGGGTTGGTAACTCCACCATCGGGACATGGGTAAGGCTTGTGTAAGGACAGTGCCCGTACTGGACCTTACCTGCCCAGTAAGAGACACTGGGGTTCTCAGTAGTGCTGCACCCCAGTTTCAGAGATACACGAGCTGCCTCCTGCCAGTTTCTCCTTGTGCTGGAAGGTCTCTCTTCACCATCATTCTCTGCCTGTTATTTGACCGTGTTTATCAGGGTTTTCAGACAGACGATGCTGAAGTCAAAATCTCCAGCCTGGTCCCAGAAGGGAACCCGATTCTAGGATTAACCTACAGGCTTAGAAATGAGTTATGAACCCCAGCCCACGGATGAACCCTGCTCTTTGTAAGGCTTTAGGCACAAACTTAGAGACAGGACAAGCTGTCAGCTCCCCCCTGTGTCGCAGGCTGTCAGTTTGAGGGGACATCAGCACGGATTTTTTTTATTGTTACTTATCCCTTCTCTAGCTGCGCAGATTGCTTAAGAGAATGGCACTCTGTGGAGTTTGACCCATGAGCCCTGATAGTGAAAATAATACACTTCTCACCAGAGCCACGGGAGACCGAAAGAGTAACTTCGGGCCATTAGTTTAACTTTGACTATAAATATTCCTTCTCATTCCTTGTGACACCGTTAACAGCTCCGCTGGCAAATCCCGATTCTCTGGCAATATTTAAGCTGCCTGTCAGTTGGCAGAGGCTTGGTGGTGCCCGGCGCAGGGAACAGAATGAGACCCAGCTGAGCGCAGTAAGTTCCCTTTCGCCTTCTACCTCGAGTCGGGGAGCTCCGGTTGGTGCGTGGGTTCGGGGCTGCTGCCAGGCTGCGTTTCAGCCCCGGCGAGCGGTGGTGTCTTTAGGAGGTGGATGGACCTGGGGATGCTTTAAAGAATCCCCTTGAGGAGGCATTTAGAGCGATGATACAGTCCCAACGGGTTACTCGAGACCCACGTGGGCTGTGTCTCTCCCGGGACCATTGATAAAGGACTGGCTTCAGAGGCTTCATTTCAATGCCACGGATGTTCCTTCCTCACAATCTCTGGCGAGGAAAGCGCTGCCGCCTGTGCCAGGCACCGGGGGAGACAGGGCTGTGAGCTGAATTCACAAAAGGGACAAAATTTCCACTGGGCCGTGGCAGAGTTAGGACCTGAAATCAGAGCTACAGAGTCTACTGCATTTTTCCTAATGTCCAGCCTCAGCCCCGGCTCCAGGAGCCACAAGAGGAGCTTTAACCGGGTGCCTGGATTCAGCTCCAGGAATCTCCCCTGGAGTGTATCCTGCATTTCCTTTCTTTACTGATGGGCATGGCAAATGCCTGCAGAGCTCTGCCCCACATCCAAACACAGTTCGGAGGGAAAGATGCAACGCTCTCCTGCATGTGTGGCTGAACCCTGAGTGGGACTGAACATATGTAGCCTATATGTAGCTGTACTGCCGGGGGTCCTGGGATGGGAAGTGTCTCGGGAAGGAAAGAAACAGCAATATCAGAGCTGTGAAAGAGAAAGTAGGAGGTGTTGGAGTGAGGTTAGCAACTTCCCAAGGCTGACATACCAAACCCTATTTTTATTTTCCTAGTTAGAGGTTAAGCATGCCAGTATAAACTCGGCAACAGCCAAGACAAATTGCCTCTTAAAGAGGTAAGATAGCGCTGATCTTCGGTCCTCAGTGCCCTGCATCCTTGCAAGGCAGAAGCTCTCAGGGAATTCAGTGGGATCTGGGGGCTTTCCAAGGCACAGAAAAGGCTCTGCCAAGGTGCTGCAAGACCACGGTCCCATCCTAGTGCTGCCACCCAGAACATTGTCCTTGGCTATTGTGCTGGAGGCTGTTGATGTCTCGGGATACAGCTGTGGGACTGTATCTGCCACCAGGAAACTGCTTATTTATTGCCCAACCTTTTCATAAATACACAAGCCCCACAGCCCTGCTCCAGGCAGAGCCCAAGCGGCAGGACTGGGTGTAGTGGGGACATGGGGCAGGGTTTTCCCTCCTGAATACTGCCCAGCAGGAGAAATCACCGCATCTCCATCACCACGGCACTTGTGACTCCATTCCCTCTCTGCCCCTTCACACACTGGTGCAGGACAGCAGCAAGGTGCACTTCAGACAAGTCTTCAGGCCACGGGTGAGCTCGGGGCAGGTTCCAGTGTGGCTCAACACGTCCACAAAGGGGTGAAGCCGGCGAAGGTTGTGAAACACGCGACTGAAGGACAGGGAGGCTGTTTGGGTCTGTGCCTTGCTGCGCGCCAGGGCGTTCAGAGGAAGAACTTGTTCGACCGCTTGTTGTCAGACCATCCACACCGGGAGCCCCGGGCTGGCGCAGGCCACCCTTCGCCCCACCTTTTTCAGATTTTTGGCAGGGGCGAGCTTATAAATGTTGCCCCAGCAGCGTAGGCAGGAGGATGAGGACCAGCAGACACCTGGCCCCACCGCGCCGGCAACACCGGGGCTGGACCCAGAGCTGAGCCGGCTGCGAGGAACCATCTGGGCTCAGCAGGGTAAGAGAAATAATCCCAAACCTGCTCCATGGCTGCAGTGTGGCAGTGCTTGGGGATGTCTGGTGATGGAGAGCAGCTGCTGCCGAGCCAGGGATGCCCTGCGGTGGGCTCTGCCCCTGCTCTGGCCACACCAGGGCTGCCACTCGCCTCCTGTCCTGCTCTCAAAGTGGGGTTGAGCCTGGGGAAGGAGAGGAGGAGGAAACGAGGAGGAACTGCATTAATTTAGATACCCGGCCAAGCTCCCTGCATGGACTTTCTCCTGCCCCTTCCTCCAAAGGACAGCAGCCTGGCACCACGGGGTGCTCCGGAGGGCTCCAGAGAGCCCTTCCAGGGGTCCCTCAGTGGTTCCACATCTCCTCATCAGGCATTTCTGGACAAGAAAATGAATTTTTATTCCTGTGGGAATGAGAAGGAACTGCATTAATTTAGATACCCAGACAAGCTCTCCTGCCCCTTCCTCCAAAGAGCAGCAGCCTGGCACCACGGGGCACTCCGGAGGGCTCCAGAGAGCCCTTCCAGGGGTCCCTCAGTGGTTCCACATCTCCTCATCAGGCATTTCTGGACAAGAAAATGAATTTTTATTCCTGTGGGAAGCACAAGAGTATCACCCACAGGAAATGCCTCTGTGGGCTTGTGTGCAGAAGGGAGTCCCCGCTCTGGCACCGGCTCTTCCACCGCTTGGTGCCCGTCCCACACTGTCTACTGGTGGTACCTGCTGCTCATCCCCGCTGCCCTGGCTTGCTCCAGCGTGGCAGAGGGTACATCCCCTCAGTGACACACTGCCAGTCTCCATTCCCAGTAAGGGATCAGAGAGGGCAGTGCCTGCCTGCTGGGAAGCCAGCCTTTCTCAGGAGGAGACCCAAGCACTCTCTTCACCCGGGTTCAAGCTCTCACTGTGGTGAAGGAGGGAAAATGCCACCACTGCTGCAGCAGTTGACGTGTCTTCACATCCCAGCTGCTCATCACGGGCACGTTTCTGGCAGCAGCTTCTCACCAAGGCCAGTCCTGCAGTGCTGCTGCCCTGGGACTTGTGGGCTGTCATCACCAGCTGTGCCACATCCCGGTCCTTTCCCCCAGCTATTTCAGCTCTTTTACACCTCCTCTCTAACGTGCCCATTTCTCCACCAGTTAGAAAATTATCCCCTGCAAAGGAAATCCAACCAACCCAACTCTGGCCTGCCTGCTGCCCAGCATCTTCACATCACAGAAAGGGACTCAAGGATGAAGGCAAACGGCAGAGACAAGAGCCTTCTCCACAGCTCTGGCACGAGCAGCACGGCAGCCAGAACCACCGAGCCAATAACCCCTGAATTATTCAACAATCAACACCTTCATGGCGCTGCCACATCCTCTCCTAACCATGCAACCCATTTTTTGACAGATATATGCATCACGATAAAGCAGCACTCCGCCTGCATAAGGAACCATGGAGACCACCAGCAGCACTCCATCCTCGGTCACCCCCTCGTGGGATGTGTTTCCCCAGAAGACACTGGAGTCCATAGACATTGCTGTTCTCGTGCTGTACTTTATATTTGTCCTCGCAGTCGGGCTGTGGGTAAGCAGATACCATTAAAAACTTTCATATGTGCCCTGTTATACTGAAAAATATGGCTGTTTGGGCCTCTCAAATTATTTTACTTTGGTTCAAATCTGGCCACACTTCACTGGATTCAACTGATCAAGTGGAAAGAGAGTTTACAGGTCCTTTTCCTCACTTCAGCCCAGGGAAGTGTCCTCACTGCTCCAAAGGAGAGCTGTTCAGCTCTAGTGCTTGCCAAGGTTTTGAGAACCCTTGTAAGGAAGAGGTCGTCTAAGTACAAAGTATTGCTAATAATAATGTTTTGTTCATCCAGGAAGGAATTGCTGTCCAATAAATCACCTGTGCTTGCATGCAGTGGTCTCGACAGCAGATTCCGTAAATTAAAAATACTGTTTATATATAATTAATGCAGAAGGACATCCTCCTGGCACAGCTTCTGTAATAGGAAAAGCACAATCTGGCTGTTGTAAGGCAGAGATTAATAGTTGCTCCCTGTTAATGTGGTGCACAACTCTCAAGGTGTTGCATGAAACTATCTGAAATCTCTGAAGAACAGAAGTCAATGAGTAATACGTGCAATGCCAAGCATTTCTCCTGGCTGTGCCTAATAATTAGGGAAGTCTGCAGTTCTTGTCCAAAGGTGCTGGTCTTCCTTGTGGATCTGCAGTGATTTAGTTTACTTATCACAGAAAACATTTAATCAGGATGCTGAGATGATAGAAAACCTTGCACAGAGCTCAGAGCATTGGCTGGTCCTCTCTCCCGCGTCTGCTGCTCTCTTGTCCCCCAGGATTTCCCAGCAGCAACTGCAGCTCCTTCAAGAAACCCTTCGCTTTCATCTGATGACAGTAGAGAGTCTCCCGCTGGGGAAATGGCTTGGTGATGCTCTGAGCAGCAACTGAAATGATTGCTAAAACCTGTGTTCTGCTTTTCTGCTTTCCCAGTCCATGTGGAAGACACAGCGCAGCACTGTAAAAGGCTATTTTCTAGCTGGAGGACAGATGGTTTGGTGGCCTGTAAGTATCTTTTATCCTTACACTGCCTGTGCCCCTAGGCTACAGCAAGACTGAAAAGCACTTCCGTCCAAGCAGAACTTACTTCTCTAAACATACACATAAAAAAATTACTTCCATGTTTTGAAAAGACCCAGTTACAATACTGGTGCTTTTTTCCCCATATTTGAGCCTGGGGAAGTGGAGCTGCTGCAGGTCACTTGCCACCAGCCCTGTGCCCCTGCGAGAGGCAGCCCGGGAGCTTGCAAAGCCTGTCCAGCTCTGCAGGCTCTGATCTGGAGATCTCCAGCAGTAACTGGGTGGTCCCCATCCCAGACGCAGTTTTATGTTAAGCCAGTCTGCTCAGTGGGGTGTTTCATTTGGGCTGGTGTGGTGAGTCAGTATGTACTGGTGTGTACTAACACAAGAACCTGACGACCTTACATTTCTACTTGTTACCTCTACCATCAGCCCTGCTCCCCCCAAGGGACAGGACACTGTTTCGGAAGCAGGATGATCCTAAACATGCCCAAAAATGAGTGATAGGCATCAAATGATGAAGGAAGCTGGAGAAAGGTGCCAGAGCCACTGAACATGTAGGCAAAAGAAGAAGATGGCAGAGGCTGACAAGGATTTCCTGTCCTCCATAGTCATGAGTGGGGCAACAGCCTCGCTGTGTCCTCATCAGGCTGAGAACAGCACCTTGTGCCAGGGCCAGATCCAATCTCCTGTCTTCCTCCAGGTGGGTGCATCCCTGTTTGCCAGCAATGTTGGAAGTGGCCACTTCATCGGCCTGGCTGGATCGGGAGCTGCCTCGGGAATCGCCGCAACAGCCTACGAGTGGAACGTGAGTGTGGCACAGTGCTTCTGTGCCTGTCCCCGTGTCAGAGGGCAACTCCAACACCCCCGAGTCACCACGCGAGGGTAGAGGTCTGGCAGAGCCACAGACTCAGATTCCTGCTGCATGAGCTAGAAGTCACCACCAGCTGCTGGGGGTTGGAGGCCCCTGAGGGATAACCCAGTCCCCGTGTCCCCATTGATCTACCTGATCGCAGCCTTGACCAGCATGGCTGATACTCCTCTCCATTTGCTTTGCAGGGGATGTTCTGTGTGTTGGTGCTGGCCTGGCTCTTCCTTCCAATTTACATAGCAGCAGGAGTAAGTAGATGGGATGTTGTGTCTGTCAGTAATTTGCTGGGATTTAAACCACCTGGTTGGCTCCTGGGCTTAACCATCTCCAGCTGCACTGCTGGGCATTGGACACAGTGCACCCAGCTGCTCTGGTGGCCTGGGATAACGGGGACAAGAGCCTGGGAATGGCACTGAGGGTTTGGGTGTTTGGGGGTCAAACTGCTCTTCTGCCCCTGGCAATGGAGTAGGGTTGTTCCATCTCCTAAAGAGATGGACAGAGGCTCTTGTGTCACAGTTTATAGTGAGCCTTACGTCAGACATTATAGCCAAATCAGTGCTCGCTAAGCTGTTGTGGTGGCCTCAGGAGGCAGCTGAGAACCAAATACCAGCAGAGTGTGACTGGCAGGGCTGTTCTGGTCCTCTCCCAGTGCCAGCCACCCACCAGCTCCATGGGTGAGCCCTCTGCAACTGGCAGGAGCGACTGCATACCTCCTTCTCTGACGGAACGTCTCTTGCATAGGTAACCACCATGCCCGAGTACTTGCAAAGACGTTTTGGAGGCAAAAGAATCCAGATGTTCCTGGCGATTCTCTACTTGTTCATCTATATCTTCACCAAAATATCAGTAAGTAGAAAAAAAACCATGGAAACAAACTGAATCAAATTCAGTTTGGAAACGTGCTGATCAGCGAGGCTGAGAAATGCGGCTGCTAGCCCTTCCCTCTACACCCAGAAAAGGGTGTATTATCAAAGCATCTGAGGAAGATAGACTATAGTTGTTTTGAGAATCTACATAAAAAGAATAACTTCTTTTTTTTTCCCCATGAAGGATCTGAACACTTGCTGCAGTAGGAGGGCAAGCCAGGTGTCAATGTCCTGAGCAATAGCCCATTGAAAAGTTGAGTTGTGAGTGGGGATGCATTTGTTGTTAGATTTTGTGTATCTGGCAGCTTCCCCAGTTTCTTCTCTTTGCATATTTGTTGCCTGCGCAAGCACCAACCGCTGTTATGAGCAGGATGAATAAGAACGTAGGAGTTGGTATGTGTTTAGGTGAAAGGAGTTTAGTGATTTATTGCACCTGTTTGATGTAGTGCCTTGAATAAATAACTGAATCAACCCTTGTGCAACACCTCACTAGCTGTTTATTAACCGTGCAGCAGTGCGTGAATCTGTGAAATCAGTCAAGTCCCTGCTGGTGTTTTTCCTGTACGTACAGGGCCAAAGTGGGACGCGCTGTCTGACACACGCCTGCCTGGGTCCCCTCCAAAATGGATGCTAGTCAGGGGGTTCAGGTGGCACTGAGGGGCTAGGCTCAGATTGTCCTCTAGAAAAAAACTAACCATTTGATGCAAATGTCTGATAATACAATTCCTGAGAGAGAACGGATCGTTTGAATGCTTCTATATCTGTCATTTGCCTGTCCTAAAGCTCTCCTAAAATGCAGTATTTTCACGTAGCTGCAGAGCAAGTTGGTCGGGGCTGTGTCCCAGCCCCAAGGCCACGCTTTCTTATTATCTTGCTGTCACCATGTCAGCAGGGAGGAATTCACATTATGGCAAATGGGTGCCGGGGCTGGCAGCAGATCACGAGGGAGGTTTGTACCACGGGTGCGCCGGTCCCCTGGCCAGGAGAGCTCTCCCCATCCAGCTTGCCTCTGCTCTGGGAAAGAGATAACCTCACCCCACCCAAATGCCTTTTTCCTGGAGTGCTGTGCGTGCTACCCCTGTCTCAGCTCCACCATCACCCTCCCTGTCCACCCATGACCAGTGGTAATAAACTCTAAATGCTGAACCAAGGCTGGTCCTGATGCACAGGAGGCAGGAGCTGGGGCTTCAGAGGGATGTGCCATGGGGAGAAGATGCTGTGGGGAGCTGGGGAGTCACACGCAGTTACAAACCAGGCTGGTCCCACTAAAGGAGACAGCTTGGTTAACTAAATGTTCGTGCTCCCTCTCACTACAATCCTCAGTAATATCATTGCAACTGTGATAACTGTCTTTTTCTCTAGGTCGACATGTATGCTGGGGCCCTCTTCATCCAGCAAGCCTTACACTGGGACCTCTATATCGCCGTGGTAGGCTTGCTGGCCATCACAGCCATTTACACTGTGGCGGGTACGTGGCTGAGCTTCAGATCATACCCCATTTCCACCCTCCTTAGTGAGCCAAGGGTGTTGGTGCAACGCACTGTGCATCCTTGTGCACGTCAGAGGAGTCCTTCGACTCCCATACAATCTGGTTTTGCCATCAGTATGGATAATAGGGGGGGGGGAAGCAATTGACAACTTGCCTGTTATAAAAAAAATACCAGGTAAGAGTAAATAAATACCCCTAATAAGGCCCTACCAGATAAGGACGCGTGTCAGTTCTGCTTTAAGGAGAAACTCTGCTCCAGGCATCTGCAGAATACATTTTTCCCCTGGGCTTTTTGGAGGTATGAGTGGATTTACATAACAATGAGCCGTGTAATGCGGAAACATTGTCAGTCTTGGGTGCCCTTTCGGGGTTTATGAGTGGCCAAATGGATAAAAGCCATGCACGGAGTAAGCAGAAAATCCCAAACAAATAAAGGTTGCTCCTTTCCCAGTGTTCATGCCGAGTGATGTTGCTCATAAAGATCCCCCCCTCCTTTTTTTTTTTTTTTTTTTTTTCCTCTTCTCCTCCTTATTCAGCTTGGGCTTTGTTTTGGAGCTTTTCCATGTATTTCCCGTAGAAGTACTTATACTGGACTTTGGCTTTTTAGGGACAAAATGGTGACTCATTATGATCCAAAACATGAGAAATTTCAGCCAAAGAGTCATGCACAGGATTTGGCCGAGCTGCCCCCCCAGCACAGCCAGACACGGGGCTCCGCTTACGCTGCCTGTCAAAAATCTCTGCAAAGTGTGAGATGCTACCACACAACAGACCCAGTTTCCCCCAGTTTGCTGATTCTCTGCTCTCTTAGGTGGCCTGGCAGCTGTGATCTACACAGACGCTCTGCAAACTTTCATCATGCTGATCGGGGCTGTGACTCTCATGGTCTTCAGTGAGTGTTTCCCTGGGGTTTTATTACTAAAACTATGATAGAAGCTTTACCAAGTGCTACAAACAAGCTGGATCATCACAACTGATTACTCAATTGATGTTCTGGGAACTGCTTTCTATATATTCTCCTGTTGGAATACACCCTCATATAAATCATCTTACAGTCGTTCTTTATGTAGTAAAAAAAATTATCAGTACTCCCTGAAAAATCTCTAAAGAAATATGTTCTGAAGCAGCATTACAGGTGAACAAGCACCTTCTCTAGCCAGCAGCTTTAGTGTTATGCTGTTCCCCACCCCAATGTAAGAGTCAATAGCTTCTGATCTTTAAAAGAATACTTGTGGAGGATTACCCATAGCAAACCAGAGACTGAAAATCAGAGTTCTATCCTGGGAAGACTGATAACTGCTTCTCATGACCTATTTTAGGCTTTGTTGAAGTTGGCGGTCTTGAGGGTTTGCAGGCAAAATACTTTGATGCCATTCCCAGCACGCGCAAGGAAAACAGTACCTGTGGCTTGCCAAGAGAAGATGCTTTTCACATTTTCCGAGACCCTATTAACTCCGACCTTCCCTGGCCAGGAGTTTTGGTGGGAATGACCATCCCCTCCCTGTGGTACTGGTGTACAGATCAGGTGGGTTACTGCTTATTTCTCTGCTTAGTTTCAAGAACATGTTACAGGTTGTTTGAATCTGATCATAAACCTAGGGCCTGCAAGGTAGCCTGGACTGGTTTACTATTTCTTATGGGAGTTTAGTAAAATCTGATGGTTCTAGTCCTAAAGATGAAAAATTTGATAGGCACAGCTAAACTTTGGTGATCATTTCAATGTAAAAAGGTGTTAAGAACGTATTTGTGAGTTAATCCCAGTCTATAAAGATGATTATTATTTTTTTTAACTTAAGCCTTTTACTTCTTGTGAACCACCTGTGAATTCAGCTTTCCAGGGCTCTGAATCCCACCCCTCCTAGTGACAAAATCAGAGCAAGATTGGAGCCCTATGCAACCTCCTGAGGTTCCTGTAGTACTCCTCTGTCTAACATATTTTGCTCACGTCACACTCTGTCCTGCTTTGACAGGAGGGCTGCGGGCCTGGCCAGGCTTAGCCATCAGCTCAGGGAAGTCCCCCAAAAAAGAAGAAAAGAAAATTCTAAGCCTGAGTACGATTAGTTAAGGGACAGATTATGCAGCATGGCATACTGCAGAAGCAAGGCTCAGAGCTCATGACACAAGCAGTACCTTTCAGGTCTATGTTTCTGGAACGTACTCAGGATCTGAAGCAAGAATTATAAAGCTACAGTCAAGCTCTGTGTTCACCCTTCTAAGTTTTCAATAGTTTAGAGGAGGATAAAGTATACACATGAACAAAATTGGTGTCATGTCACCTACAGCTACCTCCTCTCTGCTGAGAGCAGACCAAACAGATTTCTTAATTTCTAGGTCATCGTTCAGAGGTCCCTTGCTGCTAAAAGCCTCTCTCATGCCAAAGGAGGCTCTTTGATGACCTCCTACTTGAAAATTTTGCCCCTCTTTATGATGGTAATGCCAGGCATGATCAGCCGGATTCTCTTCCCAGGTAAGTGCTGAGTGAGAGAGCTGTTCCCTCTGTCGCTACTGGTTGTGCCTGCTCTACAGAGCTGGAACAGCCTGTACCAGTAAGTTAAAAGGTTGAAATGCATCAAATGCCCAAAGTATGAAGAAACTTGCTTCCAGTTACAAGTGGAAGAATGCTCATCCTCCTACAGCAGACCCCAGACATATATTGCACAACATGCTACAGCAGTTGGCTGTTACCTGTTCTCACAACAATTGTGCTGCTCTTTCTGAGCTTCCTACCCGCAGCTGCTCCATGATTTGATCAGGCTCTGAGTCCTCTCCTGCACCCAACACGTTACTCCTCCTGCAGTTTAAATCTGAGGCACCTGGAGAAACCCTAATGTACCACCTGGAATGTGGTAAACTGCTCACCAGGTGGGAACGTGTGGATGTGCCTGTCCCTCAGGAGCTGTGCTTTAGTCCTCAAGTGAGCAACATTCCTAGAAAAGAATTAGACACGTAGGGCAGGTCAGCTACCTATACAAAAAAATAAAAGGAAAAAAAAGAAAAACAGGGAAGCTCAGTGCTGCCCGTACCTCGCTGTGTTGGGATACTCCTCTGTCATTTGCTGAAAACTTTCCAAGCTTTCCAATATTTCACTTAGGAAGCAGTTTACAACATTCAGTAGACTAACTCGGTTAGATATATTGGATTATTGTGGCTATGGAATACTGCTTCTCACTCCCTCTTGCTTATTTTAGATCTGGTGGCTTGTGCAGATGCGGAAATTTGCCGAAAAATTTGTGGCAACCCGTCTGGCTGTTCTGATATTGCTTATCCTAAGCTGGTCATAGAACTTCTGCCCGTAGGTAAGGAGCTTGGTAGTGGTGCTGGCACTGATGGGTACGGTACACACCAGCCGAAAGACACCTGTGAGAGAAGTTCAGAGAAGAACATACCCTGCAACTTGGGCTTGGTGAGACAGTGGCAAGGAACAGAATGCAACAGGAGAGATGGGTGATGATCCAGTATCCAGAGGTCTAATTCAGTCAAATTTGGATAAGAGATAAAGCGCAGATGCTTAACAATGAGAATCAACTGTTAATACTTCCCTATCACTGCCATTTTAAAACTGGGGCTAAAAACATTTTTAAAAGTCTGTTCTAGTCCAAAGAATAATTCAAGGACATCCTACAGTGGGATTACTGGGTATTGCTCAGGGCAGCTGTACTTCTTTTCCCAGGACTCAGGGGCCTGATGATGTCAGTGATGATAGCTGCTCTCATGTCCTCCCTGACTTCCATCTTTAATAGTGCCAGCACCATTTTCACCATGGACCTCTGGAAACACTTCCGTCCTCGTTGCTCTGAGTGGGAACTCATGATCGTTGGCAGGTAAGGAAAAATAGGACATGTATATTATAGCAGAGCCTGAGCACTAGAGACACATCTCAGCATACCCTGCTGCCCCTGAACAGATGTAGTGTCTTCATGTTGCAGAGGTTTGCTGCAGGACTAGAGTGGGAGCCTTATGGTTAAGAGGGATCTCAGTAGGAGTCTTGCACTCTGAGCAACTGGAAAAAGAATGGTCTGAGTTAATAGTAATGGCATCTTTTCTTGCACAGGGTCTTTGTGTTGCTGCTCACTGTGGTCTCCATCCTGTGGATCCCACTGGTCCAGGCTGGCCAGGGAGGGCAGCTCTTTATTTACATCCAGTCGATCAGCTCCTACCTGCAGCCCCCCGTGGCAATGGTGTTCATACTGGGTTGCTTCTGGAAAAGAACAAATGAAAAGGTAACAGCTGGCCTCACGAGAGTCCTGCAGTTCAGACCACCAGCCTCTTGTAGTGTTTGGGAGAATGAATGCACCCAGACCCCTGCAAAACCCGAGCAACCATTGCCCACACAGGAGGGAACAATTCCCGCTGTTTTTCAAAGACTCCACTGGCATTTCAGAAGGAGTGAGATGGCTGCATCACTCTGTTGCAGGGTGTCCTTCCCAAATCCTGAATCCTGTTAGGGGCTTATTAGCCATCATCTTGTTTATTACATGGACTTGTATTATCTGCATTGGGGCGGGGGGAGGCTACAGGAGGCATAATGAGCCCAGAGAGTGAAGGAACCAGACCAACTGCCATCAGGAGTCCTAAACTCCAGTTTCTCCACAAAGTCTGGTGCTGGGTAAAGGGTAAAGTCTTCCCAAACCGGCCTTTGGTTATGCCGAGTGCAGTTCTTGGCTCCCGAGGATAAAGGCAACCATTGGGATAAAAATATCACTCTTCAAAGTATTCTGGCATAAGACATTATCCTTCCCTTCCACACCAAAATTAATGAACCACTTGACCCCACAGAGGAGAGGCACCAGGCTACTGTAACAGCACCTGTAGACCTTGACAGCAAGAGCAGAAAAGGGAGGGAAAAATAGCTCACCAAAAAAAAAACCAGCAAGGAGAAAGCCTAGCCAGCTTGTAGCCTGGGAATGTGGCCCTGGGTGGATGTTTGCTTCTTGCTCCAATAAAGAATATTCCTTCCTGTCCCAGGGTGCGTTCTGGGGCCTGGTGATCGGGCTGCTGCTGGGCGTCATTCGGCTGGTGCTGGACTTCATCTACCCAGAGCCCCAGTGCGGCGAGACCGACCTCCGCCCAGGCGTGGTGAAGTACATGCACTACCTCTACTTCTCCATGGTCCTGGCCGCCATCTCCACGCTCACCGTGCTGGTCGTCAGCCTGCTCACAGAACCCCCCTCGGAAGAAATGGTGCGTCACCCCTTCAGATTTCTTTCCTTACTTGTAAATGGTTTCCAGGATGCCCCACTCTACATCCATGGGAATAACGTGGGGATCAATAATCTGGAAATGGAAGTTTCCATTCTTTCTTTATTTATGATCACACTTGCGATACCCTGTAACAGTAGTCCCTCCTCTGCTCCAGCGCCCTGCTGCCATTTAAGATTTTGGTCCCATAAATCCACAGTCCCACCCTGGAAACTGGTCAACAGTAGATGCTACAAAGAGTTGTTCTTAAATTCAAACGTGTGTGTTTAATCCATGACAAATTAGCTTTTTCCCTCTATTTTTCCAAGAAATTCCAGCTTCTGGGTCATCTTTATCAACTCTCTTACTAATTTAGTGAGGAACCATTTTTACTCGCAGAAAAGAAAAATCAAGGGCAGAGAGCACACTTCCTCTGGAACAGGTTTGTGCCAGTTTGACTATTTTCAATAGATATGCTGAGGCTACAGAAAAACGTTAATAGCAGAAAGAAGGGCCAGAAGGGACCTTCAGAAATCATACAGCCAACGCATCCTCGCGCTTCAAGACAGGACTAACCTGATGTATTTCTGAAAGACCTGATGAACTTACTCTTAAAAGCCTCCAGAGAGGGAGAATGCCTAGGGAGGTGTGTGATCAGTTTGAGAGCTCACCTGACCTACCAGTAGCAGTTTTTCCTCATCTCCAATCTGAATCCTTCCAGCTTCATGTTGTGCTCATCCCTTTCTGTCCGCCCTATCGTTGATGCTGAGAACATTCCTCTTTAATGAGTCTTTTACATATTTGAAGAAATTTTATCATATTTCCCACCTGTCTTCTCTCCACAATTCCAGTTCTTTGAATCATTCCTCCCTGGCCACAGTTTCCATTCTTTTGCTCCCTTCACTGACCCGCTCTCAGTCTGCATCCAGTGCTGGTCCTGTGCAGAAATGCCTCCTCCTCAGTAACAGAGAGCGAAGAATGCCATCTGTACCAACAGCTATCGCGTTCCAGACGAAACCAGACCCAACGTGCCGGTGGTAGCCATCGCTTCTGTAGTCACCAGCTGAGCCCTGGGCTGTTCACCTGCTCCAACAGAGCAGGAGAACAGATTTCAGCCCTTCTAAGTATTCTCTCTGCAGGCTGCTCTACTGCTAAGGTAGTCCTTTAAACAATCATGAAAGCAGTTTTCTTTAACACCGCTCTTCATGCCATCAGATAAGTCGGCTTACCTGGTTCACACGTGGGGATCCACCAGTCAAGAAAGACCTAGCAGTCAGCCCTTCCCCTGATGCTGCAAAAGGAGTGTGTGAAGCTGAGCGTCCAGCTCTCCAGATTGATATAAGCATTGCTTCTGAAAATAGTTCAAATGATAATAAATGTAAGTGCTGCAACATCGTATTCAGTAATACCTACACCTAACAACCCTAGGCATTATGTAGAGCCTTTGAAGACAAGAAACGTTAAAACTACTTCCTCTGGATTTCTGTAACTTCAGGGCATGCTAAAAGGTTTTTACCTGGCAGTGTTACCTAAGCAGAAGTTTAGTTTCTTTTCCATCTCTTGATGGCATTAGATATGCTTGAAATCAAGAAGGAGCTGGATGGGATACAGAAAGCCATGCCCATTATCCTGCACTAGCGACTGGTGCTGCTTGCACCTGCTGCAAGGAGAACTGGTTGGAAAAGGGGAGGGTGGAGGAAAAGCACAATTATTTTCATGAAATTCCATTTCTGTTTTTCAGTGATGTTTTCTGATCGACTCTAGCAGCAGGGAGAACCCAGAGCCCTGGGCGGAGTTCTTGACAGATCAGTGAAGGAGGATTTACATTTTTTAAAACTTGTACTTGTCGGTATTAGGTACAAACACACATAGCAACTCATTCTGCATTTTCCAGCGATGATTATCATCACTTGTTTTTGCCAGGCTTGGGACACTGTTTATGTAACTGTGCAGCTTTTGCTATGTATTCCTTTGATCTATAAAAAGCTGTTGAAAACCTCAGTAAGTTAATGAATTATGGTGCAGATCTCCCAGCTGCTGGGAAGTCTCACGTTCGTTGTGCATGAGCTCTGTCTTCCCAGCAGTTAGTCATGTATGCCCTAACCCACACCCGAGCTGGGAAAATTCAATTTACACGTGTGTGGCATGGAGTAACCCTAAATGGACTAGAGCATGCTCTTGCAAGAGGAAGCTGATGGGCACCGAGCAGCTACAGCTGAGCTTTTAGGTTTGGTCTACTGTCACTCCTTATTAAATGTTGGGAACAGCAGAACTTGAGCTCAGACCTCCAGGGAGGAATTAAATTGATACTAGAGTCCCCAACAGATGCTAATTGAAGGGATTCCTTAACCTCAGTGTAGCTAGTGTATTCATTTAAAGAATGCTGGTGCATTTTTGCATCAAAACCCTTTGTCCAGGACCACACTGATACATTCCTGGGATGTGTTTTGTTGGTGGGATTCATACCTCACTATCGACTGTCTTCTTAGGTACAACTAAAGCCAAAGGGAACTCGAAGGTGGTGACCGTGCTCCTGTGGCTCTGCGGGATGGAGCGCAAACAGGAAAACGCCGAGAACGTGGCGCCGACTAAACCCGAGCCGCTTCCCATGGCTTCCCTGGAGGAGAAACCGCTGATCAAACACGTCCTGAACATCAACTTGCTATTATGTATATGTGCCGGGCTCTTCCTCTGGGCCTACTTCGCGTAGCAGCCGGCTATTTGATTCCAGAAGACATCGACTAATTTTTAATTGGTGTAAATAATAATAACTAGCAGAGGGTTAATGTAATTCATAATGCTTTCTAAATTTTATTTCTTTATTTAAGAAGGCAGACCCCTCCTCTCTAATCCTTTCCTTATTTCTAATGGGGGCCTGGCGGTGCAAGGTGCTGAGCGCCAGGCACCATGTCCGTCAGACCCCAACACGGGGTGCGAGGAGAGCTAAGGAAGGCAGTTAGGCAGAAGAGGTTTGTTTGGTTATTTTAAATATTTAATTATGCTCTTTGGGGTCAGAGCACTGCCTGGAATTCAGGAAGTCTAGATTTTCTTCCTATTTATGCCTCTGTAACCAGCTTCAAGCACTTGTTTCCCTTTCCCATCGGCTCCTCTACCCCGGAGGGCTGAGTGCCCCAAGGGAGGAGAGCCCACCCCTGTGCCTGGGCTCTGTGGGTCTGGCTTCCTCCATCAGCACAGCGGCTCAGAACCCCCCGTGCAATTAGCACTGACATTTCTGCGAGTTTGTGCTGAATTCATGTAGCTCTGGCAGCCTCCCAGCGCTACAGCCTGCGTTACAGCCTGCCCTGGTGGGGCTGACACTGACCAACACCAACACCCAGACTGGAAAACTGCCTCAAAAACATCACCAGGGACACCTGAAGGAGCTAACCCAGCCCAGATCCACCACGTGTTGGCAGCACAAAGCCCGGTGGCAACACAAGGCCTGGTGGCACCCCCTCAAGCCTCCCGGGGCCATTCTACCAGCGCTTCCATGGCACGAAGACCCTCGGCCGGGACCAAGGACCACCACCAGCCACCCCCAGGGCAGGGTTGGCGGTGTGATTCAGCCTGTCCCCGTCACCGGGGCTTTTGTGTAACTAAAGATAAAGCTTTATTAAAGAGCGAGAGCTGATCCCTGCCTGCCTGGAGTGTGTGGGGATGGGCGACGGGGGGGGGTGTGTGGTTTGCCCGAGGCCTCGGGCCCAGCGCGGCCCCTCGCGGCCTCCACCGGCCCCTCACGGGCTCCAGGCCCCGCCGGCCATGTCGGGGCCGTCGGACTCGCCGGAGCCGCCGCAGCTCGAGCGGCGGAGCCTGCTGGCCGTGTGGCGGGAGCGGCGGAACCGCGCCGCAGAGGTGGGACGGCGGCGGGGGCCGGGCCGGGGCTCCTCGCTCAGGGCCGGGCGGTGCGAGCCGGCCCGGCCTCGGGTCTCCTCTCTTCCCCGCAGGGCCGGTTCCCGCTCCACAGGCTGCTGGTGGTGGCCCGGCCGGGCGAGGGGGCGGCGGCGGAGGAGGTGGCAGGTGGGTGGCCCAGCGGGGAGGGGACAGTCGCCCCCCGTAGCCCCACTCGCCCATGGCCCCCAGCACGGCGGGGCTGCACGGCCGCGTTCCTGCTGGGCCCTGGGGGGCGGGGAACCCCACCTGCTGTGCTGTCCCGTCATAAAATTTCTTAAACGCATTAAATATTGCATGGTTATTGCAAATACCACCTACAAAAGCTTACGGCAGGGCTTGGGCACGGTGTAACATCATGGGCACTATGGAGCAGTGATACATAGAAGCCTCGGAGTAGCCCATAAAATAAGAAAAGACTATTTTGTTAAACCATATAAAGAGAACTGTCACTTGGGAATCCCTCCTAAGCCGATAAAACACAAGTATTAGAAACCCTGAGGGGGAGAGAGGCTTTCAAATCAGATATATTGTTTTTGCGACCAACTTTAAGTATGACTCTCTCAGGCAACTCATGTATACCAAATGCTTTGATGAGCTGATACAATAAGACAATTGGTTTTTTAAACACCTCTATCAGCTGCTGCCAATGTCCAGCAGGGGCAAGGATTCAGCTGCACATGCAAAGCTCCCTGAAGTGCTCTACATTTGTATCTACAAAGATGTATTTAGACATTTTTAGAGGAAACAAATGCTAATAGGAATTTGAGACATCGGCTACTGAAATTTTGCAGGTTTTGGTGCAGTTTTAGGAGCTAACGTGAATTGCACTGGTGCACGTCAAGAAGAGATTCCCATAGAAGCAGTGCTTTCATGTTTCTTCTAAATAATAAAATCCTGATCTGTGACTCTGTTGTCTGTGGGAGCAGAGAGAACACAGACCACACACAACGCTAATCTGCAGCAACTGTTGGTATAAGCTGACAAACTGCCAGTTTTTCTTTTGCAACAAGGTCATCACAGAGGACTGTTTGAAAACGCATTAGAAGACCACTCAGGAGAACGTGTCTCGGGTCTGCTACTGCTCTGTCCCAGCTACATTTGTCACGTATTAGAGGTAAGTTACATAAATTCCTAGTGGGATCAAGTAACCTCGATTCATCTTTGTACAAATTTGGCTTCTAAGATCCAGTGAACTACAAATATAGAACCATCTCTCCATACATAGGCTCAAAGACCTGAATAACACAGTGGTGGGTTCGGTAGCTTACCTCTGGGATTTGCTCCACCCAGTGCTTCAGATAACTGCCCCAGAACATTATGCTGACAGAATTAGACATGTTCTGTCAGACGTAACAGGAACAACCTGCATTGTCCTCAGCACTCGTGACTCAATGGGAAAGCCCATGTGGGGCAGCTGATAAATTATATTTAGATTCACAAATTAATTTGCAATACACAATTCTGTAACATCTTCTACCCTTTCCTTTGCAGTCTTGCAGTAGCACGATCCATCTCGTCATCCAAGATTTAGCTTCTCGAATTATTTTTAGATTCACAAATTAATTTGCAATATGCAATTCTGTAACATCTCTACCCTTTCCTTTGCAGTCTTGTAGTAGCACAATCCATCTCGTCATCCAAGATTTAGCTTCTCTCCAAAATCAAGGTCCTAAGTAAGTGTTTCATATCACTTAGATGAAACAAAATTTTAGCAGAAGTGGTAGAATACTTCCTCAAGGTTAAACTGAACATTAGTTATGATTATATCAAGCTTTTATTCTCCCACTCATTACCTGTTGACTGCAGAGGAGCTGACATTTTCCAGCTAACACAACATATTTTTTTCTGGATGCATCCCAGAAAATTTCCATAAAACATGCACTTTAAATAAATAATGTTCTGCTGCTGCTTCTTTTGGAATTTCTGCTAATACTGTCTGTATCAGCAGCTGCCCAGCTGCCAGCAGGCTCTCACCCAGCCCTCTGCATTGGAGTCCGTCTTCAAGATGCTGAGACTCCAACCGTCAACAGCCTTCACAGGTTTCAGAAAATAGGAAAAGCCCTTCCTTAGGAATCTGCTGTATGATTTCTGTACCCTGCTTTGTAGAAGTATTTACTGGAATTTCAAAGATTACCTTTAGAGTATTAGTCTCTGCTGTCCAGGCTGCTATTTGTCCTTGCAACACTACCCAGTCAGCCCAGCAGAGTTCAGGCAATTACTGTCTTCAGCTTAACCTGGGTGTTTCTCTAGAGCCCCATATTAATTTACTGAAATCCAGGTTCACAAAAGCTGCATAGAATTCCTATCAAAGCAAGCTACCATCACACTCCTGCATTTGCTTATTAAATCCCTGCTGCTCTTTTGCTTGTTTCTTACCCTTACATCCAACAAGTCTGCTCAAGACCCTTACGCAGACATCAGAGTACAACTGGGAAACATTTCTGCTGGCTGGGGCGGGAGGGATGCACTGTGCTGTGCATACAGTGCTCTAGCACAGCTCTAGGAATGCAAACAACTCACCATGTAGTTTATAAAAACTTGACCAGCTGATAAAAACTCCTTGCTGTACTTTGGGATGGAATTCACTCTCTTTCCACGCAGTGCTTTACTCCAGGAAATTAAAGTTTTAGTGGTGGCACACAACATCCCCACCAGACTGTTCCCAGACTGGTATGTGGCAATAGCGACGTCTCCCGTGCCATCTCCACAAGGCTCGACGCAGTCAGATTCTACAGCAGAGGTGGTGGCAGAGTGTCTTACCCTCCTACTCAAGCTGGCAGCCTACATCCAGAGTCTGGAGGTAAAATAACTGGGCTGTAAGAAATTTAGCTAGTTTTCCCCCAGTAATCCCTCCAATCCACACCAGCAGCTACACTTGTCTTTCAAGTGGAGTTTACAAGCACATACACCTGAGAGGACTCTAGAAGCAGAATTAAAAGCATTACAAAACCTCATTATTTTATTCCAAGTTTCTTTCTAGGCCTCTGTAGGGCTATTTCATAGAGCCATTTGAACCAATCAACTGCACCAGCAGAGTTTAAAGCCAGCTGAAAGTCACTCATGAAGCTGGTACCTGACATCACCTCTTGCCCCTGCCCATCGCTGGGCTCTCTTGGGAGCAGAGGATACAGTTGTGTTTGGCAAACACAGGTGTAACTTCAGCTCTGCTGTTTGGGCAAATTTCCTCAACTTTATCTATGTCATAGCCCTGTGCTCTTACTGTTGCTGTTTATTATCAAGGATGACAGCGAGGATGCCGATGAGAGTGTACACACTCTTGAACCCGAGCTGCTAATCCCAGCAGAGACAATTAACTATTTGCACAATGCTGAAGAATGTACAAGTCCAGAAGATTTTCTGAGAATTTATTTAAGTCCTTCGCAGCCTGTCCTGGATTCAGGTACCCTGCATGCAGTTTGAGACATTAAATTTAGTAACAGAACTAGAATTTTTGGCTTGTAACACAGAATTTTGAGCTACAAGTTTGTTATAGTGCTACTGTAGAGACAGGGGAAAGCAGGACTGCACCCACTGACAGATCATCTTCCCTGTCAAGAGATGTCTGAACAGGAAACAACTGGGCAGCCAATGGGATTTCAAACTGGGGCATCAACAAGACAGCAACTAAAATATGTTTATCATGATGCCAAGTGCAACGTATCTCATCAAGATCTTTATGAAATACAGTTTTATTCTGCAGTTAAGCTTGAAGCCTAGTTTAATAACTTCAGTAAAACATATCCTGGAGTACTAAGGAATTTATAGTTTAAGTAAACTAATCCAACTAGTTATATGAATGTTACCTCAATTGACTGGTTTCCTCTCCCTCCCTCTCCTTCGCAGAAACTGTATGGCCTGTTCCATCTCATTTCTCTGTGTGATCCAGGCTGTATCCAGCATTTCTCTTTGCAGCCAGGCTCACTTGTGTTTAACATGAATCTACATGTAAAGGACAGATACTCACTCCCAGTACGCTCCTGCTACAGGCCTTAAAAGAAGAGCACACTGAGCAGATGGCCATCTCAAGCCCAGGGAATGACTGTGTAACCTTCAGTGTCCATTGGAAGTAACGTTACTCACAAACTTGAATAAAGATGCCTTGAGTTGACAAAAGACAATCTTTAATTTTATAAATGTTCACCCAACTGACGAATCCAAACAGCTGTTTCAGAGTTCTTTCAAAATTCAACCTTTTTCAATGAAAGCACAAAAACCATTTCCACAGTTTCATCTTGAAATAGTTCCAAGTTTCACATAAACAAAAGCAGGCTTGGTTAATACAAATAACTAAGAAATAAGTATTAAGTACTGATCATTAAAGTAGCAATGAAATGATTAAAGATACAGTAAGTTTCCTTCTACAGTATGACAGTCCTTCAAGGCACTAGAATACATCCACAGTTTTGACAAGGTAACTGATAACCAGCAGTCACCACCAGCACTCGGGCATTTTTTGGTTCATGTTTTAAAAAGAATCTGCAGCAAATCAGTGAGGGAATGTCTCTTGCAAGGCATCTCCTTGTAATGTCTAAAAACTAGAAATAAAAGTCTAACCGTGACATTAAAAAGATTATTTCCATAATACATGCACTTTAAATAACTAATGTTCTGCTTCTTATTCTTTTGGAATTTCTGCTAATACCATCTGCATTAGCAGCAATTATGCTTCCTATGCAAGTTTCTGCAGTAATTAATTCCTTCCATCCAAGATTTTGAAAACCATTGTTGAGACACAGATCATTAAACTTCTTCTGAATGGCTAAATCACTTCCTCCGTGATGCACACGTCAAACCTCTACACAGTTTTGCGCCATATCGTCAAAAGAAGCTTTTCACTGTTAGGTCTGTTAGTTTTCCCACCAGGAGAGGAACCTTTACAAAGTCTGGGAGTTTCCGTTACAGAGCGGTGCTTTCCGTGTCATTGTCAATATCGAGCATGAGATGGTTGTGCAGTTCTTTGCTCGCTGTCTCTGTAGGGAGCTCTGGAGAAGGGTTTTGAAGTGGTTCTTGAATACTGGAATTATTGTCTGCACAAAAAATGGAACAGCAAGTTTAGCAGCCGGGACAGTGACATCTCGTTCATTAGTGTATTTCTGATGCATTTCCTTAGAAAGAAAAGGGAAAGGAAAGATCAACAAAGGCTTTTCCAACAGAGGGCTGGCACATGTGCACGTGGACACATGGAACACAAAAAGGCTAAGCCAAACTAAACTACTTGTGTTTGAATTGCTTCTCCCAAATACCTTTTTAGTGATGTACACAATAAAGAAAAACATTTCTTTCCAAAGAATAAAAGACTCCAAGTATGATTTAGTATCGGATTCCTTAATGCCCCTTATGAGTGATACTTTCTCCAGACGTTCACATCAAAACAGAACGGTCACTCAGCAAAAAAATCTGGCACCTAAATCATCAGCCACGTAACCACCACCTACAACTTCTGGAAGCAACAGGAACACGTATGGTGTCAAAAGGAGGCATTGTCACAAGAAGAGGAAGAAATTATTTAAACCAAATGCAGGTTAAACCCCTTTTTTGTGTATAACGGGGAGCACTTTGTTCTTTGCCCTTGTTCTTCCAAGGCCAGGATAATTTTGTTCGAGCCTAGGTATCCAAGAAGGACCTCAAAAATGTTGTATTTCTGGTGACTGCCTGCACTGGTAGGTAGAAGACTAGAAAAATCCATAACAGTGCAAAAAACATAATTGAAAAATTAAGTCAGTATTTTAGAAAGCTAATTTATAATAAGCCACAACATCACTTACTGCAATCCAGCAGCTGTTCCACGTAGAAACTCATTTAGATCAGTTGAATCAATAAAGAATCTAAATAAACACCTTACTTTTAAACACAGGTGGCATAGACAGGCAACCTATAAAAACCTTGACTCATATCTTGAACTTGAAGCCTTAAATTTAGGCCACAAATTACTTCATAGATGTTCAAGGTGAAAGTTTCTGAGGTAAATGACAGGGAAGAGGCGAAAGCAGAGACAGAGCTGAAGTCAGAGTGGAGCCTCCCCTGCACCCCTCTTATTGCTGCAACCTTCCCAAGGCCGTGATTCCAGAATTTATGTTTTCCTGTGAGGTATGAAGTTTTCTCCCAAGTCTCGTACCAGAATCTTGAGGAGCACCACATTTGGCTAAATTTCAGCAGTAAATGAAATCAAGCCAGAAGCTCAGAACAAACCATTAATACTGTTATGATTCATTAAAACACCATCATCTTGGAGGAATCTTTTAAATAGATTTCTCTCTGCAGCCCCCATTTGCCATTTTGAATTCAGTGTTCTGCATACGGGGCTGTACCCAGTGAAAAACGCCTTGTGGCACCTAGAACATGGTCACTGTTCAATAGACCTTTGGTAGCAATGAAGAAATAATTACTGGGGCTACTTTAAACCCCAACTTTTTCACTGAACTTCACATTCATGTGTTTTAAAGAAGTCCTCAATTCACAAAACCAAGTTTCATAACAGCAGGAGCTCTCCTTTATCCCCACTATACTGTATAGCTGCTGTTTCTACAACAGATGAAAATTTAAGTCCTTTTAAAGTCAGTTAATTTAAACTTTAGGGTTTTTTTTTAGTCATTTTTACTACTGTTAACAGAAGCAACATAACACAGAAGAATAAACTTCAATTGTATGAGTTCCCAAATTCTTCTTGTGTATTTCTCTTACTCAAAATGTTCCACACTGAGCTCGACCCCAGAAGAGATGAGCACAGAACCAGGCGGCAGAGGCACCGCGCTCTCCCTGATGGCTAACAGGGGCCACTGTTACCTTTGAACTGTCACTTAAATCAGGGTTCAAAAGGTGTACTTCCAGTTCGGATGCCAGCATGGAAGTCCCCCCCTATCACGACTGCGTATGGAAGGACGAATCGGAAAAGGAGGGAACTGAAAGCGTGAGGTGACACAGGAAAGGAGCATTTGTGACAAACAACAGTTCAAGCTACTTCAAATACAAACTGAAACTCTGTATAAAACACATGGATTTCTAGATAGGATTTTCTGTACGAGGAAGAAATACAATGTGAAACTGGCCAGTCAAAACATGAACAACTTGACACATTCTATTCTCTGATACTTTTAGTACGTTAATGTCAGAGCGAGCATCCAACAGCCATTCTTTTTGCATGCCAGGCTAACGGTAGTGCAAGCAAGCGGTGTTATTCGTGACGGGTTAGTAGTGGGCGTTAGCACACACATGATTATGAATTAGCAACATTTTTGGCCAATCATATGCCTTTTCCTTACCATTGAACTTTCCCATACAGTTCCTACTGAATGCAGGTCAAACATCTAGATTATTTAATAAAATTTTTGATTAGAATATTCTTTTCTAGGGCTTATTACTTTAATACCATAAATAGAATTTGAGGCATTACTGAAGTCCAGTACATGGACAAAGGAATTCAACAGTATCCTGAAAATAATTCAGAATTCCTGTTCTGATATTATGAAATTTGCTGGCAACTTAATTTTGGCTTCCATTCTTCCCATCTGTCTTCCCTTGCTTCACTGTTTAAGGCTGAAATTAAAACCAGCTATTTCACATTGTGAATTAGATAAGTCAGTCTATAATAAGTGCTTATATGTGCACGTGTAAATGTTAGAGCAGATCCTCTTATGTAATATGCAGTGGTGTTAATTCAGAACAAATATTAATCCTTTAAAAAAGCTAAATGTGGAAAAGGTGGATGATCCTGTACTGAGTGTTCTGCTGCAGCTAAGCCTGAAAAGCAATTCAACCTTCCCCAGGTGTTTGGTGGTTTGGTTTTTTTTTGTGAAACAGACTAGATTTTCTAGGTTCCTTTCTCAGTTTTGCTGGAGTCCTTCAGCAGCAGCTTTCTTTACTGCCTTTCCTGCACAGCAGCTTTCATACTGCTGTTTACTGTGCACAACTCACATGGCCAATTTGCTGCAGTTTGCACTTAAAAGGAATATTAAGTCTCTCCAGTTCTAACAGTTTAATTTCAATTGTTGATTTCAATATTTTTGTATATTTATCCAGACTACAGGGCAGTTTTGTACCTTGTGCCTGTAAATCAGCTGAAATGGAGTCAGCAGTAAGTTGTAATTCAGAGTTCATACCCAGCCTCTCCCCTGGGACAGATGCTTCGTTTGTATAACCTCAACTCCCCCACTAACGAAGCAGCCCCCCTGCATAGCAGCTGGGTATTATTTAGAATTCAAGTATTTCTCCAGCTACATTGGGGTAAAACAAATCCTGCTTGTCATTAAAGCAATCTCCTCAGAACCAGAAAAATGCCAAAATGAAAACAAACATGGTCAACTACTGGGGCTACTTTAAACCCCAACTTTTTCACTGAACTTCACATTCATGTGTTTTAAAGAAGTCCTCAATTCACAAAACCAAGTTTCATAACAGCAGGAGCTCTCCTTTATCCCCACTATACTGTATAGCTGCTGTTTCTACAACAGATGAAAATTTAAGTCCTTTTAAAGTCAGTTAATTTAAACTTTAGGGTTTTTTTTTAGTCATTTTTACTACTGTTAACAGAAGCAACATAACACAGAAGAATAAACTTCAATTGTATGAGTTCCCAAATTCTTCTTGTGTATTTCTCTTACTCAAAATGTTCCACACTGAGCTCGACCCCAGAAGAGACGAGCACAGAACCAGGCGGCAGAGGCACCGCGCTCTCCCTGATGGCTAACAGGGGCCACTGTTACCTTTGAACTGTCACTTAAATCAGGGTTCAAAAGGTGTACTTCCAGTTCGGATGCCAGCATGGAAGTCCCCCCCTATCACGACTGCGTATGGAAGGACGAATCGGAAAAGGAGGGAACTGAAAGCGTGAGGTGACACAGGAAAGGAGCATTTGTGACAAACAACAGTTCAAGCTACTTCAAATACAAACTGAAACTCTGTATAAAACACATGGATTTCTAGATAGGATTTTCTGTACGAGGAAGAAATACAATGTGAAACTGGCCAGTCAAAACATGAACAACTTGACACATTCTATTCTCTGATACTTTTAGTACGTTAATGTCAGAGCGAGCATCCAACAGCCATTCTTTTTGCATGCCAGGCTAACGGTAGTGCAAGCAAGCGGTGTTATTCGTGACGGGTTAGTAGTGGGCGTTAGCACACACATGATTATGAATTAGCAACATTTTTGGCCAATCATATGCCTTTTCCTTACCATTGAACTTTCCCATACAGTTCCTACTGAATGCAGGTCAAACATCTAGATTATTTAATAAAATTTTTGATTAGAATATTCTTTTCTAGGGCTTATTACTTTAATACCATAAATAGAATTTGAGGCATTACTGAAGTCCAGTACATGGACAAAGGAATTCAACAGTATCCTGAAAATAATTCAGAATTCCTGTTCTGATATTATGAAATTTGCTGGCAACTTAATTTTGGCTTCCATTCTTCCCATCTGTCTTCCCTTGCTTCACTGTTTAAGGCTGAAATTAAAACCAGCTATTTCACATTGTGAATTAGATAAGTCAGTCTATAATAAGTGCTTATATGTGCACGTGTAAATGTTAGAGCAGATCCTCTTATGTAATATGCAGTGGTGTTAATTCAGAACAAATATTAATCCTTTAAAAAAGCTAAATGTGGAAAAGGTGGATGATCCTGTACTGAGTGTTCTGCTGCAGCTAAGCCTGAAAAGCAATTCAACCTTCCCCAGGTGTTTGGTGGTTTGTTTTTTTTTTGTGAAACAGACTAGATTTTCTAGGTTCCTTTCTCAGTTTTGCTGGAGTCCTTCAGCAGCAGCTTTCTTTACTGCCTTTCCTGCACAGCAGCTTTCATACTGCTGTTTACTGTGCACAACTCACATGGCCAATTTGCTGCAGTTTGCACTTAAAAGGAATATTAAGTCTCTCCAGTTCTAACAGTTTAATTTCAATTGTTGATTTCAATATTTTTGTATATTTATCCAGACTACAGGGCAGTTTTGTACCTTGTGCCTGTAAATCAGCTGAAATGGAGTCAGCAGTAAGTTGTAATTCAGAGTTCATACCCAGCCTCTCCCCTGGGACAGATGCTTCGTTTGTATAACCTCAACTCCCCCACTAACGAAGCAGCCCCCCTGCATAGCAGCTGGGTATTATTTAGAATTCAAGTATTTCTCCAGCTACATTGGGGTAAAACAAATCCTGCTTGTCATTAAAGCAATCTCCTCAGAACCAGAAAAATGCCAAAATGAAAACAAACATGGTCAACTTCGAAATTAAGGTTAAGTCTTTCCATGAAGTTTGACTCATCAGCACTGTTCCCATTCTTAACTTATTTGTAAGTGCCGTAAAGATCCAGGTCTCAGGCTTATTTCTGAATTCAGTTTTCAAATAAATTGCCCTTGTATTTTACAGATACTGACAAAAAGAATAGAAGTACAATCAGGAAAAGTCTGTTATTTCAAAAAGCGAAGCTACTTTTTAGTTGCTTAAGCAGCTTGTTTACTGCTAGTTTCTCCAATTTAAAAAAAAAAAAAACAACAACAAAACAAACTATTTTGAACTTCAAGTCCTCTATCCAATACCTATTTCAGTACCTTTCCTGTAAACAGTCAAATCTTGAGATAATTCAGGAATGCAGCCTCAACTTTTTCAGCCTGGCATGCAGTCGTTCCCTTAAAAAGGTAGCATCTCTAACAGTAAGATTATTAATGTGTGGTTTGGCAGCTGTGATTGAACGGACTAGTACTATTAGTGAGGCTGGAGCTGACAGAATGCAAACGCAAACATGCCAGAACGCTGCTGGGTGCTGTCCTGCAAAGGGGTTTAGTCACATGAACATGGATTTTGCCAAATAAAAATTCCAAGTAGTTAAAAATAACTGAAAACCTAAAGTGAAAGCTACAGTAAAATCCAGCCATAAAACAATCAATTATAGGAAAAACCCACAAGCTTCAGTATTTGCCTGCACTGATGAGAACAAACTTGTTCTAAAGGGGTCACTGCTTCACACTTCACTTGTGGACTAGTAGCTCTGGTGAATGTGTGAAGCATTACTCACTTTGTTATAGTTATTTTTACCATTTGTTTTAACAAATAACTTAATATTCGCAGGACTATTACAATTAAGCAGCATAGGTCTTATAATCTCTTACAAACAGAATGGTATGTAGTAATGAGGTAACACAGAATTGACAGAGAGCACATATTCCAAAGCGCATATACAAAATAAAGCTACAAATAAAATATTGCTGTGCAGGAGCATTTTAGCTTATATTGCATGTTTCTTGTAAGTACAAACCTTATTCGCAGTAACCATCCCCACCTGTGAAGGCACCATGGGGTAAAGCTGTTAGGCAACAGAATTTATACTTTGCATTCCAATACATTAGTCTTATTCTAGAGAAGCTGCAGTGTCATTGGAAAGTTTTAACCATTATTGAATATAAGTAGATTTAAAAGCATTAGTCTCCTACATTCATTATCTCTTCCTTCAGAATTTCCTAAAATAAGCAGAGACTCAGCAGGAGAATATTTCATGATCTGCTAGTTTTGACTGTCCTCAGCAATTACTTCCCCTCCGCCTCCAGATTAAATTAACATTACCCTATCAAACTACTAACCACAAGCTTCATGAAGTTCCTGTGAGAAGACAGGAAGTTTCTCTTTACTTCACAAACGTCTCAAAACACAAAAAGGTAGCTCCATTTAAAATACGAAGCTCTATCTAGAAATTGACTTAAGATACATAATTCAGTGTATGTGATTCTTCAGCTTCTGGATGTCCAACTTAAAAGCACATCAGAAGACTTAATTCTCATAAAGTAAAATATTTACTGTGTTAATATCTTGTCTATTGGAACATGTATCAGTGACCATTTTTGCCATTTTCTTATCTTCTGTATGTGCTGAAATATACTATCCTTGGCTACATCTTCTCCCTCCTCCAAATATTTGCTTTTTGGCAACAGATGTGTAAGCATAATTGAGACTGCCATGATGCTGATCCCAGAGAAAGCCCTAGAGAGATGGCTGCTATAATAGTGTTTTTCTTCCAAAGAAGGAAAAAAAAAAGCAACTAATCTATGCTTCCCCCCAAGCCCTTCTGCCTCAGGAATGAAAACCTTCACTGAGGAGGTGCCCCAAATCCTTATGCACAGAATAGGTGGGTGGGCATTTTAACTGGAAAGGAGCAATTTAGTATTTTAACTGTTTATGCTTTTCAGTCCGTCCCTCCCTTCCCCAAATTCGTTTATATTTACAGGCATTATTTTCTTCATTTCCACTCCTTGAGGAGACACGGAATACGAAAGAACCCACTCACCTGTTACTATTTTGGAAGCTGTTTGCGTGGGATTTGCAATAACACCATCTCCAGCCAGCTGAGAGGGAGGATGAGGCGGAGGGGGAACGCTAGGTCTGTTTCTGGGCTTTGGTACCGGCCGTGGCCTGGGCAGCGTACCAGTCTGCGGTGGGGAGTGAGACTGGGAGCTCTCCTGAGCAGCTGGCTGTGGCTGTGACGATGGGGAACTAACGGTATGTTTTCCTAGAGGGGGAGTATCAGGTGGTGTTGGAGTCTGAGGAGGAGTGTAACAGGGCTGCTCTGGTCCATGCTCACTGCTGGGTGCAGCAGGAGGAGATGTCTGACTGTTGGATTTGGGCTGCGCTGGAGGAGTAGCCTGTGTTGGGGGCTGTGGTGGTGGATGGTTGGGAGCTTGTATTGGGGACAGGCTGCTGGAATATCTCCGAGGTGCAGAAACCTGGGAAGTGGAGGTCTGGGCTGCTCCTTGGTTTGCATGTTGAGCAGGAGGAGAAGAACTTCTAGCAGGTGGTTTTGGAGAGACAGAAGGTGGCTGAGCAGCTGGGGCAGAACTTTGGCTTCCTGGCTGCCCTGGCGGTGGGTTGGCTGGCTTGGGAGGGGCTGGTGCAGGCTTTTTAACTGCTGTTAAGAGAAGAGGTGAGATTTCATGGTCGTGTATTGTGAAACCAAAATCCCAAAAGAAAGAAGTTAGTAGCACAAAAGAATGCTCAAGTACATTATCAAAATAAAACGCTGTATTATCAAATAAAAGCGTTATCAATAGGAAGCTACAGAAATGCACACACAGGTTGACTAATCAATAGCCTTTGAGTGATTTTGTTAAAAAGCATTGGTAACATTACTAAATCAGCATTCACGAAAGATTCCAAAAGTCAAAGATAAATTTATAGCTAGGACTTAGTGAAATGCAAGTGAATCAAACCATTGTCTGTAACAAAGGGAGAGATACTGGTAAAATTGTTTTAGTAAGCAGTACATAAAGAATTGGAACTTAGTGGCTTAAAAATCAAATGAAAAACAAACCTCTCCTTATTGAATGGGGACTGGGACCTGCCGCATTCTGTGGCTGATTAATAGAAAGCTGATTAGTGCTACTTGTTGACTGGTTCTGGGCAGTGCCCGCATGCCCGCCATTTCTCATGGGCGGAGGAGTTGTGTTGTCCTTAGATTTTGAGGTGCTGAAAATTAAAAATCCTCAATTAGAAGATGGTTGTAAAACACCTTGCCCAGATCAGCTGCACCCATTCAGGTTTATGTTACAAACTGTGCTACAGTTCTGACCCTCAACGCTTCAGAAAAACTTCTGCACTGCCTGTTATTTACTGAGACTGAACAGTGCTCTTCACACAAGTGGCATTTGGCCTTAGGCAAGCCTGTACAAACAATTAATTACCAAAATTAGACCAGGAATCCAAGTAGTTCTGCCTTGTCCCAGTACCTATGTGAACGCAATACTGATACCCAGGAGTCCAGTCTCCATCCTAATGCATCCTCAGGGCATTTGCACATCCTTTAAAAACAGACTCCCAACATGAAAGTTCATATAGAATTTGTTTCCTCAGATACACCCATCACCCCTCTAACTGTTGGCCTTTTCAAAATATTCTGTCACAGTGTCACATTCAATTTGCTGGCAGTTATCTGGTGGACCTGGCTACTAAGGACCATGTGACAGTGGCAATCTGTGAAGCTCTGCCAGAAAAAAGCCCAAAGGACATGAACCATCTTGCTACATGTAGTATACAGGCGAGGCAGATGTAGTCCTCTCCACTGGAAGTGAGGAAGCCTTTGGAAGCCCTTGGGAGGGCCCAGGGACTGGGTGTGGAGAGAGTAGAGGTTCTTTTCCCACCAAAACCTTTGAAATTCAGATCATAACAACTCAGCTCTTCCTGGCCTTTGGCTATGAAGATAATAGAGGTGGGGGAAAGCACAGCCCTGGAACACGAGCCAGGTGAGGTGGTATCGGGCAGTGTCCCCTCCTTGCTCTGCACTGACAGTCTTCACTCATTTCTCTGTCTTTATAGTCTCTTGCAGCATCTTACTCATGGCAAAAGGACTAGTACTTTTCAGCCACCTTTACTGGCACAATGCAATCCTAATTTCTCCAGGGCTGTTAATAAACTGCAAGTACTTGAATGCAGAGTTTGTGCAGATTTTAAATGCCAACTTTTAGACACTACTCTCAAGGTTTTGTTTTAGCTGCCTATGCCACAAAGGACATCTGTGGAGGAAATATTAGTCTGTGGGGGATTTCCAAAGGAGAAGTTGTTTTTGTACAAATGTCACCTGAGAACAAAATCTATATGCAAAAGAGTCAGTGATGCATTGAACTCCACGGTGGTGTTTTACCATAAGATGCTGTGCAAGAGGCTGATGTCTGGAGAGCACCACAGGCCTTTATAGGTGGTTTGCTATATCTCTGATCACAAAATATTGAAAGCAAAGTGCTGCTTTCACCATACATGAAAGGAAGAGTTAAGGCTGCTGCCATTAGTCTTGGAGTCCATGTATAACTAATACTGGGGACATGATTGCATAAAGTTTCAATAGTAATTAAGTAGCAAAAAAAGCCTGTATATGTTTTTCTTAAACTAATACTGGAGTACGATAAATGAACTTCCAGTTTTCTAGCAAGCAAGTCTGGTGAGTAGCAAAAAAAGCCTGTATATGTGTTTCTCTTAAACTAATACTGGAGTACGATAAATCAACTTCCAGTTTTCTAGCAAGCAAGTCTGGTCATCACTAACACTTGCTACAGACAAATAAAAGGGACGTATCCAGATAACATGTACAAGAAACAACAAAGACAACCAACAAGTTTCTAGTATTGCCAATGGTAGGTTTTGTTCTTTCAGCAGCAAACTGATAGTCATACTGTGTGGACACCTCTAGAGTATAACTTGGAAAGGTCAACATATGTGGTAAAAGTATTGTCTTTTTTAGTATTTTTCATCATAATTTTTCCCCCAAATAGTTCTCTTATTTTAGAGGATCAATTCTGGAACATACAGAACAATGTATGTTATTTTAGAAGATCGATTCTGGAACAATACACATGACAAGAGAGCTCTTGCATAGTGCTTCTGAGTCACCATCACTGGCGGCACTTAAAAGACGGGTAGACATAGTGCTTGGAAATATGGCGTAGTGATGGCTTTCGTCAGGTTTAAGTTGATGGTTGGACTAGATGATCTGAAAGGTCCCTTCCCACCAAGGTAATTCTGTGATTCTATGTATTGCAGGTAGAAGAGGTGCCTTGTGGAGCAGCTACAGTTGACACCATCAGTTTGCTGCTGAAGCAGCCTTGCTAAGCCGCTGCCAGCAGAAGCCATGCCTCTTACCTGACATCCTCATTTCCTTGACTTTGCAACTGTTCTGCTGTGCCAGCAGAGAGAGCAAAACCAGCACCCACTGGGCTTGTTTCAGCCACAGAAGCTTGTGAGTGCTGCTCCGCTCCAGGCTGAGCCAGCACGCCAGCCTCCGTGGGTGGAAGTGGTGGCTGGAAAGCTGGGGATGTGTGCTTTCTATTTATAGTGCCACATCTCCGAGGATTCGCCTGGAAGTCCATAACCTTGACACCAAAGCTACAGAAAGAAGAGAGAGTAAACACACCACGGCAGCCAACACCAGGTAACTAAAGCAACAGGACGACTGGATGTTATAACCCACAGAGACAAAGGCAACCCCTGTTGCTCAGCATGCAAAGCAGCAACAAGGAAAGCTTCAACTTTCTGCATATTAACACCATTAATGTTAAGACATGCAACACTATTGGGCTTATCCACGCAGAGGGATAAGCTAAACATAAGTGGAACAAACTACTCAATTACACTTCAAGACAGACATTGATGACAATGAGGTCAAACCACTCAATTTTACACGTAAATACACACACTTCCTTAGATACCAGAGTATCTCCTCACTGAATATATTTTGCCAAATGAATTTTGTTTCTATTACACACTTAGTTGCAGTACAGATTTCAAGACGGACAAAAAAGCCACAGGATACACGCTATGATTTGTGTTTAAAGGAGAACTATGGATAAATGGACTAAAATCCTAACAGATTTTAGAATGCATACAGCACATTCATTCTAGAATTTAATATTATTCTTGCTGTGTTAAAGACAGTGAATCTTGAACTGATTTTCTTCTTTTGCCAATGCTGATAAATTTGCATGTGGCTAGCCACAGTTAACACTCAGGTAACAATTTAACATTTGCATAAACAGCTAAAAACAAAACAGCACACCACTTGAATATTCATGATATGAGTGATAATAAATGAGCGTTACACTACATGTTATATGGGAAAACAGCACGTTTTGGTTTTGGTTTTTAGCGTTCTACTGTTTGCTGTGGTATACTGTACCATCATCAACTCACAAGTCTTATCATGAAGGCACCAGGTAACACCACCTCAGCTTATGGGCTTTGAAAAAGAAGCCATGGAATATCAGAAGTTAGATACTGACAGATTCTACTACATACACTTCTGTTTCAGTGGATTTTAGACCCCCCAAATCTGTAACAGGAAAATGGTAACTGGAAGCAGTGATCTGCTTGTGGTTTTTGTCATGCATAGAGTATAACGGGAAGCAAATACCAGTACTTTACCTTTCAATTTTCCTCAGGCTGCAACAATATGGGGGGAAATAAATCACTATCGTTAACTATAATATTTCCATGGAATTCTCCTCCTGAGACCGATAAAATTGTGTCTGATTACAGCCTCCTCAGTAGTGCAGTTCTCAGGAGTGGGCTAATAACTGAAACCTAACCCAAGAATGGAACATACCTTTCCTTCTTCAATAAATCCCCTTCCATTACAGTCATACTAAGAGGTCTCTTCCGTTCCAGTGTCCCAGATTCATATTCATTCCCAGTGTGTGACAAGTGATTTGAATTAACAGCAGGAACTGCAACAAATGCCCCAGACACATTGAAATCTTGATCTGAAAGAGACAGACAGAATTCATCCTAAGACACACACAAAGTGGTACCTCACTGCAAAAACCTGTTGGAGGTTTTACCTGTGTAGGTTTATCAAATATACAAAATTATTTTAACTATGGCAAGAATTTACCTCCAGGGAAGAACCAGTCTGCGTGCTGAATAATTGGCTCAATAACTGCTACCACGTGGACTGAAGTTGCTGCTGCCATTTCAGCAAGGGATCTGCAGAAGAAATTTGTAGCACACTTTATACTTCTATCAAAGTAAGAAAATATTTAAAAAATTCTTCTTACCTAAATGACAAATCACACTAAGCATGATGTATCAAGAGCAACTTCACACTTTGATGAAACTGAGACTATTCAGTAACATTTATAGCATTTTAAAACACTCCTAAAAATATGCATGCCTAACAGGATCTGGAGGCACAGGTTGAGAGAACATTTGAAATACTTTCTTTTTAGGCAAATACACTGTTGCTGGGAACAGTCTACAGGATTTAAAGCAATCTGTCAAGAAATTCTACAGTTCCATGGAAGTTCTGTTTTGTAGCTTACCCTTCGTTCTTTGCCCATAACAAGTTGGGGCCCAAGACTATTGCGACGTTGCTGGGTGTCATTTTGTTGACATCACTGTTCTGTGCAAGCTTTGCTAAAAATTTGATTAAATACCTACAAAAAGAAAAGAAATACTTGAACAGCAGGAACTAAGATAATTTATTGTTGAAGGCAAGTAAAAATTCAAGAACTTGTACAGACAAGTCCCAACAAAACAGAAATAAGCCAAACTGCTTTCTTGCTTGGTGGCTGGCTACTAAGTTCCTACTCACGAATCACAGAAGTTGAATTGGGTAGAAAAGAAGGCATCTTCCACCTCATACATACCTGAAATTAGCATGATAATGCTTAGGTAATCTGTTACAAATTCTCCATAACTCTTGTAGCTTCTTATCCTGGTCCTGAATACTGAAAGGAAAAAAAATAATCCATTAAATCTTACTTTCAGATCAGAAAATTGTTGTTTCTGCAGTGAACAAAAAGACGACTGTATAACCTTCCATTTATGCCAAATAAATGCACTGTTTTGCATTCAGTAATTCAGGAACCTGGTAGGCAAATCTCTGAATTAGCTCTACCTGCAATGAAAGAAAACTGCTCAAGCATCAATACTACACAGCCAATAGTCTGAAGCAGCCCTTATGTTTAAACATAAACATTTCACTGCATTTTTGTGCAATTAGCGTTACACTAAACCACAAAATTTAAAATTATTTGTTACACAAAATATTTACCTGTTAGAGCAGAAAGTAAACAGTGAGAGCTTGTTCTTTTCTTTGGAATTCACAGATGAAGAACCAAATTTGGTAAAAATACGTAGAACGTTTTGCTATATTAACTATTTTTAGTATGCTTACTTTGCAGCTTGTGTCCATTCTTCATATAGACCGTACGTCATTAAAGGTTCCGGCAACTCTCGCAAATAGGATTTCAAGGCACCTGCAATGAGAGAAGAAACAGGTGAGTTTCTTCACCAACGCCTTCTGTCTTCATTTAAAACTCTGTCCTCAGATTTGCAATTTTATCTATGCAGTAAGACCCAAGTTCCAGTGAAACAGTGGGAAGACCTGACACTTCCACAGTGTATCTGCTCAACACTTAACACAAAAGGTCTTCCAGTAATTACTGTAATTTGACAGAAACATGCACTATAAAACTATGAATAATCTCTTCAGAATAAAGACCTTATTAAAGGTTGAAGGACAATGAAGTTGGTGAGGGATCTGGAGAATAAGTCTTATGAGGAGAGGCTGAGAGAGCTGGGGTTGTTCAGCCTGGAGAAAAGGAGACTGAGGGGACACCTTCTCGCTCTCTACAACTACCTGAAAGGGTCAGTCTTTTCTCCCAAGTCACATGTGATAGGACTAGAGGAAATTGCCTCAAGTTACACCAGGGGAGGTTCAGATTGGATATTAGGAAAAATTTTTACACTGAAAGCGTTATTAACATTGGAACAGGCAGCCCAGGGAAGTGGCTGAGGCACCATCCCTGAAGGTATTTAAAAGACGGATTGCCATAGTGCTTAGTGACGTGGCTTAGTGATGGTTTTTATAAGACTTAGGTTGATGGTTGGACTAGATAATCTTAAAGGTCCCTTCCAACCTAGACAATTCTATGATTCTATGAGGCTCTAGTCTCCTTTGATCATGTTAACACCCTTGTCATGAGAAGAAATATGTTTGGATTACTATGATCACCTGAATTTTAAACAGACATGAATACATCAAGTGTGATCAGCTTGTGTACCCTATACTTATCTGTGCTTAAGTTGTGCAATGAAGTGAACTTTGAATTTATTTTCATTCATAGTTTATCTGCAGAGATTGACACCTTACACTGCAGCAAGTCAGCAGTTATATCAACAGCATAAACTTGCATTGTATCAGTTTCTACCTGGTTTTGATTCGGAACATTCACAATACCTGCAACAGCATGGGGATCGGAATAAAACTCGTCAAGCTGGGAAGTTGAACAGTCCAAGGCAGCTTTCAGCTTTTTTAACTTGGAGGCTCCAGCAGCGATTCTGAATAAGCCCTGCATAATAAAAATAAAATGTATTTGACTGGTAACAACACATTAGTACAAGCACCAAACAGTAGAAGTTTTATCACAGACTCTTTCAGAACAATTTCAAGTTTGGTATCTTCACCTTACACCGCTATGACCCAGCTGGCTCTTAATGAGTCACTGCCATCTGATAACATTTTAGTTCCCTCTCACCCTTAGCCCATTCTTAATTTTTCATTCTAAGTGCATTCATCTCAAAGATACTTCAAATAGTGCTGAAGGTTATTCTGTTGAAAAACATTTATTACCTACACTAATGAACAAAATTACTTAAGCGATGTCTTAAAAAACACACAGACACCAGCCCCTGAGTTTCACTGAGCTCTTTTTTCCTGTCCTTCACACCAAGTGATATGGCGTTACCTACCTCCTCTCTCATTCCTGTTTCCAAAAGCATCATTACACAGGCTTCAATAGGGACTGCAATTTCACGACCACTGCGCTTGAGATGCTCTTCTAACGGAGTTCCAAAAGCTGGTTTTTCAGTCCATTTGTCTAATTGGAGAGTATCAAAACACTGAGCAAAATATCTCAAACACTTGAATTACGTCCCAGACAAGAAAAGAAGAAAGCCTCCAGTAGAGCAAAGAAATTTTCAGAATACAGTAGGAGTTTTACAGCTCTTGATTGGTAAAGTTCCTTTTATCATGAGTAAAGAGAAAATGAGCCTGCTGGTATTCAAGAAAAAAAAATACTTCTGCATCTTTCTGAATGGAATAGCACATATAAATCCTTTGTGTAACTGCCAGTGCACGTCCCACTAGGGCTCAACACAAGTGCCACCAAATGGCTGTAAGTTACATTAATTCTGATTTGCCAAGACACCAAAAGGTTTAGGTCTACAAGAATCTTTGAGGAAAAATTTTGTCCAGATTGCATGACCTGGGCTCATCTCAGTTTTAACTGTATTTAAGATGGGTAAAAACAGAACTGTTAACACACAGTTTATTGCTGATTTAAGGAATCAGCAACTTAAAATGAATGTTAACAGCCCCAGTGTCTTACATTAGAATTACCACTTTTATAGCACACTGTAATGTTTGCACAAATTTTCAATTCAATTTCTCAATTGTTGCTTAACTCCAAAAGTCAAAATTGGCACAAGTTTCTCCAATTTGAATGTGAATTTCTTGTTTCTTACAATTTATTTTTTCACTCATTTCTGCTGTCTTAATGGAAAAAATGCAGATGTAAAAGGTTATTGTTAGTACAGATGCATCATTCCTTTTATGTGGAAAAAAGGTCAAGAAAGATGAAGACTTTGAAAGAGTCCTCTGAAGACAGGGGGCTTCTGCAAAAGATTTAACTCACCCAAAAGGTTTACAAAACCACATCAACTATATCCCTCATAAGGCTTTGGTTCCTCTCGTTCATTAACACACCCTGAGAGACACATGTCATTTTCCCCAGTTTCGCAAATTACAGCAAACATCAGGAAGAGAAACATTAGTAATTGTTCAAAGTCACAGTAACTTACACTACGGCTAGGAACCCAACTGAGGTAATGCCCTACATTGAGATCTCAGACACTGGACCACTTAGACATGGAGACCATGTCTCCTAGCCCACCTTCTAGGAAGGCTCATCTGTTCTGAACCATTTGTCATATCAAAAGTTTGTACAAAGCAGTTAAATAACAACAACTTTAGAGCAGTCATAATGCAGCCCTGATGCTGTGTAAGCAGCATTTATTTGCGTTACTTTGTCTCCCATCAGATCTACAGAGCACACACATTCTATATCACCTTTCAGCAAGATGCTCTTATTTCTTGATATATTTAGTTTAATGGTTCATCTTTTACAACTTGCATGAGGTCCACAACTGAAAGATACTTGAGTCATGCTCAGCTCAGATTATAATTTCCTCAGTCTTTGTTCAGCCTACGTCTTGTTCAAAGCAATTAGCAGATTAAGAGACAGGACAGTGATTTCAACCCCAGACAGTGCATCTTCAGACCGAACCATTAATGATACACCTTAACTCCTGTTGACAACAAAAAGCTTAGTAGCACAGGGAAGAGATGAAGCTGCATTACTTGCTTTTCTTAACTGCTGCAGTGCAGATAAAGGACTGAATAAAAGAAGGAAAAAAAAAAAATCAAGCTCCTTAGAATAAGGGGAGATTTTCTGATAACCACCCAGTAATCATTCAAGAAGCAAGAACCCTAAGAAGTTCCTAAATCACCACAAAACTTTCATTGGCCTGAACAGCCAAGTATGAGTATTAGCAATGGTCACACAGTATCAAGGAAAAAAGTGCAAGCAAATAGAAAAACCTTTCCTTTACTCTCTTGGGTATCATAAAAATCCTTAATATTTTATTAGTGTGTTAAAATATGGCTGGAGAACTCCAAAGAACACAAAGATGGAATTATGCTTGGGGATGTAAAATTGTTAAGTAGATCAAAATGGCCTTATTTAATAAGTCTGCATGCAAGAGAATCAAGATAAAGGAGGAGAATATTGTGCATAGGTGGCACAGGCAAGGAGAAGCATCAGCCAGAGCACAGGTTACTTTACCTTGATGGGCTTGAATTTCGGGTAGGACCTTTTCTATGACTGCTAATGCTTTTCTATGGTAATCTGCTTGTGCTTCTAATAACTGAGAACAGAAGCCACATTTTAAAAACAAAAAGAGCATTAGCTTCTGATGAGCACATAATACAAGACTAGAAGGTTTAGCACACAAAATGTAATCTTTGAGAACTGAGTGCCTATGCACATACGTGCTGCAATCACAGTCATACTGAAAACATACTCACCATGACAAAACATTTAGCATATTCCCCTTCTTTGGACACAAAGTTGTACATGTCTGCTGCTAGCTGGTCCTTTGAAAAAGAAAAGAATGCAAAATAGTACATCAAATTTACAGAGGCATTTCAACTTTTATAAAAAAGGCAGAAATAAATGTTTACTTTGCCTGCAGTAAGTTCGAACTATCAGTTAGTTAAGGCAGCACAGGAAGCCAGTAATCCACTTAGTCTGTTATGTATATTCTTCCAAGCAAAAATAATTCAAAATGCCTAACTTTGTTCTATATAGCAAAGCAGTTGCCCACTTGAATCAACAACTGGATTGTATGGCAATATATGATTTAAAGCCAAGCCCTGCATACAAAGGCAAGTACTACTAAAAGGTTTTTGGTGCTCAGCTCAACTGCAGCGTATTTGAGTAGAGTATTTGACAATTAATTGAGAAGTGAAACTGAATGAACTGCTCAGAACTGTAACAGAACATTCCTGTTATACCAGCAGCCTGAATGTCATCCAGGTGGCTCACACTGCACAGCTACTCTGTGGCTTGAAGCACATGGACACCCTGACCATTTCAGTCAGGGTCAAGACACAGCTCCTTCTCGTAACTATCTCAGACTTAAACAGAAAATAATGTAAAATGTCCATCTTTTAAAAAAAGTAAAAAATTCCCCATTAAAGCAATTCAGACAGAGATCAGCCAGGATTAATATACCTGTAAGACATACAGTTTGTTAATAGCCAGATAATTTGCAACTGCAGTAGTCAGCCAGCTCCAGGTGCAAGGCTTAAAGAAGCAGCCATATTCCGATTGCTGTTGTTGCTAACGAGTGGTATGTAAAAGATAGAGACTCATTTTGTCATACCTTGCATTGTTCTACTTTATTTCCAGCTTCATCCATCTCTTCCTTAAGAGATTCTATTTTTGAAGGATGCACTTGAAAATTTGTTCCTGAAGTCTTGTGGGCTTGGTTGTATCTGTGGAAAAAAGGCTTCAGTCATTTGGTGAAAACTAGTGTTAAACAAGGATTTGCATTTATGGCTCCCTTGAAATTGGTTTATTTTGACAGGAAGCAAACTAAATAAGTTCAGTTGGAAAACCTCTGAAACAAGGAAAGTGTTCAAGACACAGTATTTATGCCGTGCTGGCATACTTCACAAACAGCTGAACAATTATAAAAACCCACAAAAAATCCCACATTCTCCACAGTCTATGACATGGGTGTGTAATATGTTAGAACTACTAATCCCCAAAAATGCTACATGAATTATCACCACAGTTGAAGAACGTTTAAAGGGACTTAAGGTTAATTTGAACAACCTAGGGCCCTACCAATGAGATGGTTCAATACAATGGTCTAAAAGCACTTGGCATGGTTAAAAAGTTAGATTCCTATTCCTTATTTAAGTTGACAATGGAAAGAAGATGGGTGTATAGGATTTTTCCAATTATATATAGGCATGTAAGAGCTCCAAAAGCTGGATTATGTTTGAATATAGCAGTCATGAGTCCTTTCTTTTGAATAACTTATATGTAAGCTTCTCTTTTTTCAAAGTATTAACATGCATACAGTAGCATTTCAGAGGCAAGTACCAGCATCAGATCAGATGCCATGATATACCAACAAGAAGTTAGTATGAACAGAAAAGGACCTAGTAACTAAAATTCTTTCTTACCTTCCTCTTGCAGAATCCCAGTCCAACACCAGCTTTGCAAGCTGTTTCCTCTGCTTCTGAATGTTCGGGATCTCCGTCTAAAATGAGAATTGAAGGCTTACATTACATATATATAAATTGTGTATTGCAATAAACTACATTTTGTACATTTAATATCCCCTTTCCACCTCTAATGCATGACCTCTTAAGACAGTTTAACTATTAGCAAAGACATAAACCTGTTTTTCTCAGTTTACACATAAATCCGGATTTATTTCTTCAGTCAAGCTGAAGTGACTTACCTCTGTTAATTGACACAGTGGATCTATAACTTCTTTTTCAATCTGTACTTCATGCTGAGAGAGCTCCATTGCCAGTTTATTCTCTGCATCACCACATGTATCTAGCATTTTCCTTTAAGAATTATACAAAGTTGTCATGTGAGTTACTACTGACTAAAGAAGAAAGATTCAGAACAAAACGGTGGCACTTCATCGTTCAACACACTTCTGGAAAGCTTTGTGTTGTATAAAGCAAGGCATTACTCAATGGCATAAAACCAAGATGCTCTATGCCATCATGGACAAATTTGGGATAGGCAAGGAGTGTTATTAAATCCTTGTTTTCTAAAATTCCTTTGCCATTACAACATTTTGGGAGGCTTTAAGTCATCTAGGTGATTATACTGGCGCTGCAGGCAGAGAAGTTAGTACTTATTTCAAAGCCCATCCTTCCATCTCACCAGATGCAGGAAAATTGCTCAATGCAGTACTTAATTTTCTCCAAAGCCCCTTTAATGTGAAAAAGTCTTAACACCAGAATACTGAGCAATCACATATGCACATAAGCAGTCTCAGGTTCCAAAACCATGACTTGATCTTTGTATTAAGCTTGTTCTAAGGAAAAATTTTATTCTCTCGAGATTTTTATCCATGTTTAAATCTCCTGCAACAGCTCATAAAAATGCACACAAAGGTTTTTAAGGTCATTCTACGCTGTCTCTATTAGAATTCCCATTGGCAATGCAGAAACACATTTGCTCTAGGAATTCAGCATCTTGATGTCCATTTGTTTCAGCCACCTTCCTGCATGTTGCAAATATGCACTTTGCCAGGATAAAGAAATCGTCATTATTTTGAACTAGAAGTCATTAATGCAAATTGGCATTATTTTAAGTCATTAACACAAAACTGCAGAATGTAGTATTTAGACTAAATATTAAACTGTAAATGAACATAATAATTTTACTAATCCACAAGGAGAAAAGCCATTTTCAAAAGCTTTTAAGGTAGCAGAGAAACAGAATCCTCTGGAATGCAATTCAGAGCAAGGCTAAAACTTGCCCCTGGAATGACTCAGGAAGAAATGCTTGCTCACTTTTTCTCCCTTTGGATTAGAGAAGGGACCTAGAAATATTAATTAGACTGAAAACAGCCTTTATGTATCCAAAGTCTCTAATTAGAGCCCTGCAAGCAATAAGATGTCAGACTGCAACTTATAAAGCCAAATACTTACCCCAACAGAGTTTCATCACTTAACTGGACAGATCCTTCTTGCATATTTTGAGCAAGAGCTGTTAGAGGAAGTTTTTTCTATGGAACAGAAGGTACAGTGCTTAGCTTAGTGCTGTTCACCCTTTCCAGCTTTCCTAGTACATCCCCTCTAAGATTTTTCTCTTTTTCCATATGGTTTCTATTATGCACATATGCAGCTTATTCTTTGACTTTAAGAAAATGCCAAGTCACAACAAGTTTCAAGCCTCAAGACTCCTGTTCTCAGATACTTTGAAAAGCACTTTATTCTCAGTCTTAGTTGGAATGACTGGCTCAAAAATGTATCTCTACTATTGTCAAAGACCATTAAACAGCTTTAACTTGAAATCTAAGCAACTAGCTTGTTATCTCTCTCTGCAGAGGTTTGTTCTGCAAGCCCCTGTTTTCAGGAGGTCTTTATTATTCAATAAAAGGAGAAAACTTGAATGTTAATTATTTCTCGTTCTAACTCCTTAAGAAAACCTACGTACGGCTTTGCTGAAGAGGGGCAGAAATCAAATATGTGCAGAAAAATATTTACATTTAATTGAAGAGGTCAGTGCACAAAGGTAATTCTTAATATAAGGAGCTTGGTCAGAGTTGCAGAGTATCTTCTCTTCTTAGTCGGATCTTATGAAAACTGTAAATACTCAGCATGTTGCAGAAACAAGCGAGCGTCCTGACACTACTAAAGCACTCCAAGGTCCTAAATCTGAATGGGGAATTACAGGTAGCCCTTAATCAAATAACCTCAATGTGTGAGATAATTTTACAGAGTTTTTCTTCTCTTGGCTAATCTGAGGCATAGCAGCTCATCAGTATTTATAAAGGCAGACTGTGATTCAGACTAGTCTCAGAAGACAAGCCAAAGGGCAACCGTACTTACATGTCTCTTATCAGGATCTGTACCATGCTGGCCCTGAAAGCATGCAATTAATCGCTTCTGTGCAATGTGGCAAACAGATCTCACAGTGTCAAGACGTCTCTCAATCTAGTTGGCAGGACAGGGAGAGAGGAGGAAGAGAAAACAAAACAAAAAACAGAAGTTATTCCCCTGGCCTCAGCAGAAAATCTTCCTTCTGTACCACACTTAGCTCTGGCTTGCATATTTCTCAAGTTCTACAGCTTACAAGAAAATTCAGATGCTGAGCAGAAATGCCTGACAGCAAAAATGCTTGGGAAGAGATTTAAATTGCTTTTTTCTCAGTGGCACAGCAATTCAGTCAGAGCTCGCAATGCTCACAAAACTGGAGAGTGGAAGAGGGAGAAAAGTCTTGCCCCTGCTTTTTGTCTCTGCAAAAGAGAATCAGGTTGATACTTGACATCCAAGATAAATGGCACATGTAGATAACTAATTTAGGAAGAAAACTGTGGGGAAAAATCTCATATTTTTTCACTGTGACCTTGTAAAGTAGAAGGCTAAAGACATACCTGACTTCTCCTTTCACACTGGCCCAAACCCTATATACAGCAAGCTTTCTACTGGGTTTCCTTCTCTGGCCGTTACATTAAGTACAAAATCCCTATATGCTAAGCAAAATAGTATTTCCAGGGAGAGATTAATGGGATAAAAAAAGGGATGTGGAATAAATAATTAAAAAAAAAAAAGACGTCAATGCACAAACAGGAGTTCTGTTTACCACAGTGTATTTGAAACATGGCTTAATATACAGACTGTGAACATGACAAAGATATGCATTAATAAACTGTTCTTTTAAGGGATTTTAAGTAAGGAATTTGGACTATTTTATTTCAAAGAACACCAAAAGCAAACAAAGTGATGAGCACTGGGACAGAACTGCTTATGGCACTGAGTTCTCTATGCACAGAACCAAAAGAATGCGGTTTATCTGCATTTTGATGACTCACCAAGAATAAAAGGAGGCCTTTGGAATGGCTTCTATTTAAAAAGCAAGGAAAAAAAAAAGTAAATTTCACATGTAGAAATAATCTGAAAAGATTCCAGTTTTTGTTACAGCTCTAAAACCATTCCTATTACATTTTCAGGAGGGCAATAATTCTCCGCAGATTTTCTATCAATCATGAATATAGATTAGCTGAGAGAGTAGTAATTTTAGTGCTAAGTTTTTATGCCCTGTGTTAGCTCCTGTTAAGGGCACAGTATCTGGATTTAAAGCAGGAGATTGTTTTTTCCAGAGGAGGCAGACTGCTATGTTCCAATGAACATGAAATGCTGTGAATTTTCATTTAGAGTGCTATATGTCCAGGTAAGAAGGACATGTTTTCCTCCCAACAAGTATATTTGATGCTCCTATGATGGGATATGTATATCCCTAAAGCAGTTACAGCTGGAAGGTACAAAAACAGCTTGTAAAAACTACAACTACTAAAAGGGACAGCAGATCTGGCAAAAGAGGAGCCTTCAGGAGTGTGGGTTGGGAGAAGCTACGAGGAAGAAGATGCCAACAGAGGGAGGCACAGAGAGACGGGGACTTGTTGAGGATCAGCACAGAATTGCTGCTGTTGGATGAGAAAACACAGGACTGGGCTCCTCGTTTCCTTTCAGAGGAAGGGAGCAGCAGCCCTGCTAAGCTGCAGCCTGGAGGAGCACCCAAAGCTGTACTGCCCAGTAGCAGCCTTTGCAAGGCCAAAGGGAAGGTGGAAAAGAACCAGTATATGAGGGCTGATGAGTTGGAGGACGAATGTAGGAAGTTTCACTGGCTACACGAGGCACTACAGGGACTAAAAGCTCTTGAGGCCACAAGATAAACCCAAGTTGAGCTGCTCAAAAAGCTTTGTAAAATCTATCACGGTACAGTAGGGTGCAGAGAGACTACCCAAGAAGGGCATTGCCTTTTATTTATAGAGCATATATCAACAAGCTCAAAATCAAAACCATTTCCAAAAATGTCCATATGAAGATACATGACCAAGAAGGTACTGTTTGTGGTTTTCTGCTGCAGGTAAGATGACTCATTTCCGTTGGGCTATCTTCAGGAGTAAATACCACTAACACATTCTAAACCATCCTCTATTTCTGAAAGCATTTATTTTTTCAAGGTCACGCAGCTGAGACTTAAAATACTGAGCACAAGGTTTTTTCCCCACACTTGAAACATGGTGACATCCTGTAACTGAACTATCTTACACATCCCCAGCAGATTAAACCAGCCCTTGTCAGTCATGCGTGGTGGCTTACATTCTTTACAAAGGCTTTGGAGCACATATATTCCCAATAGCCTCTTTCTAGGCATTCGGAATGCCAAACTGAAAGGGCAGAAGACTGATAGGAAGAACATGACCCCAAAACTTCATGATAATATACTCTCCTCTCTGATCTGCTTTTTAGTTCTAAGATGTGAAGAAAACCATGAAGGACATTAATCTCCATTAAGCTACCTTTGAACTGAAAACGTGACCTACAGGCCATGCTGTCTGTAGCCACAGGGCATCCTCAGCGTAAAAAACATCACACAATTGCTTTATTATATGCTACAAGGGCATGCCAGAAAGTGGGTCTATTGTAGAAGCCTTTCCAGCACTGAATTATACTCCTTGTCTTTAGACAGGAACACATTTAACAGATATACTTGAAATGGAGTACTACACTTCAGAAAACAGAAAAAGAAGCTATGGCAATCCTATGTCAAAGTTTGAGCTAAATATAAAAAAAGAACACTGCAAAACATGTTTATAAAGTGAACAGTACCACGCTTTTAAGCTCTTTAGTTAGATAAGAGCCTTCCTCCCCTCCACAAGCCCCCAAGAGCAAACAAACAAGTGAGTAAATTCTTCCAGTTGGGTGTAGCCAGTCTGCTCTCGGCCTGGGAAAGCCTTGCTTGCAAAATTTTTTTGGCAACGAGCAGCAGTACTTTTGGCTTTTGCTTCTTGTTACTATTCTGCAGCTAACCAAGAAAACAGATGGGCCCCTGCAGGCTACCAAGGTGTTTTGACATCTTTCATGTTGTTTAATTGTATGCACCTCTTCAGAAATTAAAAATAGTGTTAAGGTACTTATGGTTCAAATAAAGCAGACCCCTGAAAAGCAGGGTAAAATGCTTCAGGTCAACTCATTTCACCATTACTCAAGATGATTTCATTTACTTGTGCCGAATTCAAGTTTTAAGGCTGATACATTCTTTCATCGTCGACTTTAATCTGAACAGCTGGAGAGACTTGGAGTACTGGCATCATTTGTTTGGCTTCCAGGTTTCATATACACATCCTGAATTTAAGCATACTCAAATGCTTTCTAATAGATTTGAAATAATGATTATACTCGAGGTCCTGTGGAACGGCTAGCCCGACTTCCCTTGCCAATTTATGTTCTGCCGTATTTCAAAAGGTAAACAGAGGAAGAAAACTACGTAGAACAAGTCTGTAGTCAAAATTGTTCCATATAATTAGTCAGCCTTGTTAATCTAGCAGTTACAACTAAAATTCCACCATGATAGTAATGTTTGATTAGATGATATACTTTAAAAAAGATGACAAGTCTGCAAACAAATCAAATGTCAGTGTGACAAATTTGAGACCAAACATCATAAGCTAAACAAGAAGCATTTGTATACTTATTTGGAGCAATTCCAGACATTCAGAAAATAATTGACATTATCTATTAGCAAGCAGTTGGCATGATTTTGCCACCTCTCTTAAGGCTGACCAAGTTGACCTCTTCAAGAGAAACAGAAATGAAGACAGAAACCAGCTGTGCCTAATCATAGTTTCTTCCCAGCTCATCCTCCTCCACCAGGCAGGCTGGCAAGTCATTAGCACTAATAGTTCATAAGCTTAGCAAGCCAGTTCATCTAATTACAAGAAAAAAATGCTTCCTCATTCACTTTATCAAGCTGTATGAGCGGCTTCAGAAACACAAGTACCTGAACTTCTCCATTCGAGTTGTACCATAGTTTTTTCATGTGCCAACAAGTCAGCCAAAGACATCTTTGTTTTCGTCCTTGTCATGTGCAGTATTTTTTTTCCTCACATTAGGTACTCCGCAAAACTCAGAAGGCTCAAAATTCACAAAGAGCATTTTAAAAATACATATTATTTGTGTTACAATACCTGCAACAGGTCTTCACTAAGTACCTCCGTTCTCTCAGCCCTAAGGGAGGAAAAAAGACCATTGTCAGACTAATTAGCATGTTCAGGGGCAAAGATTGCTACAATATTTTCAACAAAAAGTTTCAAGTTTCAAGTTGTAATCCCGTTAGGACCACTACTGCAAACACCACCACGTTCGTGATGTCGAGGAGTGACCACAGATGGCTCACCCAGCACAGGGTGCTTGGGAAAGCCTGACATTCCCGGAATTCCCAGCCCACAGCACAAATCCACTGCACCAAGCTCTAACGGTATTTCAGACTCCACACAGTTTTTAAACACAAAACAAACTGGAATCCTAAGTAACTTCATTTGAATGCAAAGATGTATTGAAGCAACTTGAATTTCACTCCATGTTGTTAATCAGGCAACATTAACAACGCACCCGAATGTAAAGGTATATAAAAACATGAGAAAAGCAGAACAACCAACTTCATCTTTTCATATTTCACCACTGCAGATCTTTATCCACCAGCGGAAAAGGCAGCCTGAACACCTTCCCTTAATCTTACATGCACACAACCTTTATCTGAAATCTCCCATTACCTCATTTTGCTGAATTCCGTAATACTGAAAGAATAGAAAAGGTTTATTACTTAAAAAGATGATCAGAAGTTAATAGTATTCCCAGTAAGGGTCCACCCTTAACAGAAAAGTAGCTGAATATTTACACATACTCCCAGACAAAACATTAACAGTTGTTACAAACATACTCAAACCTTTCCACACACAATCCCACACCTTCTTCCAATCTCAGTTTACACATAAACTTTGAATTGCTTAATGTTGACACAGATTTGTTTGGTGTTGACTCTTTTCCTATAACATGGCTTTATCCCACCTTTGCTAGATCTATAAAATAGAGGAAGATAGATTTAATTCACCCGTGACCTCCTTTACTTGGCTGTTCACCATTACTACACGTCTGTCGCTACAGAGGACCTGGAGGTGCTCCAGTACTTGATCTTCCTGTTCAGAGAGTTCCCCCCACCACTGTCCGGATTCCTCATCTACTACACTGACTTCCTTCTGGTCCTAAAATGTGTTTAATAACCTAGTGCAAGACTGGTAATGCACAGAAAGTTAATTTTCTTGATTAGGCTTCATCAGGAGCAAAATGCCTTGAAAAACTACATTCATTGACTTTAAGTTGTCTGGGGTTTTTTTTGGTTTTTTTTTTTTGTTTGTTTGTTTGGCTGGTTTCTTTTAAGGCATTTGACTTCAATTTCATGGCACATTATCAGCTTGAACTATTTGTGAACCATAAGGTGTTTAATAATTAAATACCAGAATATAGTAATGCTCAAAAACTCAACAAGATTAATACAAAAGCCACTTAAATATTTCAATAGGAACATAAACTGCCAGCTCTGTAATATTTATTTGTTTAGGAAAACACATACAAGATTGATAAACTTTTCTTCCACAAACAGAAATACTGTCTGATCAAAATCATATCCTATTAGAGTGCCGTTACTGGATTTAATTATTTTTAGGGTTTTTTTTTTTGGTCTTGCAAAATCCCACCAGCAATTACATGAAAGAATAAATGCATAAGAATACTCCTTTTATAGCAGCCCATGCTTAAACTGATTTTAATCTAATCTTAAATGGCAACTGCTACACACATCAGCTAACTGATGTGATACAATAATACAAAAGTACTAAATGCTTCTGTAGGAACACAGTGCTCTGCATGATAATGGTTTTACACAAAATTCTTGAGCAGCCAGAGATTTCTGTCCTTTAACAGACTGCATAAGAGATGAGCCATCTCTATTTCTAAAACCGAATTTGATACTGTACATGCCTTTCAAGAAGCAGGGGCTGTATTTACCATGGCTAACGTGGCCTTTGGTTTCAAACTCCATTTTCTTCTCAGTTCTGTTTTCCACCGGTGAATAGATGCCTTTCATGAAATTAAATTTTACCCGCCTTTAAGACAGAGTATGGCAGAGCATATACAACGCTACCGAATGGCCCGTTGCTTTAGCTTTGTACCTCACCCAGGCACATCTTAGCAAATGGCTCATCTTAAATCCCAAGTCAGCCTAAGCAATGCATATGAAAAGGCACCAATTCAAGCACCTGTCGGGTAAAATCCCATCCTGATCCAGGTGGCACGCTGTACATCAGGATCAACAGGTGAGGATTAAGGAGCCAGCGTGGAGAAGGGCTGAGCAGACTGTCGTTTATTGCCCTAAATTCGCTAAACCATACAGCTCAAGGTGTCTTCTGTAAAAACAGGCTTCTCAGAACAGCAGATGCAGCTGTTTATAAATAAAACAGCCTACTGGAAACTATTTAATTTTGACATTTAAGAATAGCTACTCACAGTTCCAACCATGTTAAGATTTTCTAGTTAAAGCAATCAGCATTTAGCAAAAGATTAGCAGGGCAGTTTGCTAGAGCTCCAGTAGCTGGGCTGCAGCCTTCACGCACAGCCAGGTCTCGGTCTCCTCCCCTTGCCTAGAAATCTGTTTAAGTGAAAATGCAGCTGGTTTCCATATCTGCATTACACAACGAAACTTGCACTGACTCCCCTGTATCTCTCTCTAGTCCTTAATTTGGCTCAGTAAGAGAAAGTTAGATTAGAGGAAGGCGTCAGCAGTTCATTCACCCTGGATGCTGACACACTTACACACTGACGTGACACAAAACAGACACCGTGGCAGCGGAGATCTGACATCCCAGAGGAGAACACACAGCCATAACCTAACCAGCAGCTTTCAGAAATAAAACAGCCACCTCAGGTGGCGTAATTCAAAACAACTTCTAAGAACATTTAGAGTACTTATAACTGGATATGTACACATCATTTAAACCACTGAACTGCTGATAATCATGAGATTTAGTGATTTACTGAAAGTTCACAGAATTTTTCCCACCCATGCAGCAATAATCAAAGCACTGTAAGATTTTGTAAATTCATTTTTAGCTACTGGGAATCACAAAATGCATTTTATAGAAATTACCTTTACAGAAAACAATGTTCCTTCTAATATTATTCCTTATCTGTCCTCAACAGAACCTTTCATTATACTACCATAAAGTTACTGGATGCTTTTGAAAGGCTTTAGCCACATGAATTTAAAACCAACAAACAGTATAGAACTTCCATACAACTACAGATTTATCAAAAAGTCGATTTCTCCTTCCTCTCCTTTGTCCTTGGAAATTAGATTCATTTGATGGAAAAGCAAAGACGGGTCAGTAACGTGCTAGTAGAAGTTTGTTTCCATTTAAAATACGGTCACCAGCAGACTGTATATCATTATGTGAAGTGCTAAACAATTTTCATGTATTTATCTCTGCACACCTAACAGGTTTATCAAGGATTTGAAGTCACAGCTTGAAAATCTGGATCTCCTCTCCTCTGATGTTTTCCCCAGTCATCCCTCGGTGGCAGCAGGACAGCGTCCCCAGGCCAGCGCCGATTTAGAAAAGCCACTGATGATGATGTCAGGTTCGGAAACGCAGAGAGGGAAGACCTCACCCTTCCTGCAGGCCCACATTCCACCTTTAATAAGGAAGCCAAGAAAGAGCCTCTAAATAATAGAGGTTTTCAGTGACCACAGCCACGAAACAGAAATTGCAACCTTGCAATACAGCACAGCTGATTCCTCAGCCAGCAGTCACCTGGGGAAAGAGCAACAAACCATCAAAGGTATCTCTGTCTTCCTCCCAGTAACAGGTACTACTAGTTTAAACTTTACATTTAACTGCAGCTTCATGGGAAGCTAATTCCTTACGCTGACTGATTAGAGAATAGGCAAGTTTACAAAAAGTAAAAGAATTCTTCTTCAGTGCTAATTAGTTTTGCCCTTATCCCTTATTAGGTCTTGTTTGTATCTTAACTAGTCAGTAGCATAAAGCGATGAAGAAATACAGCCTTCTGGAATGAAGAACTGATTAAGAATGGGAAGATTTTGTTGCAGAGTGCGTTCCCAAGGGCTTTCTCAGACCCCACAGCTCTGGTAGCTGCATCCAGCCTGGAGACCCTTCACTGGAAACCCCCCCACGGCACATCCCCACCACAGCCCAGCCCAAACCCAGATTACAGCAGCCGGGGCTGTTTACATTCCCAGCAGCTAAACTCAATACAGTCCAAACAGTTAAGTCTCAGTTGCAAAACGAGGTCCCTCCAAGCTATTACTAATGGGGAAAGCACGCCCTGCCCTCCCAGCCCCTCCCGTGCGCCGGGGGCCCCAAACATGCCGATTTGCGACCCAGCTGTTTGTGTAGGATCCATCCCCGTGCTTCGGGATGGCAGAGGGCAGGGAAACTGGGATCTGCTCAGCCCGGAGCCTCCCGACACCTTCTACGTGAGACGGGATGGAGCACGGCACGAGCAGCAGCCCGGACTCTGGGCACAGGGCTTGGCATCACTCCCTATGGGCTGCCCATATATAAAATAGCTGCTAGGCTGGCAGCAGGCCACTGGAAGCAGGAACAGAGCTGGTCCCCTGGGAAAGGAGGGTCTCTGAGAACCAAAGGTGAAGTTTTTTTTCTGCTACACTAGGCAGGAGACCTGCCACGCCAAGAACCTTTATGTGAATCGGGGTCCAGAGTTTTTCCAATTAAAATTCAGCAGCGCATTTGAAGAGACTGCTTCTAAAACCCAAACTGAACAAACATTTGTTGCAGCTGTAATCACCTCCTTAATGAGCAAAGAGGATCAAAACTACTGAATTCCTTAAAAACGGTACTTTCAAACTATTTCCCACACTGAGTTAGGACATTTTGCCCACCATAAGCATCCAAAGCACAGAGTTCCCCGAGCTCCAAAAGCAGCTCCTGGCTTCTTCAGCGCCTCTCTCCTGCCACTGCTACACTTGGTGCAGCCGGGGGGTAAATCAGCCCAGGCAGCCAAGCTGACCTAAAATAATCCGGCAGAAACAGTTCCTTTTTCAGCCAATTCAGCTCCCCAAATTCACCCTTTAAACAAAGAACCTCTCTGACACAGCTCCGGGGTGGGAACAGGTAGCAAAGAGCAGCTTAGGCTCCCAGTACAGCTCAGGTGAACAATGTATGAAGAATGTGGCATTCACCAAAGACAGACAAAAAGCCTGAGGCAGAGCTAGGTTTTCACTTTCTGATACTGTTACACTGAGAAACTATAATTTTCAACAAAATATTTGTTGCCAAATTCACTCTTGAAACAATTTTTATTTTTTCTTTAAATACAAAAAATACTATACTTAACATGAAATACGAGATGCCACATAAATGCTGGTGCCATTTTCTGTTTGGGGGTGGCATGGCCAGAAATAATTGCCTTAACTGACTCCAAGCAAAAAAACCAAGATACTTGAGAGTGGAAAGACTGTTATTTTTTATTCTAGACACGTTAATTATAATACCTTAGCTTGCTGTGGCATTTTGAAAATATACTGCATGTGCCCTCAATTGGCCTTCTCTAAGTGTTTTATAGCATTGTTACTCCCTGCCTGGCTCCATCATGGTCAGGGTGAGCAGAGTAGCTTTAACAGGTTTAAAATTGGTCCCCTCACTTTTTCATTTTACAGCTCCTTCACCATTCCAGGCCTGAAATCTTCTCTGTACATCTGGAAACAGCAGATGAGGATTCCTGAGATAAAAGTGTTTATCTTCTACCAGGAAAGAATTTACATTTCCATGTATAAAATGAAGAGGCTCTATTTAAACCATTTGAAATCTCACAGGTTTCACAGCAGGATCCTGTCCACCACCAGGGCATCAGTCCTGACCTGGAGGCCGATCTCCCAAGCTACAAAACCAGTGGAAATTTACACCCTGAAAGGCTAACAAGGAAGGAACAAGCGCAATCCTGACATGAAGAGCCATAAAAACTTGGAGATTCACAACAGAACAAGTGACTCAGTTCAAATGTCAAAGTGGAAACAGAAACCTTGACTCACGGGCTGGGGATGGGAGGTGGAGCTGGCGGGAGGTGATGCTACAGGAGGGTTGTTTGCTTCATGACGAAACTAGTCCACGTTCCTGAATTCTGGAAAGATTTCAGCGGAAGCGAGGAGACATCCACCCGAAACATGAGACAAAATTAAAGCTAGCCCTCCCTGCCGTTTGATTTTCCTTAAACAAAGCATTTGTTTGTTACCAAGAGTAACCAGATTAGCTTTGCTGCCTGAGTTAACACTTCAGAGCACCTTTGCCGGGCTGGCAGCACATCCTGCCTGCTTTCCGCATACAATAGGCAGGATTTGCTGCCAGGAAAAATGAAAGAATCAGCAGCTCTGTTCCAAAACAAGGAATCCAGAATTAGATTACCATTTTCCTTCTAAAAGGTTTGCTTTTTTAACATTCACTAAGACAAACTTCATAGAAAATGTAACTTAAAGGCGTTTCAGAACTACCAGCTTACATTTCCCCATTTGACATTGTACTTAATTCCAGGAACAGGCTTCCTTTTTAAGCGGAGTAAACCCTGCATTTTACAATGCAAGTTTATGGAACCTAATTATGAAACACATCAAACAATTTTAAATCCTATGAAAATTTCAATTGGGAGAAATTGCTGAAACAGCTGAACAAGTCCAGAGGCAGACCCAGTGATGCCCTTTCAGTAAGGATGCAGGTGAAGCACCAACGTACAGATGAAGCGACTCCTGAGTGCCATTTATCGTACACTTAAAGTGACTGCTGCAGTCAGTATCCAAATGTGAAATAATTAATTGTTTATGGCAGTATCTTCCTTAATTTTCACTTGGTTTTGACTTTAAGAAATCAAGGAGATGCAAGGAGCCTCTTGTTTCACACTCAGAAGAAGGTGTGAAGATTTTTCTCTGCCCTTTCCTCCTCCCAGGCAGCCAGGCTCACGCAAAGGCTCCTGATCTGGACTAGAATTTAAAGTACAGGTTGCAACATACACATTTCCCTCTCCTCCTCTTCTGTCTAGATCCCACATTTGTATATGCTTTTCAGAAGCCAAGATCTTTAACACATTAACAGATCTTTCCAGTAACGTGCTAGTAGAAGTTTGTTTCCATTTAAAATACGGTCACCAGCAGACTGTATATCATTATGTGAAGTGCTAAACAATTTTCATGTATTTATCTCTGCACACCTAACAGGTTTATCAAGGATTTGAAGTCACAGCTTGAAAATCTGGATCTCCTCTCCTCTGATGTTTTCCCCAGTCATCCCTCGGTGGCAGCAGGACAGCGTCCCCAGGCCAGCGCCGATTTAGAAAAGCCACTGATGATGATGTCAGGTTCGGAAACGCAGAGAGGGAAGACCTCACCCTTCCTGCAGGCCCACATTCCACCTTTAATAAGGAAGCCGAGAAAGAGCCTCGAAATAATAGAGGTTTTCAGTGACCACAGCCACGAAACAGAAATTGCAACCTTGCAATACAGCACAGCTGATTCCTCAGCCAGCAGTCACCTGGGGAAAGAGCAACAAACCATCAAAGGTATCTCTGTCTTCCTCCCAGTAACAGGTACTACTAGTTTAAACTTTACATTTAACTGCAGCTTCATGGGAAGCTAATTCCTTACGCTGACTGATTAGAGAATAGGCAAGTTTACAAAAAGTAAAAGAATTCTTCTTCAGTGCTAATTAGTTTTGCCCTTATCCCTTATTAGGTCTTGTTTGTATCTTAACTAGTCAGTAGCATAAAGCGATGAAGAAATACAGCCTTCTGGAATGAAGAACTGATTAAGAACGGGAAGATTTTGTTGCAGAGTGCGTTCCCAAGGGCTTTCTCAGACCCCACAGCTCTGGTAGCTGCATCCAGCCTGGAGACCCTTCACTGGAAACCCCCCCACGGCACATCCCCACCACAGCCCAGCCCAAACCCAGATTACAGCAGCCGGGGCTGTTTACATTCCCAGCAGCTAAACTCAATACAGTCCAAACAGTTAAGTCTCAGTTGCAAAACGAGGTCCCTCCAAGCTATTACTAATGGGGAAAGCACGCCCTGCCCTCCCAGCCCCTCCCGTGCGCCGGGGGCCCCAAACATGCCGATTTGCGACCCAGCTGTTTGTGTAGGATCCATCCCCGTGCTTCGGGATGGCAGAGGGCAGGGAAACTGGGATCTGCTCAGCCCGGAGCCTCCCGACACCTTCTACGTGAGACGGGATGGAGCACGGCACGAGCAGCAGCCCGGACTCTGGGCACAGGGCTTGGCATCACTCCCTATGGGCTGCCCATATATAAAATAGCTGCTAGGCTGGCAGCAGGCCACTGGAAGCAGGAACAGAGCTGGTCCCCTGGGAAAGGAGGGTCTCTGAGAACCAAAGGTGAAGTTTTTTTTCTGCTACACTAGGCAGGAGACCTGCCACGCCAAGAACCTTTATGTGAATCGGGGTCCAGAGTTTTTCCAATTAAAATTCAGCAGCGCATTTGAAGAGACTGCTTCTAAAACCCAAACTGAACAAACATTTGTTGCAGCTGTAATCACCTCCTTAATGAGCAAAGAGGATCAAAACTACTGAATTCCTTAAAAACGGTACTTTCAAACTATTTCCCACACTGAGTTAGGACATTTTGCCCACCATAAGCATCCAAAGCACAGAGTTCCCCGAGCTCCAAAAGCAGCTCCTGGCTTCTTCAGCGCCTCTCTCCTGCCACTGCTACACTTGGTGCAGCCGGGGGGTAAATCAGCCCAGGCAGCCAAGCTGACCTAAAATAATCCGGCAGAAACAGTTCCTTTTTCAGCCAATTCAGCTCCCCAAATTCACCCTTTAGACAAAGAACCTCTCTGACACAGCTCCGGGGTGGGAACAGGTAGCAAAGAGCAGCTTAGGCTCCCAGTACAGCTCAGGTGAACAATGTATGAAGAATGTGGCATTCACCAAAGACAGACAAAAAGCCTGAGGCAGAGCTAGGTTTTCACTTTCTGATACTGTTACACTGAGAAACTATAATTTTCAACAAAATATTTGTTGCCAAATTCACTCTTGAAACAATTTTTATTTTTTCTTTAAATACAAAAAATACTATACTTAACATGAAATACGAGATGCCACATAAATGCTGGTGCCATTTTCTGTTTGGGGGTGGCATGGCCAGAAATAATTGCCTTAACTGACTCCAAGCAAAAAAACCAAGATACTTGAGAGTGGAAAGACTGTTATTTTTTATTCTAGACACGTTAATTATAATACCTTAGCTTGCTGTGGCATTTTGAAAATATACTGCATGTGCCCTCAATTGGCCTTCTCTAAGTGTTTTATAGCATTGTTACTCCCTGCCTGGCTCCATCATGGTCAGGGTGAGCAGAGTAGCTTTAACAGGTTTAAAATTGGTCCCCTCACTTTTTCATTTTACAGCTCCTTCACCATTCCAGGCCTGAAATCTTCTCTGTACATCTGGAAACAGCAGATGAGGATTCCTGAGATAAAAGTGTTTATCTTCTACCAGGAAAGAATTTACATTTCCATGTATAAAATGAAGAGGCTCTATTTAAACCATTTGAAATCTCACAGGTTTCACAGCAGGATCCTGTCCACCACCAGGGCATCAGTCCTGACCTGGAGGCCGATCTCCCAAGCTACAAAACCAGTGGAAATTTACACCCTGAAAGGCTAACAAGGAAGGAACAAGCGCAATCCTGACATGAAGAGCCATAAAAACTTGGAGATTCACAACAGAACAAGTGACTCAGTTCAAATGTCAAAGTGGAAACAGAAACCTTGACTCACGGGCTGGGGATGGGAGGTGGAGCTGGCGGGAGGTGATGCTACAGGAGGGTTGTTTGCTTCATGACGAAACTAGTCCACGTTCCTGAATTCTGGAAAGATTTCAGCGGAAGCGAGGAGACATCCACCCGAAACATGAGACAAAATTAAAGCTAGCCCTCCCTGCCGTTTGATTTTCCTTAAACAAAGCATTTGTTTGTTACCAAGAGTAACCAGATTAGCTTTGCTGCCTGAGTTAACACTTCAGAGCACCTTTGCCGGGCTGGCAGCACATCCTGCCTGCTTTCCGCATACAATAGGCAGGATTTGCTGCCAGGAAAAATGAAAGAATCAGCAGCTCTGTTCCAAAACAAGGAATCCAGAATTAGATTACCATTTTCCTTCTAAAAGGTTTGCTTTTTTAACATTCACTAAGACAAACTTCATAGAAAATGTAACTTAAAGGCGTTTCAGAACTACCAGCTTACATTTCCCCATTTGACATTGTACTTAATTCCAGGAACAGGCTTCCTTTTTAAGCGGAGTAAACCCTGCATTTTACAATGCAAGTTTATGGAACCTAATTATGAAACACATCAAACAATTTTAAATCCTATGAAAATTTCAATTGGGAGAAATTGCTGAAACAGCTGAACAAGTCCAGAGGCAGACCCAGTGATGCCCTTTCAGTAAGGATGCAGGTGAAGCACCAACGTACAGATGAAGCGACTCCTGAGTGCCATTTATCGTACACTTAAAGTGACTGCTGCAGTCAGTATCCAAATGTGAAATAATTAATTGTTTATGGCAGTATCTTCCTTAATTTTCACTTGGTTTTGACTTTAAGAAATCAAGGAGATGCAAGGAGCCTCTTGTTTCACACTCAGAAGAAGGTGTGAAGATTTTTCTCTGCCCTTTCCTCCTCCCAGGCAGCCAGGCTCACGCAAAGGCTCCTGATCTGGACTAGAATTTAAAGTACAGGTTGCAACATACACATTTCCCTCTCCTCCTCTTCTGTCTAGATCCCACATTTGTATATGCTTTTCAGAAGCCAAGATCTTTAACACATTAACAGATCTTTCTGTGCAACTGGAAAGCAAAAAACCTACAATTGTGGCCTTCACCAACACGTATAGTAAAGGTCACTTTTCAAAACCACTTTATTACGAAGGATTTATTTTGCTTTCTTTGGCAGCCTATGGCAATACTCAGCTTTCTGGATATGCTGTAGGAGTTTGGTTTCACCTGCACAGCATCCTGAAGACAAGCCAGAGCAGAAACGTGTTTGGCCAAGCAGACTTCTCACCACAGAAACCACGTTCATTATGTCACACAAGCCCCAAAATAATCCCTACCATAAAAAAACCCCAGTGTTCATACTGAAAGTAAGGTAAGGAATTGGGATCCTTGGTGCTGTAGGATTGTTTTCAAGAGAAACTAGCATGACCCACGGTAAGTACCAATATTCTGTGAGCTATTTCAAACATTTTAAAATCACTTCAGAATGACTGTCAGGTGACAGTCACCATTTTCAAGATCTACTTGTATTTACTGAACACCACTCACAACCAGTCACCAGTTAGACTTGAGTTTGCCTACTGTCCCTGTTTTTTCACCCAAATTGACAATATAAACTGCTGCACGAGTACTAAAATTGTTTTCTCTGTAACCTGGTGACCACTGATGCTCTAATGGCAGTAGCAGGAATCACAGCAAAGGCTGCTGTTTCGGAGGAGACAACCCACCAGCCCACTTCCCATGGAAGGTCCACGCTGCAGTGATGTTCAGGTCACCAGTTTTAACCCATGGAGTTACTGCAGTTTCTGAGCTTCAAATCCTTTAGAATAGCTTTAAAAAAATGGTGCATCAGCTCTAAGGCACTAAAATATTTCATTAATTGAGATCTTTATCTTCAGAAACCCAGGAGCTGCAAAACTACAATTGAGGCCTGAATAAGCAAAAGAAGATTTCTGCTCCTTTGTCTTCCTTTCTCCATTGAGCTCCTCCATCAAAATGCTTGGTCTCTCAATCTAAAAGCTGCAGCTCTGCTCTCTTCCATAATCTCAGCTATCCGATGTGGAAGAATGAAGCCTGCCTCCTCTAATTAAAGGCAGACCAGGCTTTAGGAAGATAATCATCTTGGAAAGAAAGCAGACTGTTCCTTTGCAGTTGCAGGGAAACACATGACAGACTGTTCGCATTAGGGGATCTGAAATGCCTTCCCTAAATGAAATGGATCCAAGGCTCCTCTCCCAAGCGAGGCAGTAAATTTAGCTATTTAGAACAACAGCGGCTGAAGCCAAATCCTATTTTAAGGGCCGCTCTCGGAGGTACAGCAAGGCCCTGCTCTGCCCTTCAGAACTCCAACCCCCTCCTTGTAAAATAGATGTTTTTAATATTAGATATTGAGAATTAAACCAAATATAGTGCAATGGGAGGAAAAAATACTGTTCAAACAGTGAGTCTATGTAACAAATCTAGGTAGATAATTTTGAGTCACATGCACTGCAAACGAGAGATTAAGTTGAACTTTCTATATGGCAAAACCACAATTGTGGTTTAAATGCAGAAGCAGATTTAAAGCAATTTTGTTTGATGGAGGAAACGATGTTTTAGTGAGCAGCCTTTGATGAGTCTGATAGCTTTAAAATTTCTGGATACAAATAAAAATTTTACAGTTAAGTGTTTCCAGTTGACCACTGTCCCAGCAAATCAAATACTTATTGCTAACCTACTATTTCATAATATGAACAAAGTTATAGCTAACAAAGCTCTCCCTGTATTCTTTTCGACTTTCAAAAAAAACCAAACCTCCACTCAGAGTGCATGTTAGGCCAATATAACAAAATGTGGCTTTTTAAAATGTGCATTCGATCTGTAAAAGTATTAATACCTTCAGAAGGAAATGCAAAGTTCTGCTGCAGGGGATTAAAATTCTAAATGCTTAAACCCAGTCAGGATGAAATTTAACAGCAGTCATGTTTCTTCCCCAAAGCAGAAGCTCCTATGTAAGGCTGTCACAAATTAGTGATAAAAACCCCCAAGGAATGCGAGACAAAACTAAGCTACACAAGAAACTTTCTAAAGCTATCCAATCACAATGTATTTTCTATGCCTTGCTTTTCCCCCTTAATTTATTTATTACCATATAAATTTCCCACACTAAGTGCACTCTACTTAACGTTACTATAGAACTTGAATTTTCCAAACATATCAATTATTAATATAATTTATTTAAAAATGTATACAAACATCCTTCACAATAACTTGGTAACAAACTGGTTTTAATATTTAGTTGCCCGGTATTTATTTACATTAAAAACCTTATTTTCACACAAGGTCCTTCCCTCCTCCAAGGAAGCAACAACCTTCTACTTAGGTAGAATAATTTTATCTAAAATTAGCTGGGTACAATTTTAATAAGAGAGACAGTAGAGCAGAAAGCAACCTAAATAATTATTGAATTAGCTATTCCTTCATCTCAGGTGCAATTTTACAATCTCTGCAAGCCAAAATAAATGCAGCTGCTGCCAAAGTGGGATTTCCCCTGCCGCCTCCGTGCTCCAGCAGCGCTCACAGCCAGAGTCCCATCAGAGCACTAGGTCTGGTTGAAAATTAACCCATCTAAAGCAGTAGAAATAAATCACCCTGCAGCCACCTCCCCTCCCTGGGCTGGCTCTTCTTGTCCCTCCAGAGCATTTGTGCCAGCTCGAGCCACCACCAAATCAAGCCCAGCACAAGGAACAAGCGATGGATTCCTCCCTCACATGCTTCTCTACAACCTTTCTCCTTTCAAGGGTCCTGCCCAAAACAGTCCCTCTTCCCTGAATATCAGGTATAGGTCCCTGCTCCTCACGTCCCTCCCCTGCATCAGCAGCAGTCACAGGCAGTTCAGACTGGAATTACATCCCATAAAAATGACTCGTTTCCAGTTGTCTCGGTCCCCTCCCTGGACCACCCCATGGCTGCCCCACTCCCCGTCCCCGGGCAGGGGAACTGGCACCAGAGCAGGGACAGGGGAATTCTGTCCCTTTTAGCAACAGCAGCTACTTAAGATCATATTAAGCTGATCACAAAACTGCACCCTGGGGCCAACATTTCATTAACACGGAGGTGACATCAGCTGGCAGAGCTGCTGAAAAATGTTGTTGTTGTGTCCTCCCTCCTGCCACCCTCGGCTGCTCCCATCTCCCTTTCCCTGGCACAAGCATCTCCACTAGTCTCCAGCTCAAAGGGCTGACCCGGCTGACAACTAACCTGGTTGGAAGAAAACCCATTTTTTTCAGTCAGATTAACTTCACCACCAAGGTGACACGTGCGAGCACAGAGAAGGGGTGGGGGGATCCATGGAAGGGTAGTTTGGGAATCGACGCTTTGCAAAACGGGCACTGCTGTAAAGCCCGATGCAGCTGAACCTCTTGACCACAAAAGTTTGGGCAGCAGCTGGTGTTTCTGGCCAAAAGAACGGCTCATGAATTTCCTACACGTGGGTTTGGCAGCTTTTAGTTTTAGGCAAAGACTGCCAAACCACCTGCTGACATGAGAACTCCTTCACATTTAAAGAGAAAGGGGAAAAAAAGGCAAAAACCCACCAAAAAACCTCAAACTGACCCTGAACTTTCGAACAAGACACCACTTTCCATTCTAGCCACAAAAAAGGTTCCAAGAAGCAGTACCACCTTTCGCAAAGGCAAACCTTCTACAGCGCAGACATGTTTGAATAGGAAAACTATGCCATACAGGAATGAGCAAAATACACTGAACTACTTAAAAAAAAAATCCTGGGCATATGTTGCATATTTGTTTGGGTATTTTGCATTTTGGCAGGATATTTCAGTTTATTACCTTCCTTAAGTGTTAAAAAACTCCAGTCTAAAAATGAACATTTCAGCAAAGGTAATGCTGTTCTTAATTTAATATACTGTCCAGACAGGTCTATTTTAAGTTCGGGGATTCACAAAACTGGCAAGAGAAAGCCTTTGAAAGGGAACCAAACTGAATCAACACAAAAAGCAAAACAAGGAAACACAGAAAAGGCAGAACAATGAAGTAGGAATAGAAACTAAAAAGCAAAAAGGAGTTGGAAGCTTTGAAATAACAGTTAAAAAAAAAGGATAGGGGATTTCAGGGACTGGAGGTTATATAAAATCAACTAATAGGCCGGTGACAAAATAGGGATTATTCTTCATGCCTACTGTTTCACAATGAAGCCTTTGCACTGATTTTCTGATCAGTAGCCACGATTAACAATTAATGGCTGAGCCCTTCATTATGTTTCACCAACAGGAAAGAGTTTCTGCGCCGAGTCTGACAATTAGTCTGCAATTGAGACGACTCATCCCATTACTGGGGTTTACGGCACTGAATATAGATGTGTGTTTTTATGTTGCTTAGATACAGTGTATACAAGAGCACATTAATGTGTATAACATGCAGAACTATGCCATGACCACCCTGCCACGCGTTGCATAGGATGTTTTTTGCTGTTCCAGCATAAAACCAAAAGTTTCAGAAAGAAATAGGAGTCTCAGACTAACAGTCTAATCAGGGTTTATTAACCTGTTCTGCATTTCTTCAACACACACTTGGACCTGCTGTTACAAAACCAGGATTAGTTTATCCTACTGTTCCATTCCTACAAAAAACACCAGATCAGAACACTTGATCTGCGTACCAAATCGGCTTACAGCAGGACAAGCCAGTTCAACATTCAACTGAAAGAGAAGCTCTAACAGTTTAGCTCACATTTATTTTCCTGTATGAAAATGTTAGCTATCTCCCCTTCATTTTCTACAGAAAACAGAACTTTAAATCAGGTGGATTAACATTTCCTATTGACAATTAGTTCACAGATGACAAAAAAAAAGTTGGCATTTGAATAATCTGCTGTACTTTTCAAAGTCATATCACAGCTATAACTTCCCAATCTGCACACAAGGCAATTTATCTTCTAAAGAAGGGTCAACCTTTATAACTTAATTTTCCTGTCACTGGCTAAAGTAGCTTTTTGTAGCCTCACCTCTGTCACCAAGGACGTGTGTGCATGTGCATGCCCCAAGTGGCAGGCTCCAACAGCATCAACCCTTCTCAGCAATGACCTACCTTTTCTGTGCAATGCTCAGCTGCACAAGTCACCACTTTTCCAGAGTGAAAATTAATGAAAGGAAGTGTCGTTGGGATATTAAGAAATACGCAATATAGCCAAGGAGAATATTTATGCAAAAATCTCAGTTCAGTGACTTCTGGCAGAGGACAACTTGTAAGACAGAAGGAAAAAACTCCTCCTTTATGGATCCTTCTCGTCTAAAACTGATTCAGACATTTTGCATACTCATTTTTTTTGCAGATCTCCTGGCTCTTTGATTCACTCCTCTGCAGCCACTCCAGGATGTTTCTGTCATTTTGCAATGCAATTAACTTCACAAGAAAACAATCTGTGTCAAGGAAGAAAAAAAAAAAAACCAGGCTCCACCTCACTTAGGAGAAGAACTTGTGACCTCACCCAGCTGGTGTGTATTTATGAAAGCTCGTTTCCTGTTGAGACAGCAGGACTGGCCAAGCAGAAGATGCACGACCATTCTGACATGCTTTTATCTGCCATGGAATAGCGGTTACGAACGCAAAGCTTTTAAGGCTGTTTGGTTCCTAAGGAATAAATTTTAACCAAAATGTTCTAATTCAGTCAGCAAAGCAATGGTGCGGATAAAAAGGATTGTAGAAAGTTCCCCTTTTTTTTTTGTCTTGTCTAGACATTAAGTGCTGCTTTAGGCACGACAGCGTCGGTGAGGACCAAATTTAGCCTTGCTTTCAAGACTGGTACCTGTAACAAGCAGGCAACCCTGAAAAAATGGGGTAATCAAGCACACTAATCTGTTCAAATCACTTGATATGTCACCACCAGCTGCTGTGAAGCTACTTGGTTCTGAATTACAGGAGATCAGCCATATCTTACCCAGCTTAATTTGCATTATTCAACTGCCAAAGGTTGCAGATCAGAGCTGTGCCATGGCAAATGGGAGACAGCTAATTGCTGGGTCTCTGTAAGACAGGGGGCTGGAGCTACTTCTATTTTAAGTTATGAAACCTTTATGGAAACTGTGCACAATATCAGAAAACACTTCTAACACAGTAAGACACTTTTTATTTAACCACATCCTAAAAAGATCATATGTATTTGGCGTTTCATCATTCGCTAATACAATGACCTCTAAAGAGCCATTCTGGTCACAGATCCATTATCATAACCTAAAAATACCATGCAAGTATCTAAGAAATACACTTGCTTTCATAAATTCCAAGTGTATCGCATTACAGCATCAGGTTGAAACAGCTTGTTAGATCACTTCTAGCTATTTTAGCAGATTAAATCATAACTATTTTAGGATTTTGACTCGGGGCATAACCTGATATTAAAATTATTCGCTCTAAAGAGCCACCATCAGATCAAATTAGAATCAAGGAATCACAGCTTCATCCACCAAGAGGGTAATACCAAGTTTATTTTGTTTACATGAATAAACATCAGAAGAGTTGGATTTCTCCAGAGTGCAGGTTCACAGCCGACAGCTCAGCAGCTGTCACTAAAGCAGATTCATGTATATTTTTACCTTCATTACTCTGCCGTTATGTCAGATACCAAAACCTCCACCGTGGATGTACCTAACCCCCCTGGACAGTATAGCCTTTCCTACTCTTCCAGCCTCCTCTGCTTCCCGGCGGTGCTTCCCCCCGGCAGCCGCACAGGTGACTCAGGCTCCAGTTACGTGCTGTGCCACATTTGGTACAATCATTATTTCTGCCTTAGACCCTTCAAAACCCTGTGAAACCACCTGAGAAATCTCTGCACAGAAAAATGACATTTTATCCATCTTTTTAAGGCAACACAAGACGGTGCTTTCCTGAGGCAGATGCTCCCTTTGCCCTTGCTGTGCAATCCTGACCCCCAGCAAACCAGGAAGCCCAAGATGATCCAGCTACAACAGATCCTACAGCATCTGTCTGTCTATCCTCAATGTTTTATCAGTCATGGAATCACAGAATTGTAAGAGTTGGAAGGGACCTCTAGAGATCATCTAGTCCAACTCCCCCATCCTCTGATCTGTTTCATCAAGCAGCAGCACAATGAACAGAGCCAAAGGAGGTGGTGAGGGCATGCGTGCAAGAGAGGAATTAATATTTCTCAAGTCCTCAAGTTTGGAATCTTTTAGGTTCTTTTTCTGCAAGAAAAATCTCAAGTATTTTACACACTGCCCGCTCAGTTGACACACAAGCCTGCCACCAAGTTAAATAATCCCTCTTTTCTTCTAACCAACAGGCTTTAGCTAGTTCTCTAGCTAAACAACAATTTATTAAGGTATCTTCCAGTCAACAAAATTTAGCACTAAACTAAACCAAGTCATTCTTCATTACTGAATACCAGAAATTTTTACCTGAGTTTGAAAGGCACTTCCTACATCTACTACGGGGAAGGAAAATAACTGAAGCTTTACTTGCCCTGGAAGCACCCACTGCCCAGGAAAATAAGGTAACACATGCAAAAGCTCATTCTTACAGACGGCAGGCGCAGAGACACATGTTTCTCTGCTACATGATTTCACTTGTGAAAACAAATAGTTGAAACTGTTGAGATTTGGACTTTGGGAGATGCAGAGGAGCAGACGACAGCTGTAACACATTCTTCATCTGTTTGGTAAAGCAGAGCTCTGCGTTAGCAACGATGGCGCAGTCAATGACCACCACGTGCCTGGTGCTATCAGACATCAGCCCCACAGAAGCCACCTCTGGCTCAGGAAGCTCCTGAGACAGACACAGCTGGTGGCCATGAGAAGATGCGTGGGAACTACCACGGGACAGCTGGGCCTCGCAGCCTCCCAACGTCATCTGCTTCTGGCCGCTGGACGTTGGGCAAGACAGAGGCAGCCCAGCCGAGGCGTTCCTAGGTTTTCATGTGGTCTGGAATTGGATCAGAAGTGATGAGGCTTTTTAAGCTGAGGGCTGAGCCAATACTTACTCATTGGATTTAAAACCTGTTGCTGCCCTTGGAAGAGCACTACTTCGTGTTGCACTTGTATCTGGAAAGTTTAATACGGTGGTTTTCTGGAAAACACCACACTGCAATGCAATAAAGGCTTAGCATTAAACACAGCAAACAACTTCTGCAGAGAAACATGTTAAAAACTCAATTTCTTAACAGTTTCTGAGCGTAAGGATTTTTAATGACCTAGACTTTAAACCGACATGAGATCATCTCGATCCCTGAGGAATTAAGAGATACTGATAAACTGTCTTTACAAAACTTGGAGGGAACACCTAGAAGCAGGCCAGAATACACTCCTTTGTTTTCTGACCATCTGCTCACAGACAAAACCTCTCTTCTTCCCAGGGGTTCCAGCACAGCAATACAGCTCCTCACAGGCAGCAGCAGGCACTCAGCCTTACAGACCTCACCAGCTCACTACTTGCCCACCGAGATGAAACGACTGAAGAAAGTCACTTAAGTCCTCAACTTAGCTAAATTCAGGTAATTTTTCCTTTGGCTTTGGCAATCCTCTTTGAAGGGTACATTGATCAATGGGATTAACAGACACGCTTACAAAATTTAATCTAGACCACAGCTTGGACACAGTTTATATCCACAAGCTATTCCGTTTGTCCCTGCGTTAATGGCAGTCGCAAATACATTGACGAGTGCCAACTCTTACCACAAGAAGCAGCCCCACACTGAAAACATAATAGCTGCATGTTTTTTCTATAATTGGAAGTTTGTACTGTTAGAAAAATCAGATTCCTGAGCTGCACAACACATTACATTGTGTCAGTTTTCCCCAAAGGGTGCAGGAAATAGATAAATATGCAGATACCGAGAAACTTTGTTGATACTGCTGAGGCTGGAAGCAGTGTTAAAGGGGCAACTGTTGGTTCTTCCCTTGCTTGCATCTCAGATGGAAACACCATTTCCCAAAGCCCTGCACTTCTGCACAGCCCATAGAGAAGCCCTGAAGCGGCTGAGGGGCAATGAAAAGCCCATGCTGCTGTTTATGCCAACTCTGGTGTTTCAGCCAATATAAAGCTTCGTGCCTCCTGGCTCTGCCCCCTCAACAGCCAAACTACTCACACGCAGATAACACACTCCCTTCACTACGATACACCAGGGCTTTGGCATCTGCACATGTTTTTATTTCAATCAGTCGATGACGGTCAGTTACGTGAAGTCCAAAAGTCTGCACACGCTCAGGAAAACAGATCTTCCCTAATTCAATCCACTCAGACCCTTTAAACCTGTCATTGAATTAATCTTCCATCCAGAAAGATCTAAGTCAATGTTCTAATTAAAGAGACCTCGAACTTCATTGGGAGATAAACAGGAAATGTTTAAGATAACTACTATAAACACTGAAACGAGATTTTTTTCTTTTTCTTTTCCCGAGTACTCAGATATAGACAAGTGCCAACCTAAAAGACCAAGCACAAAGCAGATTCTCCCCCTGCCAATAAATACGAACATATTTCATGTTGTTTACCACTTTTTCAAACACCTTTACCAATGACAATCATTCCAAGTAAATAACGCTCATCATACTTAGCTTCTTTTTAAAGGATGTCTGGGTGAGCCAGGATCACACTAAATTATTTTTTCCACACAAGAACTGCAAAAACATGAAAGAAGTATTTCTTTGACATTAAATGGCATTGTAGGGTTAATGTTATACCGGCTGACTGAACGTAGCTCCACTGTATGCAATCATTCATAGAATCGTAACAGTCATTTTAATGTAACTTGTTTTAATGTCATAATTATGTTACAGTAACAACAATTCCGACTTGCAGATTGCCAAGTGGCTTGAAGAAACACTAAATATAGTTTAGCATAGTACTTTTTATGCAGGGCATGAGCTATTAAAAGACAGATTTAAATACTCCTATGGAGTCACAGTAATGTCATCTGCACAGGGCCTGGAAAAACCTATTCGTATACCAGAAGCTGTATTTAAACAGTGGAAAACTAGTAAAGAAGCTACAGTATGCTAGCTTCTTGCATAAAAAAGATCTTTCTAAGGAGGTTTGTGGTCTCTCCCAGATTTCTAATTAGTCAGATCTGCTTGTCCCTGGTTTAAATTACTCTAACAGCCTAAGGGCAGATAGAGTATCTCTCCTAGTAAGTATATCCATCTCTATCAGTCTTGATCTTCGCCAGACCTAAAATTTCCAGACCAGTTGGCTAGAATAACTTTTAATCTGTATGGTACTCTGCTGATTGCACCTAAAAGATGAAAAAATAAATTGATGGGAACAACATTAATAGTCATATTCCCAGTGGCAGGAAAGCCTAGCCCGTGTAAAATTGTTAGACAGTCTAACAAGTGTCATTAATTACCAACCTGTTTTTCTGTAAGTAAACAGCATTATACAAACATCTCTGTGGACTCATTCCTCATATGAATTACTTAGCTATGTAGTTCAAATGCTTATTAGTGTATCATTTGAAAGCCTTTAATGACAATACCTCTGAACATTTATTTTCATCAGAGATGACTGCAACTATAAAGCAAAATACTTCCTGAGCTTCTAATCAAAATCTGTCTCCCTTTGTAATTTATAAAAGAGTATGAAAATTAGAAAACAAGCCCTTGTAGATATCTGAAGAATTGCCTTTGTTGACATCTTACACAATATAATCCTTTTCATTTCTGAGCCTAAAACACAGCTGATCTGCTAGGATGAGTACCTGCTCAGGAAGCATCCCAAGGAAAGGCACAAACACACTAGGAAGGTCGTACCTCACCTCTTCAAATCTGTCAAAAAGCACGCACTAAAGCCTATTGCACGACTTCCACTTCACAGGGCACTGTATGAAATGTGTGTGCCGAACAGAAGAACTGTTCCCAGGGGATATGAGCCGTGGTCCTCAAAACAGATGAAGACTTAGAGGAATTAACAGATAAATTCCATTAAAAGCAATCTCAGCACATAGCCTCTAAGGAATCACAGGCCACCTGAAAATCATGATGCTCAGAATGAGGGTTATGCTTTTCTTTTCCACTCCCTCTCCCCCTTTATTTTTTAAGCCTCACTAGACATTTCAAGATATTTCCAATTGCTTGGGCTGGAGTTTGGATGTAGCTCAAAATAATGCCAGATTTGAGCTGGTTATTTTGTGATTATCTGTGTATCTGTCATGGTCAAGATGCCAGTTTATTCTGATGCACTAATTCAGCTCATGTGGAACTAATGATCTCCTGATAAGCCATGTCTTGCTCCCCTACATGCCCCAGCCCTGCTTCTCATGAGTTCTCCCTGACGAGATGTGAGATCTTTCACCATGACATGAGAACCAGCACACACAGAGATTCATAGCTCATATAAGGCTGCCCTGAGAAAGTTCTGATGCCACTTCCCAACAAAAGGTTGTCTCAGTCACCTGGCCCAGACTTGGCCAGTCTCTCTGAAGCAGAACTACAGAGACCAGTGCTTAAACTGCCAGTTGCCTATAAAAGGCAAAATATTTTGTTTCATTTCCCCCTTTCCTTCAGGTTTATATAGAAAAATAATTGGTATTTTACTTTAAAGGTTAACCAGAGCTTGAGTTGTTCCCCTCAGCAGGAATGCCTGCTTGCACAGCTGCAACACTTCGAATAAAGCTGTCAAATACATAAAGTACCCAGTGGCAGATTGAATACTTGTCTTCAGGCATCCAACAATATCCACAAGATAATTGCTGCAAAATATTTAACACATCTATTAATTATTGTGGAATCCTGTTCCACTCAGCTAACCCCCTCTTTAATTAGTTTCCTACATATATTTCATAATTCTATTTAATACTATCCACGCAGACTCATAGGCTTCCACAAATACCATTCCTCTGCTTTAATGAAGCTCTTGCCCATCTTTTCTTATTTTTCATGCTAAGGAGTTACTTAGGAGATCCTAAGTCACATATTGGTGGCAAAGGCCAAGGATGCCAGCCTTTGGAAGCCAGCTGTGAAGAAGGCAGTATCATTCATACGCACGGCAAGCTGAACGGGATAAATCCTGAACTATTTTAAACGTCCCTTTGTTAAAGGGAACAAAACCATGGTAAAGACACATCACTGATGCAGAACCAAGGTTTGCTGACCTCACGATAACATCCCTGCTCTCCCCAACTCTCGATTATGGTAAAAAAAAGCTCTGAATAAGTGAAAAGACAAACGGTAGAAAATACCCTTACTACAACACCACAAAAAGCAACAGCCAGAGAGAGATCACCCTGCAGAGCAGTAGATTACATCGAAGGGTAGATGTCCCTGGGGTCAACAGGAGCAGACAGTCCACACAATGTCCCCGAGCGACCCAGGTGTTGGTAGGGGGGTGTGTGTGAGCCCTCAGTACAGATGCCCAAACTGCTCCAAATATTACTCTTCTTGTGGGGGCAGCTTATTCACCAGCAATTCCCAACAGCTTATGGGGTCTTGAAATATCGACCACCGCACCTCTCCAAGACATTTACAACCCCAAAACTTGCCTTTTGACATAGGATTCGTCTCCTTGTTCTATCCAAATGTAAAAGGCTACTGATGAGTTACATCCCCTCAATTTAAACCTATCTCAGAAAGCAGCAAACTGCAACAGCACCAGATGGGGAAGCACACTACACCTTTTTTCTTTTTTCCTCTTTCTTCTTCAGTGTTACAAAATTGAAATGGTTCACTCCTGGTTCTGGTACCCACTGCCAGAAACACCTGGCTCTGCTAATAGTGCCTGCAAGATCCTACTGAAAGCTGACTGGCCTGTTTCTCACGAGTTCTAGAGAGCTTATCAAAACCACAGAAGGCAGCACTGCCCGAAATTTGAAAACCTCAGCCCTGATATTTGCAAGTGAAACCAATCACGAATGTTTCACTGCTAAGTGATTTTACTTTGGGAAATGAAACAAGACCCTGGTGACTATTTGAATGCTTGGCTTGTACATGAAATGTAGGGACACCAGTAATATTAAATATTCACCAATTAATTTTAATAGCACATTGGATACCTCTTGAAACAAAATGTTTTTCAAGTTAACTATTATTAAAACTGTAAAGTATTTCTCTTTAGACTGGTCTAATCATGCTTGGTTTCTTGATTCAGCATGCAGGGCTGAGATACCCCTCTCGCCTCCTCAAATAGAAGAGAAGAAATGCAGAAGCATTTTCAGAAACTATCCCTGACTTTATCAAATCAAAGTCTCCACTAGACTATGGGCTTTGATGGGCCTCAAAAGCAGGTATTATTTAAAATGCTGTTTGTATCTAAACGAACATTTAATACAAAGAATTGATTTCAACCTCTTTACAGACAACAGGATATCTTGCAAGTCAGATAAAAGCATTGCAATGATGAACAAAAAAAAAAAGAAAGAAAAACAACGTTGGGGGAAAAGAGCGTTTGGTTGTGCACATGAATACACTGCACTCTGAGAAACGTAAAAATATCTTCTGAGTTTCCACTATTATAGATCCTAAACATACAGATGATCATACATTGCAAAAGCCAACACAAACCTCCCAAATTTTGTTTCTTCCCCCCATCCCCAAATCATGTCCATAAACTAAGTTTCCTGAGTTTTATTAGAATTAACAGAGATTTACAGTGATGAAAATTATTTCAATTACATAAGCATTTTTCCTTAAAGATTTTCTTTCTTGGAAAGACACAATTATTAGGGTCAGCAACAAAAGCTTAAGTACCACCTTGTGCTATCAAGACTACACAAACCAATTCCTAGAAGGGTCAATCTGGCTCATTTAAAGCACTTACAAACAGGAGGATATAATTTATATGTGAAAAAGGCAACAAGCACTGGTCAAAACTTTATGATTACCCTCACACTTCAGAGTCTTCTCACCTCTATTCAAAGAAAAGTTTGCATGTTCTTGGGTAAAGAATCCATACGACTAACATAAGATACTTTATTATTAAAAAACATTCTATAAGCAAGAAGATAGAAGCAATAAGGATGTGCTTGTATTTAATGTGACTAAAACAGGAAAGGGAGAAACAGATTTTGAGTTTAATTTAAACCAGCTATTAAAATTAAGCTTATAAAAACAGATGAGTCAGCATCATTTTAAATAGTTCGGTGTTTTTTTTTTTTAAAGAAAAACAATTACAGGTACTTGTCTGTATTTTAATGAAGCTAGAAAACTTCAGTGTTTCAGAGCCAGGCTCTAAGGCACCAGCAGACTACCTGGCGTAGAAGTATGAGCAATAATCCTGCCACACCCTGAGAACCTCCGTTGTGAAACGACCGATAGCCAGGGCTTCCACCGGGCTTCAGCTGCATTTAGTCAAAGGTCATTACGAACCTCCCAACCCACATACATGACTGTAAACAGTTCTCCAGATTTAATTCTGATTTTTCTCTTGAAGCTGAAAGCTGCCCAAGATGTTTATCCTACTCGGTACAACGCAGATTACTTGGAATTCCACTTGGGATTTGGAGCCTGTGGGCCCAACACAGGCAAAAAGGGAATGCCAATAATCACTCTGACGATATAAAAAAAAACCACAACAACCCTCCATGAATTTATATGAAATGAGACTGAAAGAGCACAAGTTAGGTTTGGAAATCACGCTCTCTTCTATTGCAAAACAAATGCCCCATTAAAAATCTACTACTTAGCCATTACTAGCTGACATGCTTGACCCGTTTTATATGTATGTAGGTCCCCAAAGAAAATAAACATTATATTAAGCAAGTTATTGGCGTGGAGGCCATGAAAGTATAAACTCAGATAACACGACAGTTTATACTTTTAGTATAAACAAGTTTTCAGATCGAGTTTTCACTAAAAGCAGAGAAGTTTCTGGGGGGAAAAAAATACAGAACTCAATTAGAAATGCAGTGAAGTTATATTTGCATTTTTAGCGCATGGAAGAGCTAAAGGCAGACACACCTGTGTCTCTGCACAGATTTGTTTCCACAGGATCAGGCTAAAGACCTTCCAAGACTCCGACATGTGGAAATCTGTGTCAATCATATCTACAAGACTCCTGCGACTTAATTTTAACGAAATTAACAGGGGATGCATTCTCTAGAGTCTTCTTAAACGTGAAAGAGAGCGAGAAATAGATCAAATAACTCAATATTAACACAGTAACAAAGGAAACGAAAGTCACAAGAGCCCAGACAGGAAACGCACAATGCAAATAGCTCAGGGGGGGCCAGGGCCACCCCCTGAGGACCCCCCGGCTCCTTCGCCTCCCCTGACCCCGGCGCTGTCACTCCCCCAGCCCCGAAGGGACCTTCGCTTTCCGTCCCCGCAACCCAAAACCCGACCCTGACCCTCTCCCGCACAGCCGAGGGTCCCTAGCCCCCGCAGGACGCCGCGCCTCAGGGTGCCCTCCCACCCGAGCGCACCTCGGGGCTGACAGCAGGCACGGAGCGGCAAGAGGGAGGGCCCCGGTGCCAGCGGGCACCGACGGACCCGCACCGTGTCCCGGGGCTGACACCCGCCCAGCCGCCCCAGGCCGTCACCCCGCTCCCAGGGCGAAAACCGAGGACCAAACCCTCCTCCTCGCCTTTTTTTTTTTATAAATTTCCGAGCACTAAAGGCCTCTGTCCCCCCCTCTCCTCCCCTCAGTTTCTTTCTGCGCTGACACAAGTTTTTCTTCCCCCACAAAAAGCCCCGCTGAGGCGAGGCGCGGGAAGCCCCGCCGTGCCCGCTGCCTCCCCGCCCCGCCGAGATTTGCCGATGGCCTCCGCTCCGCTCCCCTTTTCCCCCCCGCTGCCGGGGAGCGGAGCCACCGCCCGAGCCCACGGGGCCCAGCCAAGGCCCCACGGCCACCCACCGGACCCCGGCCCCACCGCCCACCTGCCGACAGTCTGGTTGGCCAGCTGCTTCATCCGGTTGAACTGTTTCTTCATGGCGGCGGCCGTTCACCCCGGCCTCCCGCCGGGCACCCACTGCTCTGCCGCCGCCCCGGCCCCGGCCCGGCCTCCCGCCTCCTCCCTGCTCACGGCGCCGCTCACCGGCCCCGCCCACACCGGAACCCGCCGCCGCTTCCGGCCCTGCCCACACCATCACGTGCCCTCAAGGGACACCCGCCGGGGCGGCCAGAAACCCGGATGTCCCGCCCCCCCCCCCCCCCGGGGCCCGGGTCACCGGCCCCGCCCACACCGGAACCCGCCGCCGCTTCCGGCCCTGCCCACACCATCACGTGCCCTCAAGGGACACCCGCCGGGGCGGCCAGAAACCCGGATGTCCCGCCCCCCCCCCCTCCCGGGGCCCGGATGCTGGGGGTCCGTAGCGAGGGGAGAGCGAGGTGGTGCTGCCTCAGAAGCGGTAGCTGGGCCGGGCTCGGCGTGTGCGTCTCTCCCCTCTCCGAGAGCGGGCTGCCGCGGGACTCCCCCTTCCGTCCCACACCGTTATCACCGGGCGTTCACCCAAAACTACCGCTCCCGGCTTCCCTTGCGGCACCGCTACCGTTTCCTGGGCGGAGTGGTGCAGCCTGCCCTCTCTCATTGGGTGTAGTGGGAATGGACGAGGCCTCAGACCAATCGACGCCGAGGTCCGGCGGGCGGTCCTGCGGAGGCCGGCCAATGAGGAGCGGTGGGAGGCGGGGCTAGAGGGGCGGTGGCGGCAGCGGCGGGCGGCCGAGCCTGGCGCGCTCCATGGCGGCTGCCGCCCGCGAACCCCTCTCCGCCTCCGGCCTGGATGAGGCGGACGAAGCGGTGCGGGGGACGTGTGAGGACGCGTCCGTCTGCAAACGGTAGCGGCACCCTGCGTGGGGGGAGCGGCGGGCGTGCCGGGCTCCTCCGGTGTCTCCCCGCAGCGGGCCGCGGTGCTGGTGGCGGTGAGGGAGGGCGGGGAGGCGTCGAAGCAAGGGCCGGCCCTCGGGAAGCCGGGCTGGAGGAGAGAGAGGGAGCCGGGTGCCGCCGTGCCCCGTGGGGCCGGTGTCCTTTTGTCTGTACCGGGGCCCGAGCGGCTGCAGGGCCGGCTGGCCTGGGGAAGGCACCCGGGGAGGGCACCCGGCGCTGTGGGGTGTGGGCTGGGCCCTATGGGGGAGAATAAACTTCAAAACAGGGTTACAGCTCCCCTTGGGACAGGGCCCGTGTTGGCTCTGAAGGTGCTTTTCCCTTAGACCCGGCAGCTTTGCTCCTTGGTTTTGCCACAAACTTTCCCCATCCTGTTGTTTTCCAGCTTCAGAGTTTGTTTGTAAAACAAGGACAATTAGAATTGTACTTACGGTGGGGATTTGAAATTTCAGTGATGTTTGTTGTCTCAGGAAAAAAAAAAATCACAAACATGATATTTCTCAGAATTCTTTACTTCCCCTCTTCTGGAGGACGGGTGCTGGGAGGGTGAGGAGTGGTTTTGCCTTGGCATGAATTTAACTTCTGTTATTGTTGGCTGTTTGTTTTAGCCTTTGTTATTGCTGTAGCAGCCTGTTATTGGGTGGTTGGGTTTGTTTTTGAGAGTTTTATCTTTTCAAATTGGTTGTAAGATTAGGAAGTTCTATTAGAGCAGAATAGTGTTGTTGTCTGTGTTAAAATGATCTGTAGAAGCTCTGAAATGTGTGCAAACAGCTCCAAGTGTGATGGTGTATAGAAGTAAGGCGTGCTTTGTCCGAGGAACTTCAGACAAGGAGTTTCTCTGTTTGCTGAGTCCTGAAGGAGGAAATATTTGAGGTCAGGGGCTTCACTTCCAGAAGTTCATCAAATAATGCAGAAGCCATTAAAAAAGATTCTTGTTTAATATGGCAGGAGCCAAGGTTTTTTACTAGACTTTCTATAACTTCTTAATTGAAATAGTTTTGCATGTTCAACAGGGTTGTTAAACCTTGTCTGCACATATACACCTGGGTTGGAGAGTCACCTTTTCAGCCTGTGTGTTTTTTAGAGTAAATCTTGATTTTGTAATTCTCTTATTTTTTTTTCCTCTCCGCTGGACAGGTTTGCTGTAAGTGTTGGCTACTGGAAGGACCCTTACATCCAGTATTTTGTGAGACAAGCCAAAGAGAGAAAAGCACCTGAAATCAATAGAGGCAAGTTGGCACGTTAACTGGAACGGTGTCAGTGCAAATGTGTTCTTAACTGGTCTTGAAGAGCACCTGGCAAAACCTCTCTCTATAAAACCTCTGGGTATTACAGAGTGTAGGAAATATGTAAAAGAATAAGACAAATTTTCTTCACAGTAATAATTCCATACTGTAGCCAACCTTTTAAATATTAGTCTTTAAATCAAAACTCTTGTCCTTTGCTTTCTGTGCTCTGAATGGAACGTCTCTGTGTGTCTCAGCGTGCAGTAATCTCTACAAAACAATCAGAAGTGTTGATTTGACTCAGGACACTAGGGTATGTCTGCTCTGGTCTCTGAAAAATGTGTGTACCAGCTAGAATTATTCTGCTCAGTTTCAGGTGAAACTTGACAAAATTTTTTATTTACCCAATGAATCCTATTTTATGAATGAGTCAAATTTCGTTAGTAATAAGAACAACCCCAAAACCCCTTAGGTATCTTAAAAAGAATGCATTATTCTTCCTGAGAAACTACCTAAAGATTTTACTGAGTGTTAAACAACAAGTATTATATGAAAATAAGATTTAAAAATAAACTGTTGTTGTTAACAGGCTATTATGCTCGTGTTCATGGAGTCAGTTATCTGATTCAAGCTTTTCTAAAGAAGACAGACTGCAACTGTCAAATTGTTAATCTTGGTGCTGGGATGGATACCCTGTTCTGGAGATTAAAGGTAACGAGAGCAGAGAGTAATGAACTTGGCTGAAGACAAAGACTTGCGTGGACATTTGAAGCGCTTTTCTGTGAGGGCTTATGGATGCTGCGTTCTGCAGCAGAAGGTGGAGGGATGCAGCAGGAATGGCAGCCCTTGCTGCTCCGCCTCAGTGCTCAGCTGGTTTGCAATTAGTTTAGGTACCTTTAAACCTCAGTGCCCAGGAGGGGCTGCTCTTTTCACCGGCTTTTACCAAAAAAGCGTGTGACACGAAGCTGACCCCTAGTGGGCTTTGGGGAACAGAGCTTGAACACCACACTTTGCTGTCTGCTTTAAGCCTTAAGATTTCACTTTCTTACCTTCTATTAAAATAGGAATAAGGTACCAAAGTACAGGATTGTACAGGCTCTATTTACATGTTGCTGAATTATTTATATAAATGTGAGTTTATATATGTAAATATATTTGTTTGTGTGCATGTGTGTCATGCACAAAAGTTCAGATTATTCAGCTATTAAATGATAGTACCGTTTTGAGTGAACACACCTCTGAGTCATCCTGTCTTCTCATTAGCATTTACGTTTGTAAATTTGGTTTCTGGGAGAAAGCCCAAGGAGGCTGGTCACATTTTGCTTGGTCACAATTCATAGAATCATAGAATTGTTGAGGTTGGAGAAGACCTTTAAGATCATTGCATCCAGTTGTTAATCTGCCGCTGCCAAGTCCACTGCTAAAATAATGAGTTGTTTTCTGAGATGTGAAGCTTTTTCTTACCTGCATTCCTGTGGAAACGGTGTCAATACACAGTTTTACTGATACTCCTGTAACTGTGGTTTTAAAGCTAAAGCGGTGCCTGTAATTCCAATTCTTTCTCATTAATGGTACCACACCTGCTCTTTTTTGTTTTGGTTTATTTTTTAAGCTGTGGGGCATTAAGTTAGAATACTGTTACAAATGCCAGTGTAAACTAAACCAAAACTGTTTAGGAGTTAAGATTATATCTTTTTGTCTTGTGCATGTGAAACTTGAATGTCCCTAATCCTAGAGTCTTACTCCAATTCTCAGGATGAAAATCTTCTCCCTAGAAAATATTTTGAAGTGGATTTTCCAATGATAGTTGCAAGAAAAATACATAATATCAAGTAAGTATAATGCTTATGTTTAGCTATGTGAAACTGAATGTAATTCAGCAAAATGTCATGAATTGCAAGCTGCAACTATTAGATTCATCTCTCTTCTGAGAAACTCTTCATGGGCTAGGATTTAGAATAAAGGTTTCATTGTGCAGGGAAGTCATTCATGTGACTGTGCAGCCGCTATCCCAAATTGGAGAAGTCGGTATGTGGAAGCTTTAGGGAGGCAAGCAGGCTTGATTCTTAATTATGTAAATTATAACGGGTGAGGGAAGCTTCACGATGATTAAGAGGCAACAACATCGTCTTCTCTTACTATTGAAGCTAGTAAAAAATTGTGTGTTCAGTTAGAGAGGTAGAATAGCTGGTACTACATGTGAATATTCTGTTTGAATGAATACATTAAGGTTTATGGAGGGTACTTGAAGAGAGTGTCAGGATTTTTCTTGCAAGATTACTTCAAAACTTAGAGTCACTGGATATAAAACTCAATTTAGTAATAAGTCCAACTTGCAGACGTTTTTATTTCCAGTAGAGGGCAGAGATATTCTCTTGTCTGTTTTTAACACACATACACGTGTAGAGAGAGAGAGATATATATGTTAAAAAAAAAAAAAAGAAAGAAAATTGTAAGCACACTGTTAAACAAGCTTAACTGCTCAGAAATGCTTCTTCCTTCTTCCCACAGATCAAAACCTCCCCTGTCAAAACCAATTATGGAATCCCATTCAGGGGAGTCTCTTCTAATAGGTGAGTCATCTTAAAAATAAGTCAGCAATGTACTGTAGCACTTTTAAAACTTTTCTGATCATTTTGTTCTGCTATGTGGGCAGGCTTTTAATGTTTGAAATGCTGTTTGGACAGAGAATTGGGAGGAAAAAGAGGCTTTTTTCTTCTCTTACAGACTCCTGCCCATTTGTTCTGTGTCATGTTAGAAACGTCTTCTCTTGAAGTGGTTTTATTCTGCCAGAAAGTTGTTGGATTTTTTTTCTTTTTCTCTCACATGTAGCTTAAGTTATGTTTTCTTTTCTTTCACAGAGAAGGAAAAATGCTGCTGATAGTCATGTACACTGGATTAAAATAGCTATCGAGTGCTTTTCTCTCTCTTCTTTCTGTCTCACTAAAAGCACAAGTCTTTACATTTAGCCGAGTCTTCATGGAAGAAATGCAGCCGGCACGGTCCCTTCTCGGGATCCAGTGCCATTTGTTACATTTTGGTATTAAGAGGACGTTAGATTCAGGTGGTATCGTGTGGTTGTACTGTCTTGGCTCATACCCCCCTTATGTTTGTGTAATTTGAAAATACGCCTGGAATTTGAAAACCTCTTTACTTGTGAAAAAAAACTGAGTTCTGTTGAGTAACGTTTTCCGTGCCTGAATAGTGGATACTGCGCTATCGGGGCTGCTTTGGACCCTTTTGGAGGAACAGTAATTATCTGCATCTACGATACCAACTAATTTGTGTTACTTACAACAGAGCTAGCAGTGCTTTGTGTTCCCTGGTGTGATTACATGTATAGCTAATTTTAATAAGCATAATTCTAGCTGAGGGTCTGGAGGGCTTGAAAGGGGCTTCCAAAGAGTGAGGAAGAGTACCAAGAGCGAAGGGATGTGCTCGTGCTGCCAATGGCAGGTGTAGGTGCTTCACCCCAAGGCTCTTCTAGTGCTTTAGCTTGGATCAGAGCACTGCCACACACTGATTTGGTTGTGCATATTTCTACATATTATGCACATTTTGTTGCTCCATATTAGAGGCTCTTAACTCACCAACCTTTTAGCTGTCATCTGAATGGCAGAAGTCTCTGTTGTACATTCAGGTCCCAAAGGGTTAAAGCCCAGTGCTTCATCTCAGAAAAAGGGCTCCTAAGGACCACTGTGTTCCAGGTGGGAGACCTTCTTCTAACGTGTCTCCTATGTACAGCGAGATGTGCTGCGTAAGCACTGGTAAAAAAGCATTAATACAAGGTCAGTCGGGAGGGTTTCATAGTACTTGTGTTACTGAACAGCTGTAGATACATCTAGTACAGCAAAATAAATGGTGTATTGTAATCAAAAGCTACTAATTAGCAAGTCACAGCAGTCAACAGCAATTAACATATCACTGTTTGAATGTGTTGGAGTGGCTTGTTTCTCTAAAGCCGTTTCTCTTGTTCTAAGCGCTGTGTTTTAAATACTTTAGGCATTTTAGTGTAACCTGGCTGATGTAGGCTCTACTGTACTGAGCTCTTTTGGTTGTGGCTTAATGTCCAGATATTTGGAGTTGGTGGAAGTCTGTTGTGGAATCCCAGTTTGAACTGGCACTTGATAACCATAGGTCAGTTTGAGTGAAATCCATGTGGGAACTCTTAACTAAGGACATGGTAATGGCACCAGTTCATGTGGAAATGCCACCAGAAGAGGCTGTGGACTAAGTAGACAAACAGTCAGGTGAATAGAGATTTCTTACAGATCTAGAGGAACTTGACCATGAATTTGCTCAGGTACTAGCTGGTGTATATGCTCTCATTTTAAAACGGTCTTAGTACCTGAGAACTGAAAGGTGACATCTATGACTCAAATGGGCTCCAGAAGAAACCCTGGCAACTACAAGTCAGTAGGACTGATGTTTCCACTGGACAAATTAGAGTAGAAAGTCTAACAGATAGACTTAGCGGAACAGAGGAATAATATAATGTGTTGAGAAAGAATCAGGACAGCTTTTGTAAAAGTGAGATGCCTCACAAACCAATTGGAGTTCTCTATAAGAGTCAACAGGTATATTGGAAAAGGACATCCAATTAATACAGTGCTTGAATTCAAAAAATGTGTTTTGACAGTGTCCCTTACCAGAGTTTGCCAAAGAAATTGCATATTTGTTGTGGGGAAAAGGAATGGTTCTCATATGGATAAACAGCTGGGGATGGAGGGCAGGCGTATGTTGTTAATTTTCATTATGGAGGGAGATGGAGATCTGTGCTTAAGTATATATTGTTGTTCAACACTAAGAAATGGTTGGGAAAATAGAGTGACTAGTAAGTGGCAGCTTGTTGGCAAGTCCAGGCTATTCAGAGTGGTAAAGCGATGCACATGGGTAGAAAAAGTAGTTTGTGCCTCACATGTAAATCATTGGCTTCTGGCTGATTATTGCTGCCTGCATACAAGAGCTGGGTATTATAATGTAGAGATATATTAAAAAATTGGCTCAGTAATTGTCCAGAAATTCAAGTAAAATAAAGCCTTCTTAGAAAAACGATAGAAAACAACATAGATGCCAGTATTAGTGGTACGTATTTGCCCTCTCTTTGCCTTTTCCCTGTGTAGCTGTTGGCCCCTGTGAGAGGCAGGACACCACACCTGGGCTCATTTGGGCTGAGCCCATACAGGTGTTAGATTAATGTGTGTTCTGGGAACACCACCTGGCACAGGGGTTGTAGTGGGGCATAATGAAGCAGCATTTCCAGGTAAGGAAATGTTACTCATTTTTGTGGTTTTCAGGGTGGAGATATAGATGAGGATTTTAAAATCTTGGGGTGGGAGGTTGTCTCGTCCTGTCTCTCCCAAATCAATTCCCTGCTGCTGTCTCATGTATACCAGGAATAATTTGTTTACATCCTTTGGAATTTGATTTTGGAGTTGTAATATCGATTGGCATGGCGTGACTCTTATTCTCTTAGTACTTTTTGTCTCACGCTGAATGTTTTCATTTCATGAAGCTGGTGGTAACAGACAACTTTATCAGCTTCAGGGTGACATCTGCTTTCTCCTTGCCCTTTAGACAAAGCAATGACAGCATGGCTGGTGATTCAAGAATAGATATTTGTGGCCTCTGCCCTTGAATGCAGCAAGATGACACTTGTCATTGAACAGCTTTGTCGTTTCCTAGGGAATGTTAGGTCTCCAGGGAAAATGGTGAATTTGTGCAGTAATTTGACATTGCTGTGGCAGTATCAGGCTAAATTGTTTTCAAAGTTCAGTGGCACTATCTGGTTTATGATGCAGTTGCTGGTGTTGGGGAGTTAGTACTCCACCTTTGCTACCTCATGCGTGCAAATTACAGTTCAGTGAACTATTACCTTTCAGCGCTACTCGTACACTTTCTGGCTTTGCCTAGTCCAGCTTTGAGACTTTTTGGTTGTTTTCACTTATTTTTCCCTACGTTTCCAAACTTGTGACCCAGCGCAGTCCCGAGGAGCGTTGCTGTCTTGGTGACTTGCGTTCCCTGTGTTGGGGATGATCCCGCACTTGCAAGACAAGTTAAATGTCTTTGTGTTGTGATAACGTGCCCTGTTCTGATGTTGTAGTTGACAAACAACCTGAGCGAGACCAATACTGTATCACGCCGTTGAGCTGGCAGAATAGGCTGTATGGGCTGGTTGGTTGTAAAGCTGCCAAAGACATCTTCGGATGAAAATCCTAATAAAATCCATTTGTCTATAGCATCCTGCCTGCTATCTCTTGGAAAGCCTCCAGGGAGTTGTTGCATTAATCGGAGAAGAGGGTAAGAAGAGAAAATTCTGAATTCTTGTAGCAGAGGAGATGCTGGGCTGTGTGCCCCCATCATTCTGGAAGGCTGCTTCAGCAGAGGGATGAGGGTAGTGGGCAAGTGCCTGAGGGCCACCATAAACCTGAGCATTTTATGTGCTGGTATGATGTTTGTGTGAAGAAAAAAATTTACTGCAGTGAGGTCAAAAGGCAGATATAAGCAATTCCTGCTACCATTCAGTTACTGTAATGATACCTAAATTAAAACCATTTGTATTGTTACTTCTGGGCCAAAAGTGGTATGGCTGGAACAAAACATTCTCTGTTGTGTTATGAACGGGTAACAGGAGTGTGAGCCTGGGCTGAGGGAGTCTGTGTTGGGTAGATGGCGTGGGCTGGAGTGGTGGGGGTCATTTGCTTTCTCTCCTTCCCTCTCCACTCCCTTCTGTTTCTCAAATGAAATCTGTGTCTGGTATTTCTCAAACCTCCATTTTGGATGAGTACGAGCGAGAACTTTGTAGGTAACTGAATGTTCTGAATGTGAGCATCACAAAATAAAACATAAGGTAGCTCCGAGCTGTAGAAAAGAACATGGTGGCCAAACAACTTTGCTAAAAAATCCAGCATGAAATCCTGGCCTCTAGATGGGAACCAGTGCTTGGAATATGGGATTTGCAATGGATTAAGCCACCGGCCATTGCTGGCTAGGACAGCTGGCCCCAGTCACAGCAAGGTGGCCCTATTTATTTTAAAAACTGCCAGGGGAGTGGAGCTTATAAGTAAGCCACCAAAAAGTTACTCCTAGAAAGTAAACCCTGTTGAGATTAAGTCTATTTTGCCTTCTGGGGGCGGTTTCTTCTCCAGCAGACAGTGCACGTGCCCAGTGTGATCATGTAACTGGGAAGCCTTTCCCACGCTCAGACTGTGTTGCTCTGTGCCTGGTTCCCGTAGCAGTGATTTGGGCGTTCGTGCAGTGGGGGAGGTGGGCTCCCACCCCTCCAGGAGGGAAGGGAAAGGGAGGCAGCAGCAGGGATCTGCTGGAGCTCTTGGCTGCAGGGAGGTCACTGTGGGAGACACTTTTGGAAGAGTGAGGTTGCAGCAAGGAAAAAAAAAAAAAAACCTGCTTTTTTTTTAACACCATAAAAATTGAATCAGTTAAAAGAAACTTCGTGTTCTTAAGAAGAAATCAATGGAGATTATGTGACTCTGCTACCAAGAACAAACTTGCTTTTCTTTTTCAGCTACAGATATTCTAAAATACCTTTGCACCAACAACGCTGTTCAGTCAGGCTGGCAGCATATTTGCAGATTTTCATACTTGGAGCATCAAATCCTGCAATAAAGTAAAATTGGTGGCAGACCATGAACTAGCAGCACATTATTTTTGGGGTGTTTATGGCCATACTTCGACTTTTACCTCCGGGCTGGGCAGAATGGCAATTCCAGCTGTCATCAGCTGCGATTGCTTTGCAATAAGTGAGTGTCTCTTATCTCAGTGTTGAGGTGATGGTGCAGTTGTCAGTCTGATTTTAAAATCCAGACCTTGTTTGCCTAGTTAAGTATGATCTCTTCATCCCTTTGAATTTACTATAAAATGATTTTTTAATGCCATGCATAGGCCAAAGGCGGAAGCTAGCAGAAAATATTAGAAGAAAGTTTGGGAGAGGATTTGCTTGAACTCTTTCCTCCGGCTTTTTTTTTTTTTTTTCTTTTGCCTCTCTTTCTGCGTTTTAAAATTGACTAGTGTATATTCCATATTTTTCCCTAATATTTCCTTGAAAAGAAAAGTATTGGTCGTAACGTTGAAATATATATGAGTGATGGAGATATTTACCGAGGTGCTTTCAGATTTGTTTGAAACGTACAATTTTTAGCAATTGTATCAGCTTGTGTATGATGTGTGTGCGGCTCTGCCGCGGTACTATCTCTGGTTGTGTTTGCCAACAACCATCAATGGAGAGTCGAGGGAAGTTGGCAGGAAAATGTGTGGAGGAGCAAGTACATTCTGTTTGAATGGACCAAAGAAGGAGAACCAGACAGCCCAGATACTGGAAATGGAAGTAAAGTGGTTGCATTTGGAGTAAAAAGCTTTTGAACAGAGGAGGACGATCCATTCCTCATCAGCTTTCTTGGCCTTTTAAAAGTTTCTGCAGCAAGAAGTCCTGTATTAAGGCATTGCATTATAATACTTGCATGAAGGCAAGTATTCTTGGCTTTAAGAATATTTCCTCTAAGCCAAATCACCGTTTTTCCAGCAGATAACTTGGAATGACCAGGCTATGGCTTTATGGCTGTTTATTTTCACTTCTCCCCAACCCACATCTCCAAACCCAACCGTGCCGGGCTGTACCGAGGGTCACTTCCTTTGGCCATCCCCTCTCCCACTATGTCAAGGCGTAACAGAAATTCTCTGGGGTTTGTTCATGTGCATACAGGCTCATTAAAAACCATGTGACTCATTTTGATTGCTGAAGTTAGAACCATTTTGAAGGACCGTTTTCGAACCTGAAGTTTGAGAGGTTTTGTCCTTTCCTGCTCTTCAGTGGTAAAAATGCTTGAATCAACCATGATGTGAGCAGGAGACATTTACTTCCACCTTTGAATTTTTTTTTACTTCTTCCATTATTAGATCACTTAAAAAAACTTTTGTAGTTTATTTCTGGTTATAATTAACATAGCAGTATGTCCAAGTCAATGAAGCTGGACAAGAAGATTGCATTAATTTCATACTAATTGTGGTGAGTGACGCTTACGGTGCTGTATCTCCGGACAGCAAACCAATTGCTATATAAATACTTTCCTGTGTGTGGTGGGGTTTTTTGTGTGGCTTTTCTTGATGCCATTATCATGGCCTTGATATAATAACTTAAATAGAAGGGTGTGGGAAGTAGTAAAGCTATTACAGAACATGCACATGGAAAAGCCTTGACTCAAAATGTTGAATCATTTGCGCACAACTTTTTTTTTCTTTTTTTTTTTTCCTTCTTTCTTTTTTCCCCTGTAACTCTCTGCATAAACCATTCTGGTTTCTGTATCTGTTCGGAGTATTGCTGCTAAGGCAGTTATTGTCACTTGCTAGTGCCATTTTCAAGCAGTTGGTCACTTGAAAACTAAGTGGGGGTACGTATTCCAGGAGGTTTGAAGCACAGCTTAATTTAATGGGTTGCCTTTGGTTTTTTTTTTCCCATCTCCTGAAATGGAAAATCCCTTTGATCCTCCCTCTTCAGCCACTTGGCTTCTCTTCCTCTCTTCCCCTGGCTCTTGACATTTGCTCCTGTTTTGCCATTTGGGAGCTGCATCTGCAGCAGGATCCCGAATGGAGCTGTGCCAGAGCTCGCTACGGCAGACAGATAGCGACTGGCCATTATGTGACCACTTTAAACTCTCACTCTGGATTTTTATCCCCTGTTTTTACTTATGTTACTGCTTGCTCTGTCACACTCATATGGTAAGAGAGGAAAATTATGTGCTGTTCTGTCCTAATGACTTCACTCCAGTAAAGCTGAAGTGCAGGAGAGCAATCTGATGGATTCCCACGGAACTTCACGTCGTTAATTGGGTTTGATACTGCACTTGTGAAATGTTTTCTGTGGGGACTGGGCTCATCGGATGGAATTCATTGAAATTGGTCGTCAGGATTATTGATAGCGAGATTCCCTTGTTGCTGCTGGCTTCCTTACAGCTTTGCTAGAATGGCAGAGGGTCTTTAGACTTTAGTGTCAGTTCCTCCTTCATGTTGTTAAGCATTTACAGGAGCTTGCTGCTTGTATCCCAGGATGAATATTTGTTTCTCATAATGCCTTTTCTAATTTGACTCCACACTTAAATACTATTGCTAGATCATATGAAAAGGCTAAATGATAACTTTTTTTTTGGATCGCAAATCTGTGTCTGATACCCGTATATACTATATAGCTTTATGTATTGTTAATTTATATAGCTATAACTATTGGTAATATTTGGAACATTGTTACTCTTAAATTAGTTTTTCAGAAATTGATGGGTCTTTTTTTCCATTTACTTCCTTATGTACATACACTGGGTCATCTAAAAAGACTCTATAAACAAAATAGAAAAACTCTGCCTTTAATCTTCGCATTTTTTCTCCTCTCTGCATTCCTTGAAACCATGGTAACGGATGGGATAACCTCTCTGCATTAGAGTGGCTGCAGAGTGAAAGATTAGGTTTGTTGCAGAATCTGATGCTGATATATCACCACCTGTAAACCACAACAGTCAGGTATAAGGGAAATTATTGTTTTAAAAAGAAGAGTTTGCTGTTAATTGTTAGGTATAACAGAACAAACTTTGACTTAAAATTCATATGTTCCCGTGTATTTTTTTTTTCAATTTATAATTTCAGCATCCTTCTTGTTTGTAACTGTTAGTCTCAATTTTAAACTTGCAGATTCTCACAGCCTAGACTCCAGTCGATATTCCTTAGTAGGAGCAGATCTCCGTTTCTCATCAGATCTGGAGGAAAAGCTAAAGAAACATAACCTGGATACACAGTAAGATTTTTTTTTATTTTATTTTTAATTTTTAATTATTTTTTTGCTGAGGGCTTGTGGAAAGCGTACTGGTGAGAGTAAGGTCGGGCTCGGGCGTACAATATCTGCACCCAGTGCTCATTATGCTATTTCCATGGTTACCTTTTCCTGAGCCCTTGGAGCAGAAGGAATTGTTTAGACACCTCATGCAGCCTCCCTGAGCCGAGCTGCCTGGCTCTGCCCTGGCTGCTGGCTCCTTCTGAGGCTGTTACAAGGTTGTTCCTCGCATCACCCATTCTGCAAACTGCCTTTTCATCCTTCTTCTGAGGAGAAGATCAAACATTACAGAGCTATTTGCTTTTTGGTCTTAAAACGCCTGGGGGAATGAAGCCTGGCTTTCTGTGAATGTATTTCTTGGGATTGGTTCTCTTTGGGGTATGTGATCCTTTTGCACAAGCTAAATCTCCTGTTGCAGGGCAAGCAGCCCTGAAATTCCTTCTTGCTTCTCCCCCATCCCTTGCCCTGGAGGGGATGCGTTCCCACAGAAGCCATTTTCTGCCTCAGAGCTCACGCAAATTTTCTTTCTCTACTTCATGAACTTAACTCTATTTTAGAGATTTCTGAAAGAGTTACCCCTTGCTTGAATTTGGTTGAAATTTATTTAATAGAATTGCAAGTTATTCAAGGGGAATCTCTAAACTAGCTATGTATCAAAATGTCATAAATGGCTTTTTTTAAGAGTTGGTTCAGTTGCATTTAGTTTTAATGCTGACTGATGGGCAGTACCTAGATCAGTGAACATCTTTCACCCCTACTGTAATGGCTGTATGAGTCAAGGTTTCTGGGAGCTTAGCTGGTAAAGTGAAGGGTAATTCTGTCAATGTTAAATTATTTCAGAGTTTTATCTTTGTAATTATTTTCTATTGCCTCTACTTAAAACCCCTATTGTTCCCTAGGCCTTTTGGTAAAGTCATTACTGTGGAGTCCTTTGAGAACTTAACTCTGGGAACTAATATCTGGGATTTTATTGTTCAAGTGTTAGGCTTCTGGAGGGGGCAGGATTTAAGTTTTTAGAGTGGATGATGGACATACCTTTCAAATATAAGATATATAAATAGCGGCTATCTGGCTGGGTGGGAGAGAGCATATGGGTAAGCAGAATGCATCAAATTGCCATTTAAATCTTTACACTTCCATCTTTTGAAATCTTGCCTCGCTTGCCTACATTGCTGCTCCTTGTGAATTTCTCCTGCTTCTAGTGACTTTTCTTTTTCCTGTTCATTCTAGCAATTAAAACTCCATAATTCTAAGGAAGAATTCTCGTGTTGATGTCTATTTTTGGTTTTTGTGGATGGAGGGGGAAGAGGCAATGTGCAAACTGTAGATTGCATTTTGCTAGATGATAATATGTGAAGCTCATTTTACAGATATTGAACAAATTTGTCTAATTAAAATTCTTAGAACTTTAGAGAAAACAAACTTTAGAGAAACTTCAGAGAACTTAGCGAAAACATTTTTTTTTTTTCAATTTGCATTTTGTTCCCAATTTTGCTGATCTCTAAAAGAGTGTGGATTGTATATATAGGGTACAGTTCTTCTGCAAAATGAATTTTAATCTGTGCTTTAGTTCATGCTACCACAGTTCAGAGAAGACTTGCAGAATACACATTCTTCTGTGTTGGCAGTACGTCTGACTTAGGGGAGATTGTTCCCTCTACCTCTGTTCTGTAACCAGGGGAGTCCCCTGTCGACTGCCAGAAAACCCACTTCTAATCAACTTTGATGAAGTGATTTCATTCAGTCTTAAATGTCTAGTTCATACAAAGGGTAGCTCTTGTAAGAATTTTTGGGGACGTGAAATTACTTGCTTGCTAATAATTCTTTGTAGATTTTTCTTGTTCTTTTTCTACAAATAGTTCTCTTGTTTGGTTTTTTTTTTTGTTTTATAGTTTGCCAACTCTTTTGATAGCGGAGTGCGTGCTGGTTTACATGACACCGCAGCAATCTGCAAATCTTTTAAAGTGGGCAGCAAGCACTTTTCCTGTGGCGATGTTTATAAATTATGAGCAGGTAAAACAAAAATGGCATTTTCAGACCTACGTTATTGTCATAAAAATTGCTCTCAAAAGTGGGAGTTCTGCTTGTAAAATAAGAGGGTGCCATATCCTTTCGTACAGACAGCAGTTTATGCTGGATTTCTTTTGTACTATGTTTTATTTTGTACATCTGTTAGCTCATTGTAAAAAATATATAGCTATTCTGAAAGACAATTGCTGGGCTATATTGAACCGAAAGAATTGAAGCTTAATCCAAATGTGGAGAAAACCATAGAATATTGGTTTAGATAAGACAGAAGAAAAAGAAATGATGCTGAATGTTGGGTATGAGTATATAACATTACATAATTGCCTCTCTGTTTTCTATGACAAAGTGGAGCAAAAATCACATCAGCATGAACTTAGCTTCTCTGTGTGGAAGTAAAACGCTGCCTCGGGGGAACTAGGTGGCTCCAGGAATTATTAACAGGATCTTCCAAGCTGTAAATCACTGCCAGAGACCGGGACTGAGCTGCTGACAACTTAAAGCAGAGTTGGTTTTCAGTGCCCAGTGCAGTCTCTGTGTCTGCAAAAGCATTGTCACTCTTAAACTGGCCACCAGCTTGTGAATGTCAGGTAGCTGAGGAGGTTGTGGCAGTGGGAAATGACATCTGGTGTAAGAATATGTGAAATTTAATGCTATCCTGTACGTTTTATGACATAGACAATTCGAGAGTTTAACCAAGTTACTGCTTTTCACTGCGATTACATTCTTTTCGGAAGGGGGAACACTTTTGTCTCATTCTCTACCTGAGGTGAATATGACGGACAGGTTTGGACAGATCATGATTGAGAACTTGCAGAGACGACAGTGTAACCTGGCCGGAGTGGAAGTCTGCAGATCCTTAGACTCTCAGGTAAAGGGACACAAAGCTCTGGGTGTGTTTCATATCAAACTTAATTAACCTGTCTGCGAGTTCTGCCTCTGTGTGTGCACTGGAAGAGAACCTCAGAGCAGGTTTGGGCTGGGGCAGCTGCTGCCTACTGAAACCCTTTCCAATCCATGTTACGGTGGTTTCCTTTTATCAATGCTGTGGTTGCTCGATATCACTTAGTTTTGTACAAAACCTGCAGCAGATCAGAGCATGGCTCCATCTAGCCCACTGTCCTCTCTGTGCAGAGGTTAGCAGATGCTTAGAAAAGGTTATAAGTACTCTTCAAAGAACAAGTCAAGCAGATGGCCTGCAAAACCCTTAGGGGGAAAAACTGTTCTCTGGTATTTTTCCTCGAGTCCTCTGAAAACTGTGCTGCTTGTTTATTTTACAGAAGGAGCGATTGCTGTTAAATGGCTGGGAAACGGCACATGCCATTGATATGATGAAAGTGTACAGCTTTTTGCCACAGGCTGATGTCAAAAGGTATTACTGATAGCTTGCTTGCGGCCAAAAGTCATCTTCAGATGCCATTTCCAAGGTAGTTCACGTCAATATGTAGTATGGGATCCCCTCGTATAAGAGAGAGGAGGCTGCGTGCAGCTGCTGGCTACACATACAGAATGTACGAGTCTGGAGCTTTCCAGAGCCTTAAGGATAATGCCTGGAGCAACATTAATGATCCAGAGGGTTATTGCTGCCAGAAGTAGACTGGCAGTGGTGAAGATTTGTTTGGGTGTGATATAAAACATTTCACGACAGAAATTTGCAGCCAAAAGATGCTACAGAAACGCTGTGTTGAGTTTTTACCGTACCTGAGATGTTTCTTGTGAACATCCAGCCTCCACAATACTAGATGAGTGGAGGAGAGTCCTAAAATACACTCGGAACAGACAGCTGCTTTTCATGTCCCCAAAGGAGATGACATCCAGGTGTTTGCTCCAGTCTGGTAGGCCTAGGTGAGATTGCTTCCCCATTTGTTTCTTTACTACAAGTGGGTGAAAAATGGTCAGTCCGGATCATAGAATCATGGAATAGTTTAGGTTGGAAGGGACTTTAAAGATCATCTAGTTCCAGCTCCCCAAGGGGGGATCTTCCCTCCCTTCTTCCTTGCCAGCATATTTAGTTAATGAGCCAAGGCAGAGCAATAATTTAGTGCTGTGACCTATTGTAACAGGCAAGCGAAGAGGGGAAGAGAGGAGAGGTGTGGGGTGACCCACCCCAACAGATGGGGTGACCACGTCTCAACAGATGGGTGTATCTTCCATTCATACCGTCTTCATGAGCTACGCTGCTGGGTCTGCAGACAGAGCTTAGTACATAGAGGGTATAACTAAAGGCTGTTATAACAGCCGGTAATCTGCATGGATTTTGTTAATTTTTTTTTTGCTTTAAAGAAAAGCTAAAAAAGGGGAAACTCTTTTTAATGAGCAACTTCTTAAGTATATAATATGAAGTGCGAATTGCTATGAGTCATTCAGTAACTATAGTTTGAATTAGCTGAACAAGTTACCTTGGTCAAAATAAGTATTCACATATGGGGATTTCTCAAACCATGGAACTGAACAGGTGAGACTGAAAATCATAGGTTGTTTAAATAGGAACGATGACTGTGTGATTGTGCCATATGGCACTTGGGGAGAGACGTATCTTGTACTTTTTTTTTTTTTTTGCAACATTTTTGACTACCTTAGATCTGTTCAGCTCCTTCCACTTGTTCCAAATGCCAAGAAATAGGTTACGTAAACTCTGTCCTTCGGTATTAATGAGGAAAAGGATGCTTTCTCTTTGTAACAATCTTTACAAAAGTGTTCCTCTGCAGCACTTGCACACCTGTGAGTGTATTTAGGAATTTTTACCCCTCAGTCTCTTTTGATCCTCAGTAGCAGCCCTTCCAAATACATAGCATGGAAAATAAAAACTCCGACATTCAAGTAATCTCAAGTGAGGGAGAGCAATGTGTCGGGTTAAATTTTTTGAAGCAAGCGTAGCTTGGAAGAAGTTCTCCCCATTTCTTTGGTGGAAGATATTCAAAGGTCTTACTTTCAGAATCCTAGGTAGGAATGGTTTTAGGAAAAAAATCCTCAGATCTTACATGTACCATTTGGTTTGTGCTTCATCATGAGCTCATGTGGGAGAGTTGTTAGAAGCTGCACTGGTGTACCCATCACTCTTCCGAGGCATATTATGGACTTGTGATTGTCTGGAGAAAATACTGTCTTCAACTGTTCGCTGTAACCCTTTGATAAAGATAAAACTCCTTCCAGCTGTACTTCCTTCAGGCCATACTGTTGTGTCTACCTAAATCCAGCAAGACCAGATACTTGGCAGTAAAAGGTGAGAAGAGAAAATACTGGTATTTGTGAGAAGTTACACAGATTAGTCCTGGAACATGAAATTCCAGGGATGAGAAGTTGAAAGCATCTTGAGGGTCACTTGTTTCATACATTGACAACAAAGGCTGGGAGTAGTGGTGGTATCTTCATTATGGAGAAATACCTGTATTAATTTACTAGAAAAGCAACTGCCTTACTGGCTGTAGTTTTCACTCCTATGGAGTGAAGAAAAGTGCATTAAAAACTGTATTAAGACTGCAGCTTGAATCACAATTTTTATTTTATTCCTACAGGATAGAAGGACTTGAATTCCTAGATGAAAAGGAACTGTTTGAACAACTAATGCAGCACTACTGCATCTGCTGGGCTTCAAAGGACAACAGCAATCTGGGTAATGTTCTCCAGCACATTAAGAGGTGACCCATCACACTGAAATCTTATGTCGAGAGACTGGGAGTGTCTACACCAGGTGTACAATAGAATTATCCTTTCGCAGGAGTGGGGTCTGCTTCTCTGTCATCGTTGGGGCTGTGAACACCTCCCTGGTGGTGTCTCGTGACTGTTTCTCCACAGCCTTTTGAGGGTTTCCATAGGCATCTGAATTGCCCAACAGAAAGCCTGGCCAGTACAGGGGAGTTAGAATTTTTGCATCGAAAGATGCCGTATGGATTACTTTAAATAACTGCGTGCTTTACACTATCATTGCTAATTGAAAGGTTTACAAATCCTATGCATGTAAAGTGCCATATGGGCACACAGTATATGAAATCACGGTGTCCTGACAACACAAACATAAAAATAAATTTGTATTACTTAGCACAGTCTTCTTGTGCACTGTCCCCATTTACATCCATCTGAGACGTAAGTTTTGCATGCTGCTTTCTCCTGGGGATGAAAAAAATTCCCTCTGAAGTTAACTTTTAAATGTTCCTTTTGTTTTTAGAATTCTGTCTCTCCTAGACTGGAATTTCTATGAAACGGAGAGACTTGATTTATGTTTTGTGTAGCATTATGTATGTTGCTGCTGCTTAAGAAATAATAGAATCAAAGGAATTGTGGTTTAGGTGAAGGATGGATGTCTACAGCCAGTATTTGTCCAAATTAGACAACTGTGTTGCAGACACAGTTTATCTCTTTTTCTGTATGCAATTTCAGGGACTTTAGTCTTTCTGGAAAATTTCTCTGGCTCCTAGTTCATCTTTTTCCTGCCCTTCCTTTGCTCCTGACAAAGCAGTATTCAACAACAAATTTTATTTCCTGTGCCTTAGTAGATGTGAATCTGAAGTTGTGCATATATTTCAGCCAGACTGAGCAGCAAAGCGTCTGAAACAGCTGGTAGAGCTGGTTCTTCAATACACTGTTGCTGCTGCTGTAACAGAGATGTAAAACTTGGGGGGTCTGCTGGCCCCAATCCTGCAGCTTCAACAGTTTTGAGCTGCAGAAACACACATTTTCCATTTGGTTTCTTATGGTTAAAAAGTGATGAGTGTAATACAGAACTTATTTCTAGAGGAGCTAAGGCCAAAAAGTTCACCCGTTCATAGTAGCCAGTATTGCTGGGATCTCCACCATTATTCTTTGCTGTGATTAGAGGAGTATTTAGGACAATTTTGGGCACTGAGTTGTGCAGCATATCTTTGAAGTCAAAAAAGAAAAATCCCAAAGGAGATAATCAAAGGCATAGTGCATGGATACGTGTTAATATAAAGCAGGTTTCCTTTATCTGGAGTGAATTTGCTGCCCTCCTTAATGATACTTTTCCCAGCTTTCTCTTTTTCATTTCATGGGCAGACGCTTAGTTCAGCAGCAGCCTCTGTGTTGTTCCTTCTGTGATGAATAACTTCAGTACTCCTTCAGATTGGCTTATTCAAGTTAATTGCAGCATCACAATCAAAAAAGGGTTCAAGTAGAGATCAACCTGTTTCCTAATTTCCTTTCCTGCCACTAAATCCTTTACATTGATTTTATTATTTATTTTTTTTTTAAAACTTTATTCTCAGAGCATCCTTCTTCCTGAGTCTAACTGTCCTAATAGGAGTGAAGTACAGGTAGTATAAGTGTTTCTTTCTCACCCCAACCCCCTTTCTTTTCAAACAGGTCTCGCAAACATCACATTCTGATGTATTTCCTGGAGGGAAGCCGTGGGCTCAGAAGCCCCAGCGACGACCTTCTGCTTGGGACGAGATCACAGAAATGATGGGACTTTGCATGTGCCAACTTCAGTCTGTGCATCTGTGTCAGCGGCGCCGGTACAGAAAGCGCCGGGTGCTACTGATGTCGACTGTCCTTGTCGGGTTTTCGTAGTTTTAATGAATTTTTTGTGCCCACCGTGAGCAATTGTCATGAGGCAAGACTCGCCTCCCGTTCCCAGATATATGATGATGGACTTTCCTAGGATGTCAGTAATTCCTGTTTAAAAGCTTGCCTTCCTTAGTTTAAAACGGAAAGTAAAGTGTTCCTGGAGTATACGATTTTCCTCTTCTGTCTTTTTGTGAATGTGTATAATGTATTTGTGAGGGGAAGCTGGAAAATCAATGAGGTGAGCGGCATTATTGGGTATCTCTGCACTGCGCACGACTGATCGTGAAGGTTAAATTTGTTAATTTTCGTTCTGTTCAGGTTAAATTTTCTGAAGTTGTCACCATGTTAGCTTTTTCCTGGCTTTTACTATTGCTACGAGGCTGTCACTACACCAGGTATGTTATTGTAGGGGAAGGGCGAAGGAAGAAGGGGGGGATGTGATAGTCGTTCAGTGGTGTACAAGAAACTGGATGTTGTTAAAGCAGACTTTATTTAACTGGGAAGGGCTTAGCCTTGGCAGTTCAGCACTGGGATGGTAGAGGTAAGAAAGAAATTAATCTTAATTTGCACTGCTTCTGGTAGTATCTTTACACCAGTTTCTCATTCTTCTTTCTTTCCCCTTAAAAGAAACAAACAAAATCCCAACAGCAACTAAAGACCTTGCCATGTTGTTCGAAAAATGAATCTTGCGACCTTCCTATGAGAAAAATAATAAATGTTTAGTATTTATAATTTGACTGGTGTCTTACTCATTAGAAATGGCCTATTTATATCTGATTTAGTGACTGCATTTTTCCTCTCTCACCAAATGCCTCACCAAGAGTATTTTTTAAAGCAGTAGAAATAATAAGCAACCATTTTTGTACTGCATGTGACTTTCTGTACTGTAAGTACAGCTTGCTTCGGAAACAGCTGACATGGGCTTGGACTGGAGATGTAAGGAAAGAGATTTTTTTGAGATACCAGAAAAAGTAATGAGTTCTTGCAAGTGACAGTCATAATTTCAGAAGAACAGGAGTAGTAAAAAGAAGTGGCCTTCCCTTCACTGCCCTCCCCTCTCTGTCACCAGTTTTAGTCACCGATAGCTACAGGCCACCTCCTGTTACGTGTCTGTCAAGCTGATTTCTTAAATGTCAAGGCACAGAAATACAACATTTGATCAATGCTGTGCTTGGGCTTTGCAAAGTGGTGGCATAAACTCTCTGCCCCCAAAGGGAAGGGATGGACTGTGCAGTTATGAAAGGCGCTTATAACCTTTGGTTCCTAGATAACAATATCCATGGTATGCTTGTGTCTGCACGTTTCAGATGTTTTTCCCAAGTCTCAATCCTGATAAGTTTATTATGTGGATGCTGCCATTTTAAAACTGTCTTGGACTTCATCAGTACTGCGTCTTGGATCATGCTGTGGGCCATTAAGTTGCTTTTCTTGCATTTAATGAGCTTATAGCATATGAGGGCCTCCCACCTACAGATGCTCTGACTCACAGGAGAGCTTTGCTCCTGTGGGGTGTGTGCTCTCTTGCAAACTCATTTGCTAGATCAAACGTGATGTTATGAAAGTATAACTAGAGATTGGGCACTTCATTGGGTGGCTTCCATTTTGAAGAAACAGTGAGGTGCTCCTGAGATAGACAACAGTAAAGGTTTCACTTCTTCCACCTTCAGGGTGGACTGTAGCACTGGGGGAACGTGGTTGAGCTAGGAGCTGTTGTTCTACCAGCTGGTGCTGTATTTGAGATTCCTTTTGCTTCAAGGGGACTGAGATAATGGAATTTGATGCTTTTATTTAATTGGTGGAATTGGTGTTTGGGAGCAGGCTTTATACCTGCTCTGTCCTCACAGCGTGCATTAACCCTGTTGTAGAGGCATTTCTGTCATCTGGAAACGAGCCAGGTTAATCCTGCATCCCTAAGGATGGCTGGCAGGGATCCTGTTGGAACCAAGCGTGGTGGTGGCTGCTGTGACATTGCTCTCCAGCCGCTGGGAGTCGGATCTTGCCTCCCTTCCAGCCCCACCGCACACCTAACTCTCCTTGAATCTTCCCCCTGATGATGTCTCAAAACTCTCATTCTAGCCTATCCAAAAGCTAGTTCCTACTTTCTTGTGTACATCTTGTATGGATGCAGTTTTCCTCCCTGTGGTTTATGGAGTCGGTATTTATTAATGGATGACTAACCTCTCGGTACGGCAGACTCCTTGGTACGGCTTTGACGAGCTATCTGATTCTGCCTGCAGTGCCCTTTGATGTCCTGCTCCTTGATCTCTGTCCACAAACAGCTCTGATCTGACTTGCTGGCAAGAGCATTACCTGTGCTGGGTGCTGCACGAGCACCCGGGGAGAGACGGTCTGTCCTGAAAAACCTCTTGGTTTGAATTAATGTGCAAGAAGCACCTGAAATAGCTGAGACAAAGGTGCTTAAATACGAAGACGGGGGAAACGAGACAATGTGTAGTGTCACAAGTAGGCTCATAGCTAAGTTTGACAGGTTACCTGACAGTTAATATTTCTGTTAGTAAGAATCAGGGATTTAAAAAAAAAAACAAACCACAACACAAACCCACAACAAACCAGCAGCAAACTGAAATCCCTGTAACACCGCACTGCAGGAGTCTTCTTGTGCTGTGACTAATGCTGGCTCTGTGGCAACAGGACTATCCTGCTGATTGCCATTGAATAGAATGAATGAATACGTAGTAATATAAAAGCCCCATCTCCGCTCTCAGTTTAATTTTGGCAAGGTGCCCTTTAGGTGTGTGTTCCTTGAGCCTCTTGCAACGCATCTTTATGGGTGGGAGCCCAGCTGAGGTCTTACCTGCGCTGGAAAAAGCAAATCTGTTCCCTGTGAGCTGGTGGACATCTAAGATGCGACCACTGACGAGTTGTGTTTTTAATATAAACGGGCTTTAAATGGAGCTTCACTACAGGAGCCGGTCCTGTGCTCAGGCAGGCAGTCTTTGTCATCCTCTTTGTCATAGTTTAATCCTTTCTGTGTTTGGAAATGTCTCTGCTGGCGTGAGGCGGGTATCGGTGGAATTTCTGCCCATCAGTTTCTATTTCAGGCTCTTGTGTAATTCGTTCATCTGAGGGAAGCTCTGAAGAACGTGCCACAGGAGCAGAGCTGGTGCCGTGGGATGAGAGGCGCGATGGTGGCCCTGCCCCATCCTCCTCTAGATGAGCCTGGCTTTCTGTCTTGCAGCGGTGCAGCATCCAGCGAGGAGAAGGGAAATCATTCCTGCAAGAACTCTTCCAGAGCCTGGCTTGCCAGCGGTGGTGGAGAAAGTAGGTCACCTTGTGCTTCAGGGTTACAACAGGATCAAAGGAATTGGTGATACCTCGGGAGCTGGCGGGGGGAGGCAGGGTGTGGGCAGCCTAGCTCATGCCTACGCTAACGAAAATAAATCCTTCACCTCTCTTCAGGGAATATTTGGGTTCGGAGAGTGCCTGGTGCTGCTAAAACAGTGCTACTTGGCTGGAAAGCCACTAGCTGGAAAAGGCTGAGAAGTGTTTTCCAACCAGGAGAGGTGGCCTTTGCCTTCTGCTGCTGTTCGCTGTGCTGTGTGTGGTTCTGCTCGTCAGCAGTGGCTCCCTTGGGCTGCAGCGGTGGATCTCTGCCTTCTGCTGCCAGCCCAGCCTTCTCCCAGGGTTATTGATACTGACAGCACAACAAAATTCATCCCCGAAAATGGTTTGTTTAAAGGAGGGGGAAAAAAATTAAAAATAATCATTTAAGCTTGAGTAAACTGCAAGGCATAAGTCAGCTGGGTTGCCTCAACCACCCAACTGTGGTGGAGGAGCTCAGTTTTGTTCCTTCTGCAACCTCCTGCCCTGCTGGCAGCTCCCTTAGTGCCTGAAGGGTTTTGCCTGTCCCTGCCTGCAGGAGCTGGTGGCTTCCTTGGAGTCACTGCTTGGTGCTGGCTGAAGAGGCTGAGCCACCCCTGCCTCTAGATAAGGGCACTCCACTGTCATCTTTGCCTCTGGAATGTCTCCTATCAGCCCTGGGTTTAGCTCTGGCCTCCATGTCATAGCCACACCCTTCTCATTCCGTTGAAGATCACTTAAAAGTACTTGAACTGGTTCCCTCTTTCCTGCTGAATGTCTTTTCTGTGTTTGTAAATGTAGGACCAGCAGGAGGTTTGCTGTCATCAATAGGATAAGTTCTCCCACAGCGAGGAGCCTGTCATGATGTTCCTCGCGATGTTGCTGATGGGTTGTGGAGCACCTGAAAAGCTGCATCTTCCCCCACCTCTTCTCCTGCTCTCTTTTGGCTGCAGGGTGGGTAGTCGGGCTGTCCCTCCTGTGTGCTGGGCATTTGGAGAGCGTGGGTGACATGGGACCTCCAGTGAGGAGGACAGCCAGGCTGGCTGTCACCCTACATGGGGCTTTGAAAGGAGACTGACCTGGGAGCTCTGGGCTGTGGGAGGGGATGAAGGTCCCGCTGAAGGAGCTCTAGGAGGGAAGGTGGTAGCAGGAAGGGGCTGCCAGAGGAATTGTGTCTGCTCAAAGTTGCTGTTCTTGAAGCAAGATGCTGTTAATCCTCTTTGCTTCTCCTTGCGTCTGTGGTTTTGAAGCGTTTGCCAAAGGAGGATGCTGGCTCCAGTTGCCATGGCGAACTGCGGGAGTCGGAGCACGTGGTCCTCGTCTGCCTTTGAGATGCCTGTCACAAATTGATCCCGACAGGTACAAGAAAATCCTTATATCTGCTCCATGCTGAGTCCTGGATGTTGATCCTCCCTCTGTCCGTTCTTCAGCCTCAGTTCAGATGATTACCCTTTACTGTGCCTGTGTTCCAGCCACGTTACTCATGCCTGAGCTTTGCCTGCTCGCTCTTAAAAGATGGATAAAAGAAGTCCCCTTCTAGAAAATTAGATTATTTACTTCCTTACAGGGATTATCCAGCTCTGGGGACTGAATGAAAAGCAGTTAGCTTAGTGCATAGCATTTCAAGCCTCTCTGCAGTGTTACCAGTTCCTCATTTCATGCTTACAAGATTTATCAGGTCCCTGTGCTGCTGGGGCACAGGAAAAGGCGGTTATTGGGGACAGAAATGCTCTATTGTAGTCGGCTTTATAGGATTGTTGTGGGGAGCCCAGTGTTAGGTGATTGCAGGGAAGATGTGCCTCTGTGTCCGTTGCATGGGACCAGGAGCGCCCGTCCCTTCTTTGGGAGCTTGGTGGATTTTCATATTAAATACCAGAATTAAGGTCTTAGTGTGTCTTCATCCTACTGGTTATTTTCCCTTCTCAAAAACCAGGCTACTCTCTGTGTGTGCAGAACTGACCCAAATCTGTCCCTGTTTTCCAACAGGCAACAGTAAGTCTGTATGAAGAACCCTTGGAAATTTCCATCTGCGCTCAAGCGTTACGGTAGCAATTTGAGGTAAAACTATTATGCAATATAGGATCTATAAATGGGCAGAGGTCAGCTAACCTGTGGTACTGCTACGAGCTGCAAATAATGCTGCAAGTTCTCATTCAGTAACAGTTGTGTAATCATTAAGACTATCAGCCTCCAAGATAAATACTGTAAAGATAAGGCAGTGTCAAATGAGTTTGCCTTTGCCTTCATTGCTTTTTTAAAAGAGCTGGGGTCTTTCCCTGCAGCAGCACTGTTGTGCAGCACCAAAATACTTGATTATAACTTTTTTTTGGTAGACATCCAGTTGGAAGTCTGTCCCACAAAATGTACGGGCACTGATTCAACAGAGATTCAATCCACACGTGCTCAAGTCCTGCACTTGAGCACTGTTAAATGTTAATGGCACTTGAGCATGTCCTTAAGTGTCTGCTTAAGTGCTTTTTTTGAGGTTGGGTGGTTTGAGTTTGGGTGCGATGGTTCACATGGAAAGCAGATCTGCAAGATGAAACAGGGAGAAACAGAATGAAATGGAGGGGGAGGGAAGACACGGGATAAATTAGGGGTGTTCTGGCTTTTCTGTCCGGATAGATGGACATGGGAAATGTTCTCTACGGTTCCTAAAAGGGATTTTTCAAAGCTGTTGCTTGTTCTGTGCCACCATTTCCTGTACTAATTGACACAGTTGCTGTTGTCACTTATTTAACAAATTGGTGCAAGCACAAACAAGGACAAAAATAAGTGTCTGCTAATATGAACAGATTTATCTGTTCTCATCCCCACGCCTTTTCCCACGAGCGTAGTTTCTATCGAGCTTACTGAGCAAACCTCAGTGCCAAGTATTTCATCTTATTTATGAGGGGCAAAGCATCCTAAGAGCAGGGTTGTTTTCTTTGCACGTTGGTGGTGCCTCTAAACAAAAGACAGGTGCTGGAGCAGCCTTTTCTCACAATGGCACAGGAGGAATGTTGGATCATCAGGTCTGTAGCAATCAATTATTACGTGCTATGGAAAACGTATCATGGTCAGGAGTTGTCAGTGCAGGAAAGTCACAGTTCAGGGTAAAGATAAGAGAAATCCAACAACACCTCTGCCAAATCATGATGTTAAATATAGATCATGTCTATTGCTGCTGTAAATCTTTGACTGCATGGAAGAGTCCAGGCAGCCCCAAGCATGCTGAGGTGACACTTTGAGCCTTGGTGAACCCCTCAGTCTGGAGTTCCTTGCTTTGCCCATGGTCATCTTGCCAGTGGTGTGACTTTCTGACCACACTGAACAACCCTGCATCCCTTTGCCTTGCACACTCTTCTGGCACTTCTCGGTGTAGTACGGCTGAAAGCTTCAAATAATTCCTATGTGACTAGTTTGTATTTTGCCTGCCCGTCCTCCCACGCTGCCAGGTCCGCGTCTGCCCTTTTGTGATGATTTGGGGATAAGCCAAGTGATTGCTTGGCCTCATTTGTCCATCAGCAGCTTCAAGTAGGATTTATGTGCTCGAGAGCACTTTAGGAGCTGCAGCTGACAGGTGCTGAAAAAATCATCGTTACTTTATTGTTTTGGTTTTGTCCCTGTTTTTATGGTTAATTTGAATTACATGTGTCATTCTCCCTTGTAACTATCCTTACACCGAGGCAGTGGTTAGAGAACAGCAGCTTTCCCTGGACCCCAGGAAGAAAGGTAAGAAACTGCCAACCCAACTGTTCAGTTAGTGGCACATCATCCATGGCCCTGCCAAAAATGTTTCCAAAGCCCAGACAGCCCTGGCTGGCCCCTGGTGTGGAGCTGCTTGGCTGGAGCTCCTACCGACGGGGGAAGCACGTTCCCTGAAGACCACGCTTCTCTTCTGTTGTTTGAGTCCTGTGCTCAGTAATAATTAATTCCTTTGTTGCTGAACACGGAGCATTTCCTCCAGAAGGCTCAGGCAAACATCCCTGCTCCCTGAACAATAATGGTAAATGTTTAAAAGCCAAGGACGCGGGGTTAATCTTCACTTTTGGGTTGTGACCTTCCAGTGCTCCAAAGCCCTCGCTCCTCAGGGAGACATCTCCAGCAGCCTTTATGGCCGTGGTCCAGCCGTGATGGCATCACCATTGGCAGCGTTCCTGTGCCGTGTACATGGCACCAGCATCTGATATGGACCGTTTTGCTGCCTTTGCCCTGGCCAGGGGCTGGGTCCCGGGGCTCAACCGTGCTGCCCGGTGACTTGGAGCAGCTCAGCTGCCTTCCCAGTGCACACACATGATGCCAGCATCATTTGTACAGCGCTTTGAGAGCTGCTGGTAAGAGGCACCAGATGAAATCTGCATATGTGTTACATTTATCTCTCATAATAAATACCCCGCAAAATAAATGAAATCTGGATTCTTTGTGCCCTAGTTAAAATCCCTCCCAGTGAAACCCTTGCCTGGTTGCGCTGGGAGGTGTGGTGGCAGATGGATTCGGTTGGAATCCTGTTGGAAACTGGCTCCAGGTGACTGCGCTCTGCAAGCTGATGAGATTGAATTGGGTATTTTCCTGTTCCATATGTCCATGCAGGGGGTTCAAAGAGGAGCTCCAAGGACCAGCCAACCCCACTGCTTTCTCTCCATATTCCCCTGATTTCAATAGCCTGCAGCCAAGACCTTTTGTCTGTAGGAAACAGGCTCTCAGGAGGGGAAATGAATTGATGGAGGCTCCTCGAGAGGTGCCTGAACTGAGCTTCTCTCGTAGCTCTGGCCTGACCCTCGCCTGGCGTGCGGCCAGCAACAGCCCTCCCTGGGACAGGCAAGTGGAAATTTCCTTCCCATCCCTCGTGTCTTGTGAAAACATCATAAAACATCCGTGGTGCTCTTTATCCTTGCTTACGAGAGGGAAAAAAAAAAAAGAAGAAGAAATTATCTATGAACCCCAATCCTTAATGACCCACCGCAAACACGGAACGCCGCAGGGGATTGCTCAAGGAGGTGCAGTGCTGCGGCGGGTGGGCTCATCCCCGCTCAGATGGCAGGCATGTTTTCGCTGCTCGGTGCAAGCCACGCTGCAGAGACCCTCGTGCTGGCATTGCCAGGGCATTTCGGCTGTGCCCATGGCCCCATGGGCGGTGTGGTGGTGCCCGGTGTCCCCTGCCAGGCTGCAGCACTGTAGCTTCAATCTGGGTTTCTGGGCGGTGATGCCTTAGAGGGTGTGGTGGGGGGTTGTGGGGTGGTTTTGGGGTGGTTTTGGGGTAAGTGTTGGATCAATGACAACTTTCAAAGTTGTCGGTGGAGCCCTCGGCACCCTCACTAACAAACTTTTATTTGAGAGCAGTGTGAGGGGGACACGGAGCATCAGAGCTGGCTGATCCTGCTTTGGGAGCTCTGGGCAGGACGTGGGCTGAGGTTTGGAGGAATCGGCTGTGCCACCTGACTGTGGTTCAGTCGGGCTTCCTCGGTGACGTGAGGCAAATGGGTCACTTCACCTGCTCTCCAGGGTCTTCAGGAAGAGGTTCAGCCATACGTCTCTCAGTGCTGAGGCTGTCTTTAAGGATTGAAAGCCCCTTAATGTTACTATAGTAACACAAAGTCAATCCCATGTTTGCCATGCATGAAGGTACCAACGTCTGGCAGTTTTTGGAGGAGGCATCTGTCCTCCGTGCCTAACCCCAGCCAGCGCTCTGAGCCCTGGGCTGGCTCCGGGGGGCTTCAGTTTGCCTCCCCCCGTGTCAGAGTGGTGACACACTTTCCCGAGACACAGCATTCCCCTTTGCTCCGTAAGCATCCCCTTCCATGCATGTTTTGGGGCTCTGGATGGCATTGTGCCAGGAAGGGCTCTGGTCTTTTGTGTTACGCCTGGGCTTAAGCTTAATTACAGAGAGCTAAGCCTTGGCCGGGAGTGATTTTTTTCACAAGGAGTGGATTTTTTTCCCTCCCCAGAGCTACATAAGCCATTTCCCAGGGCGCTGCTAGATTCATGCGTGCCCCGGTGCCCGCGATGCTGTGGTCCTCCGGGCACATGGGACCTCTTGGCAGGGCAAGGAGGTAAAAGCCTCTCAGGGAAGTGGGCCAGCTGGGCTTCACACAGGTGCGGGTGCTCTGGCTCTCTACATGAAAGGAATCACGTCCTGAGCCTTGGCAGAAAACCCTAAACCAACAACATTAACAACAACAAAAACCCGCAGGGGAAAAAAACCGCAAAGCCTTGAACCAAGGAATGGCAGTGATAAAGAGCTTTGATATACCTGGGGGCTGGCCTATCACCTTTTATTGCCCCTTAGGTTTTTTTTTTTTTTAACAATGCAAATCCAATCCATTTTTTAGAGCCTCCCATCCGCTACCTCTTCATACAGGTCAAGGGAAGCCTGCCAGCCTTTCAGTGAGACAAGAGGGTTCTTCGTCCCTGCACCAGGGCTCCTCAGATACATGAGCCTGCATCTCCAGTGTCTCGGGTCCTCTGGTCCACAGCATCTCCTCGATTGTGCCCGTGGGACCGGCTGTGACCAGGAATCTGCCTGCTCCTCTCCAGCCCCTCTCATGGCTGCTGATGAGCTTGGTCACTTCCCAGCAAAGGAGGCGATGGTGGACGTCGACATCAAGCCCAAGCCCTCGCAGCCTCACTGCTACGAGCGCTACGTCCAGCCCTGCGTGGCCGAGCTGCTGGGCAGCGCGCTCTTCATCTTCATCGGCTGCCTCTCCGTGGTGGAGGATGTGGAGGGCACCGGGAGGCTGCAGCCTGCCCTGGCACACGGGCTGGCCCTGGGGCTCACCATCGCCATCCTGGGAGCTATCAGGTAAGGGGGTTCCCCCTGCCACCCCCTCTGCACCCCTTTTACTGGCAGCAGCATGGTTCCTCCCTGGCACCAGCATGGTTTCCATGCGTGGAAGAGGAGGAGATGCTGGTGTTTCCCCCACTGCCTTTAGGGTCTTTCCTGTGCAAATACTGGTGAGCACAGCGATGCTGTGCTGCCATCGAGCCTCTCGGGTAATGGCAGGGCTGCTCAGGCTGTCCCTAACGCCTTGGGTTTGGGAGAGGTCACTTGGCTTTATTTGCAATGTTTTATTTTTTAGCCCCTTTTAATAAAAACTGTTAAAGCTGAAACAAAAGCATTGCTTTGGGAAGCTGACACATTTCCTTTTGAAAGGATGTCAGAAGGAAACATTTTGACCCGAGTATGCTACTCCCCTGTGTACTTTCAGGTGAAAAATTTGGATTCCATTTACAATTGGTTTCAGTTCCTCAAAAGCAACGTTTAGACAAACGTGCTCGTTGAAAATGGTGTTGTTTGACGCTAAGATATAGATTTATCCTTGAAGGAAGAAGCAGAAATGGTCCCTGTGGGGTTTCCTTACCTTCCCTCCCCTCTGGCTGACTCTGCACAGCCCAGGGACGAGGTGGCTCCGGGCTGTCCCTCCGATGCTCCAGGCTGGGACACAAGTCTCCCCCAGCCGGGGAGGGTGATTCGGCTGGGCTGGCGTGCGAGCCCTGGCGCCCAGAGCAAACCAGATGATAATTTATCAGCACCTGATTAGGAGGGATAATGCTACAGGGATTGAAGTTTGTGCAGTCAGGACTCAGTGACCCCGGGGCACGCGTGCCAGACACCCGCTGCACCCCGAGCCCGTGGCACAGCGAAGCCACAGGGCAGGGGGGGCTTTGTGATGGGGGGCTGGGGAGGCTTCCTGGGGGTCCCCTGTTAGCTCTGAAGCCAGGAGGAGCCGGCTCAGGGTCCTGGGCAGGGAGATGTTTTAGCCTAAAAACATTTAAGTCAGGTTTTAGAGATTTGTGTCAGGAGGGGGTGGAGAGGAGGCTGGCTCGGGATGAGTCCTCGCTGCCGTGGGCTGCCACCCATGCTGTGGGGCTGCCGGGTGTCCCGCCAGGGTTTATTTGCAGACAGGTCCTCCGTTATCTCCCACCCATCCTGGGGGTATTTGCAGCCAGAGCCCTGTCTGGCCGAGATATTTGCTGGCCCAAACAACACAACTTCTCGCTCTCGTATGATGGGTCTTTAATTACAGCTGAAGAATAAGGTGTAATTATAGTTCCTAGACGCTCTGACTCATCGGCTTCACCGGCAATTATTATTAGGGCTGATTGGTTATGAAACTTGTTCATTAACGCGTGTCTCGTGGTAATCTGCTTTAATTAGAAGGTATCTTGAGTTTGTCTTACATGTGGTCTTCAAGACGAATGATTTAGGTCCCGTAATGAGGTGAGCGCCGGCTGCTGCCAGCCCTTCCCGGGGCCTTGGTGGGCAGCGTGGGGGGGTACAGAGAGACCTGGGCACCTTGGCATCCACATTGAGCAGAGGGAGATAAACCCCCAAAATCCCAGCAGAGCCAGCAGCGCTGGTGTGGCCGGGAGGTGGCCTCAGCCCTGCCCAACAGCACTTGTCCCCTTTCTGGGGGATGTGTTCCCTGCACTGGGAGCAGCACCAGCACAGTTAGGGAAGGGAATTCATATCAAAGCAAGGGAAATCGGCAGTCAGGCTTTGTGTTTCTTTTCCCATCTTTGATTTGGGCTGTCTGTGAGATGACAGCAAGAGGGAGAGGTGTTGGGGAGTTCTTGGGGAGAGGCTGCTCAGGGTCCCAATCTCTGCTCAGGGAAGGACATTCAGCCCCTGCTCTCCCAAGGAGTTTTCCCTGCAGCTGCTCCCAGGCAGGGTACCAGCTTCACTGTCACCTCTCCTTCTTCCCCCGAGCAGCAGGGATGGCTGCCACAAGGATTTAACAGGGAATGACTTTCCTCCCTGAGTCCTTGCCCCTGGAGGAGCTGCTCCAGAGAGCACTGGTGGCGGGGCTGTGCTGCTGCCACAAGCAAACCTCTTGCTGGGGGTGGGCTGCAGTGTAACCCCCCTGTACCAGGGCCTAGGGCAGGGATGAGGTGCACTCCGTGGCTCACAGCACCCGGCAACACCCAGGAGAGACCCCTTCTCCCCACACTTCCCCTGGCAGTGCTGTGGTGGCTCCTAGAAGCAGCTGGGGGTGTCGGGAGACCCACCCCCAAACCTTGTCCTTGCAACTACACCAGGGCAGCACTGTAGGAGGGGTTGGGTCTCCAGCGTGAAGATGCTGCTGCTTCAAAGCAGGAGAAAGGAAATGGCTGAATTCTGCTCTTCTGCAATGCACCTTCTCACAGGAAGGACCGAAAAAGCATTTGTGGCTCCAGCCCATGGCGAGCGCGGTGCTTGAGTTCCCCGAGGGGACCCCTCTGCTGGGGGGTGAACCCCACCTTGGGGACAAACCCCTCACAGATGCTCCTCTCTCCTTTGCAGTGGAGGCCACTTCAACCCTGCCGTGTCCTTGGGCGTGTGGCTGGTCGGTGGGCTCAACATCACGATGCTCATTCCTTACTGGCTCTCCCAGCTCTGCGGAGGGGTCATAGGAGCTGGCTTGGCAAAGGTATGGACACCCAGCGAGTCTCTGTAACCAGGGCTAACGCTGGGGTGCTGGGGCTCCTCCCTGCTCTGCCAGAGCTGACCTGGCCAGCCTCAACATGCTGCCCAGCTCCAGGGTCTCCAGCAGCAGCAGCGTGTGTGATGGGGAGGGCAAGGGGGGCTTGGTGCATCGGTTTTGCGTGTAATTAAGAGCACTGATTTCTCACCAGGTGACACATCTCCGAGGTTTGCTCTGTGGGGCTTGTCTGGTGCTTGGGCACAGGGGTCCCGGTTCCTCCCCCCAGGTCTTTCAGGGTCTGACGCAGGACTTGGACACCTCGCCCCCCGTTGCTGCAGGCTCCAGCCTGGCAGTGCCATGCAGATGTGGGGGTGCCGCCTCTGCACGCTGCTCTGGGGCCTGCCTAATTAATTCTCAACGGCAGCTGCTCTCCGGAGTTTTGCTACAGCATGCTAATTAGGCACAGAACGATGCACGGTACCTCTGCAGCTCCAGCCGTTTTCATGCCCGGTGTTTGCCTGCACCACTGCTTGTGGCACCGTGCTATAAGGTTAATTTATGTCCGGGGCTGCCCGTTCCCAGCGCCCAGGCAGCCCTTTGGCCACTACAAACCCTTCGGTTGCTGGCTGAGGCTCATTCCGCTGGGAGAGTGGTTGCTGGCTCATTATCTCAGGAGAAGCTAAGAGCCTCCGCTAATGAGTTTATATTTGCCAGGCGCTTAGGGCTGGCTTTCAGGAGGAAAGTGATGAGATTAGCTCCTCTTTAACCTGACGCTACGCCCGCCCACGCTGTCCTGACAGTGAGCACATATGCCCATTAAAGCCCACAATATGGAGCGTGGACAGCACAAACAGGTCTCCCCTCCGCCCCCGTGCAGGCCGTGGCGGCGACCGAGCGGTACGTGAATGCCAGCGGAGGAGCCTTCAGCAGCATCACAGCCGACGAGCAGATCCCCTCCGTCCTCGTGGGGGAGATTGTCATGACCACCTTCCTGGTCCTCGCCGTCTGCATGGGCGCCGTCAATGAGAAGACCAAGACTCCGCTGGCACCTTTCTGCATCGGCTTCACCGTCACGGTCAACATCCTGGCGGGGTGAGCTCATGAGTCTTCTCCCCACCCATGCCACCCCCTCCAGCAGGGGGTCAGGATGGGACCATGGGCTGGGGGGATGGAGCTGGTGCTCAGAGGTCCCTGTGGTGCTGGCTGAGCAGATCCTGGTGGGGGGCAGCTCTAAGCACCATCTCCCCACATCAAGGCTCCCCTGGTTGACACCGCTGCTGCTTCACCGGGCGCTGGGGAGGGTGCCCATACCTGGGATGGGGAGGGATGCAGTGGGATGAGATGGGATGTGCCCCCTCGCACCACAGCACAGGGAACCTGAGGGCAGCCAAGCACACTGCAGAGGCTGGCGAATGAGCCCCCACTGACCTCCTGAGATTTTTGGGGAGAGCTGCTGGGCACAGCCCGGCCGGCTGCAGGAGAGGCTGGTGGCTCGAGCCCAGCACGTGGCACCGGAGCCCCAGCAGCCTCCGCAAAGTGCCTGCCACAGGCTGATAAAGCCCAGCGGCCGCACGGGCCGTGTTTGCTGTAGGAAGCCCTGAGCAAACAGGAGAGGGTTTATCTGGAGTCGTTCCTGGCCGCTGCGTCCTCCCAGCTGCTGGAAACGCTGCCAAGCTCAGCCTCGGCGCAGGCAGGCCCTTCTCGGGCGAGCAGCCTGAGCCTTGTGCCACGGCCATCAGATAACGAGGGCACGCAATTATGAATGTTAATAGGTTGTTTAGTTAAGGCAGCGCCCCCTCTAGCGGGATCCGGAGCTCTTTTATTTAAACACCGCGCGAACTCGCGTGTGCAAATATTTATCTGTTGCAGTTTTCCTTAATCTGGAAACGCCATTGTCTCTCCTGCCCCGCTCCGCTGCCTACGTGTGGCGCGGAGCTTTCCCTCTTTAAAAGCCCGGCTCCTGGCAAGCCCCAAAATAGACTCGGCACTGGATGCTTCCACCCCATGCCAGGTTTTCCCCGACAGCTTGCGAAGGCAGGTGCTTGCTGGTGAAAAGCCACCGTGGGCTGTGGTGGCCGGGTTGGTCCCTGTGTGGCAGCAGAGCAGGGCTCGGGTCTGGGCTTCCTTATGCTGCCAGGGCAAACTGGGACCAAGCAGCCCTGCCTGGATGGGGGCCGGGGTGGTCAGAGCCTGCCACCCACCCAAAGCAGGGCCAGACTCCCAAAGAGTCCCAGGAGGGGTACACTGCTGCCCCCCCTACCCAGCACCCCCTCCCAGCCCATGCATCACCCCGCCTAGGGAAGGAGGGGGACAGGTGCCAGTCTCGTGTCCCACAGGGCTGATGCTACTGGTTTGTTCCTCTTTCAGAGGTGGCGTGTCCGGAGCCTGCATGAATCCTGCCAGAGCCTTTGGGCCAGCTCTGATAGCAAACTACTGGGACTATCACTGGGTTTACTGGGTAGGGCCCACGGTTGCTGCCCTCCTCGTCGGCGTGCTGGTGAGGTACGTGATGCCGCAGTGGGAAGGAGAGGGGAGCTGGGCAGGCTGACCTCCCCCTTTCCCACCCTGTGTGCTGGCCACCTGTTTCCCTGCTTCCTGGGTCAAGGCTGCAAGTAGCCACTTTCCAAGAGATGTCCAAGAGTGGGAGACCCCCTTCCCTTCTCCTTCCAATGAGGATAGGGTGACAGCAAAGATCCAACCTATTTCCAAATCCACGTTTGCTCCATCCATAGTGGGATGAATCCAGGCTTGGGCTGTTGCTGGGGCTGGATTTCTGTTGCATGCTTGCTGTGGCAAAAATGCTGACCCCAAGTTTCTCTTTCTCTCTTTTACCTCCCCAAAGGCTCCTCCTCGGCGACTGGACCATCCGCCTGTTCCTGAAGTGATGCCAGGCACGGGGACACGTGTGTGCCGTTGTCGCTGACCTGCTGTGGGCGGCTGGTGCGACTCAGCACAGCTGGTGTGAAGCCCCCTGCTCCTGCTCCTCACCATCCCACCTCCTCCTCTGCATCCCCCGGCCAGCTCGTGCTCAAGAGATGGTTCACTTGGCACTGCAGGGATGATGGAAAGCAGCCCAGCTGAACCGAGCAGCCCCGTGCTGGTGGCAGGGCTCTGCTCCCACCCCGGTCCCCAAGGCTCTGCCAGCCCCAGCCCCAGCCATGGACTGGTTCAGCAGGAGCATCCTCTGACCCACACCAGCTCCCGTGCTGTCCCAGCCTCCCCAGCATCGGCCGTGCACGGTGTCCATCCCACCAGGGCTGTGCCTGGGCATCTGCAGTGCTGGGGAGCCTCTGGGGTGGGCACCACTGCCCCATGCCCAGGTGTGAGTGGCTGTGGCTGCCAGCCCAGTGCTGGGCTGCTCTCCAGGAGCTTCTCCATCTCCCCAGGGCAGGAGGTGAGAGCTGCTGGTTCCTAAATGCCCAGTGAGGAGCCCGCTGTAATCCTGCTAAGGTGGTGAGAAGCTGAGTCAAGCAGCCAGGCCTGGGGACCGTGTGGCATCCCTCGCCAGTGCTGACACTAATTGGTTTCTAATTTCTTCATGGCAATATTGCCTCCGAGGCCCGATGCAGCTACCTTCCTCTGCCCACCTGCAGGAGCTCCCCAGCCCCAAACGTGGTGGTGGGTGCTGCGAGGCTCTGTACCCTGCCCTACACCGGCTCCTGCATTTGTCTCCCAGCCCAGCATCTCTGCTCTCTCTCCACCGACGTCCAGCCCGCGGGGAGCCCATGTCCCAGCATAGCAGGGTTCTCCTCCAGCTTGTACCATGGCTCTGCTCCTGTCCCTTGCACAGGTCCAGGATGATGCCAATTGGCTCTTCCCTATGGCTTGCCACATGGTGGGGGTGATGGGAGGGAGCTCCCCAGCCCCAAACGTGGTGGTGGGTGCTGCGAGGCTCTGTACCCTGCCCTACACCGGCTCCTGCATTTGTCTCCCAGCCCAGCATCTCTGCTCTCTCTCCACCGACGTCCAGCCCGCGGGGAGCCCATGTCCCAGCATAGCAGGGTTCTCCTCCAGCTTGTACCATGGCTCTGCTCCTGTCCCTTGCACAGGTCCAGGATGATGCCAATTGGCTCTTCCCTATGGCTTGCCACATGGTGGGGGTGATGGGAGGAGGGAGCTTTGGTCACAGGCTGATTTTTGGGATACCTCTCAGCATCAGGAGAGCATCTGGGTCTGTCTCTCCCGTGCCAGAGGGTGTGTGCTGGGGGGCAAGGGGAAGGGGCTGCCCAGCCCTGGTGAGGGGGTTGCCTTGGCAGAAGGAGCTGCTGCCATAAGCAGGCGGAGCCGGCAGAAGGAGAGTGATGGAGCTGTGTGGGCAGGGGGAGAGGAGCCAGCGCAGCAGCTTTACGTCAGCCGGGTATCCGTCCCCTGTGGCAGCTCGGCCCTGACTCATCGTGCGGACTCCCCAGCCTCCCCCGTGAAGTCGGGGGGGAAATTCATAGGGACCCCATCCCCATTGCTCAGAGGGCTTGTCGGGTGATAAACTGGCCCGTGAGTGTCGTTGCAGGTACTCCCAGCCCCAGCAGGGAACCCCTCAAGTTACCTGGGTTGAGTCACTCCTAATTTTGCAGACTTTTAACTTGGGGAATGCCTGTTTGGCTTTCCCAGCCCCTGCAGGTGTGGCTTTGAGGCGCCTGGAGGAGAACCCTGGCAAAGCCGATGCTTCTTACCCCTCCTCATGGGCTGCTCCAAGCAGAGGCAGAAAAACTGTTGCTGTGGCAGGGAGAGGATGTTCCCAGCTTTCTGATGTCCCCGTGGGGCTGGCAGAGCCCTGCACAATGTCACCCCTCTATTTTCAGCTTGCTTGGTTTTTTTTTCCCAGCCCGGGAGGTGACCCACACATGCACACACACACATACACAAAGTTGTATTCTTTTTTAGAAAAGGGCAAGGTTGTAGAGATGCTGAAGTGAGGAAATGCCAGAATTAAAGCATCCCAGCCTCGGGGTGTGTGTGTTTGCCTGCGACCCTTCCCGGGCTGGGCAGGGGGACAGGGTACCCCGGGATGGGCAGCGCAGGTCCCAGGTGAGCTGGGGTGCAGGCAGCTGTTCATTCAGGAAGGAAAATGATGCAACCCGCAGAAGGAGACAAATAGCATGAAGATGTCACTGGGACGGTTGTCATGGCAACGCCACCAAAAAGTGCCAAACCAAACAAGGAGCAAAGTCACTGCTTCCTTCCTGGAGGGACCCTGGGGGGCATGGGAAGTGGGTGGTGGTGGGAGCTGGGTGCTGTGGGGAGCCAACCAGGGTGGGGGGGGCCCAACCTGCCCTGGCCCCCATTTGGGGCACAGACCTCTGCGGGAGGGGGGCTGCAGGCGGCTGCTGTGCTCAGGCATGAGGGGTGCCCACCTTCCCCTTTTGAGAGGAAGCACGGCCCCGTGATGCCGCAGGAAACACGCTGATGGCTGCAGCTGCCTCTGCTTGGGGCCGACTCCCACCCTGCACCCCAGTTCCTTCCTGCACCCCGGCTCCGGGTCTCTTCTCCCACGGGGTGTGGGTGAGGGGACACCGTCCCACTGGGGTGGTGACACTGCTGGCTGCTGCTCCGGGTCCCCAGGGGCAGGCAAGGGGGGCAGGAGGTGGCCGGGTGGCCTATGTGCACGGCCACATGTGCTTCCCTGTTTTGCTGTTGATGTGTTCAGCACATTCATTTTTAATTTGTCAGGGTGACTTTTAATAAAGCATCTGTAATACTGCGTTGTTTTTTCCTGAGTATTATTAAAGGGCTTAATTTATGCTAATTAAATACCAATTAACTTCCAAGCACTTAATGTGCTTTAAGGACATAAAATGTATTTCCTTCCCATTCAATTAAATTTGCATCAGACCTGGCCGTGGGTCTGCACCATGTTTTTATCGGCACACGGATCTGCTGCAGAGCTGGGATATGGCCTGGTGTTCCCCAGGTTCTTCGTGCCTGTTGGGATGGAAGTGCTGCTCAGGAGCAGGGTAGGTGTGGGGCACCGATGCCATGGGTGCCTGTACCTAACGGGGTGGTAATTGCCGTTGTCTGGGGCTGGTGAGAGCACACAGACACTCAGACCCCTTCACGATGAATATCTGGGGGGAGCCCAGGGAACTGCCTGGTCCACGAGAGCCACCCAAAGCTCAGCAGATGTCGTGCACGTGCTCGCCCAGGCACTAACAGCTATGACTGGTGCCAGTGCTTTGGGGACACGTGGAAAAAAATCAGGGTGTGCTCTGGGAATGGCATCAGAAGGACGTTTGTCTGTCCCTGCGTCCGCCTGAGCCCCTCCAGCCCTCACACTGCAGCTCTTTCACTGGATAAATATCCCGGTTAAACATTGACCAGGGGAAGAAAGCCACACTGCTGCCTGCGGTCGGGCTCCCCGGTGCCAGCCCACCCGTGGGGAACAGCCGGGTGTTTGTCCATGGAGGGAGGCTCCTGAGGAAGCCCCAAGTGCTGTGACACAGCCACCCAAAAACCGTGACGCAGCTGCTTGCCCACAGCTTGTGTCTGGCAACAGACCTGGGCTCATGGCCCTGATTGGAGCTGAGTCCCTCCCCAGCCTGGGCAACCCCCCCCAGGCCACGCTGTGTTTCACGCCTTGCCCTGCACCCCAACCCAATTGCTGACCCCCACGGTCCCCCACGGGGGTGACTCTGCCCGACCCCGGCTGGTGGCTGCGTGGGACACAGCCGCTGGCAGCAGCATCACGCTGGAAATAGCTGATCCGCAGCGTGCAAATGTGCAAATTAATGAGTCGGTTAATTCGGCTGAGTGTCTCTCCTTCCCCAGCTCTCAGACCTGCCCAGCTCCATGCCCCCCGCCATGGGGAACAGGGAATTCACAGCCAGTTGGGCAGCACGCCGTGCTGTGACAGGGAGTTGAGGTGGCAGCGAGGTGCAGCAATGGGACGTCCCCAGCCCTGGCATGGTGCTCGGCAGGACATTGCCCATGAACAGGGCAGCACAGCTCAGCCCTGAACCCAGCGACAGGGGCCATGGCTGGTCTGGGAGGGTTTCCTGCCCCCCTGCTGAGCCAGGGTGGGATGCAGCCTCATCCTCCCCTGGAAACAGTCCATGGTGGTGGTTGTGTATGGGTGTAGCTGGAATCACAACCCTGCCTCAGCTCTCTGGTCCCTGCTGGGGATGGCAGCTCATCCCTGCTGTCTGCGGGAGTGGGGGCGAGGGGCTGGCACCCCTGGGCAAATGAGGGATCAACCAGCTGGAAGGGAGCTCTGGGATCCCAAAAACCAATGCTGCAGAACTGAGTCCCTCATCCCAGGACACCTGGCTCCATCACTGCGCCGATGCCTGAGCACCCCTGGGCTCATCTCCGGGAGAAGGACAGGAAAAATGGGCTGAAAAAGGAATAACTCTGAGTGTTAGCAATAATCAGAGAGCAGCTCTCATCACAAGAAGAGATCACCCAGGCCGTGAGCTCAGCGAGGCGCCGAGCGGTGCTGGCCCTCGGTGGTTATTTACTCGGCGGTGGAGCCTCACCGGGCGGTGTTTCCCTGCCCGTGTCACCGAGCAGGGCTCACAAAAGGCTTTTCATCCATGGTCAGAACAACACCTCCCTGTTCCCCTCCACCCGCTTGCCTGCCACCCCTGACCCCTCAATCCAGGAAAGGTGGAGCTCCCAGATTTTTCCCTTGCAGATTCTCCCTTCAGAAGGATTAGGGGTGTCTGTGCTCCCTGAAAACCTCCTCTGAAAATAGCAGCATCCCCCAGCAGAGGCAGCGCATCGAGATGCCAAGAGTGTGGCTGCGGCGAAGCATGATGGATGAATGCTTTTTGGAACATGCCCCATGAGAGCATCTGGGAATTCTCACTTTGCTCTGCTGTAAAGGTTTTATTTGCCAGTCTACAGATGGAAAAACTGCTGCCTTAAAAATAAAAGGTGATTTAATTCTTTTAGCTCATTTTGTCCATCGGGCGGGACCGCGGTGGCAGGGTGGACATGGGCAGCAGCAAGCGGGGATGGCTGTGGGCAGCGGAATGCTCTGCTCCTTGCCAACATCCATGGGTCGATGCTGGATCTGCTCCCATGGCACTGACCTGGTCCTTGGCTTCCCAGCACCTCCCGGCACCTCCTGGCTCCCTCCTGCCTGCAGAAGCAAACTGGGGAACTCTGGCCAGAGCCTATCTTAGAAAAAAACCTTCAAAAAACATGAATTGCACTAAAATCCAGATGCAGGCAGGGCAGTGGCACACACAATGGTGAGGGTTGCAGACCTTCCATGAAAAAGCCAAGGGATGTGCAGCCCCCGGGCTCCTCCGGTGGTGATGGGTGTTCTGTTGCAGGGGAGGGGGTACCCAGGGGGGCAATGGTTGGCATGAGGGGCTGTGTGGGAGCAGGGAGCAGCACAGCTCCTGCAGCCCTCACACTGCCAGCAGCCCCCAGGGAGCGGGCAGGGAGGCTGATGTGCCCACCGGGCTTCCAAGGTGGCTAGTAATTTGGCTGGCACCTCTCTTCCAGCCTACCCTGCGCTCATCTCCCGGGTCTCTGCATGAGCCCCTCAGAGCACTCTGTTTGCCACCCTGGGCACCGGTGCCACGGGGAGCTCCCATGGGTGCTCGCTGCTGGGTTGGGGCTCCCTGGGGGTGAGCGTGGCAGTGGCTGCGTGGGCACCAGCATGGGGACACGGGGGACAGCGGAGGTGGGCGATGACGTGCGGAGCCAATATCGCGCGTGAGCTGGCATCTGTATGTAGGAGACGGGGAGCGAGGCGATGGTAAAGGGAGTGGGAGTTTAAATGTATTCTGAGGAAGCTTTTAAAGCTGTGCCATTAGCAAGGTCCAGGCGGTGCAGACGCAGGGACGGGCTTGTGCCCTCCTGTGCCTGGATGGTGCCCGTGGAGCTGGGGAACGTGCCCTGGGGTCGGGAAGCATCCCTTGTCTCTGTGCCACGTCCCTCACCGCCGTGCCACCCCGGAGCGCTGCGCCAGCCTCTGCTGCTATATTTACTCTGCAGCCCGAGAACAAGGCACAAATGCCAGAGCAGTCTCCCTGATGATTAGCATATATGTAAAGAGCACTAACGAGCATCGCCACCACACGCAAAGCTCCGGAGTGATTCGGTGAACAGCAGCAGCCAGAGAGATGAGGGTATTTCATGGGGAGCAGGTGGGGACATCCCTAGCTTGACTTTGGGGGGCTGACCAAGTGGCCTCAGACCTGATCCCCACAGCAGAGTGGGAGAGAGCTCGGAGCAAGGCTGGCGGAAGGAAAATGTGGGGAGAGGAGCTTATCCCTCTGCTTCCCACCCCCTGCTTCTGCTTCTACTCCCCATTTTATTGATCTCTTAATTTCTTTTCGGCGACACTGGCAGCCCGCTCGGGGTCCCTGGAGAGGAGCCAGCACAGAAATGTGCCTCCTGAGGGGAACCTAGGGGATGGGGTGACGTGGGGGCACAGGACCCCCGGAGCCCGATGTCCCCCCAGCTGGCAGGGGAGCCGAGGCGCTCGCGGCAGCGGGGGCTGCACCTCCTCTCTGCACACCCGGTGACATTCAGCCTCGCTTCCCCCAGCACCAAAGTGTTTCTTTACCCAGCATTACTCGAGCTGGAAGGATTTACATTTTAAAGGTTTTTTGTTTTTTTTTTTTTAAATGGATTCGGATAGATGTTTATTTCCAAGGGTTGTTTTTTTTTTTTTCCCAGCTTTTCCACTTTGAGTGTTTGTGGAGAGGAAATAATAAACAGGAACCACACAAGGCAAAGCCTCAGGTAACTAATTTGTGCTCGAGCAAATGCGATGAGAGTGGCAGTCCATGGTCAGACATGTAACTCCTGACCCTCACTGTCAGGTTCAGTGTGAGTACCGGTGGCAGAGGTGTCTGAGCAGCTCACAGTCCTGCTCCCCAGGCCATGGGGCACCTCTCCACCCCACAGCTTGACCCTGGCACAGGAATGCTGCTCTGCTCCCCAGAGGCACGGCCACTGCTGCCTTCCACCCCTGCACCCAGCACTGGAGCCAGCACGGGCTCCTGGTCACCATGGAGACCCAGGAGGAGGATTTTGAACCACCTGAGAGAAATTTCTGGCCTCCCCCCCAAGCCATGCACAGCCTGTTCCCTTGTTGGGCTACAGCTTCTTGATGCCTGTCCCCATGCAGGGGCTGCAGAGCCCACTGCACGATCGCCCACGGGACCACGTGCCCCGTTCTTACCCCCATCCTCATCCTCCTCCAAGGTCGGCCATGGCAGAAGTCGCTGGTGCTGACCCATGTCAGCACAGCTGGCATGTGCTGGCCTTGGGACAGTGTCCCCTCACCAAGGCGCAACTCTGTGCTCTTGAAATGGGCTAAAACCTCCTCCTGTCCCCACGCTGGGGCTGTGAGCCCAAGCAGAAGGGCAGTTCCCAGTGGGCTGGGCACTCCTCCCCCTGGGGATGCTTCAGTCCCTTACCAGGACTTGTGTCTGGATGTGCACCCTTCTGCCTTACAGGTGGTGATGGGTCAGGTGGCACCCGCTGTCCTGGCACTGTAGGACCACCTTTGGGCTGGCACCATCCTTCTCAGGCCAAGCAGAGAGTGGGCAGGAACCCCCTAACCTGAGGTCAAAACTGGCAAAAGGATCGCTGCCCCAGGGCACCCCCTGCCTTCTCCAGACCCCATGATATTCCATTGTCTCCAAGACGGAGATTTGCCCGTAGTGGCCAATCCTCATACTGCTGCCAAACCCCCAGGGAGCAGGTTTTGCTTTGGAAAGAAGAGTTTCTCATCTCTCTTTGCTGCTGCTGCTGCTGGGTTTCTTGGCTTTTGGGAGACTTCAAACCTCTGTTTGCTTGTTAGCGGCGAGGAATCAGAGCAGAGGGACCTGCAGGCGTGGAGGTGCTTTGGCTGTGAATCGCTGGCCGTGCCGACGCCGGAGCGAGAGGCAGGAGGGCCAAGGAGTTCACCGGAGCAGCAGGACAGGCTGGAGCAAAGGCTCGTCGGAAGGGGAATGCTAATCAGGTTCTGTGCTGGCAGCAGCCAGAATGCTGCACAATAAATAGCCATTTTAATTACCACACAATATTTACAAGATCGCTTCCTCATTTGGGAAATTAAAACAAATGCTCCATCAAAATGATCAACATTGTACAGAGAAGCACAGGGCTGATAAAGAAATACATTGGCTGCTAATGAAAGAGTAATTGGCACCTTGGTGCTGGTGGGGCTTCCTCCTCTGCAGCCACGGTTGAATGATGGCAAGGGGCATCCCCAGCCTTGATTGCACCCGGGCAAGGTGCAGTGATCTCTGAACTGGGGTCCCTGGATGAACCCCCCTGGCCTGTGTTATGGGAGGAGGCAGGACCAGGGGTCTTTGGCAGCCCGACCCCTGCAAAAAGAGGACACAGGAAGGTCGGGCAGAGGATGCTGAGCTGCAAAATACCTTTCACATGCACATGTTTCTCCTGGCTGCTGTTACCAGTGCCGTCTCTGCCTGCTTTGCCGCCCATCCCTTGATGTTATTTCCCAAGCTACAGGTCCTGGGATCATGTGGTGATTTGGGGCTCAGTCCTGATTTAAGAAAAAAGATGGAGCCACGGAGAAAATTTCTCAAGCTGTAGTCACAGGGGAGCACAGGACAGAGTGGACTGACTCCCCCAGTTTGGGTTTCTGAGCGTTTGATGTGGCTAACACTGTGCCAGTACTGGGGGAGGTGGCTGTCACCAGCTGCTCTGGATGGGTCCCGGACATGGGGGCCACCCTGCAGACCCCCCCATGCCTGCACCCCTGGGTGCAAGTGCCGTGCTGGGTCCCTGCTGGGCTCCCCCACCGTGCTCCACACACCGGCGTGCATCCCCTCCAGCCCGACGGGAGCTCTCCCTCCGGGGTGGAGGTGGCCTCTGGCTACCGACCCCCACCCATGGGTGCCCTTCCCCTCCCCCCACGCTTTCCTCAGCTCCTTTCCCCTTTTCTTCCTATTTTTTTTTCTCTCTTTTTTTGCAGCGCTCCCGTTGCCATGGGAACGGTGACATTCCCCAGTCGGGAGATGCAGAGAGAACCCGCGGTTGCCCGGGGCTCCCCGGACACGAGTGGGGGCTCCCACGAGTGTGTGTGTGGGGTGTCTCCACGGGTGGGGGCTCCCCCTGTGAGCAGCTGCAGTGGGGCTGGGGTCAGCGGGCATCCCCCCAGCTGGCATCCCCCAGCCGCCCAGTGCTGCCATTCCCCTTCCCCGCGCTAATTACAGCCTGCGTCAGCAGCTTTCACTGATTGATCATTAAAGCCGAGAAGAGCCACCCTGCCCCGGCAAAGGCAAGGTGGAAAAAGCAGGGTTTGGAGAGCAGGCAGGGCACCCCGCTGTCGGCACTGGGATGCGCCAGAAATGGGTCAGGCGGAAGGTTTCCAAGGACATCCGAACAAACAGCGGGATTTAATTATGTTCTGATACCTGCTGACAGTCCAGCAAGTTGTTTCAGGGGAGGAGATTCCACCTCGAATGAATCGGGGCAGGGAAAAATGGCAGGATGGCCCTTAATATGACAAATGTTCATTTATAAAGGAGCGCCCAGGACCCCATGGACGTGGGCCAGACTGAGCTGGAAGAACTGAGGATTTCTCTTTCCATTTGTTCCAGGAGCGGGCAGCCCTGGAGCAGGGAGGATGCCTGGGAAAACCCAGGTGACATCTCCCAGGTTGTCCTCGGGTCCCAGCGCTGCTCCAGGGGGTGCAGAAGCACCTGGATTTCATGGAGAGGTCGGGAAGAGGAATGTAGAGGGAGATCTGGGGAAAGCAGCTGGCTCAGAGGCTGCTGGCAGAGCACAGACCTTCCTCCTGTGTCACTGCAAATGTGACCACCATGAGTGATGGGGATTATCTTCACCTGAGCACACCCCAGCAGCCATGGGAGGGCAGTGAGTGGATTGGCCAGGGCTTGACATCCCCCACACAGAAACAATTAAAAATCCACCTGAAGACAGGAGCTCCCATGGTACTTTGTCCCCCTCTGGACCTGTTGCTCCTGCATCTCTGTGGCCCTTCCATCTGCCCACAGGTAGGGGCTCCTCACACGCTGAGGAGTTGATTTCCACCGACCCTGGGTGCTGTGGAGCTCCGGGCTCCAAGAGGGGCAGGAAGGAGCTGGAGGAGCTGCAGTTGGTGGGGAAAAGCCAGAAAACAATTTACAGCTTCCTCCAGATGGCAACCGGTACGATCTGGCTAACAAACACAGTTGAGCAAGCGTCAGGGAGGGATAAATAAACCTCGCAGCTCGTGGAGTAAAACAACCTGCTGCGATTTACAGCAGAAAAATCCCGCTCCACCAGTGCTGAGCTCCCTCCCCTTCCCTGTGCTGGGTTGGGGGATGGCTGGGATAGGACCCTGGGGCCCAGGGGACACACCAGGGCAGCCTGTCACCCACACCCCTCCAATCTGCTGCCCTTGGGGTAAGCGAAACCCAACAGCAGCTGGGGCGTTGCTGTCCAAAAACCAAAGCGAGTCATTTAGTTAGAGAGGAGCGAAAACCTCATGCAAATGTTTTCCATTCAAAAATTCTTTTGATTTCTAAATTAGTAAAGCAGCAAGTCTTTCTGGGGGGAAATTCTTTTTTTCTTCAGTTGGTTTTTTGATGAAACATCTTCAAATATTTATGGAAATTCATCAACAGGTAGGTTATTCCATGGTTTCAAATTTATTTTTTTAATCACTTTTCCTCCCTGGCTTTGTGTGATTTTAAATGTTTGTGGTCTGAGTAGTACCAAGAGGTCCCACGGTGCTCCTCACTGTGCAGAGTGGACCAGCTTGTCTGCAGCTCTGGTGCTGGAGACCCAAAGCTGTGACAAACGGGAGCTCGGTCACTTGCAGTGGTGCTGCTGGAGAGGAGCAACCAAACAGCAGAGATGTGATGCCATAGCTGAGGATGGCAGCAGTATCAGTGGTAAAGCTGTGGACAGGCTCCCATGGTCACTGCTCCTCGGAGGGAAGGCAAGATGCCTGGGCCATGACTATCACAGCCCATCAGTGATGATCCAGTAGCAGGAACCTGCACATAAGGATGTGAAGCCTGATGGCTGCCAGTGGTGGGGACACGTCACCTGGGGTGGGAACTGCTAGGGTCCTCTGCCCTGGCATGCACACCACCCAGGGAAGGTGTTGGTGGCACCTGAGCAGTAGCATCCATAACCTTTGCCAGTGGCAGCGCTGAGTGCTGGAGGATGTGCATAGACTTTTGAGAATAAAGCCACCAAGAAGGCAGAAACACCAGAGAGGAGGGTTCCACAAACAGGAGAACAAGGAGGGAAACTCACTTCTCTGGCTGCAAATCCTTGGCGAGCCTCCCCTGCACCTCTCCTCCGCCAGCTCTGCTCTGGTGCCTGGGCACGCTCCTGTGAGCTGTGGGGCCAGGGATGGTGGCCAGCAGGACATCAGGGGACAGCAAGGCAGGACCCCAGCACACCTGGCCTGCAGCTCTCACCTTCAAGCTGGAATAATCTCCAATGGAAAATAACACGAGATAAAAACAATGAGAAAAGGCAAACCCCACCTTGTAGTAATGGGAGATCTGTGATTTATCCCAGGCTTGTTTTTACTGGGAAATGACCAGGGAGATAGAGGCCCAGGAGCAGAGCTGCTGGGGGTGGTACAAGCCAAAGGAGACCCATGCTCACTTGGAGCAAAGAAGCAGGGAAGAGCCATCTGATATTCTGTGAAACATCTGTGTCAAGGGATTTCCATGCTCAGGACATGCCAGCAGTGATGCCAGGATAAGCTGGGGGTGGACAAAGGCCAAAGCCATTGTAGGAGCCACTATTTGAGGATTTCCATCTCCTGGGATTTAAGGCACCCAGGTTGCAGCTTTCTTGAAGAAAAAGGCTCTGGAGCATCCCCCAGCACAGCCCTGACCTGCAGCAGTGTGTGTTTAGTTCTGTGGGCCCAGGGTTTTCTGGCTCAGACACAGTGGCTGTAAGGGAAGAGGTTAATGGCTCAGCTGTGAGGAAAGCCCTCAGAGGCAAAAGCTTAATGAAGAAGTCATTGTGCACCGGGATCAGCCCTGCCGCCTGTAACTGAGCCTCATTGTTATTTAAATGGAGCTCCTTGCAGGGCTGGGTGAATAACTTCATGATCAGATGATTTTTCTGAGCGATGTGATGAGCCAGTATATAAAACCAGCCACCCCTTTTGAGGAGGAGTGCTGCAGAGAAATCCGGTTAATGGGGGACGGCAGCTGGAGTTTGCCATGGCACAAGCAGGATTATTTGTGTTCTAGAGGAGGCAGGTGCTGCACCCCATCCCGAGAGATGGGAGAGGATTGCAGGGGTCTTGGTGGGTGGGCTGCGCTTCTGCTCATCCTCTGCTCTGCCTCCAGAGCTGGGCTTAGTCCTGCGGCAAGATCGATCCTAGGAACAGGAGAGGGATGAACATGTACGTGGTCAGGAGAGTCCCAGGCGTAGGCACAGGGACTGCATTAGTGCAGCTGGGTGGGAGAGTGGCCATGCATGAGCTCAGACCCATTGCTTACAGCTTGGTCTTGTGGCTGTTCAGTTTGGGTCTTCCTTTTTTTAATCCAGAAGAAAAAAATCAGTGCTGTCCTTAACGCTGAATGCTGCCTGGCTGAGCCTGGAGCTCCCCTTTGCACACCAGTGAGACCAGTGGAGGTGGCAGTGCCACCACACCAGATTCATCTGTGTGACAACCCAGCTTGGAAGGCAGCAGGGATACCCCCATCAGTTTGGATCAATAGCAAGAAGCAATGACCACTTCCTATCCTAGAGTCAGAGGACATGAAAGCCACTTATCTATCAAACGATTTTGGAAAGAAGCAGCAAAACCCCACGGATTTTACCACTAACTTTGTTTAACCAACTGTGCAGGAAGGCCGTTTGATGTGGGCCATTTCTGGGTACATGAAACAGAATTAATTTGTTCTCCCTGAAAGCCAGCAGACAGGAATATGAAATATTTAAATAGCCTAACCATGTTTGTGATGTGCCGAACCACGCAAGTACCCGATGTGTGACTGCGCTTTCTGCGCGTGCAGGTTTGGAACACTGGGATCCTGCAGGTTTTTTGGCAGGTTTGGTGCCTGTGCCCTTTGCTGGAGCAAGTGAAGGGTATATAGCTACAGGGCAGTGAAAGACACAGGGTCCTTGTCTCATTTATTCGTCTGTGGTGTGCTTTGCCTTGAGGAGGGATGGAAGAAACAGTGGTGGGCCTCAAAAACTGCAATGCATTTACATGAGCCTTGACTACCAGGGCACTGCAAGTCTTCAGGTTGAGCCAGGAACTGGCTTGGTCCTCAGGCTCTGCCTCACAGCCTGGTAGCTCCCCACTGGGAACTGCATCTCCAGGCTGTCATCATGTCCCTTCTTGCTTGTGGGTGCCCATGAGTCCCGGGCAAAGGAGCACAGATCGAATGGGAACCTGGAAATGGGGCATGAGCTCTGCTTCTGCAGGAAATTGTGTTTTCTGCTGTGATGGGGAGATGCTGTCTTGCCTGCTCTGCCTGGGGTGGATGGACTTGGGGTGGACAGAGTGCTGTTAACTGCCTTTTTTTTTATTGCAGCCCCTTCATTTGCTGGAGCCCTCCTGCCCTGGGATGGCCATGTGGAGGGTCAGTACATGCCAGCTCTCTGCCAGCCCAATAACCCACGCTCTGGGGACCATTTAGGGATAACATTTCTTTGCTCTCTTTGCCCAGGGATTCCTCCTGCTCCCTGTGTTTGAAACCTCCCCTGTGAGAGCAGAGGAGCTCTGCTGCACCCTGGCCAGCTGGACCCTGCAGCATCTCCCAGTAGCCCCACTGCAGCAGTTGGTGGTCCCCACACCCTCAGTGACAGCCCTGTTGGATTCCCCTCCAGCACATCCACGCAGAGCCAGAGTATACAGCCACCCAGCACTGCTGGATCAAATCAAGGCTGCTAAGGAAGTCGGGTGAAGGTAAATGAAAACATTTGCTTTTCACTTGGGAGATTGGAGCAGGGGCTGTTCCAGCAGAGCATCACCACCCAGCCATGCTGCTGTGGCTCTCCCCATCGCTGGCCACTCGTGAGGGTTTATGCAATGCTCAGGCACTAACGTTTGGGCTGCTTTGTTTTCACACAGAAGCTGGCTGGGAAGGATGCTCTTGCCTCCGGTGGGTGGGTAACTAGGTCTCTCCTCACATGAACGCAGCTTCTCTCTTCCTCGCTCCGTCCTCTCTGCACGGGGGACGTGAAACATGCAAAAACTGTGAAAACAGAACGGGAAAAACCAGCCCAGCTGAAGTCAACCTGCTGCGGGAGGTGCCTGCCCATCACCCCCTCGGTCCCCAGCACCCCATGGGACCTGGAGCAGAACCTCCTTCCCCAGTGGGTGACTGGTGGGGCCAGCACTCCCCGGGGCAGCAGCATGGCTGGGAATGCCCCAGCCCTCGGCTCCAGCTGTGTCTCTGCCCCACCAGCCCTTTGCCCCATGAGATGTCAGTGTGGCTGTGCTGTCCCCCTGCCCTGCGCTGGCAACTCCTGGGAGCAAGGAGAAGCTTTTCCAAAGTTTGGCGGGACCAGGGCTTTCCTCCAAAGAAAGGAGAAAACAGGTGTGTGTAGGGGTCTGCCCTTTCCTGCCAGGAACATTTTGGGTGAAAGCTTTTAAAACTTTTCTTACGTCTCCTGGGCAAAAAGGAACAGTGCTGCTGCCTCGGCGTGCAGCCCCAACCCCTGGGTGACCCCTCCAAGGACCCCTCCAGCATCCTGCCTGCATCCTGCCTTCTGCTCCGGTGAGTTCTGAGTGTGCTCAGGCGCATCCTCAGAAAGCTTCACACCAGCTCTGTGGGGCTGCAGGGAGTGATGCACGGTGTAGGAGCCAAAGCTGAGATCCACTGCTGGCAGAGCCATTGCTGCAGGGAGGGCACAGCGTGTCCCTGCTCCAGGGTCCCCTGTCCCTGCCCTGCTGGAGTGCTGAGGGGGCAAGACAGCATCCGCCAACGGAGGCGGACGCCGCTGAGCACTGCCGAGACACCTTTATATTTAATTAGAGTTTGACTCTTCCTCCACCTGCTTCCTGTGGCGGATTGAGGTCCCTAAGAAACAAATGCTGAAAAAAGGAGAAAAATCTGTTCTCCAGCTTCTTTGAATTCTTTAGAGAAAGCTAATGCGGGCACGGAGGGAGCAGCAGCAGCATCCTTACATCAGTGCAAGGCTGGAGGCTGCAGTGCTCTTGCCAGGAGCTGCCAGCTCCTGCACGCATCCCAGCCGTGCCAGAGACGTGAGGGGCTCTGGCACATGTGGAGGCAGAGCTCACTTAGGAAACGGGGAGAATTCACCTTGTCTTTTGGGATGCTGCCCCTCTGGTGGCATCTTTGGGGCTGATTCCCCCCACCCCAGTGCACATGGAGCCCCTGCGGGGGCATGGCTGGCACGGTGCAGCGTGCCTTCATGCACCACACGGGGCTGTGTGATTTGCAGCAGGTTTCGGAGCTGAACCCCTGCAGTCTGTTAGTTGTGGTCTGGGGTTTTTGTTGGAAAGGGCTTGTGTTACTCGTCTCCTGTGACCCCAAGCCCCACAGGCTTATACCAGGCACTCTGCTCACACATTCCCCGGCGCGAGCGGCAGCCCTGCCGTGCACTCGCCGCCTTCCCTTCCACAAAGCAGCTTCTCAGTTGCCTGGTGGGAGGATGAGGTCCCTTCCTCAGGATGTGAATCATGTCTCTATGGGAGCCTGCTCCTGCACCCGTTGTCTGCGTGTCTCCTGCGGCTGCGGGGCTGCTCTCCCACCTCCCCCCCTCCCCAGCAGCAGAGGGGGGGCACAGAGCCCACGGAGAAAGTGAGCCTGGATTTTACAGATCTGTGCTCCACGAAGGTACCATGCAGCTGCAGGCAGGGAAAGGAGACCCCCTTCACCCATAACACTGTGTGGGTTTCAGTGCCTTGCTCTGATGGCAGGAGCCGATGGAGGGGGAAACGGGATAGAGAACCTGCACTTTTATGGAAACGGGAATGAATTGGGCTGATTTCCCCTCTGCTCCATGTGCTGCGCTCCCCTGAGAGTGCCGATTCAGAGTTGTTTGTGTGTTAGCCCTCTCATCCCACCTGTGAGGACTTTACTTGCATTAATAAATGTAACAATTTCCTTAGAGGAAGGAGCTGCTAGGATGTTCAGCCTGACGTTTCAAAGAGCTGAGGGGATCTGGATACCCAGCTCCCATGAAAATTAGCACGGTCTTGAAAATCCTGCCTTTAATATGATATGACTCCGAGTGTTGCTAAATAATGAAAGTGGTAAAATATCGAAAAAAGAAAGCAACCTCCCGAGAGTAAGAACTCTACCTGGCTTTTGTACTTCTTGGCCCAGCAGAGGGAAAAAATCTTGCACATGAATACTAACATAGAATCATAGAATTTCCCAGGCCGGAAGGGACCTCCAAAGATCATCTAGTCCGACCTCCCCGCAGTCAGCAGGGACACCCCCAACTAGACCAGGTTGCCCAGGGCCTCGTCGAGCCTCTCCTTGAATATCTCCAGGGATGGGGCCTCAACCACCTCCCTGGGCAACCTGTTCCAGTGCTCCACTACCCTCACAGTAAAGAACCCCCTTCTAATCTCCAGTCTAAATCTGTTCCCCTCCAGCTTGAAGCCATTTCCCCTTGTCCTGTCACTACAGGCCTTTCTAAACAGGTTCTCCCCAGCCTTACTGTAGGCTCCCTTCAGGTACTGGAAGGCTGCTATGATTATCAATACTTAGAAGGGGAAATTAAAGACATATTCTCAGTGGTTTCTACTGCTGCTGAGTTTCATATGCAGCAGGTATGCGGGCTCTGTTTGGAAAATGGGTACGTTCAGGAAAAGAACAACAAAGAAGAAGGCAAAGCCCAGAGTTTGCAATTAAAATGAGAAGAATTCAGCCTAGCATGGCTACACGTGAAGTGCAGCATGCACTTAGGGTAATACAGCACTTTCCTTCGCAAAAGTACACAGGAAAGGAATCAAAATGACCTGTTATTATTTTCATTATTACTCTCATTCCTTCACATGCAGAAGGAGTTATTTCTGTTGCAAAGATTTCTATGTGCGAACTAGCAGTGAATAGGGCCTCACTCCCAAGGCAGAAGACACCCTGCAGCACAGGCTGGCACGATGATGGGGAGAAAAAGCACCCCCTTCGGCCCCCGCTTTCTCTGGCACACCACGGGGAGCCTCGGGAAGGTTCCCCTTCATTTCCTCATGACACAAGCGCAGCACGAGGAGGGATGCCTGCAATTTATTTCTCCTTCTTAGCATTAAAATTACATGGCGTTGGGTGTGAGTAACAAGCCTGTCTGTTTATGGAAAGACGACATCAGCGGGACCGGTCAGTTACATTTTATTATTGTAATGAACCCTTTAAAGCAGCCTCGTAATAACAGCTCTGGGCCTATTTCTGGTAAGCCTCCTGGGCGTTTAATTCCATAGAGCTCGAGGGGCATTCTTCAGAGAAAAAGCTTGTAGGATGGAGGGCTGGATCGCAGCGGAGCAGGGACCATCTCAGTCCACAGAAGGAAAATGATCGCACGGATGCAGAGCCAGAATTAAATCCCACAAACGAGAATTTAGAAAGACTCGTTGTTCACAGAAATGTTTTCATTATTATGTTTTGATTAAAGTTGTCTCCTGTTTTGATTTGAATTTTCATTGCCTCCGCTCTCAAACCAGGCACGATGCGGCATCGGGCTGGCGTGGGGAGACCTGGATGTCATAGAGGGACAACGAGGAGGAAGCTGATGGATCTGAATTTCAGTGTCTGTGAATACTGGCAGGGAGCAGGAAAGATGAACGGCAAATGTGGTTTGGAAACTCCTCTGCGCTCGTCGGCTGAGGTGTTTTCAGCGAGTTGGGTGAAAGAAGGTCATTATTTGAACTGCAAGTTTAGAAAAAAACCTTCAGAGAGGGGCTCTGGGCTGGTCAGTTTTGCATCCCTTGTGCCTGTGTCTGAGTCCTGCCCTGCCTCTGGGAGGGTGGCCCTGCTGCAGTCCTGCTCCCCTGAGCCACCGTCACCCCCGGGCTGTGCCCCTCCTCTGGCTCTGCCGGAGCTCCAGCCTGGGTCCCCTCCAAACTCCCCCCGACTCGTGCTGTGCAGGAAACCAGGGCAGGGCAGAATAATTCTGGCCTTAACACGGGGAAGCCTTGGACTCCTGAGGGAGTTTGGGACAAGCCGTGGTTCTCACTGCCAGCCCTGCGGTGGGCATTCTCCGTTCAGTGAGGAAGCCCCCCGTGGCTGACTTGAAGACAGGATTTACCTGTTTTTTCTTTTTTTAACTATTATTATTACCATCACTATTACCACCGTTATTATTACTAATTCACCCCCTGTCGCCCCTCCCTTCCCCCTCGGTGCAGCAGTGCCAACGGGCGAGGACGATGTTCCCCCCGCGGTGCCGACCCGGGGCTCCCCCCGCGTTGCCCCCG
>NW_015090794.1:3641426-3641896 GCF_001431845.1 Calidris pugnax
TCCCGGCACCGCCCCACTGCGCCCCACGGCGGGGCGCTATGCAAATCAGCATGCAAAGCAGAAAAGGCGGGGCTACGGCCCAGCGGCGCGAACGGGGAGGGGGGCGGGGCTTGTCATGCAGATGAGGGGGCGGGGCGGAAGCTTTATGTAGATGAGGGGGCGGGGCGGTGCCGGGTGTGTGTCGGTGCCTCCCGCCAGCTGCGGCCAGAGGTGCCGCGCGCAGCCGAGCCCCGGCCCCAGCTGCAGCGGACGGACCGCGGCACGACCGGGCCGGACCCGACCCCAACCCAGCCAAACTAAACCGGACCGAGCCGAACCGAGCCGGCGGCCGGCAGCCCCCTGCAGAGCATGGCCGAGCCGCCGGCGGCGGCGCCGGGCCCCGAGGGCGAGGAGGGCCCGGTGCGTTTCGCCCGCAAAGGCGCCCTGCGGCAGAAGAACGTCCACGAGGTGAAGAACCACAAGTTCACGGC
>NW_015090794.1:3642028-3756205 GCF_001431845.1 Calidris pugnax
CCCTGCCCGGCCCCCCCTCAGCATCTCCCCGGTGCCAGCTGCCCCCGGGCCCCCGCCCCTTCCCGCCGGCGGCGCCGGGCAGGGTCGTTGCGCTGCGGTGCCGGGGCCGGTGCCGGTGTCTCACGCCGCCTCTCTCTCCCGCAGGGGCTTCGGCAAGCAGGGCTTCCAGTGTCAAGGTGAGTGTGGCACTGCCGGGGGGAGGGAGAGGGTCGGGGAGGGGGGGGTTGGGGGGGCAGGGACCGTCTCCCATCCCCGGGACCGGCCGCGGAGCATCGGTGCTGGGGCTGGCGGGCAGCATCCCCCCGGGAACGGCCGTGCCCAGGCCGGGGAAGCAGCTTAGTCATATTTTTAATCAACTGAGCAACTGGTCGGTGCTTTAAGCCGGTCGGGTTTCGGTAGCAGAGATAAACGCCCAAGGCTTCAGATAAATCCCCCCGAAAAAAAAGGCAGAGGGAAGTTTATTGTTTTTAATGTACTTAACACGAAAACATGTGTTTTAATGGCAAACAGGCTGCGCGCTGGCTTGGTGGCAGTCCGGGGCTGTAACTATGCAGTCTGGAAGAACTTGAATGGCTCAGTTGTGTTGCTGGGGAAAAAAAAATGAGGCTTTATAACAAAATATGTAGTAGCTTCTGGGTTACTACAACCGGAATTCTTTGGTCTGATAATGCTGGGATTCTGGAGGGATTCATCAGGGATTTACGATGGCCCCTCAGGAAATTAGGATGAATTGACTGGGCTTTATCTGGTTGCTTGGTGCTCCTTTAGCTACCCTAACTGCAGGTTGCAGATGCTCCTATTTAGCCTGGCTAATCCTGGCCACGATGGTGTGGGTCACACCTGTGTGAGGTTAAGGTCTGGGCTTGGGATTCAAACAGGGCTGGTGCTTGCAGTTGCTGGCAGGGGAATTTTGCTCTTACGAATAATTTGGGCAGGGTTTCATTTTGGTGGCTGAATCCCAAGCTGAGGTATTTTGCACGAGAATAAAACCACTGTGTAGCTCCAGTATCTCTTGCTTTGGCAGCCTGGGTTGTATCTGAAGGAGAAAACAGCCCCCGCTGGGTTACAGGGTGGCACAGAATCAAAACTCGAGGTGCTGCGGTGGGTCTGAGTCTCGGAGGGCGGCTCTGCCTGCCAGCTGGGGTGCTTTCGGGCAGGAGGATTTTCTCTTGGATGCTCTCAGGAGCATCTCTGCAGTCGCTGGTACAAGTGGTGTAAATCTAGCCCAACCTAAGTGGTGTTGCTACTCATCCTCAGCACTTGCCTGAGGACTAAAACCTTAAAATACAAAAAGCAGCTTCCCTGCTGCCTCCCAGCCCCCCAACCTAGAGGCCTGGGCTGGTGTTGGCAAGCAGCAGAAAGCAGATGTGGGGACTAAAACATGTCCCAGTGGTGTTACTCAAGGTCACAGCTTCCCCCGGTACCTGAGGTTTCATACATGGGCAGTTAAGTCACGTTACTCAGAGGAGTGTTGTGCAGCTTCTGTCTCTGACTGTGGGTCTTCCCAGGTTTACCCAGCCGTTAATTCTCCAACTGTCCTTGTGGTGCAGGCAGCGTCGTGCCAGCCGTATTTGTGCAAACATGATGCCCCTGAAATTTGAAGTGTGTTGGAAAAAGCTTGTGGGGCTCGTCTGCTGGTGGGGCAAAGTTTTTCTTTTTCCTGCATCATTTCTAGTGCTTTGCTGAGTTCTACCTATAGCACTCACTCTGATCATTTGAGCCTTTTCAAGTCTCTCTTCCAGCCGGTAGGAGCTACTGTCCAAACCTGTAATTGTGCACTTGTTTCAAGCTTTATCCTTAAATGTTTTTAACCAGTATTAAATCACCCCTTGGTGCGTGGTCAGTAAATGGGACCCATGAAGGTGGTCTCAGCCTCGCTAATGCACAGCAATTGGCCTCCGAGTGGGGACACCCTCCACTAACCAGTTAAACAGCCCAGTTCTGTGCTGTGGTTCTTGGAGCAGGAGCCTTTATGAGGCTGCAGTAACACCAGTAGGATTGCTCAGTAGCACGCTGTGCTCGGTGACATCTCCAAAGGTGCGTGACTGGTCCATAACATACCTTTCTGCCTTAAGAAATCACTTTCCAGGTTATTCTGGTATTACAGTCATGAAAACCGCATTACTGTATTGCAACAGGAAATTTTGCAGACTGCGGTGTGTCGAACAGACCAATCTTTACCCCAAATGCCTTTCTAAAATCACTGATTTTATGTGGATTTTTCGCATGTGTCCCCTTCTGCGACATCCCGAGGTCCCTGGGTGAAAGTGCTCTCATTAGTGAGGTAGACCGTGGGCGGCATCCTCATTACAGTGAAAGCATCGTGCGGTTGATGCCCCACGGTGGAAGGCACGCCATGTCTCCATGCAGAGCTCTTCCAGGTCGGAAAGTCAAGCACGAGCTAGAAGTCGGTACCGCCTGCCATCTGCTTTGAAATCACGGCTCTGGCAGGGAGGGCTCGGAGTGCCAGGGCTGGCACCGCGGGATGCTCCTGCTCCCAGAGTGGGTTGAGCCCTTGCACCGGAGCCGTTGCGGTGCCAGGTCATGCTGGGTACCACTCTTGTTAGCGAGAAGCACTCCAGGCTTTGGGTTTGTGCCCCACACGTTGTGCTGCGGCTGATGTTGAACTTGGTAAATAAGTCGGATTTACGTGGAAGGAAAAGCCCTGAGGGCTAGCTTTTGTTTAAGGGCTCTTTTTCTTCAGCTCTACAAGGTTTCCAGGAAGCTTTGATTGTAGTGTTTAGCTCTCTGTTTATTAAATGCAGCTTTAATTCAACTTTAACAACTTCTCCAACTATTTTATCCTGTTCTTCAGTGGGATGGCTGGAAATGGAGCTAAGGCACATGCCAGTCTCGTTCCTGAGCTGTTTCCTACTCCCGTGCTTGCTTTAAGTAGGTTTTCACCTGTGCCCTCGTTTCTTTCTAGGGCATTTGCAATAATTAGATTGTTAATTAGCTCATTACTTGTGACTTTTGGCAGGAAGTTAGTAGAAATTGACTCTTTGTAGCTTGAAATACTAATGGATACCACAAATGCTGCTTAATTGCTTGCTAATCTGCTTCTTATCCTTGAGTACAATCTCCACTTTATCTTTGTATGCATCTTAAGACTTCCTGGGCTAATATCTTTCTTCAGAGCCAGGAAGCATTTGGGTGCTGGGCAGCAGGAGGTCTGTGCGCAGGTGGCCCTGAGGAACAGGGCTGGTTCTTGCAGGTGAACAAAAAAATACCAATATATTGTGGGTATTGGAAAACTGAAGTGCTGTGGACGTGCCTGGAGCTGCCAGAAAGACAAACTCTTCCTGGGGGAAGCTGGTTGTGCACTGGCTGGGTGTCAGCCCGCGGTACAGAGGGGGCTTTCTGACTCTGTTATAATGATCTGTTATAGCTGGAAGGTATGTGAGCTCTCGTGTGAACTCATAAATAACAAAGAGAAAGGGGTGTACGTGTTCTCCCCTTCCTGGGTTTCCATCTGTCCGATACCATTACCAGGGAATACATGAGGAGGGAGAGAGCAGCATCTCGTTATCTGCGGGCTCTCGTGGTGAGGGAGCAATGCGTAGCTGAGTTACAGCCGATGGCTTTGCTGTCTCGGTTCTCCCAGCTTAAGAAGTGTTTTGAGGATGGTGAAGGAAAGGGAACTGGTTTGAAAGCTCTCAAGAGTGAAATTCTTGGTCTCGTTCTCGGAATATGCCGCTTCTGGGAACTGGCAGCTTTCTCTTCATCTTTTCTGCTCGTGTTTCCTCCTTGCCATCCGTGGGGTTTCTTTCTCCTGATGTCCCAGTGGTTCTTGGTCCCTCCGCAGACCAGAGTACCAGCTGCATTGGAGGTTTGGTGAGGGGGGAACCTTGCTGAGAGCTGGGTTTGTTTAACCTGGAGTCTCCATTGCTGGGCTGGGCTCTGGGCTTGGGAGGGGCAGAGGGAAGAGGTGCTCATGTAGAGGTGAAGAGCCATGTAACGTGATTCTCACTTCAGAGCAAAAAATAACCTGCATCTGTTACTGCTTTCATGTGTACAGAGTAAGTAGAAAAGATCTTGGAAAGAAGAATGTTGATTCCTTAAGAAGAGAAGGGGAAAAAAAAAGAAGCATCGTTTGGTAACGGATGCTTAGATCTCATGCAGTAACTTTTCTGGAGAAAATGTTTGCTTTTTATCCTTGCTTATGACTCAGTAAGGAAAGATACTCTTCAGATTTAATCTTTTTCCAAACTTAATACCAAACATAATTCCTTCTTCCAGATTTCCTTCCCTCCCATCCTCCCAATCCTGTGCTCTCCTTTGGCTTCGCGCTTTTGTGGTTCAACCTTTGGTACCCAAACGAAGCGGCTGGAAAATGTCAGACGGGTCTTACCTTTCAAGAGATCATTTCTCTCTCTCGCTGTCTGCCTTCAAAACCCACCCTTCCTTCCCCCACCTCTTCGCTGCCCTCCAGACGGAAGTGAAACCCATAACAGCTCTGGGCTTCGCTGCAGCTCGTGGTGATGCTGCTGCTGCTGCGGGGTTTTGGGTTGTCGCCATGAACTTCGCGCCGGCGTTCAGTGCGCGCTCTTATTGACTGTATTAAAGCAAGCAGGGAAACAAAAGCAAAACAAACTCCAATCATTCGGAGTTGCCTCAAACCTAGTAATTTCATGTCAACACATTATGCACGCTGGAGAAATGTTAGTGTTCAAATAGACTAATTAAAAATGTTACTGCAATTACTTTTGCAACACAAACGATGCTAATTATATAATGCTGCAGAAATTGGAAACATAATTTTGGAGGGTTTTTTTTTTATTTTATTGCATGCCTTGCCGTGGTAATACAACCCTCGATGGTGGATCCTGGGGTGGTGGGAGCCAGGTCCTGTGGCCGCTGGTGGAGCAGGTGGAAATAGAAAGGGGAAGTGGGTCTGGTCCCCCTGCGCTGCACCAGATGGTCTGTGGTTCTGCAGAACTGTGAATAAAAACAGAGTTGACGGGGGGGGAAAAATGGGAAGATGTTGCCCCTTCATGTTTTGGTCCAAAAGGATCAAGTCTCTTTCAAAGGCTGTAGCCTGAGCTGGTTTCCCTGGATCCTTCTCTTTCCTGCTCTAGATTCCCGCAGCTGGGAAGAGCAGCTAGGGAAGGGGAGATCTATTTTGGAAGGAAATCTGGAGGTGCAGAAGGCTCTTGCTGCGCAGGGGCTGTGCTATCGGGTTCAGCAGGGATCACTTGATATGTGAAGCCCCGTTAGTGTCCCCTTACAGCGTAGAACAGTTCGTTAGAGTTTCTCAGTGGAAGTGGTTTCTCTCTTCCCTCCCCCTTTGCAGTGAGCACGGTAGATTTTTCTTTCTTATCTCCCCAGATACCCGTCATCCTAAAATGATCTTAGATGTTGATCATGGGGTGGGCTGTTTCTTTCCCAGGGCATCTGTCACTGACCAGGGTCAGCAACAGGAAGCTGGGCAGAGGGTCTTGGGTTTTGGGTGCCTTGGGGGGTGGTAGGAGGGTTTGCATCACGTCTAGCTGGTGTCTGTCTGCTGAGCTTAAACCACCCCTGCTGAGTTTAAACCACCCCGGTATACGAGCCTCTGCCATGATTATTCTGTGGGTATTGAGTCTTCCAAGGGAATTTAATGCCTGGGCTGTCTCTAAGGAGACTTCTCAGCAAACAGTACAGGCATTTCTGTACGTCTGCTAGCTCACGCACACGTGATCCTACGGATTCCTGCAGCACACGGGCTCCTGGAGGGGTGTGTAGGACATCCTTGCACTAGCAGTAAGTTGTGGGCGGACGCTTACCTGTCTCAGCAAGACGCTGGGGCTGCAAAACAGAACAAGACCATGATATCTGATGTAGAACAGGAGGTGGGGGTTGAATCTCCTCTCAAAACTTGCTGTGAATTCTGTTAACTGATGGGCTTTTATCTAAAAACTCAAGCTAGAGGAGTTGCACAAGCCCTTTTGATGGGCTTTGCTGCCCTCCCAACCAGCAAACACAGCTCCCCATTCTTCTGGCTGCATTTGAAAAGGCAAAAATCTAAAAAAGCTTGAGCTGCTCGTCAATGCCATCCAGTCCCCTTTGGATTTATCAGCAAATAAGTTACATGATCGCAGTGACTAACAAATTAACTTCTAGCTGTGCCCATAATTTAGTTCTGGGCAGAGAACTGCTCAGAGCACGTCATTATAAAGTGTACAATCGGAAGGGGAACGTTAAAGTGCCATCCCCTGGTCTGAATCGAATGTGTGTGGTAGCAGGAAGGGACGCTTATAATGGTGGGTGGGATGGGATTTTGCCCAGGAGAAATGTTTGGGTGGATTTTTCCTGCAGAAGCTGGCTGTGCAGGGGATTAGTGCTGCACGTTAACACAAACACAGCTCCGGACCTGCCAGGGTCCGACCACATGTGGTAAGGCTCCAGCATGAAGGACAGCACGGTGGAGGGCGTTCGCAGTGCTGTGCCATTAATTCCTCCAGCGTGGCTTCGTGAATCATTACTCTGAAAGTCCGTAAATTAGAGCCATTTAGAAAAGGTGAGTAACAAGCTCCCTGTAGGAGAGGAGTAACTGCAGGTCTTCTGGGCAACGTGTTCTTCGCGTCCTTCAAGGGCTGCGACTCAAGACAGGTTGATAAGAGCAAGCCCTTTGAAAAAGGCAATAAAAACCAAAGTAGAAAAGGAGTCCCTGTGTGGTGATCCTGGATGCAGCCTTGGGCTTCCATTGCCATGTTTTGGTGTCACCTATGTGGTGTTGGCATGAATGCCCTTCACTGTGCTGATGGCTGATGTGCACCCTGTCCCTGAGAGCTGGGCAAGGGGAGGAGGGACAGGAGAGTGCTCTGCAGACCCTCCAGGCTTTTCAAATGATGCTGTAGAAAACAAAGCACAGCAGAGAGTTTGTTCCTCCCATATCTGTACCTCGAGTTTTGGCAGAAACACTTACTGAAGCAAGAGCCACTGTGCTCCTCGGAGCGGGATCCCTGCAAGGACTCCCCGGAGTGAGGCTTTGTGCTGGAATCTTGTACCTAAGCAGAGACATGGGGCCAGGGCATCTGGAAATGAGGGTTATCCCATGGGTTGCATGTTTCCTGGGAAAAGGGCTGCTCTGGGCTGCTGCTTGCCCTGCTCTGAGCTGAGCTGTGGAGGGTTTGTCTCCTCTGGAGGCAGGTACATCAGCTCAGGGCTGCCTTCTCCATCCAAAAATCCAGCCAGCCAGGGCTGGGGCGGTGTTGGTGACCACTCTGCCTTGGCCAGGAGCCCCTCAAGGCAGAGGGGCTGTAGTGCCAGCAGAGATGGAGAATGGACATAGTGAATGCTGTAGTCTTCCAGTGACCCAGTGGATGGAGATGAAAATCTACTTGAAGCTTTTCAGCCCCGTCAGGGGGTGCTTCCCAAGCTCAGGAGCTATTGCCCCAGCAGAGAAGAGAGTCTCACCGGGAGAGACTTGACCCCGGTTGGCCCTGCCCTGCCAGCCTGAAGCAGCTGTCACCAAAAAGTCAGTTTTTCCACAAAAGCCACAGGAGGGGTGGGGGAGATGAGAAGAAAGCTCCAGTTGTGTGGTGCTCGGTAGCAGCCAAATGCTTCTTATTAAGCAGAAGCAATTCCCATAAGTAGCTGTGCTGGCTGTAACCCTTCCCGGGAAGGCAGCGTTCCCAGCCAGGAGCTGCTCCTGATGCTGCGCAAGAGCAGAAGCACGAGCACTTGGCTCGCTTTGCTGGGGTGACAGGGATTCCTGTGAGGTCTCTTCCAAGGGATGGCTGTATCCCATCCCAAGGAGCTTAGTGCTGCAGGGAAGCAAACGGCTTTGACTATGGTGGACCCCCAGTGCTCACTGTCTGGCTCCTTCTCCTCCTGCTGCACGTGGCCCAGGCTCTACTGAAAATGCTGAAGGCCAGTGGCATTAAAAAGAGCGTGGCCAGCAGGTTGAGGGAGATCATCCTTCCCCTCTACTCCACCCTGCTGAGGCCACATCTGGAGTACTGGGTTCCCCAGAACGAAGTTCCCCAGTTCAAGAAGGACAGGGAACTGCTGGAGAGAGTCCAGCGGAGGCTACAAAGATGATGAAGGAACTGCAGTATCTCTCTTATGAGGAAAGGCTGAGAGACCTGGGTCTGTTTAGCCTGGAGAAGAGAAGACTGAGAGGGGATCTTAGCAATATCTAAAGGGCGGGCATCAAGAGAAGGGGGCCAGGCTCTTTTCGGTGGTGCCCAGCAACAGGACAAGGGGCAATGGGCACAAACTGGAACACAGGAAATTCCGTCTCAACACAAGGAAAAACTTCCTTACTTTGAGGGTGACAGAGCACTAGAACAGGCTGCCCAGAGAGGGTGTGGAGATATTCAAAACCTGCCTGGATGCGTTCCTGTGCAACCTGCATTTTTCCAGTGGAGGCAGGAGGGTCGGACTAGATGCTCTCCAGAGGTCCCTTCCAACCCCCTGCCATTCTGTGAAGGGCTCCTGTTCAGAGCTCACTTCTTCAGCTTTTCCGTGTCCAGTCCTGGTCAGCCACAGTGCTGTGCACGGAGAAGGCTGGAAGCCATCACCTCCTGATCCAGCTTAGAAATACTTCTTTGGGTTTGTAGCTCATGAGGAGAAGGGGGTTGAGCAAAACCTTGCCTTCCTCTGGGAGCAGCAGGAATTGGGGGTGCCCTGTGCTGTGCCATACTGGCATGGGTGCACAGCCCTGGTGTGCTGCAGCTGCAGGGACTGATGGTGGGCTGTGCCTCAAGGAGAAGGACATCTCCACGGCCCATGGCTGTTTTGTGTTAGCACCACTGTGCTCTCCATTCTGTGAAGGGCTCCTGTTCAGAGCTCACTTCTTCAGCTTTTCCGTGTCCAGTCCTGGTCAGCCACAGTGCTGTGCACGGAGAAGGCTGGAAGCCATCACCTCCTGATCCAGCTTAGAAATACTTCTTTGGGTTTGTAGCTCATGAGGAGAAGGGGGTTGAGCAAAACCTTGCCTTCCTCTGGGAGCAGCAGGAATTGGGGGTGCCCTGTGCTGTGCCATACTGGGATGGGTGCACAGCCCTGGTGTGCTGCAGCTGCAGGGACTGATGGTGGGCTGTGCCTCGAGGGGAAAGACATCTCCACGGCCTGTGGCTGTTTTGTGTTAGCACCACTGTGCTCTCTGTTCTGATTACCTTCATATAGGCTGCGAGTGATTTATCAGTGACGTTCTTGGACCAGCCTTCACTGGAAAAATAAAATAAATTAAGATGTTCTTACGAGTAGGCCACCTGAATTCTGTATAATTAAAACAGTAACTTGCAAGCAGCAGTCTTTTTTTTTTTTTTTTTCCTTTCTCCTGTTCAGGATTATTTAACTGTTCATTGATAGGGGAGGAAGCAGGAGCAGTCCTTGCAGGGTCACACTTCATGCAGTAAGACAGACCTCACCATGGCTTCCCATGGCTGATCCCAGTTCCCTGTAAAAGGAAATGCCTTTCCTGAGACACGACAGCTCTGCTCCCGCAGCATCCCTGCGTGCTGCCATGGCCCTTCAGCTCAGCATCTGCTGGTGGCCACGGGCATTGTCTGCTGGTCTGCAGCACGCAGATGGCTTCAGGACGGTTCCCCTGCAGCCCTCACGCCCGGTGCAGGCTCGGGATAGGGCTCGGCGTCATCTTCCTGCGAAGAGGTTACTGGAAGGCAGTTACTTTCTCTTCTTGTTTACCGAGCTGGCTCGCTCGCTCTCTCTGGAAGCTGTCCAAGGCTGGGCAGACCTGGGCTGTGGCAATCGCTGCTCTGCTGTTAGGTGCTGATAAATGCTGTTTAGATGAAGATGGGATTCTTTTTTTTTCCTCTCCCTTACCGCTTCTCCGGCGCGGCCGAGTTGCCTGCACAGCGTCTATGGGCTGGCGTGTCTCAGCTGAGAAGGGGGGGACCCTCTGCTGGGTGGTGGGGATGGTGGGCACGGGCAGGAACCGGCGTGTTGGCCGGCCAACTCTTCGTGGCTCATAGTTGACCCCGGGGCATAACTGCAGCTCTGCTCAAGCTGTTTGCTTTTGAGGGATTTGGGCAGAGTTCCTCGGCTGTTTTATAGCTGTCCTGCTCTCCCCATCGTGCAAAAAGATAACAGCCCAGTTCTAGCATGGTGCTTGCATCAGTAAGGGTTTGGGGTGAACACCTGTAACCTCCTCAGCCTCTTGCTTTCAGAATTTAACTTGTGTAGAGCAGGAGCACAAATCTTCCTGCCCCAGCTGATGTGCATCGATTGCTGAATATCTAATGCATTTGAGGTGCATCTTGGTGGTTTAAATAATTTGCTTCCATATTTGGTCTTGCTTTTGTGCCAGGTTTGTACATCTTGTTTAAATATGACAAGCAGAATATACTCACTGCTAATCCTGGCTGGACAGGCAACGCCTGCCAAAAGACCCAATATTAACAGGCTCCAGTACATGCGAGTTGCTGGACTTGCTAACCTGAGACTCGTTATGGTACCCTTAAATTGGCTCTTTTGCATCCAGTTTAGTCTGTGTTTCTCCAGAGGGTCAGTCTACTGTGAACTTTCCTCTTCGGGTAGAAGTCCTTGTTCCCCAGAGCAATCTTCTGGGCAAGAAAACGCTTCTAGCTCCAAGAAGGAGAAAAAAAAAAACCACAACAGGTGAATTTTTTTGGGGGTGGCTGGGGAAATGGGGGACTAATTAGTGGCTCTGCAAGGAGGTCTTGGGAGCAGTGGGGCTGAAGCAGGGCATGTAGTCGCTGTCACAGGCAGCTTTGGTGGGGACGGGTATGGAGGGCAGGGTGAGTTGGGCAATGGCAATATCTGGCTGCTTGGGGTGGCTCTGCCTCTGCTGTCGGTTGGGGGTCGTGTTTAAAAACTTCAGTCTCCCGCAGTTCTGATCTGGTCTTCCTACACTTGGTATTTAGTCAGCAGCAGGGAAGCTAAAAAAGATTGTGATGCCTAAATCTCAGCCTTCAGCCGCTCCTCTTCTTCCTCATGCTGTGACGCCGGTGCCTTTTAGCTGATCATGCTGGTAGATTCCTCCCCGTCTTCTGTTGCCATGTGAAATGATGCAACAGTAATAGCTTCACCTTTGGAGAGAACAGCTAAATACCTTTATTCTGACGGTCTGAACAGCAAGCACATTTAGTAGTTGACACTCTTAGCACATGAACAAATGCATTTTTGTGATTTCCAATTATAGCAGAAGAATGAGAAAGTGAGGTTGTGAAGAGGAGTGAAAGTCGTCTTGGTTCTCCTGAATGGCTCAAGGCAACTTTGCTTGGTGACATCGCTATGAAGTCAGGAGTCAGTACGAAGACTGTTTTATAATATCACTAAGAAGCTGGAGTGAGGGGGAAGTGGCCCACGAATTTAATTTGCATCACTGAGTGGATTAGCTCCTGACGCAGTGCAAAGTCATTATTTACCATGTCTCCAGATCTGTTGCCTTTATCAGCGCAATGGTTTGGAGAGAGGCTGATTCAGAGATCATCACATCTCGGTGTGTTACTTGGCGGGGACCGTTAGCACTTGCCTTGTAAGCAAAATGATGGTGCTTGTCAAGATTGTTAATATTGTGCCTACCCCAAGAGGCTGAGTAATTTGTTTTCAGGTTTTTTTTCTTTCTTTGCATTCATTACACTAAATAGTTCAACTTTAGCTTGCTGCAGGAAAAAATATTTGGAGATACTCCATAGTTCACCAATAACATGGAGTAGCCAAGAGAAGATAGATTACCTAAGCAATAAAAATGCTGTAAACCATTTCCCTGGTCTCTGAGACAGATCCATCTTCCCCACCAAGCAGCAGAAGTCATCCCTGTGCTGGAGCCCCCCCAACCCCAGCAGTCGCTATCACTCAGGATGAGTTGATATATGGTCATCTTTCCCGTACTGATGGAAGATTTATGCCCAGCTTGAAATAATCCCCCAAACGGGTTATTTATAGACTCTCCAGAGCTTGACACCGTCTTTGCTGTGGAGCAACCTTTGCTATGTTGTCGTGATGGGGGTTGGCTTTGCTACAGGCTTTGGTTTTTGCTGCCTTACAGGCTGCTTTGGGAAAACAACCTTTGAGGGAGAAACTAAAATTCTCCGGGTTTGCTTGGTTTCTGAAGAGGTTGATGGAACAACTTGCTTTTTGGGGGGGAACTGGTCAGAACAATGTGCCCTTTCGTGCAATAGCTGTAATTGCCAGTGGAGAAAGTTTCTGAAGATGGTAGAGCTGCCAAGAGGGGATGCCTTTATATGTAAGGGGAGAGAAGGGCTGAGCAGGACACCTCTGCTGCCTGCCTCCCACCCTCCCATCCTGCCACAGGAGATTCTGCTGCTTTCTGCCCCAGGAATGGCTGTGAAACTGAGCTAATTCACATTTGTGTAATCATGCATCTAAGGACCGTCTCCAATAGCTCAGTCCATTAACTTCCAAATTTGTCTTACTCGTTTGTCTTTGATGGAGAGGTGCCTCAGGGCCAGGCTCTTCTGGAAATGAGGCTTGTAGGTCTGTAACAGCAGCGAGCTGTTCTCCTGGGTAAAGCAAAGTGACCTTCATGGCAACTGAGAAGCTGATTTTGGAGTTTGCTTCTGGGGGGTTTCCCTGCCTTGGACATCCCTATCTACATGCTCATAGCCTGGCAGGCTGTCCTGCAAGCCATCCACTTGGGAGGCCAGCGGGTCTCCGTCCCAGAAGCCTTCTACCATCACATCACCTCCTTGATGCCATCTCCTCCCAGTTGGAGGGGGGAGCCCTGTGCCATGGCAGCTGCCTGCTGGAAGAGAAATTGTGTTGAAACAGCAAAATTCTTGCTTCACCATCAGTCAGGTCTCCTGGGGTTGCCTCCAGGTCTCTCCTGGAGCAACTCCTGCCTGGAGCTGCTCTGTGCCACCATGCATGGGATGGGCTGAAGGATGCCTGCCAGCCTGGGGAGCAGGACTGGTGGTGCTGGGGACTGTGGAGCCTTGTAGGAAACAGTGCAGGAGGTGGGATGCTGGTTGGAGAGGGGTCTTTGAACCCATGCTCTTGCACCACGTGGTGAGGAGCAGCAAGGAGAGGAGCTGGGTATCTGTCCATGTTACTTCTGCCCATCGGTGGGTAGGGCATGGCAGATGTACAGCCACGGCAGTGGTGAGAGCAGAGCTTCTGACCTAGAGTCTCCTAGAGCTTCTGAGGTGGAAAAAGTCTCACTTACTGGGTCATTTAGAGACTCTGAATCTGGGGTTTTGGCAGGAGGAAAGGCTTTAATTAGCTGCTGCTCAGTAGGGCTGCTATTAGATCTTCAGAGCAAGATGCTGCTGGACTGGAAAAAAATGTAACAATAGTTCATTTGCTTAGGAAACCATGATGATGATTTGCATTTTGGTTGAGTACTTAAGCCCGTGTGGAGAATTTTTCTAAAATAACTTCAAAATGTAGTTCGAATTTCTTCCTTCTCTGAAACTGTATGAATATCTGTCTCGGTGCCAAACAGTTGGGAGTTTGAATTCCTTTGTTTGCTGCTGTCGCTCTGCTGTACGGGAAGCGAATGCTTGTCTGGGTTGTGGACAAGTACTGTCATCAAATGCTGCATGACAAATGGCTTGCTTCTCAACCTTGGAGCAGAATTAAATTCTCCCTTGTTATATACCTATAAGGATTTATTTTTTTTTCCCCTAGCAGCAGTCCCTCCGTTGACCTGAATACTCAGGAGACGTGTACCGGGGTAGGAAGCTTTGCAGCATGTTCTCAGAACCTCGGCTCTGCTGCTATTGAAAATGAGGTGCTTTGAAATACATTTCTGGAAACTTTTGTTTCTGCCTGTGTTGTCAGCTTGCACAAGACGACAATGAGCGTTGCCGTGCCAAAAAGAGAACAAACCTCTGTAACCTTGGGGCTGTTGCTCCAGACTCTCCGCATCTGCGTTACCCAACAGAGTGGGTACCCAACAGTGGCTGACTTCCACAGGTTGGGTGTTTGAAGGTAATGGCTCTGTCACCCCGGGTGCACGTAGGACATCTCTCCAGCGATGCTGTTCGCCCTGGGGAGAGAGGCAGGAGCGGGTGGGGGGCTCATGGGCTGTCCCTGGGACCCCCTGCTCAGTTGGACCATGGAGAACCTGGGGCTGGTTTTCCTCAGCAGCAGCTCCTCAGCTTGGCAGGAAAGCTTTCTGCAAGGATCTTTCTGGTCTGCACCACCAGAGGATCTTCTTTTCTTTGATCTAAGGTTTGCTGCAAGTGGCTCCCATCCATTTCCCAGATCCAAGTCAGAAATCTCCAGCTTTTTTAACCTCCGTGTGCCACACTTCAGAAGATAAAGTTCCTTCTGCCTTCACCTGGCTACAGTTTGGCCCAAATAGCAAATTACTAGGCGAGAAGCTTATCTTTTAGATCAGTTTTAGCCATTTCCCTGAGCTGCTATGAGAGTTGCTCGCTTGCGTGGGTAGGAAAAATGGGATAATAGCGCTGTGACATAATGTGCTGCCTGTAACTCCTTGCCTTTGGGTTGAGGGGGGGGGCAGGTCTCTCAGGAGGTGGGACGGAGCGAGAAGCTCTCCCTTTCTCCTGGGGCACCTGCCTGAAGGGGGCCAGGAGCCAAGGCACGGCATCCCTGGCTGGCGGCGAGTCCCAGCGCTGGTGCGCGGCACGGCGGCGTTCCCTTCCAAAACTGCCTCCCCCGTTCTGGGTTTTGTAAATTTGGAGGAAACTTAATTTCTCTGGTGTTACTATTAACTGAGTCCAAGAGGATGAAAATAAACGACTGTTGGGAAGGGCAGACTGACTCACTTTCTCATTCTCCTGTAAATTTCCATTTAAGTTTCAGTTTAAGCTCAGGTATGAGGGGAGTGAAAGCTAGTAATTTATGACAAAAACTTCTATTTTAGATCACGGTAGAACAACTGCCTTTCTAATTGCAGAAATTATAAGGCTGTGATTCTTGTAAAGGAATACTGAATCCAGTGGGTACCTGCGAATTGCCTTTCAGATGCTCCACTTCAGAGCCACCAAAATGAACTTGAGACCGTAGAGCTTGTGCTTTGGTGCTGCCTGTGCCTTGACTCTGCTGCTCCCCTGACCTGAGGGCTGCAGAGGTGACCAAGGGGCTCTCTGCTCTCACGCAGCCTGCACAACTACCTCTCTTATTTGCTTTTGCCCTTGTTATCACTGGCTTTGTTTGACAGCCTCGAGCTCTCACCCTGGAAGAGGCAGAGCAGCCATTCCTCACCCCTGTGATGCCACCTCAGATTCTGTAGGCTTTATGGTCTCTTCCATCAGTGTCCCACCTCCAGGTCGTGGAGTTGCATCCTGATCCATCATTTTCCACATGTGAGCAACTTTGTAATTTTGATCATCTTGCTCTTTCCCAGCCCTTTTCCTGGGCCTTGGGGATTCGAAGGCAGCACTCCTTTTCTGATGCTGTCCCGCATCCCCCCCCAGCCCCGGTACAGCCCCAGGACTGGGCTGTCTGGCAGCACTGGGGGCCCCTTCTTAGCTGTGGGGCTCAGGGGCTTATCTTATTCCTGAATCGGGTCCCTGGGTGGCTGGGTGCTTCACATGATGCAGCTCGGCTGCAAGTTCCTCCCTTATCGCCCCCTGCTTGGCTGTAGTTTTTCTTCCACCATGTCAGAGTGAAACAAGAATACTTCTTTAAAAAGCAAGAGGAAAATCATGTGAGTAAGCAGTGGTGTGTCAGCGTTTTGAGAGGGTTCAAAATAACGTGGCCGATCTGGTCACTTCCGAAGGGGGAAGCGATGGGTTGCCAGGAGTCAGGCTGTGCTTGCCCTCCTCACCCCTGCTCCGGGATGCTCAGGAAATGCTCGGGATGGATCCAGTTGGATGGTGGTGCTGGCTGCAACTGGTTAGTGTGGAAAGCAGCCCTGGGGCAGGGGGACAGAGGCCGGTGCCCCCACAGAGCCTGCAGACAGTGACTGGTGTGGGTGACAGCAAGAGCAGAACCCGGTCACCGTGGCATGGCAGTGGGACCAGTTTGCATCGCTCACTGGTCAGCACTGCTGAAGCAGAGCAAGTGGTGCTGTCAGATGTCTCCTGGCTTTGAGGATGCTGCTGATGAGCTCCTCAGGGGTGTTGAGCTCCTGGTGGCCACTGCTCTCATTGGAGTGGCATCCCTTCTCAACATCAAGTGGCTAGTGATACTTGTCCCTTGCTGGCCACCATCCTTAGTGTAGGATGGCTGATGAGAGCCTGTACAGGAGGAGTCCAGCTGAGGCCTTGGCTGCTGCAGCTGTGCCCACACACTGCACCTCTGCGCTGCATGGGTGGCAAAGCTGCTGTGGGGACACGATGGGCACAAAGCTCTTGGTCTGCTCGTGTTGCTTCTCCCTCTGCACCTCCATGGCTGCAGAGGGGGGATGCTCCTGCTGCATCGAGCGGGGATGCTGGCACCTTTTCAGTTCCCCTACTTGCAGTTGGGATGGGTGATGTGACTGCAAACTGCATTCCATGTAGGAGCAAGAAGCACCTTCTCCTTCCAAAAGGGCACTGTATTCCTGTGGGGATGCTGAGGGCAGGCTCCCTGGGATGGTCCCCTCAACACAAGGAGAAGAGTGTTTCCCCCCTCTCTAAAGAAACTCATTCCTTGAATATATTTTTGAGATGTACGTTCTTTGGCAGTGTTTTTCTTCTCATCCTTTCTTTCTGCAGCCCTTTGCATTTAACAAACGGGGCGAGCGGCGTCCACAGCTTTGGCAGCACCGCGCTGCTGGGAAATGCTCTGTTGTTCCGTGGACCTGGGGGGTGGAAACATGGAAACAGCATCCACTCCAAGTCAGTCTGTGCCCTAAATTAGAGCTGCAAGATGCTGCGATGGGTCCATATGGAGACTCCTAAAATAATAGCTGTCAGCTCACTGCTGACTTGTACGGGGTGCTAAAGCTTTTGGCTTTAGGAATGACAGTTAGCAAAGGAGAACGCCGGTGGGCTCTAGCCAGACCTGAGGTGTGTGCATCTTGGCCCCACGGGCCATGTGCTTTGAGATGGTCACTCTCCGGATCGTGATCTCCTACTTGTTAAAATATCTCATCGTGTTTGAGGAGCTGTAATTACCCATCCATTCGTTACAAGGCCAAACTGGAACTTTTAGGAGCATCAAACAGTTTCTTTTAACACTTTTATTCATAAAATTTCTGGGACAGGTACGTGACCCTGAAACGTGGAAGTACTCGGGAGCGTGTGCCTGTGTGCTGGAGAGGCTGGGGCAGTTGCTGCGTAATTGCTGGTTATTTTAGTAACAGAGGTGTCTGTAAATGGATCCCTGCTGCTCACATTTAAATTCCTGTTTATTGGCTATTGGTTTTGATGTGCTTTTCCTCTAACGAGCGAAGGGCGATGGATTGTCTAATAAAGAACTCGTATCTCATCTTTCTACTGCTGCGGAGACCATTGGACTCCTAATTGCTCTGCAGTGGCCTTCTGGAGGTGGCTGCCTGTCAGGACAGCTGTTCCCCTTTCATCGGGTTATTGCGCATTCAGGTCTTGTCCTCTTCAGGTTTTTATTTGCTGTCCAGGCCCTGCTGTATGTGAACTGCCAAGCCATTACACTGAAACGAGTGGCTTAATTGCAGAGGCTTGTGGCTGGGCATCACTGATGGTGTCAGTGTGAGTGGGGTCTGTGCATGTCCTCCTGTAGAGCCGGCCGGGAGCACCAACGTTGCTGCTGCTGAGCCAGGGAGGGATGCTGGTGCCCAATGAGACTAACAAACCCCTGCTGAAATAGCTGAGGAAAGTGGCAGTTTGGCCTGAAAAAAACCCCCAAAACCACTTTTCCCTGTTACTGAGGCTGTTGATGTTTGTTTGGGGTGTGCAGGTAGCAGCCCTCTTTTCCTCACCAGTGGGTGCTGGAGAGGATGAGCTCTGGGTGGGAGCGAGTGGGGCAGCCTGCAGCAGGGCTGATGCTCTGCAAGGACAGTTGGATCCTATGATGGAGCCTGTTTAGACAGCTAAAATCCACGTGTTTGCTTTGTATTCAATGATAGCAAAGCTTGAGTTGGAACCTCTGCCCTCGAATGGCAGAACCGGGGCTCCTCGGCTGCTGCTGTGATGCTGTTCCCATGATGTCTCCCCTCCTGAGCCGAGCTCAGCTGCGTTGTCAAATAACATCCCACCGCTGCCTTGTAGCTGTTCTTGGAGGGGGAAGGAAGGATGTGATAATTACCCTGTTTTGTGTGGAAGAGCGGGGGGAGCAACTCAGGATGCTGCTTGTTTCTCCTGTGAAGTCTCAGATTCCCGTGCTCTGCTGTAATGCTGTCCGTCCTCTCAAAACTGCCATCCCTGGTCCCCCGTGGCCATCGGGTGCCTGCACCCTCTCCCCAAAGTGTGATAACACTTTGCAAGAGGGGGCTGTGCTGGGGAGACATGACCCACTGCAAGGGAAATGGTCCCCCATTTCTCTTTGTTTTTCTGGTCCACGCAGGTCCTGTCCATAGGGCAGCCCAACGATGGAGGTGACAGCACCAGTCTGGGGGCTCCTCTGGGTGACCATAACTGGGAGTGGGAGTACAGGGCTTGTGCGTACACTGGTGAACTGGACAGGAGGTGGCACATCCTGACAGGACAGTGTTACTAGTGTTGGTCCCATCCTGGAGCACATCTTAGAGCTCCCTGCCCCAGGCAGAGGTTTTGTAAGCAGGGCCGTGGTGAAGCAACACGGAAACCATAGAGTAACTTCCTGTAAATTGCTTTCTCTCACTGGCAGAGGAGTTAAAATTGTAAGCAGAAATGTCAAAGACCAGAACCTGGGAGAGCTTTGAGGTTGTGGAGGGCTGGAGTAGTCTTGAGGGAGCTGCTTAAAATCTCTCTATAGAACTGGGACAATCCTGGTCTAGTTTGTCGGGTCAGGGGGTTGTACTGGACCCCCTTTGAAAGGTGTTCATGTGCTTTGGGTGGCCCCTGGAGCCCCCGATCCATTGCTGCATGTGGCTCCCGAGGTGCTGGTGGGAGGATGGTGTGAGCACTTTGACCACAGGATGCACCAGCAAAACGTTTGCTTATCACTGTCACTCTCGCTGTTGGGTGGGACGGGGACCATGCTCCATCTGCCCTGGTGGTACCCGTGCATTGGGAGGCTGAGCAGAGCCCTGTGGTGTTTGGCCATGTCCGGGTGCTGCAGGGTGGGCTGTGATGCACAGTGTGTCCCCATGCAGCTGGTCGCCAGGGAGCTCTTGAGCTTTGTCTCTGGGTTATCGTGGCTGGAGGCTCAGCAGGTAGCTCAAGAACCGAAGTTTTCACTTTCATTCTTCACCCTTTAGCTTGTAGAGCAGTAGTTAAAAAAAAAAAACCAACAAAAAAACCAACCCAAAAACCAAACTAAAGACTTAAATGAAGAATCAAGCCATGTGTTTCAAATCTTTGTATAGAATGTGTGTGAAATGGTCATTTCTTTGAAGTTTATTTGCATGTCTGTGACTGGGGAGCCTCCTCTGCTGGGTGGCCACTTGGGGCATGGGGTGACTCATCTGCCTGTCTGTTGGGGGTGTGTGTGTGACATCCAGCCTCTCTGGTGTCGTCATACCCAGTTAGAAGCTTTTCCTGTGTAGTTTAGGTCACTTCCATGGACTTTCCTGCCTTCCTGTAGGAATGCTGTTCATGGCAGGCTGTGCCAGTTCGCTATGGTCCTGTACCCACCTTCACGTGGTGCTGCTGGTCCTTCTGAAACCAGGAGCCACCTGTGGTTCCTCAGGCACAGCCTTCACCTCCATTTCCATGAAAACTGGAATGCAGGCGTTGATGTGTGCGATATTCTGGCTTGAAGCAACGTGGTGCAGACATGACAGTTTCAGAGGTGGGATCGCCGGTTGCGTGGTGGCACAGAGCTGAGCTCGCTCCCCGGCAGCCTGCGGAGCAATTCCTTGGTGTGAGCACAGATCTCCCATTAAATGAGCTGGAAACGGGCAGATCCGAGGGGCAGGCTGTGGGGTGGGTGCCAGCAAAGCCCCCCTTGCCCACACTGGCAGCGAGTCCATCCCACACGGCCGGACTGCCTACATTGGTGATGGTGGGATGACAAAAAGTAATGGAAAGTGCCAACAGACAAACTTCAAAGGCTTCAAATTTTCCTTCAAAGGCTCCTTATTTCTTAATAAACCTCCCAAAGGGCGGCTTGAGCTCCCCAGTGACCGTGTGGTGATGCCTGGGCGCTGCCTGCATCTCGCTGCAAAGCGCCAGCTGGCAGTAGCCCCATTTTTTTCCCTTTTTTTTTTTTGCAACCTTTCCCACAGCTTTTGTTGTTACTGCAACCAGTATCTGTCTCTCTCCGCTTCTGCCTTGACACATAGTGATTTTTTCTTTCTGTGAAGGTTTCTGAGCGATCTAAATTGAGGAAGGGGTGGATCACTTACAGACACAGCACCGCTTCAGATGCGAGAACAACTATTTTGAGGTAGTATTTTGAGGTTTGACTCAACTTTAGTGGCTTCTCTGCAGGGAAGGCTGGATTGATAGTCAGAAGTGGTAGCAGGTCAGGTGGTCTATTTTTAGAAGTGCTGTTTAATTGCCTGATGTTATTCTTGCAGCGCTCATAGCTGGACGGTTAGTTATCTTCTGAGAAAGTTTGTTAGCGTAAGCCAGGTCTTGATGCATACTTGTGTTTATTAAATAATAGATCCATTATGGGGCTTTGGATCTTTGTTTTATCTTCTGTGGTTGGGAGGGAGAGAAGCAGTGGGACAAAGCACTCACCACCTCTGTATTTTAATGACAGAAAGGTGCTACAGAGTTCTCGTAAATCGGTCTTCTGTGCTTTCTCCCCCTGTAATCGTGTATGACGTGCTGGGTTCAGGTGGCATTGCTGTCCTGGGGATGCTGCTCTGGGGACCTGGGGCAGCTGGTGCCCGCTGGCAGCTCTGCTGCATCTCCATTGCACTGGCTGGGTTTGGTTTCATGCTCTCATCCTCCATCTCAATTGCATAAAGGAAATGTTCTCCACAGCGGAGAGGTCTTTAACTAAATGCTTTTTATTCATGTAAGCTGGTGATTAAAATGCTTCCGCTCTGCCTTGCTCCTGTGCTCCATAGCAGATGTTTCTGGTGCTTAAAGAGTCACTGGGCTGGCCTGGCAGCTTGCGTGGACATCAGTGGGTGTACAGAAAAGGTGCCTTCTCCACTCGTCTTGTGATGTTCATGGTGGGGGAGCCTTCCTGGTTTATGTGTCCACAGGGGGAGGACCGAGGCCACCCCTTTCCTGCTGGTTGCTGTGTCTGTGGGGTGCCCGTGAACGCTCACAACAGCGTACTCTTCTCTTCTTGGTCTTTGAGACCTGGCCCTGTGGGTATCACTCTGCAAATGGATGTCCCAGCACTTATTTGCATAGCATTTCCATAACACCAGCAGGGCCATTCAGGGGCAGTGAAGCATTTAGATCCTCCCCAGTCCCTGGGGGTTGTAGCAGACCAGGGTGAGGTGTTGCTTCTGGACCTGGGAAACACTGTGGGCTCAGGTCCCTGAGCTGCCTGTGTGGCCTCAGGGTCTCTTAGTCTTGGTGAGAAGATGACACTCTTACGTCTACAAAAGCAGGAGGATAAATATATTAAAGGTAGCAAGGTATTTGGCTGACCTGCTCCTCCTTGCTCCTCCTGCATGGACTGGGGATGGGCAACAGCTCATTTCTGCTGCTGGTTTGACTTCTTGTGTCCAGGTCACCATTTGTTTGGTCTTGTCCAAACACCGCTCTCTGCCCTCCATTCCTTGGTGGGTTGGAAATGGCTTTGAGGTGTTTCCTCAGCTGAAGCATGACTTCTGCAATCTATGAGGCTGGAGTAAAGCTCTCGAAATTCCTCTCCTGCTCTCTGTTGAGGAATGCGGTCCCTGGGTAGCGAAGCCCTGACTTTTGCATTGGTATATGACTCGTTCTTGGTACAATCTGCTGCAGAAGATGGGAGCCAACCTACTGAGGTTGTGTGCTGCATCCCACTGATGCAATTGGCTTTGTTTAGGGTCTTGAGTATGTTGGAACATGCTGGCTTGAGTGAATAGTTTTAATTAGTTACTGTCTTAGGCTGTGGTTTACTGTGCTGACTCACTTCCAGCTCTCTGATAACTTCAATACATGACTTCATATCAAGGCAGAAGAACAGAAATTAAAACAAGGGAAGATGGCCGGGCACAGGCTTGGGACAGGCTCTTCCTGTGGGCTGGGTTTTGGGGAAGCTGAGCTCAGGCTGCACTTGGGGCAGAGGGCAAGTAGGACCGGGCTGGAGGTGAAGGAGGTCCAGCAACAGCAGGGGTCTGCTCCACAGACTTGCGAAGCGATGGAGAAAAGGTCTCCAGCCTCCAACCAGCCCAGAAGTGCAGTGTTCAGCTTGTTCTTGGCTTTCCCTGGGCAAAGGCAGCGCTGTGACTTGGTGAGGGCTTTGGGAGACGAGTTGCCCATTGAGCATTTGTGTTGCTGGCCCTGGGGCCACAGTCCTGCTGGCCCCCGTGGGAGAGCAGGAAGCCACCACAGCAGAGCAGCACCATGCGCTGCGCCCCAAGAAGTCCCCGTGTGTGCCCTGAAGCGTTGTCTGTAGTATCGCTTCCCCAAAGCTATTTCTGAAGCCTGGAGGTTCTCACTAACCAGCTTGAACTTTGTACTCTTGCTTCGTGTCAGGTGCTAACATCATGACGTGACAAGGTGTCTTTCACAGGGTCCTGCTCATCCTTGCTCCGAGGAGGAGTTTTTGGGGGTGGGAGTGGTAGCTGGGCTGGTGGTCACCAGCAAGGTCTCAAGTGGCAGCAGTCAGTGAGCACAGCAAAGCATGGACACCCTGTGCCCAGCTGCTCTTGGTCTTGCTCCTGAAAATCCAGCAGTAAAAGGGAAGTGGCGGGCACATGCTCACTCTTTGGTGGCTGTCTGAGGTATGAAGGTCCCAGTTATTCCCCTGGCAAGCAGTCAGGATCCTTCTTTTTACAGAGGACTTCTGTGCTGTGTTCAGCATCTCCTCACTGCCACGTGCAGTTTCTGGCTCTGAGTTGTCTATTCTGGAGCACTGTTCTCCTGGATCCTTCCCCATCAGTACCATGGGGTTCACCTCTTTTGCTTTCTGAACTGAGGCATCAGGGCCAAATTAGACTTATGCCGTTGTGATAAAGCTTCTTGTGAGAGTGGTTCAGGATTTGTAATCCAAGACTTTACATCTCGGTAAGGATCCAGTGATGGCTGGTATCCTGGGAGCAGCCTGCAGGACCTCCACACCTTCCCTGTCCTGTGCTCCTCTGCCATCTCATCACGCTGCTGTACAGCCTTTCCTCTTTGCTCTGCACTTGCTCAGTTTAAAAAGGAGTACTGTGTCCAGTTCTGGGCTCCCCAGTTCAAGAAGGACAGGGAACTGCTGGAGAGGGTATAGCAGAGGGCTACAAAGATGATGAGGGGCCTGGAGCATCTCCCTTATGAGGAGAGGCTGAGCGACTTGGGTCTTTTTAGTCTTGAGAAGAGAAGGCTGAGGGGGGATCTGATCAATGTTTATAAATACTTAAAGGGTGGATGTCAAGAGGATGGGGCAAAGTGACAGGACAAGAGGAAATGGGCACAAACTTGAATACAAGAAGTTCCACCTAAACATAAAGAGGAACTTCTTTAAGCGTGGCAGAGCCTTGGAACAGGCTGCCGAGAGAGGTGGTGGAGTCTCCTCTGGAGACATTCAAAACCCACCTGGACACATGGCTGTGCATCATGCTCTCGGTGGACCTGCTTTGGCAGGGGGTTTGGACTAGATGATCTCCAGAGGTCCCTTCCAACCCTGTATCATTCTGTGTTTCTATGTTGATTGAGGTGCTGACCCCCAGCTTGCAGCCAGGGCTGGAGAGATGCTTTGCCGGAGTAGCTGTGCTGCTTTTTCTGTGGGTAGCAAGAGCTTTCTGGTGGCCCATCTCTGGCCACCAGAGAGAGAGAAGCTCCATCCCCAGCCCTTTTGCAACCTTCTGAAGTTTTTGACGGTCATCTTTCTTGTGGTGCTCTCTGGAGCAAGTCCCCCCAGGCTGGCATTGGTGTGGGGGGGCCCCCACTGCGTCGGGGAGCCCTTCCCCAGCACTGCAGCATGATGGAAGGTGTTTGCGAGTGGGAAGGCTGGAAGGGGGAGAAGCTCGTTGCTGTTCCTCCTAATTGCTCTCCCACTTCTGTACTCGAGCGAGCGAAGAGCTGTCTTGAGCTGCGTCCCTGGGGACGCTGCCTGGTTCTGTCATCCCTGGCAGCTGCTCTGGGACTCTCCCCGCAATCGGTCAATTTAAAAGGCATCCTTCTCTGTTTTGACTCGGTCCGTCTTTCCTTTGACGTGAGAGCGATCCATCTGCCTTTTGAGATGGTGGAGGATGCAAGGGCTGTAGTGAAACCTCCTGAGTGGGGGCGAGAAGCTCTGGGGACTGTTCTCGTTGGTGCTGATGAGCAGTGGGATTGATGTAGGAGCAGGATGCTCAGTCCCTGGGTACTGGGTCTCTCTGTCCCCCAACCCGTGTGGGAGGCTGGGCTGCCCACCCTGGGCTCTCCCCCCTCAAGCTGGGGGTCTGGGGTGGGAGCACCGGCTGCTGTGTTTGTCTCTGCTCCCACGAGGCTGCACTCTTCAGAGGAAAATCTGATGTAGCAGCCCAAGTTTAAGATGTTGAGGATGAGAGAACTGCCCGGGCTTGGTGAGAGAAGTTAACTTTCTAGAACTTCTGCATGTCAGCTGAGCAGCACTAGTTTTCAGCGAGCCCTTTTTAGGCAAGGAAGGTCAAAATGCTGCCCTTGAGGGGAAGTTTCTCTTCAGCCCCCATGAAGATGGAAGCTTTGACTACTGCTTGCTCTTTTGAGTAATTTTTTTTTTTTTCTCTAAGAAATCCTTGCTCCAGACTTGCTACTAGAAACTGCTAATAAAATTTGCGGGAGGTTTTTCTGGTAGAAGGTGTGGGGCTAAGCAGGAAGAGCTCCCCTCATCTGCGTGGGTGGCTGTATGTGATCTGGGGTTGCACAAAGTCTTGCTGGGATTTGAGGTGGAAACCCGGATTTCACTGGGGCGGTGGTTCAGGGCTGCCCTGTAATGAAGCCGCACAGCATCATGGAAACCCAGGTGGGCTTTGCCAGTGCTGAAGCTTGTCAGATCCCAGAGATGGGCATGATGGAGCAAGGACTTTCCGTGGGCACATCTCTCACTGTGCACAAGCACCCTGGCTGAAGGAACATCTTCCAGATCAGCATCGGCTGAGCTGCCTGTAGCTCTTAAAATCTGCTGCATCTTTCCTGTCCGGTGCATTGGGCTGATTAGAGCTCGCTTGCTTTTGTATGATCCTGGAGTCTCAAATCTGCTAAAGCTGGTCCTCAAAGCAAGGTTCTGGAGGCCTCTTTGGCAGCTGTGGGTGGATGGTGGGGTGTTGTGCTCCCGAGGTGTGTTGTTGCAGAGCTGCAGGTAGCACAGCAGAACTGTGCCTCTGTCTCTTCACGATCAGACACGCCAAACCTACACGTTTCTGGCACAAACTCTGAATTTTTTTCAACGAGCTTTGTCCCCGCTTGTGTGGAGAGCATTTGCAAGGAACAGGGGTGCTGTGAGAAGGAAAGTCACCAAGTCCTTTGACATCAGATTGCTGGTAGCCATGTGGGCAACTCCAGAGGGACATCGGCACATCGCTTGGTTTAGTGTGGCCAGGGACCATCTTGGTGCTGGTGCCACCACCACACCAGTGTCACTGGTTCCTGCTCTGCAGCCGTGGAGAGTGGAACTCCCGTGACCACGTTTGAGAAGCTTGTGCTAAAATTATGGCAAGTGCTTGCCCCCGTTGCAGGTGGAGCAGGTGGATGCGCAGAGCTCCCCTGTGCCATATGGATGCTGCTGTAAACCCTTATAGCAGTTGGCCCTTATTGTATGGGGACATCCGAGCTCTTAATTCTTGACTCTGTTAGAAGCTTTTTGGTGGTTTTTCCAGTCCTGCTCCACATGACAGAGAGAGAAATTAGCCAGAATCACTTACTTGTGTGGCAGACTTCGAAAGACCGAGTGCGGTGGGATCATATTTGTTGTTTTTTCTCAATGTTGCTGGGGGATGATGTTGGGTCACTCTGTATTGAACTGGTTGAAAAATTAATACCTAAATCTAAGAGGAGTGGTGAAACTGAAGTGTTGTGTTTCATTCTCGTGATTACTTTTGGATTAAAAAGGAGATGCTTCTGTGCTCTGGTGTCACCTAGCCAATTTCACCTGGAAGCTGACTTCGGGCTGAAGATTAAGATTGTTTAGGTTTTTTTTTTCCTGGTCTTTGTATAAATAATGATGATGATGCCTAAGCACCATCTTACCGGCTGGCCAGGAATTCACTGGAGAGTTGGTAATTCCCCAAAGGAAATGTTGATACGCTGGTAACTCCTGATTCTTGTTTGCCCACCTGGATGCTTTTCCCCCTGGAGAAAATTAGCGGTTCAGCGGTGGTTAAACACTTTCTCCTCTTTGCAGGTGCCACCGTCCCCTCTTGTTTATTCTGAGCTGTGGGAGAACGTCTTTTAAAAACTAGCTGGTGTGTGCAGCGAAATTCCTGCAGGATCAGGCTGTGCTTTATCTCGGGGACTCCTGCGAACACCCGGGCTCCCCCGAGCCCCGGGGTGCAGCACCCGCCGTGGGGTGGGGATGCTTCTGGGGTCCTCTGGGTGCGGGGTTATTAGCAGGGATCTGCATGCGGCAATACCCATCCGCCCGTGCTCCGCCGGAGCCATCCATTGCAAACCCCGCCGTTGCTACGGGAACGGGCGTTCTTGGGTTAGAAACCTGATTGAATTCCTTCTTCTCCTCCCCGCTCCCCGCTAGTTAAGACACTCAGATGGATTTTTAAGTTGCGAATATAATAGTTTTTTTTCAGGTTGTGCGGGGCGTTCAAGAATATCTTTGGCTAATGAAAGAGCTGCCTGAACTCTCAAGGGATTGAATGAGGTTTTTTTTTTTTATTATTATTATTTTTCTCAATGCCTACTATCAAAAGCAAAGTTTACAAGCTCCGTGTGCCTCAGGGCTGCTCGCTATGCCACCTGCATGGATAATTAAGACCTTTCAGGTTGCCATAGAGAGTAGTTTGGCTTCCAATATTGCATCGATTTATATTTGGGATATTTTTCTTTAAAAACGCCGGGGCTGGGAATGCTCTCTTTGTAAGGTGCACTGGTGGCAGGTACAGAAGGGGAGGGCTTTAGCAAGCCCTGTAATTTGCAGGATGGAGGCGATGATCAAAACTCTAGCTATTCCTTTACCTTTGGGGATTTTAACAACTATTGTCCAGAATGTTCCTTTTTGGCTAGAGGGGCTTCAGCAGCCTGTTCAAGGAGTAATGGGATTTTATGTAGGCCAAATCCTGGTCTTATAATGGAGCAAACAACTTGAGAGGACTGTTCCTCAGTTACATCATTACCTACTGAAAATAATCTGGCCTCGTCTTGAACTTGGACCGTGTGACTGGGCCCTACAACTTCAGAAGAATAATACTGTCATCAGCCTTCAGTGCCAAGGAGTTGTTTTGTTCTGCTCCTGGGAGCTTGCTTACCCTTTCCTGCTTTCTAAAATCTCCTTTAGTGGTGTTGGCCTGTTTAGGTGGTGATGAAAGTCAGGGGGTGGTGTGTGTGTTGGGACCGCATCTCCCGAGTCCTTCAGCGCTTGGCAGGACTCAGCCGCTCGCTCTGGCTGCTTTGGGAAATCAAGGCACTGAGGAGAGTTATAACTTTATAACGAGAAGCAAAAAGCTCCTCTGAAATGCTGGTCCCTGCATGCTGATGTTTTCCTTGCAGTGCATCCCGGGATGTGGCTGGGTACAGCAGTAAGAGCAGTTGGGGCTGTCTGGCCGGGGAACGGGAGCTGAGGGGCATCGAAGCAGCATCGAAGCCTTGTTTCAGTCACCTCTTTTTTACTTTTGGGCACTACCGGCTGGTCACATAAGCCTGTGGCTCTCCAAAGCTGTCCCTTTGGATCTACTGAGGGATTGGTTGCTGTGGCTGTTTAGTTTGAGGGAGAGGAGGCTGAGGGAGACCTCATCACTCTCTGCAACTACTTGAAAGGACATTGTGGAGAGGTTGGTGCTGGTCTCTCCTCACAGATAATTAGTGATAGAACAAGAGGGAATGGCTTCCAGCTGCAACAGGGTAGGTTTAGACTGGATATTAGGAAAAAATTCTTCACAGAAAGAGTGGTCAGACACTGGAATAAGCTGCCTGGGGGGGTGGGTGAGTCACCATCACTGAATATGTTTTAAGAGTCATTTAGATGTGGTGTTGGGGGGAACTTTGTAGAGTAGGGCTGGTGGTTGAACTTGATAATCCCAAGGGTCTTTTCCAACCTGGATAGTTCTGTGATTCTAAATAAGTGCTAAGGAGCTTCAGGCGTGTGGCTGTGAGCTTGGTCACTCGTGCCCTGCAGCTGTGGGGACCATGCTGGTGCAGAGGGGAGTGTGGCACGAGAGGGCTCATCTGCAGGTTGAGGTTAGGAGCTCAGAGTGAGCCGTTGAGGGTGGGAATAGCTGCTTACTCAGCAAAGACAAAGCCTCCGGAGCCTGCTGTCCCTTGTCCCCATGCTGTCAAAGGTGGAGATGCAGCAGGTTGAGCTTCTTGTGCAGGAGAGGAGCACACAGCTCCCGGGGCTGCGGGAGGAGAGGTAATTCCATTAGCAATACGAATATGCAGGGTCCGGCCCTTTGCCATCCGAAATAATATTATAATGAAATAGAATTATAATGTAATTATTATTATTAATGGCACTGAAGTTGGAATAGGGCTGACGCAGGCAGGCAAGTGTCATGTTGGGCCACGACCAAGCAGCAGTGCCCCAGCGATGATGGAAGGGGAGGAAGATGCTGGAGCTGTTAAAGGAGGAACGATGATGGAACGCAGAAAAACACACAGTAAAAAAAGGGAATTCAACCGCCTAAATATGCTGTATCCGAGAACCACATTTGCAGCAAATTAGCATCCTGGCAAGGTCTCAAGCAGATGAATTTTTTTGGGAAACACCTTTTTGTGGGTGTGCGTTTCATGTTCCCGCAGTCTGAAGGGCAGAGAAGTGCTTCCCTGGGGGCGGCTGGCAAATGAGTTTGCTGTCCTAGGCTGAACCTGCTTCCTCTTCTCTGGCTCCAGTCTCCATAAATCCCCAAATAAATAGCCTGTGTGGTATGCAGTGTTTTATGGAGGGAACGTATTTATTGTAGCTTCAAAAACTGCATGCGGGGGTCCCTGGGGTCTTTCACAAATTGGACAGGCTGCCCAGGGTTTGGAGATGGAAAGAGCCAGGAGGTGCACGTTGTCTGGGTGAGATGAGCCTGCGGTTTCCCACGTTACAGGGCTCCCGTGATGAGGGGAGAGTTGGGAAGATGGAGCAGGGAGAGGTGATGGGAGGTGTGTTCTCACACCGTGCTCTGGCAAAACTTCAGGGGGGCTTCAGAGAGGCTGTTTGCGGCTGGGAGATCCAGAGGGAAGAACCAGGAGCATCTGTAGCTTGGGATGAGGGAGTCCTGTGCCCAGTAGCCCTTGCTGCTCCATCTCCAGGTGCTGGGGCAGTGGTTGCTCCCAGGGCTGGTGGGGTTGGAGCAGCTATGGACTCCTGGAGAGCTTCGCACCGAGGAGCAGGCTCTTTAACTGAGCCTCTGCAATATGTTGTTACTGTTTATATAAAAAAATAATAAATCTTTCCAAATATTTATTACTATATCATGTGCTGAGGAGCGGGTGCCGTGCATTCAGAAATGGAAAGCCGCCCCCAAGCAGCTGCCAATCTCGGATGAGACAGAATCTGTGATGCCATTGACACGGCAGGGCTGGAGCCAGCGGCTGGGGGCCAGGAGTGATGCTGTCCTGGGAGCAGCTCGGGCTGTGGGGGCTCCTCTGGCCCGGCCCCACAGGGTGCTGGGGAGCCGGGTGGTCTGGTGAGGACCCTCGGGATGGTCCAGCATGGTGCAGGTGCGAGGGGCAGACTGGAAGGCAGTGTGAATTGGGGGTTAAAATGAGATCTAGTTGGAATGGCGCCTCTTTCAGGGGTTTTCTCGCCTTTTTTTAGGGATTTTCTCACTCCAAGCTCTTCAAACAGGCACAAGTTTGTGTTTGCAATAGCATTTGGGTGGCTTTGCAGGGAGCTTTGAAGACAGCATGATGGGAGAGCATCCCTCAGCTGCAGGGAGCATGCCTCGCTGCGAGGCCAAGTGTAGCATCTCCCTCTGCTTTACCAGCCCAAAATCAGTCCCTGCCACCAGCTCCCAGCCTGACCAGTGTCAAGGTTTTGTGTAGGTGCCTCCTTGTTTGGCACCAACAATTCTGGGCGGTTTTTAATCTCACGGGAACGTTATTCTTCCCTCAAGGGTATGCAAGGGGCTGCTGTATGAAGCAGTTTTGGGGACATTTCTGTGACTTTCCCTGGGCTCTGCAGGTGCTGGGAGGCGTTGCAGGATGTCTGCGATGGCTCGGTGGGGGTGATGCTGCAGTGATGCTGCGCCGTACTCTCCTGCAAGGAGAAGGGGAAACTTCAGATGACTCAAGGGAAGATTGCCTGAAGGGTGGGGTGGGATTTTTTTGATCCGGCTGCTGCAGTTCATTTTCCTGCCTGGTGAGATGGCCTGGCCCCATAAAGCATGTAAAGGGTGAGCATCTCTTCTGCTGAAGATTGGGGTTTTATTCCAAAAAATGGAACCCAAGATCTCGGTGAGGAGCTGGCGTGTGTCTGTCAGGCTGGCGAAGGCGGGCACGCAGGCTGGGGGCTGCTGTGTGAGCTGGAACTGCAAATCTCAACCAAGTTACTAGAAGCTTCTGTTCATTCTCCCCCTGGCTCCACAGACAACTCCTTACAGCTCAGCAGAGAGGTTTGTCTCTCTTCATCCTGCGTAGCAAAAGGAAAACGGGAGGCCAGTGTGAACTGGAGAGACTTGCTGGGGGTTGACAAGCAAAACTCAGCCCAGTATTTCTGAAATTTGCTCTATTTCTTCTATGAAGTACTACGGAACAGCTGGGAGAAATCTCAGGCAAGCTTAAAGGTTTTTATTGTTCCGTTTAGTGTCTTATGTATGGCTTTTTTGCCTTCATTGCCATATTAAAATAAACTGAATGTAAAGCTGCCTTTGGGCTAGCTGGTGACGGCCCGCATTTATTGTGCTGAGGATGGTGTGGATGCTCCGCCAGCTGCGGAAGAACAGACTCGGTATAAAATGACCCCCTTCAGCAAAGAGGTTGCTCTGTAAAAGCACCTGGACTTCCAGAAGACAAGCCACAGCGGTCTGCTTGGAGAGACGCACAGCACACAGGCTTTGTGCGAGGGTTATGGAGGCCAGCGTGCTGGGGGATAGGCTAAATTGCTTATCCAAATTTCATTAAAAATGCAAATGGATTCTTTCACTGGGACGGAGTCGCATTAAAAAGTAGGCCATATCGTAAACATTAATAAAGTCATATTGGCCAGCAGGGACGTGGATGTGGAAAGTGAGCCAAGAAAGCTCTTTGCAGAGCTCGATGTAAATAAAACGACTCTTCCCTTTTTCTCTTCTCCTCCTCTAAAAGCTGGCAGCCTCGATAATGTTTTAATTGAGCACAGTGGCATGTAATTGTACAGGACCGTTGCCCAAGAAGAGTAAATTTAATTCATGGCTCGATGAGGTTTTGTTAGTGAAGCAGAAGCCAAGCATACCGACCACTTAGACCTAAAGCAAAATTCACCTTAACAGTAATTGGTTTAAGAAAAAAAAAAAACAAAAACCCAAAACTAGGCAGGTCTGATGCCTTCCTCCCCCGCAAAGTGCTCTAAGATGCTTCTCTTAATGTGATACTGAAGGTGGTGTCTGATTTGGGCTTTCTCTGCTGACCTTGGTTGAGCGCTGGTGGGCTCTCCCCAGCCATCATGTCTAACAAGTTGGAGTTCATCCTGCCCGGTGCTGAATCCCGGACCTTCCCTGTGGAAACCTGGGGTCAGGGACAGACAGATCTCCGGGACAGAGCTGCCCCGCTCCCTCCCACAGCAAGGTGACTCCTCCAGCCCTGCGCTGTGCACCGCCTGTCTCCCAGCATCAATAAAAATCTTGTTCTGAACGGCTTTGGCTGGAGAGAGAGGAGCAAGCAGACACAGTAAATCTACATGTTGGGAATGTTATTTTAATATCTTATCTGTATAGCATCAAAAGGAGTGCCAAGTACACTAGAGATCTTGCCAGCTGCAGCCCTTTGAATGTCTTAAAGGCAGTAATGTTGCCGTGTAATAACATATAGTGCTCCAAACTGTCATGAGATAATGGCCTGTTTTCAAGGGAAGAAAAACAACAAAAAAACAGTGTAATCTACATCCTTTCCTGCAGCAGCGGAGCTGTGGCATGTGGGGGCTGGAGTGTGGTAGCGCTTGTCTTGCGAGGGTCAGCACTGAGGGGTTTTGCTGTTTGCAGCGCTGCTGGCAAGCCTCTCCTGAGAAGTGAGCATCCATCTCCCGGCTGCAGCCAAGGAGAGCATCCTCCCTTGGGTGAGACTCAGCTTCATGCCCCACCTCCTGCTCTGCCACCTGCCAGGTGGTTCCAAAGCCCCATGGGGTCTAGCACTGGGGGACTTGATGCGGGCAAACCCTCATGCCTGTGGCTGGACCCTTGATTGGTGTTATGCCAGATGGTTCCATACCAGTCCCTGCTACCCCAGCTCAGTTGGGATCTGTCTCACTGGTAGGACAAGCATCAAGGAGAACCAAAGCCAAGGCAGGAATCAGGGCTGAGCATCCTCCTGGGGGGCTGAAGACTTTCTGCCCATACCGTGTGCTGCTGGAGCTGCTGTGCTCTTGGCCCTCCGTTTGCTAAAGCTGTTTTTTTTTCTGCAGAGGAAGTGGCTGAATTTCTTATCAGCACGTCTCCATCGGCAACACACGGAGCAGGAAGCCTGCGAGACCTCCCAAAATTCCCCTGTGGAGCTTGGGACTGAGCAGACTTGTAATGAGGTGGAGAGGGGGTTATGGATGCTGCTGCTGGGGTGCTCCATCCCTCAGTCTCTGCTCTTCACCACCCTCGGGGCTGGTCCCTGTGCAGGGGGTGAGTTTGGGGAGGTCTGACAGCAGCGAGGCTCAGGTAGTTGTTGGAGCAAAATTGGAATTTTGCAACTCTGTCCATGCCCGATTTATGCCAGAACTGGGCAAATCACTGTGTTCTTTGTGGTGGGACTTGTGTGGGAGGCTGCGTGGTACCAGTGGGTCTCCCTGGGGGCTCCCTCTCCACTGAACTCAGCCTCTCCATGGCAGGAGCACCCCTGGGTGTCTGTCTGTCTGTTGGACTTTGGCTCTGCCTGGGTTGCCCTTGACCCCTGGCGCTGCCCTTTCGTGTCATGCGAAAGGGCCTGTATTTGATAAATGGCTTTTTTCCTTGATGGGAAGTTTTCCAAATTATTAGGGGCTTTTCTGTGTGGGTTTGGTTGGTTTATTTTTTTTTTTTTGCCTGCCCTCTTCACTAGCTTTCCTTTGGCCTCCTGGTGGGAGGAAAAGGTTTAATGTCAGCTTGCTTTTTTTTTCTTTTTTTTTTTTTTTTTTGCAGAAAACTATTTTAGCTGAGCATATTAATTCCATTTTTTTTTTTTTTTTTTTTTTTTTTTCCTGAGGCTTTCTGAAGAAATTGTCTGTCCCAGGACTCCCACTCCCACTTCACAATATGAACGGGGCTCCAAGTCTGTGTGGCCAGGAGGGACTCTTGAAGCGGGGGCTGGGGTCCCTTCCTTCTCTCCTCTTCCCTGGCACCTTGGAGTGTGTGCTGAAGGGTCTGCCCTGTGCAGTGGGGTTAACAGGGTGCCTGCTGCAGGCAATGTGTTTCCAAAAGAGCAAGTTGCCCCTGTGAACAGTCTGGGGATGCTGTCTTACCCCGTGGCAGGCTGCAGCTCCGGGCTTGGCATAGACAGAGTAATTTCATGGGAGCCTCATCCGTGATGTCTCCTACCCCAGGTTGTCCTTTCTTGTTAACATCCAATTTGTGTGTGTCTGTTACGTAAAGTCAGCGATGCTCGCTTCGTCAGGAGAGCCTGAAATGCAGCAGCAATCCTTCCTATCTGCCGGGGTGCTGGCTGGTGGCCCTGTCTTTATCGGGCTCTCCTAGGGGTGAGGTTTGTGGTACAGGGCTGGCAGAGGGCTCCCGGGGCACGTGGACCCCAGTGATGCACAGAAGTTGGAGCCTGCCCAGTGTGTCACTGGGACAATCCTGCCAGCTGACCTGGTAGGGTAGGTACTCCTGACCATCCAGGGGTAATGGTTTTAAACTGAAGGAAGGCAAATTTAGACTGGATGTTAGGAAGAAATTCTTTCTTGCGAGGGTGGTGAGGCACTGGAACAGGTTGCCCAGAGAAGCTGTGGATGCCCCATCCCTGGAGGGGTTCAAGGCCAGGCTGGATGGGGCTTTGAGCAACCTGGTCTGGTGGGAGGTGTCCCTGCCCAGGGCAGGGAGGGTGGAACTGGATGGTCTTTAAGGTCCCTTCCAACCCAAACCATTCTGTGGTTCTATGACCTGGTGGGCAGGTTTGACAACAGCCCTTTGTTTGAACAGGATTTGGAAAATAAGAACAACTTGTTCCTAAAGAGCTTTTCTTGAATGATTCCCCAGCAGATTCTGGGCAGTGAGCGTGCCTCTGCTTTCTGCAGGCTTATGGGGTGTCTGTGGTTGGGCTGGTGCAGCACCAGGACAACCGAGCTCTGTACCTTGCTTGGCCACACACCTAACGTGTGGCTCAGGACAAATCCTGTCTCCAGTCTGACAGACCCTCACAGCACAGACTGACAAGAAACGCAACCTGGTGTGTGTGGAGAGCCTCAACTGCTGCTGGAGACCCTGGCTGGGGCTCTGCTGCTGTGTTTGCTAATTATAACCTGACTGGCTACGTGATGCCCCAGGGAGGGTGGGGGTCTGAGGCCCCTCCAGGTGGATACCATGAGAGGGGTGGAAATTGGGTCCTGTCTCAAGCACCTGGGTGGCCACACGCTGTGTGGACCTGCAGGAACCCTGTGGGAACCTGGGCAGGGGCTCCTCCTCCATCATAAGGAGGTTTGCTTTCTCTGCCTCCCCCGCTGCAGCACAAGAGAGGGATTGAAAAGGGCCTTGAAGAATTAAGCTCATCAAATTAGCGGTGTCCGCTGGGGTGAGCGGGTAAGGCGTGATGGCAAGTGAAAGTGAAATGAGGCTGCAGAGCTCGGGTTTTGCTCGTTCCTCACTGTCCTCTCAGCACACCGGGTGGCTTTCACTGGCTTGCTGAAGACTAGCTACAGGCTAGCTCGCTCATTAGCCTTAGTAAGGTGATTGCTAATTGATCAGCCACTGGAGCTGCCAGCTGCTGCATGGCATCTCGGTGCTCTCTCCTTTGCTAGCCCAAAACCTGGCTGCTGTCTTATGGGGGGGGAAACGTGTCCTCCAGATGTGGGCTGGCAGTCTGCGACCTTGCTTCGGTCTGGTGCATCTGCAGAGAGACGCCTGGGTGGGGACACCCCCCGATGTGTCCCCACAGTGAGCATCAACACAGAGCCCTCTCCCAAGAGGGGCAGCTGCCTGTGAGCACCCCATGGTGCAAAGCCCTGGGCTGCTGCTTTCTCACTGGGGACCAAACATCTCCTGGAGCTGCCCATACTTAATGATGGACATAAGGACAGGCAACTGCTGGAGAGGGTACAGCGGAGGGCTACGAAGATGATTAGGGGCCTGGAACATTTTTCTTATGAGGAGAGGCTGAGGGACTTGGGTCTTTTTAATCTAGAGAAGAGAAGACTGAGGGGGGAGCTGATCAATGCTTATAAATACTGAAAGGGAGGGTGTCAGGAGGATGGGACCGGTCTTTTTTCAGTGGTGCCCAGGGACAGGACAAGAGGAAACGGGCACAAACCTGAATATAAGAATTTCCACCTAAACATGAGGAGGAACTTCTTTACTTTGAGGGGGGCAGAGCCCTGGAACAGGCTGCCCAGGGAGGTGGTGGAGGCTCCTTCTCTGGAGACATTCAAAACCCACCTGGACAAGTTCCTGTGCAACCTGCTGTGGGTGGACCTGCTTTGGCAGGGGGTTGGACTAGATGATCTCCAGAGGTCCCTTCCAACCTTATGTTATTCTGTGATTGTGACATTTATTTGCCTGTTTGAAGACATGGCGGTGGGTGGGGCAGTAGCTGCTGGTGGCCCTTTGGGGAAGTCCTTCAGTGGGAGCTGCTGATGGAGAGCATCCCTGCTATCACAGGAAGCCCTGCCCATGCCTGCAGCTTCCTGGGGCATTTAATACTCCAGCCCCTGGTATCAGTGATCTTTTTAAAAGCAGAGAGACAGCGAGGACCAAATTTCACCTCTTTTTTCTTTTTTCTTTTTTTTTCTTCCCTGTCTCAAAATAGATTTAATGAGTGTAGAACAACTTCTTGATGAGTCTTGCTCATGTTGGGTGGCTGCCGGCTGCCAAGCCCCGCTCAGCCCCTCGGACCCTCCTCTCCAGCCGGGTGCTGGTGCTTCAGTGGTGGTGTGGGAAGGTGCAGAGCGTGGGGGAAATGTGAGTCAGCAGCCGCCCGTGCAGATGGAGCCGCTGCCTCGATAACGCTGCCGGGGGCTCGGTGGCACAGAGGTTGCTGTATGCTGTCCTGCTCGGGCTTCAGCCCCTCCCTGCCCCGATCCCTCCTCTGAACCCCCCTCTTTGCCATCAGCTGTAAAGCTTTGGGATGCACGGTCCTCTGGGAGGGCCAAAACCTAAAGGAAACCCTGACTCTGTTGAAGATGAGCCTTCTTTCTGTTGGTGTGTTGCAGGAGGAAGTGGTTGAAATAACAAGATAAAGTCCAGTCGGCTGCTCTCCTCCGGCTGGGGTGGGGGGGGGGGAGCAGCATGGTCCCACATCCCCTTGGGGAGGGCTCTGGGACCCTGCATGGCCACCGCCAGCCACACTGGGGGAGCAGGTTGGGGTTGCAGGAGTGGTTTCTGGCTTCCCACCACACAGGAACAGGGATGGAGCTTCATCTCCTACCATCTGGCAGGTCCTGTGGCTGTCCCATGGGCTTGCAAGCTCTAAAACGTGCTGGCTGGATGAGTTGGTGGGGAGACCTGCGTGTTGGTTAGGCAGGGAAGTGCTGAAGGACACGCTGTGGTCTGATCCTCTGGCTGGAGGCACGGGTGGGAGTGATGTCCCTCCTTCTGGGAGGAAGCCGGTGGCTTGCAGAGCTGGGGCAGAACGTGGCACGCAACAGGCTGCAGAAGAGAAAGGCCAGGGATAAACTGAAAAGTATCTTGAGATCATCTTGAATGTTCCCGTTTACTTCTTGATAGGTCACAAGCATGGGAGGTATGTTAATGCCAGGAGCTGTTTGTGCCTGGTTTGATGGTGCTGTCAGGGCAGGTTTGTGCCTTGGGCTCCTGTGATGAGCTGGTGTTGGTGAGCACTCGGTTATTTATACGTGGAAACGCTTTGCTGGTGGTGAGGCAGCAGCAGAGCAGAGAAACGGTCAGCGTTTCGCCGTAGGAAACCCAGGGCTGTGGCACAATTAGACGATGCAATTGCAACATTTAATAAATCCCATGTAGGAAGCTTCACCTTAGGAGGACCCTGGCTCACTGCTGATTTCGGTTGTACTTAAATTGATCTGTTACCATTTCTGGGTGTTCAAGAAACCCTTCAACCATCGCTTTGTACGCAGAGAACAAAAACTCCCAAGATGCAGCATGTTTAAAATAAGCCAGAGGCAGCAGCAGGGAAGTCATTACTCTTCATATCGGCCAATAAAAAAAATGTTGCTGTTGTATTAATGGATTCTTTTTTTTTTTTCTTTTTTTCTGCACTTCCTGAAAAGCAACACTGAGGCTTCAGCACAAGTCACAGGGGTGACTCGCCCCAGAGTTACCAAAACGGCAGGGTTTGGTGGTCAGTGCTGGAGCTCGTGTGCTCGTGGTACCAGTGTGTGATGGCCACACTGTGTTAAACCCCATTGGGGACGTAAACCAGAGCCCACCCAGTGCAAGTCTCTCCTGAAATGGGGTGGGGTGACCAGTACGTGGCTGAGCAGGAGGTGATTCTGGCTGGTGGGGTGAGCCCTGCTGCGAACCGGAGCCGGATCTGGATGCTAGGTGGTGTATGTGGTTCCTACGTAGAAAATGAGCTCCGTAAATGAGGTGGGAGATAAACATCTGTACCCTTCTATTGTTCTGGAGAGACTTTACGAATCTCCCCAAATTTGGATTAGTCTGATTTATTTAAAGCCTGTTTTTTAGAAATACGTGGGGATGTAGGCGAACAAGATTACAGACCATGCTGTCTTTTTAGCAGCACATAAATGCCTCCCAGCCTTTGCTGTGCAGTAGCTCTGTGTTCATGGTCTACTCCTGATGTTGTCTTGGTCAAAGACCTTAAATTCTTCACATTTATAGGGCAGCTTTGAACTCCAGCTCTTGACTCACCTGGTTACAAGTTTCTGGAGGTGACACAAGTGCTCACGAGTGCTCCTGGAGAAGAAATGACACTTCTGGCCAAGGGTGCTTGAGAAATTTCTCACCCATGTATGGGCTTAGCTCTGTACCCTAAATAGGCTATCTGAAGGAAATGAGTGCTTTATCTTGCAGTGTGTGCTCAGCATAAATTCCTCTTGTTGTAGTCTTCAGGAACAAAAAACAGCTCAGTCTCTCTCTAGATCTCCAGTGCCATGGAAAATTAATTTTGATATCAGAATTATGAAGCATCTTGGCCAGAGGCTTACAAACACAGTGAAATTCTCGCTCTTTTAACTCCCATCTGTGGGTTTCAGTGAGCTCCCAGTTCAGGAGGAAGACAACATCATGGTGCCTTGGGGCAGTTGGTGTGGTGGGGACACTGGTGAGACAGGATGGTTGTGTGTCACCTACCAAACTTCATCATGGGCATGGGACTGACACCTGATCCCATCCCCCTGAGATGCTCTGAATGAATGTGAATCCGTATTTTATACAGGAAACTGGTTTAATACTTCCCATTTGTAGAAAAGGCTCCCTAATCTGCTTTAGCAAGGTGTCCCTCTTCCCAGGGTGGAGCCACCTCTATGGTTGCTCACCCATGGCTTCTGGTGCACCACCAAGGCATATGTGACACCAGCTCTTTTAGGCAGATGAAACCATAATGATCCTGAAACGGGCCAATGCAGATCCTGTTGCCTTCATAGGACTTTGAGTAGCAGCAGATCCTGCCAAGGTTCATGAAGGGAACGTAAAGGAACCAGCCTAGGTCTCCCTCCAGCAGCTGTGGGAGTCTCCTCATCCTTTCCGCACGGTCTGACACCCTGGTGCTCCCAACAGGCTAATCCTGGGTCTGTAGCATTTGAAAGACATCTTTTGAGAAACTGTCATTAATTTTAAATCCCATCTGCGCAGGCATCACTGGAGGTTGCCCTGGTTATGTCAGACAAGCCTGACAGAGCTGCTGGCGGGGTGAGCGTCTTGAAATGCTGGTGGGGCAGAGAGATAAAAAAACAACGTTGTGCTTGGATGAAGGGATTTTAAAATAACCATCCCATTGACCTGGGGCAGACAGAGACCGATGGTGGAAGCGGAGGGCAGTCGGTAGCGGGTAGAGAGGTCAAAGTGGCTTTTTAGATGCTGCAAAGGTTGGGATGGTGCTTGTGGAGGGAGCAGTGGGGGGTCTGCAGCCGGCTGAGCTGGGCAGCACCAGGAGAGCCCTCATGGGGACAAGATGGAACAAGCTGGGGCAGGTGGTGGGACATAGCTGCGTGGCAGTGGTATGGCAGGGATTGATGGGTGCACCGTGAACTGGTGAAGTTCTGGAAGATCCTTCACCAGCCTGTTGTCCCTGAAGCCGCCTGGCTTATTTGGAGGTGAAGATTGTGTTATCTGAGCATTGCTACTTAATAATTGCCTTGGTCTCTGGTTTTGGAAATAAGACAATGTTCCCAGTGTTAAAATTTAAGGGGGGGGTGGGGGCTACAAGGAAGAAAATGGGACTGAAGTTCTCTCTGTCTTGGAGATAAGTCACAAAATTCAGCTTTAACTGAGTTATATTATTAGCCCTTTGGGGAATGGGTTTTTATCTTCCTCAAATGGGATTAATATGCTGTTACAAAGAGAAATGTGTCTTCAAAGCAAGCTAGCAGCCATCTTCTAGCTGCTCTGGTTCTGAGATGCAAGTGTAATAATTGGGATGATGGTGCTTTATCTGGACCTGGGACTGCCCTCTTCTAAATGTTTGACTTGTTCTCTGGGCAGCACTGATCCTGCAGGGATACCTTTCCATATTTCTACCTCCTCTCAAGAGGCTGACCTGGAGTTTCAATTACAATATTAAATTACCAGGTCACCGAAGTTAAAGTAGGCTGCCAAGTTTTTAATGATCTTCTTTCTTGTCATGTATGGGTTTGGGGTGGTGGGGTTTTTTTTCTGTTTTTTTTTTTTCTTTTTTTTTTTTTTTCCAAGCCTCCTTTCCATCTCTGCACTTTTAATTGAGACCATCTGTAATTTAACACATCACAACGGCGAGCCCGAGGAGCGAGCGAGCGGTGAGTTGTGTAACTGGTGCAGGCGAGGCAGGGTTTGAAGAGGACTCGGTGCTCATCCTCCAGGGACTGCTGCAGCTTTCCACTGTCTTCCAGCGCCTTCGTAAGAAATCCAGAACTAATTGCCAAGACTGTTTAATCTGGTCCCTCGGGGCCTTGATTAATCACAGAGTACTTATTTTTCATCTCTCGCTGGTGGAGATGCTGGAGGTGTCGTTGCGGGGATGGGACAGGTCCTGAAGTTGTTGCGTGGGTGTTTCTGAGCAGAGCTGGCTGCAGGCACCCAGGTGTCCCCAGGGATGTCCCCAGGGACCCAGACCGTTGCAAAGGGACCAGGCTCAGAGGGGGCTGCAGTACTTTCCTCAATGCTGCCTGTCCTATTTGTCCAAGGTAGAAACTTTGTCCATCCATTCCGCGGCTCAAGAAACCTCTCTTGGCCAGCATCTGGGTGCTCTTGAAATGTCACCATCCCCACTTCCCTTGACCATTTCAGGATGGGGATGGGAGCTGGGGGCATCCTGCCCCAGCCCAGCCCATTCTCAGCCCTTCTTGCTGCCCGAGGCTGTGACGAACTTCTCTGCGTGCAGTATCACGAGGCTCGTCATTCGGGCTTTTAAGGAAGAGGTTAAGAGGGGATGTTAACAGGGAAAGAAACAAATTCCCATTTGCAAAATTACCTGTTGGTGTTTTCTGCGACGTGTTACCTGGTTATAATTGAAGATTAGAGAATGGCACGTTTCCCCCCCGTTCATTCAGGGCATCTGTCAGGGCCGGTGTGTGGGCAGTTTCACGGCTGGTGCGGTTCCCCCCGGTTCCGTGCGTGGGTCTCTGCGGCGGCACCTGGCACAGGGAAAAAAGGAGTCCAGAAGAAAGGTGTCTGTGATTCCCGCATGCTTCATGCAGGGAAACATATTGGCGGCTTCATTCTCATTGCTTTCATCTTCTCTGCTGGTCCCGGGAGGTGGTGGGGTTTGGAGGGCGGGCGAGCGGTGCAGCGTGGTGTTGACACACCACATGGACCCCCCCTATTCAAGCGCTGGTGTGTGTGGCTCCACTCGCTGCTAATAACCTCTCTAAAGGTTCCCACAGGCGAGCTGTTCTGCCAGGGGCTTTTCTTGGTTTCTTTAAATAGTGTGCTTCATGGTGGGACTTGGCTGTGTACCTGCGCAGCTGGGGGACAGGCACATGGTGGGAGGAGAAAGGCTTTGGATGCTCTGTTCACAGCTCCCAGACAGCTTTTTTGACCCAAGGAATTTGTAGAGGAAACAGGAGCTGGATGTTGGCCATATCCTGGCTGGAGGGAGCCACCCTCTGCCATGTCCAGTGACCCCTGTGCCAGCAAGAGCTGCAGAAGCAGCACCAGCCACATTCCATGGGCTGCATCCCAGACCACCCTGTGCCTGGGCATCCCACCTGGATGTGGCTTTAGGTGTTTCTCTGGCACATGCAGTGGGAGAATGAAGATTTTTATTATTTCCCCCCCCCAATCCAAGCTCTAATGCTGTCATCGTCCCCTTCCCCACCCACACCTATTATATTCCCGTGGATGATTGACGTTCCTCATCCCGCCTGGCTTCAATACATTCATTGTCATGCAGAGGATGTTGTCAATTCATTACGGGTATTTCATATAAAAGCTGCAGACTTTTTTTTTGAATGTTTTGTTCGTATGTACTCAAATCCTTCTAAAAGTGCATGGCTGGGCTCAAAATATTTAACCCCTTTAAAAAAAAAAGGGGGGGGGAATATTAAAGATGTGTCATTTGGAAGCGAACAGCAGAGTAGCCTTCTTCCCCCTGCTCTTCAGTGCAGCTGCTGTGGGCTGCTGCGGGCTGCTGCTGTGTTTTGGACACTGCAGGCACCAGATTCACTTGATTTTTGTTGATGAGGTCTTACCCTGAGAAGCCACAAATGCCACTTGTCCCCACCCCATAGCACCTGGAGGCTGCAGCGTTGGAGGGTGCTGTTCCCCCATCGCTGGGCTGGGATGCTGGGCTCCAGGGAGGGGAGGTGTTTAACCCTACATCTCCTATAGGGTCTTTCTGCCCTCCAGGTGCAAAGGGAGCAGCAAGGCTTCCTTTTGCAGTTCTGCAAGGGTGATCCTTTCTTTGTATTTTTATATTTTCTTAAATCCCTAAATTAGGTGGGGGAATGAGTACCTAGAAGCATTGCTTGCACAGAATGGAGAGACAGGCTTCTGCTTTCCAGGTGTGTGTTGGAATGGACCATAAGCACCTTCCAAGGGGTGGAATGGGGGCTTTTGGAAGAGTTAGCTGCTCCGGGGGCACACGTGCAATTCTTTGAGGGAGCAATGGGTGCTGCTGTGGTGGTTGGGAGACCTTGCTGGGAGTCAGAGCTGCAGAGGGGGGACCACAGCCAGCTGAGTGTGCTTTGAACTCCCACTTCACCCACCACATCCTCTCCCTCCTGAGGAGGCAGGCTGGGTGCCGCCCTCGTGTTGGGACCTACTGAGTTCATCTGGCCCTTGAGCATGAGATAGTGGAGGAGCTCAAAGAGTCAACAAGTCATAACTGGCTTACAAGAAAAGGGCACAGATGGCTGATAGCCACACAGCGAGCCCGGGGCAGGTGGGAGGGATGGGGTAGTCATGCCGCTGCCTGGATGTGTCGAGAGCTGTCTGGAATGTCCTCCCCATGTTGTGGTGGTGTAGGTGGTATAGGCGGTGGTGTGTCCAGGGGCGCGGGCAGCAGAGAGTCGCATCTGCCAGAGGTAGGGAAGGGCTCGGTGGCTGCATCCAAACCAGCCTGGTCTTGGGAATTGCTGCCTTGCTGAGCCGTGGCTGGGAGATGCTGGTGAAAAGCGGACGAGCACCAGAGCGTGGAGACAGCACAAGCTGGAAGGCTCAGTCATCCGTGAACTGACGGAGGAGAGAGGGGAGGAGATGACGGCATCTGCAGGAACCTTCCAAAATACCCAGCCTGAGGCAGTGCCAGGAGCAGCCCGGATCCTGCCCACAAAACCCCTCGGCACCTGAATACATTTTCCTCCCCATCCTGGGGCATCACTGACACAGGAACATTTCTGGGGAGTCCTGAAACTTGTAATTCATGGAGGAACCAGGGATGGGGTAAAGCTGGGCTTGCACAGCGCGGGCTTTTGCCCGGCTCTGGAGGTTGCAGTGAGTCCTGCTGCCCGCTCTGGAGCCTGGTGTGGGCTGGGCTCTGCTGCCCGATGCTGCTGCTGAGAAGCATCTCCTCCCTGAGCCATGGAGCTGGGGCTGGGGGCTCGAGGGGGTCACCAAGCTGCTGCTGGTGCTTCTGGCTGCTGCTAGAGCCCTGGCTGCTGCTTCGTGTGCCGCGCCGGCCAGGAGTGGGGCTAAATTATTCAGTCTGAAAGTGAATCTCTGTTACAGCGTGGTACGGGAGAAATGCTGATGAAGTATTTAAATTCTGAGCCGTTTTCTCTCTGAGCCGGGACGAGGCTCTCTGATGTAAAATTAATGTCTTTGTGTCTCTGGAAATAGCCGTCAGTCCTGGGGGGGGGGTGAGCAGAGCGGCGAGCGCTGCCAGCCTGTGGGCATCGCAGGTTTTGGGAGACTGCTCCCAGGGAGGGCATCCTGCAGGATCCTGGATCTGAATTTTCACTGATTTTTTTTTAGAGTTGGAAGGGACCATAGAGATCATCTAGTCCAACTCCCCTGGTAAAGCAGGACCACCCAGAGCTTGTACTGGATTTTTCCACTGAATTTTTCTCCTCAGACACAGCCTTGTTCAGAAGCTATTGTTGCCCCTCTTCCCCTCCCAAAAGAACAAGTGAGTAGAAGAGCAAGGGGTCTGTGTTCTTGGAGAAGTGAGAACTCTCCCTGTAGAGGAAATGGGAGATGGGAGCAAAAAAACCTGGAGCTGATACTGGGTGTACGGGCAGGAGGAGCCTAAATAAATGCGGGTGTTTCAGTCTGCCCTTTCCCTAACAGGGATTTGCACAACAGAGAGGATTCCTCCCATCTTCAGGCACGTAATCCCTGTCGCTGAGCTCCTCAGCCTTTCTCATGGCTCTGGGGAAAGGTCTTGGGGGGTCAGGAGGAGCAGGAGCATCCTCCTTTCACTGAGAAAAGGGGAAATGGCATCGGCCAAGGGGCTGCTCAGCCGGGGATGACTCGTGGAGCCTCGGGCAGGCCCTGCTCCTGCATGTGTTTGTGTCCATTGCTCCTTCCCTTCCCAGAACCCAGCCTGGGATGAGTAATGATGGGCAAAAATCCTGCCAGTGATACCATTGTCTTATGCAGTCCCTGCTCTGGGATCTGCAGATGGGATCTGCTGGAGAGCAGAATGGTCAGTGCCGGTTGTTTTTATAACGGCTGGAAGATTGTATAGCTTTAAAAAAAAAAAAAAATAGTGCTGGTTTTATTTCAGAAATACCAGGAAATGCAGGTTTGTCTTCCTGGCACTGAATGACAGCTTTCTCAGTGCTAATTTGCAAGGCTGGGCCTCTTCAAACCTGTAATGAAGGTTTCTTTGTACCATTAGCGTCGAATTAACTGGTCTGAATAAGAACCGCTTTCTTGGATTGAAAATCTTCGTAGCTGTTCAGGCAATCTCAGTCTCCCAGAGAAATAAGGCTGGTGAGACCTCACAGAAGAGAAGCCTGCTGTCTCATGCTTTTTTTTTTTTTAATTTTTCCACATCTTCCCTACGAAAAACAGCTCTTCTATCCTTTTCTGTAAAGGATTTGGTGTCTCTTGTTACGTCCTCAGGTCTGATGAGTGAACCAAACACAGGCAGAACCAGTGCATGGGTCTGGACTCACCATAACCCCCCCGTCATCCCAATCCCCCGAGCTGTTCCCTGATAGGTTTCTGGAGCAGCCAAAAAATCCCAGATCGTTTCTCCTGTGTCTCCAGAGCTGACACAGGGGAAAACCGCTGAAGTCTGATGGGGAGCTGAAGATATTTATTGTGTTGTAAGAACTCCAGAAAGCTTTTAACCAAAGCTGGGGATTAAATCCAAAGAGCACAAATTTTAGCTCAGCTTCTCTTTATGTGCTGTAAGTGATTAAAAGCTGTGAAGCGCTGTCAGAAATTTAGGACTTCCCCTCCTGGAAACCTTCTTTCCCCTTATTTTACAATTACCATGCTTCACTGATTTTGTTTGATGTAGCGGGTCTTATTTTTTTTTAATGTGGGAATGGAAAAATTGTGGGCAACTGTTGGCTGTGGTGCATTTCAGTACATCATCGGGGCAAAGCCGGGCTAATGCAGCTGACCCCGCGGGTTTGCCCAGCGTAGGTGGATCAACACAAAGCTCCTTTATAAATCTTTTTTTTTCGTTGTTGTGCTTATTTTGTTTTCCCTCATTTTGATAATCTGAATTCCAAGCTGTTTCCTGAATATCTTGTTATTTAGGAAGGGGAAACGTTATCTAAATGAGAATTTCCACAGGTTTGTAAGGGAGCAGCTACGTACCGAGATACGCTCGAAATAATCTTCGAGCTTCGTGATATTAGAACCATCTGCTAAATCACGGCTCCGTCAGCTCTCTGAGGAGGTTTTAACTCCTCCCTGGGTTTGATTTTTAGATGAATCTTGCTTGATCCTTCTTCTGGCTCTGTTAACTCTCCATCTGTCTGCCTTATTTGACGTACTGCATCTGAGACTGTTCTTGGTACCTCCAAACCTCTCCCTTGCCCAGCGGAGGTGGACAAAGGGCTTCCATGCAGCGGGAATGTGTGTTCTGGGAAGAGATGTACTGGGCAGGGGGGGAAGCTTTAGAGGTGACTTTCCTGAATTATTCATTTCTTGAAGGAACTCGGGGGAAAATTGATTAGCCCCTTCTTCAGAACATCAGGACAAGGACTTCACGCAATGAAATTAGGAGCAACAAATGGAGATCAAATAAAAGGCAGTGCTGTTTTATGCGGCATGGAGTTGCTAGGCAGGGTTCATTCCTGCAGGAAGTCATTTGTCACAGTGTCTGGGTTTTTTGAGGAGGGCTGGACACCTTCCTGCCAGCTAACGACGTTTCATGTGGGAGATGAGGCTAATCAGATCTCATGTGGCAGGCTCCAAGCTGATAGCGTGCAGGGGTCAGGAAATGATTTATCAATCCCGAGCCAGCCTGGCTCTGCTTGCCAGGTACGATGCAGGTTGGTGCTCTCCTGGCGTTTTTAAGCCCTCAGCTGTGGGTTGGTGCCAGGGCTCTGTGCAGATGGCCAAGAGCTTGTGTTAAGGATGCTGTGGCTTGGAAGCAGTTCCAGGGTTCTCCTGGCTTTCCTGGGCTGTGTGGAGATATGGTGCTTCGGGTGGCACAACGCCACTGCTTGCCCTCCACCATCTGTGACCCTTTGAAGTCATCCAGCTCCTTGCACGGAGTGCATCCGTGTAGCATGGACAGGGCCCGGGGCAAGGCAGTTTTCCTTCTAGAGTGTGCTTCTAGCATCCCAAAAATCTGATCCAGAGCAAGGTCGAAGTGTGCTGGAGAAACGTAGCCCCAAAAGACCTGCTCTGAGCAGGACTGGCCACTGCGTTGGACAAACGTGCGTCCTGGCAGTAACAGCACGGGCAGAGATGCAGCCCCAGAGCTTGGGTCCGCTGCTCTGTCCTGCTCTTGGGATGGACTCAGCAGTCTCAGACACTTGGTGTTTGCAAATAAAACACTAACCCTGAGACTTCCCTGGGCTTTCAGGTTCCTGGGAATACCAGTGCCCACGTAGGGCTGGCTCCCTGGGCAGCCTGATGCCGGTATAAGGAGCTTAAAGCCTTGATAAAGGGTTTTTTTCCTGGGCAGAAGCCACTGGACTGGGAAGGATTTTGTATTCTAAGAGCAAATCTTTCAGCATTGTTGTGTCTTTGGGCAAACTGCCCAATTGTCTGCTTTTGGGAAAGCATCTGAATGGAGACGGAGCATGTGAGGTGAGCTGTGGTGCATATGGTGGGGAAACTCTTTTGCATTTGTTTACACTCGGTAAACAGAAGCAAAGAAAACACTCTGAAGGAGAAGGAAGGTGCACGTGCAGGCGACGCAGAGCAAACAAGCTCTGTCTTCATGATAAGCAAGCCTGGTGAGTGAGGCTCATCCATGGGGGACATCAGCATGGCCAGGGCTGCTCCTGCTCTTCCCTGGAATGCTGTGTGGGAGGAGAGCAGAGCCCCAGGCTATGGGCTGGGGGAACCCCTCGCATGGGTCGGCTTCAGCATCATGGGCTGGGGTTGTTCCAGGCACAGGGTAGGTGGGAACAGGGGGACCATGCTCCTTCTGCAGCCCCCGAGAGCATGGGGTGGATGGATGCATCCCCCTGCCCAGCCTGTCCCAGCAAGCCTTGAGTGGCATAAAATCCCACCATGTCCTGCTGCAACATCTCTCCCTGTCCCCTCCAACAAAGACGTTTTTCCTGCTTTAACTGGGAGCATCGGGGGGAGGAGGGGACTCTCTGTTCCCACAGGACTGGCCACACCATAGAGACAAACTGTTTATTAGTGACTCTGCCTGACACCTTACTAACTTGGATGCTTGTGGTGGGTTAGTCCTCGGCTGATAACTCAACGTGTCAGAGCCCTGTGCAGCTCTCCAAGTGGGGAGCTGGCTGTTCCCACCCGCTCTCCCTCACATGGAGGTGAAGTACCTTAAAACCTGCCCAGCTGCTTCACAATGGCAAGGTCTGTCCTCTCATTTTTCACTTTCACTGAGGTTTTTGTTGCTTGCTACATCCTCTTGACCCCCAGGAGAACCGTCAGGGTCCAGGTGTGGGGGCGAGACCTGCCCCTACAGCAGGACACAGCAGCCTGTAGGGAAGTCTTCTCTAAGATCAGTGTTGAGCTTGCTGCTCATCTTGGTCACCCGCCATGGGTCTGGGGATGACAAAAGTCCTCAGCAATCAAGGGGCTTCTACCCAGTGGTGTGTATCACAGAATCTTCTAGGTTGGAAGGGACCTTAAAGATCATCTTGTCCAACCGTCAACCTAACTGACAAAAATAGACACCCACACAACAAACAAGGAGCATCATCACTAAACCATACCTCCCAGCACTACATCAACCCGTCTTTTGAACACCTCCAGGGATGGTGCCTCAACCACCTCCCTGGGCAGCCTATTCCAATGTCTGATAACCCTTTCAGTGAAAAATTTTTTCCTAATATCCAGTATGTGGTATGTATGTATGTATGTGGTGTTTGGTTTTTTTTGTTTGTTTTGGGGGAGGTGGGGGGATGGAGGTTTTTTGGGGTTTTTTTTTGTGTGGTTGGACTCAATGATGTCAAATGTCCCTTCCAACCATGAATACTCTGTGATTTCCATGCAGTACCATCAATGGATTTGTCCCTCCTGCCATCGCCGGGGACTTACCGGGGGCTTCTGTGTGCTGCAGTGATTTTGCAGCATTGTTCCAAAACAGGCAAACGTACGGCTGTTCCCGACCGCATGCTGTTGACTAAAGCTTTAATTTGCTGGCCTGTCTCCCTGCGTTCGGCAGCCTGGCTTGGCCGGCTGTCAGCAGCCGGGAGCTGATGGATGTGCTGCCTGCTGCCGAGCTGTGCCAGCAGCCCTCGCTGCCCCAGGAGGTCCCTTCCTGGGCTGGAGGTGCAGCCGGACACGTGCTCGGCAACGTTCTTACTCTTGGAACGCGTTTGGGTGAGGTTTTTCTGGTTGGCAGGTTCCGTGATCAGTTTGGGGAAAGTGCTTTATGGTTTTTCTTGAGGATTTTTGAGCAGTGGTTTAGGCCAAGGAGCCTTTAAGTATATAAATGTATATTTAATTTTTTTTTTTTTTAAAGTAACACTGTTAGCATTTCCTCTCTTTCCATCCTTCAAAATAAGGCTAGTTATTAAGGTTTGAAAATACCCTGGTGCCCCATTGCTGTTTTGGAGACCTTTTGTCCCAAATCTGCATCAGGATCCCAGGGAATGGAGGTCCGTGATCTTGCCCTGGCACTTCGGTGCAAGATTCCCCAGATCTGCGAAACTCTGCTGGGGATGCTGTTAAAAATGTGCATTCCAGCAAGTCTTGTAAGCCTGTGGAGATCTTTTATGGGGTTTTGTATCCTTCGCTCCCCCAAGACAGAGACATGTCCCCAGATGCCTGCAATGGAGATAGCTCCAAAGAAGAATGTAGGGCCAGTAAACATTCTTGCATTATTCAATAACAAATAGTAAAGGTTAATGTTTCGTTTTTGTTGTGTGTAAATGACTCGGGACGTTTGTGGCTCACTAGTGGGATTTGATAACTTTATTATCCATATAATAAGATTTACAAATTAACTGTCTAATTAGCAACGTGGGAAAGCTGCTGCTTGTACTGCAGTTTCTAAACTGACAAAGATGCAGGCTTAAAATGCTGAAGTGTGGTGAAACCAGGAGTGGTACGGCAGCGCTCGTCCCTGCAGACCCACGGAGCTGACTCTCTGGGTCCTGGTTCCAGGGGAACCAGGCAGCCTCTTCCCGGCATAATGCACCAGACTAGGCATGGGAGGAAAGATCTATCACATCTTCTGTTGGGTAGGATGCAAATTTAGGAATGAAGGCAGGATTACTGGTGCAAGCTCCTGTACCCGATTAATTCTGTTGGTCATATTTTTGCATGGATGGACTGTTCACTGAAGCACTCATGAAGTGTTTGAGTGGATCTTTCCATGGCTCGTTTGAGCTCTTGGATGTGAAGCCCACGCTTCTGTGATGGGCAGAGGCTCTTGTTTCCTTTGGATGCATATGGAAGCATTGCACTTCACCCTCTTCCAATGGATTGTCCTTACAAGCTATATTAATGCTGAGAACCTGCTGTTCTTGTGAAATACTCAGTTGCCACAAAGATAACTTGCAGTGACTCGGGTATCATTTGCTTAATTGAACAGTAATATGAATGTTTTTTGAACACGCGGCAATTAGTTTGACACTTGAAGAGAAAATACTGCATTTCTAGTGTATTCTAGTGTACTCCTGCTCAAAGGGCAGAGGTGTTACCGGTGTGTATATATTTAATGCCATCTTTAATAATTAAACTCTTCAGTGAAACCTTAAAAGAATATAGGGAAAAGGCTGCAGTAAAAATCTGGGATGGTTTTAAGCTTCTCAGACATTGGCTTTCTAGTCTCTCTTGCTACTAGAAATGGGTATTTCACCTCTTCTGCTTCTGCAGATGTAAAATGAATGTGTTCTGCTTTCCTAGTGTCTTTGGAGAGGCAAGAGTGAGCGGCTCGCCCAGGGTCAGTGTGTGCACACACGTGTGCTCAGCTTGCTCCAGTCATCCTCTCGCACGTCTGCCAGGATCAATCGCTTGGCTGTGTGCTCTCCTTTCCCTTGCTTCTTCAAATTCCCTCTCTGTTTCTCCTTATCGCCAGAGTTCCGCCTGTCAAATTAAATGTGTAATGAGCAGAGTGCAGAAAACCACTGCAGATTCTTCTCGTGCACAGCAGAACTGAAGACTTTGATTTTTAATTTATTTTTTTTTTTTAATTTTAAGTCAAATGCATTTGAAACCCACAGCTCTGCTGATGCTCTGTGTCTCCTGGCTGTGCGATGCAGGCTGTGGGGAACAGTGCATCCCTCTTAATGTGCTGGCAGAGCCAGGCCCTGGTCCTGTCTGCCTGGCACGGAGGGGATCTGGGAGTGTTGCTTCTGGAAGCAGAGCACCGTGGCTTTCTGCTAGGGCTGAAATAGAAAGGTCAGATTTCCAACTTCCCATAAAATAAAGCCAAACCGACAACCCGCCCTTGCCCTGTTCAGGGGAGGTGCATGCAGAAAATGAGAGAGAAATAGCTGAGGTGGTGAAGGCACTGGTGCAAGGGACAGAAACTAAGCTTTTTTTAATCCCCATCATAACCTCGAGTGCTCCTGCAGAGGCTGCTTTCCTCTCCCTGCTCCTGAATCCTGGGAAATCTGTCTCTGTGCCCAGTGCTGTGACTGGTGGGGTGTGCTCAGCTGGACGGGTGCTGCTGGCAGGGCTGGCATCGTCTGTCTTGGTGCTGGCAGGGCTGGCATTGTCCATCCGGGTGCTGGCCTGGGGCTCCACAGGTCTTTCCAGAGGGTTGCCGTGGGCATCAGCGTGGCAAACGGGCAGCACACAGCATTCCCTGGGTTCTGTTGGGAGACAGAAGGAGTGGCTGGGAGATGGGAAGAGTGTGGCAAGGAAATCAGTGGTAGTGCCAGGCAGGTTGTGGTGGTGGAAGGGGTGGGATGGTTGGCTGTCGTGTCTTTTAGGAGAGATTAGTGATGGCTATGTTCTCCAAAGCCCTGCGGAGCAGAGCCTGGCTCATGTGAGGTGGCCTCCCTGGATGCATCCAGCCGGAGGAAGGCTCCAGCATGGGCAGAGCCAGCTGGATGCTCAGTGCCTGGTGAGGGCAGCCCCTGGTTCACACCATGCAGAGCAGAATCCAGGTGGTCTCCTGTGACCATATGTCACCCATGGGTGAGCTGTGACTGACGGGATGACCTGTACGGACATCTCCTGCCCTTTCCCTTCTCCAGCTTCAGTCACCCCAAAGGCAGGAAGGTTATTTTCCCCAAGCAGAAACGAATATCACCGTCCCCAAAGTGCCAAAGCTTCTTAGGAGGTAGGGGAGCACCAAAGGACCTGCTTTTCTTTCTTTCCCCACTCTTCAGTCAGGTTTGCATTGAACAGCTCTTTTTATATGGCACAGAGTAATGGCATTAGGAAGTTCAGCCTAGTAACAATCTTGTTTCTTCTGTTGAACTCCAATTATTCCGGCTCCGCTGGGAACCTCTCACCACAGCCTAGATATTGGCATCAGCGTGCAACCTCCCGACAGCGCCTGCGCTCCAGCGTGTCACGGAGCCTTATTGAGTTTACACACACACTTCAGGACAAATCTTTGCTAATAGAGTTCTAATTCCTTCCTTCCTGCCTCCCAGATGCTTCTGTCTCCGTACACAAATGACAGAAAGGGTGAACAGTGTTTTCAAGAAAATGTTTATTTGTTAGACGCAGAAAAGCAAGCGAGAGGTCCTGTGAGGAGAGAGTTCTTGGCAGCTGTTGTGCCTCTTCAACCTTCTGGGTTTGGTTTTTTTCAGAATGAAAAATGCGACAAGGAGAACGAGTTTAAAGCTGGATGTGGCAGGGCACAATGAGGGGGGATTGTGAGTTTAATGTCAAATGTCACTTGCCTTTTCCTTGTTCCTTTGGGAAAGACCGATATTGATGCGATTGAAACCCGCTTCATTATTGCACTGCTCAGTTTGTTATCTGTGCTCAGTTTTTCTGAATCCCAGTGGGCTGCATCTCATCTTCCAGTTGCTCTTCCATTTACTGTAACAGCAGCTCTTGAGAAAAGCACGTGGCAAATAAGAGACCCCTGAGACAGAGCAGAGTTCAATGCCCAGGTTTCCCCCAGACAAAGGCAGCCTTTGCACAGCTTTGCTTTCTGCACAGAATTGGCACTTCTCCCCTTTGTTCTGTTCCTGCTGGGGCTCCCTTCATACAAGGTGGTGCCTTGGAGCAGAGGTCCCATCCTTTGGGATGGGGCATGGTGTGGATGCAGGGATGGAGTGCGGTTGGACCTGCTGGGGCTGGTACCCAGGAGGAGGTGACGTGGGGTGTGAGGTGGTGCCTCTGTTCCCCAAACCTGGGGCACCCTGGCTTCCCAGAGTGGTAGTGCCACCTCCGGCTGCGGGGTGAGGTGGGTTGAGACCCTCAGAGAAGGACCTGGGCCCTCAGTTGAAATTATCTACAGCGCTGAGAGGTCTTTTTGAGGTCTGTCACTGAAAGTAAGGGGCTTATTTGGTATTTAGGGAAAAAAATTAGCCTTTAAGTAGAGCGCTTTGACTGCACAGACTGCAAAAATACTGCCGGCAGCTTCAGATTAGCATGTGCTGGAAGGGTTTGGTGGTTTAAGGGATGTGGATTTAGCTCTGGATACTCTTGCTTGAAAGTCTGGGTGGTGATATGTTGGGATTAATTTTCCTGCGCTGTTCCCAGAAGGGTGACTTTGTCATCGACATGCGTGCGTGAGGAGAGGGAGACGTGTGTGTCTTCTGGTCTGGCAAATGGAGGCTGTGGAGTTGCTGAAGAAAAGCAGAACTGTGGGAGGAAAATTGCCCACCTGTTCCCATCGGTACAATCTTCCATTTTTGGACACATGCACTTTTCAGCTCAGATACCCGCGAATGCCAGATTCTCCCTCTTTTTATACATGGCAGTGACCTCAGAGTGTGCGCAGCTGAGCGACAATGAGCTCAAAGCCAACAGAAGGGCTCCCAGCCCTCCTTTGACGTTCGTTCAACGTTTTGCTTCTGCTTCGTTTGACTGAAATGCCGGGTCCAGTTGACGATGTTCAATAAGTTTTAAAAATCTGCCACAGGTTTAGTTAAGGAAAAGTAAAGTCGTCTCATAGAGCAGACATAATAGCTTTTTATTTCCTAAGCCCTGGGTTTGCGTGGTGCCAATCCCCTGACGCTGTCTCTGTCTTCTCTTTGCAGTTTGCTGCTTCGTGGTGCACAAGCGGTGCCATGAGTTCGTTACCTTCTCCTGCCCTGGTGCCGATAAAGGTCCTGCCTCGGATGTAAGTACCTGCTCCGGCGCCTCGAGCGAAGGCACAGCACGGTGCCTGGTGGGTCACGCTGTCTCACAGCAAATTTGGAGGTGGCCTTCCTCCAGCTTTCTTGGCTGGTGACGCTTCTGCGCCACTACTTCACGTGGATCCTCTAATTCATTGTTATTCATAGTTGTGTGGGCTCTCATGTGTTATTTTGATACACCTAAACCACTTTGGAATCATCCAGTAACTTGCTCTCAGGAGAGCGGGGGGGAACGTACAGGAATGCAGAGATGTTTCTCTTTGGGGCTGAGTCTGCAGCCTTGCCCCGTCTCCCTTTTGTCCCTTGAGTTGCAGCCTCAATTTTCCCATTGGTAAAACGATGTTTCCAGTCTCTGCCACTTGAACCGAGGGTTTAGGTTTGGGGTTAATTAACATACATGACCCACTGAGCGCTAAAAAGCTGTTTTAAGACTTTTAAAGGCCAGTGTGCCCTGAGCACTCTCGTCTGGCAGGGTTTAGTTCCAGGTCTTGATGGGTTCCTTTTGTCACAAGTGAAATACCTGAAAGAATTATCTGTTTAACAGATGCCTAGACAAGAGTCAGCCCCAGGAAGGTGCCTGTCCTTGCTCCTCCTCAGCTCATCCCTTTTTCCCAAGGCATCACTGCCCCGTGTTGTTACTTCAGCATCAGTTTTTCGGTGTTACCTGGGCTCGGGGCTCTCGGCTGCAGCATCCCTGCTCCTCACCCCGGGGGCTTCTCCCTAATAGCAGGCAGGGGGTTTTTAAGTCTGTTTTGTATTGTTTTGCAGGGTTTAATTAAACCAATATATATGTTTGGTTTTCTCAAGGAAAAAAAAAACAGACCCGCAGGCACATTTTCATGCTTGCTGGTGATCGTGGTCAGTGTTGCTGCCTCTGCTCCCACTCCTCTCAGAAAACACAGAACTGGCCGGGCAGCATCACCAAAGACAACAAAATTACTGGGAAATGCCAGTCTGGGTGTGACTTATGGAAAAGAATATTGCCCATCTTTATAAACCCGAAAACCACCCAGATGCCCGCTGACGAAGTCCCTGTCCTTATTTTCACAAGGGTTTCATTTCCCGGTGAATCCCTGGGCTTTCGGGGGCGAGTGAGAGAGCGGAGCTGGCTTAGGCTCCTCAGTGGGGTTTTGCCAGCGCCTTTCAGGTCTGTCTGGCAGTTTTTTTTGTTTTTTTACCGTGGAAACTGGCTAATTTGGGGAACTGCGAGGAGAAAAAGAGCTCAAATTGGGGAAACGGCAGTGCACCACAACTCTCACCCTTAAAAATAGAACCAGTGGGAGCAGGCGGTGTAACACGCAGCTGAAGGTGGAGGCTAAACACGCGCCGTCGGCCGCCCGGCGTGAAACGGGGCTGCGTGCCGTGATTGTGATGTGTGGGAGCTTTTGGGGAGGGGGGGGGAGGCTGGCAGGGAAGGGCAGAGCTGGGGGGGGGGGGTCAGCCCCTTTTTGGGTATAGCCTTGGGCAGGAGCTGCAAGGAAAGGCTGTGGGGGCACGTGGAGGGTCGTGGGGGCCGTGGGCTGGCCTTGCTGGCTTCCCCTTTGGTTTCTCCTCCTCTATTGAGCGTACTAGGTTTGGAGCATTTCTGCCTGGATCTGAGAAATCTCACTGGGCTTTGTTCCTGAAGAACCTGGGAGCTCCTCAGCAGAGCTGCCGGGCGAGGGGATGGGGTGGGATGGGACCTTGCACCCCCCACCATTCCTGGTGCTACCCTTGAACCTTCTCACTGCTCTGGCTCTAGCAAAATGGTGACATTATCCCAGTGCCCAGCTTGTGGCTGATCAAAGGACCTGCCTGTGCAAAACCCCGTTTCAACCCTGACCCCCTGATGCTGGATTTCTTGGGGCACGTGTGCTTGCAGCCCCCCCGTGCACAGCGTGGTGCCTGCTGAAGCCTACTTGACAGCGCTCCTCCACCTCCGGAGAGGATGCCTGGCAGGGTGGTAGTTTTAATGAGCTGATGATGAAGGTTTTGGCTGTTTCCCACAGGCTGAGCTGCCCTGGTAGGTGTCTTCCAGCTCACCCAGGTCGGTGCCGCAGCCGCCTGGTCCTGCTCCCGTGGGGGTGCTGGGGGTGCTGGAGGAGCAGCCCCGAAAACGGGTGCTTTCAGACTTGGGCTTGAGCCCAGTTTGATACGCCCAGGTTTATTTCCACTTCCCACCAGACCATTAGTCGAGGTATTATTATATGGATGTTTAAATCCCCCATCCCTGGGCACTTTGCACGTGACCATCGCTTTCCTTACTGAGGCCTTTCTTTTCCATAGGGGCTACTGCTAATTGCAGCGTATTGATGGCTGTTGAACAGTAAAAATTAGTTAGTGGAAGGGAAAAGGAGATGCTGCAGAGATGCCAACCCAGGAGAGACTTAACGCATCTCCAAATACTCCGCTCCCACAGACTGTTAGTCTTTATGAGGAGCCCCTGCCACCCCCCTTACCTGCCCCATGCACACCGTGGGCCGGGCTCCCCCCATCCTGCAGCTGGTGGTGCTGGAGGTTTGACAAGGACCTCTGCTGCCAGGTCGTGTCGTGGTGGGAGATTCCTTCTGGCCCTGCAGGTTGAGCTCTGCTGCACTTTTTCCCCTCGATTCGATCATCTAAAACGCATAAAGAAAACGGCAGCAAGACCCTCTCATGCATCTAGCACCCTGCAGAACCTGTTAGGGCTATGAGAGGTCTATGTCGTATATACAGAAATATGTATGTTTAAATAGGTATTTTGACATTTGTGCAGACAGAGATGAAATCTTACTGATAAGGCAATGTAACTTAGGTGCAACATACCTGGGGAAGGGCTGCTGTCTGAGCAGAGCCCCCAGGCTCCCACCCCTGGCTGGGCTGGGGGGGCTGATGGCTGTGGGGACCTAGAGGAGGTGATGGCAGGGGGCAAGGGGGACACCAGCCCCACAGGTGTGTGTGGCTGCTTGGCCATGGGAGCGGCAGGGTGGGCACTCCAGGGGGCTGGAAAAACGTGGTGTAAAACTGGCAGAAAAGTGCCGGCGAAAGGCCGTCAGGGCAGGGGGAGATGGGAAAGCTGGAACCACGTAACCTTGCTGAAGGAAAATGAGGTTTGGCAGTGGGAGAGCAGGGAGGGCTGGGATCCAGATGCCACCTCCAGAGCTTTGCTCAGGCGCTGGGCAGCCTGCCCGCCCGGGCGCCGCTTTCTTCATCCTTGCTCATCAGCTGGGTACCAGCTGGCAGCAGGCAGGAAAGGCGGCAGGTACCGGCGAGATGTTTTGCCTGTTCCTGCACAGAGTTTTAGACAAAGGTGGATGCAATGCTTTTCTTTTTCTCCCCACCAGCCCAGTCCATGGGGTGAGCAAGGAGCAGCGGGGAGCCCTCGGACAGCCTGGTCCTGTTCCCCAAGTGCAGCCCCTTGGTCCTGGACCAGCAGGTTTCTCCCACACGTGTCTTCTCCTGACCCTGCAACTGCCTGGCTGGCTGTAGGTTACTGTGGGCAGCCTCTGCCTGAGAAGGAAAAGGTCTAAATTAAATCTAGATTCTAACATTTTAAGAGGTGCCACTTGATAGCAGGGCATGCATAAAGGCCCTTGATCGAATTCTCCGTGGCTTGCTGTTATTGCTGGGTGAGGTTTGCCACTGTGGCTCATTGAGCAGACAGGTAAAAGCTGCCCAGTGGGTGTTAATTAATTTTTAATATATTATTTCTGAAAATGAAAAGAGCAATGGAAATGCTTGGGACTTAAAGCAGGGAGCAAAAATGGCTCTTCTTTGCTGTATGGGCTTTTTTTTTTTGCCATTTAGCAAAGCCCTCTGGGAGACCCTCTCCCCTGGACAAGTGCCAGCTGGGGTGTAATTGGGGGATGTATGCAGGGCAAGCTTCCTTCCTTCTGCATTGGCAATCAAGCTTCTTACAGCAACATAATCCTTGACGAGCTTTGAATCAGGAGACAGAGAACTCCTTCACCAGACAGCAGTGCCCCGTCTGCTTCGGGAATGAGCCGAGGATGGGGGCTTCATTTTGGGAGACCCTCTCCCCTGGACAAGTGCCAGCTGGGGTGTAATTGGGGGATGTATGCAGGGCAAGCTTCCTTCCTTCTGCATTGGCAATCAAGCTTCTTACAGCAACATAATCCTTGACGAGCTTTGAATCAGGAGACAGAGAACTCCTTCACCAGACAGCAGTGCCCCGTCTGCTTCGGGAATGAGCCGAGGATGGGGGCTTCATTTTGAAGTGATGCAAAGCTCGAGTTTTCCTTTGCTCTGTTGTTGCTAATAATCACGGCAGGAATCCAGGGCGACCTATAATTATGTCAAACGCTGGCGGCATCTAGGTTGTGGTGATTACAGCTATGCATTTTTTTCAGTCGGTGCAGCAATCTGGTAACTGTCTTTCCTTTCACAAATACTAATACCCAATGAAAGCTTGCGGAAAGATTGAGATGAATTCATTGCATTTGTTTAAACCTTACGGTGTGTTCGCCGTTACAGCGGGCCACGTGATGCTGCTGAGCTGGAGAGGGAAGAGATTCGTTCTGTGAGATGTCATCCCCATCCCCAGCATCTGCAGGGGCAGTGCAGAGCGGTGGCTGGAAGAGGCTGCTCTGGCTGGGGCTGCAGACGAGAGATGCTGCAGTTCCAGCCAGATCCCAGCCTGGGCTGGAGCTTCTCACGCCAGCTGGCTGCTGCTTTTCATCCCCGGAGCTGCTCTTTTCTAGGATGCTAGTCATGGAGCCCAGGGGGAAAAAAAATATATATATATGAAAAGAAAAAAAAAATTTCTAACTTTGCTCTTTGATCTCTGTATCTTTTAGTACTTTGTTGTTACTTGACAATCCAGGAGTAGAACATTTTGTATCCTGTAAAGGGCTGATGGTATATATGGATGCTTAATTTTAAGCATCTGATTAATACTAGTTACTTAACTTTAAAGAGAAGTGTTTTATTTAAGTATGTGCTTAAGTGCTCTATGGGGTGGTGGCTTGTGTATCAAGCACATAACCCTGGGGGCAGGCTGACATTTTACACTTTTTGGAGCATAACAGAATAACTGGAGAGCAGTGAAATGTCAAAGTCTGTTTCTGTTACCGTTGACTAGTCCTACTTTGGAGCAGTTTTCTGTTTGATCTGCTTGTGTGTGAACCTCCTTGAGGAGAGAGAGAGAGAGTGTGTGTATGTGTGTGTTTAACCTTGCAAAGTCTACCGGCTATGAATCTTCCATCTAGGAGAGGAGGACTAATTATACAGCGATGATAGGGCCTCTAAGTTAAAAAAAAATTAATTGCTTCTTGCAATAGAGAATGAAGCTGTAGCTATAAACGCTGGCACTGAAGACACCGGGGCTGCTTTCATGCTAGATTGCTCTTAAGTCACGTCAGGTATTATATTTTTTTTGATGGCTGAAGGATGTGATAGTGGGTCTGTGTTTTGGGCAGTGGCATTGCTGAGGACAGTGTGTCCGTTACACGGTAGCTGAAGGCAATGCCATTTTTACCAGTTACTTCTCTAATTGGGTCCAAATATTTACCGTGCTGAGCTATGAAATGCTCTCCCCTGAATGGCTGGACTTCCATGGTTGCATGGACATGTGTTCCTCCAAAAGCTCTGAGCATCCCTGTAGCTTCCACATCAATGTGCTGTCAGGTGGTGGTCCCTCTCCTTCATCCCCAAAGTCAAAACTGGTGATGTGTTCTGGAGACCCCAAACCCACCCATTCTGCTGTTAAACTCTGCTGGTTTTCATCTCAAGCTCTGAGACTCCCGTGCTCTCCTGTTCACAGGAGGCAGAGCTGGCGTGACCGTTCAAGCTGAAGTTTTCTGAGATATGGCAAGGTCTTCAGGAGCTGAAGTCAGGCATGTGTAATGTAATGCAGTTGGCAAACCTAATTATAGTTGGAGCTATTAGTAGGATGCATAATTATTTAAATTGTAGACAAAATAATCATTAAAATGACCTTCTTTGCGTTATCCTGCTAAAGGTCATCTAATCAGGATGCATTAATAAATATTGGAGTTGCTCTCGGAAGGTAACAGGCCAATGTAGCTTCGTTTTGATTTTGCATTTAATTTTTCCGCCATTTGCAGCTTTAGGAGGAGATTTCTGTAATGCTATCACCACGGCACCTTTGGTCTTTCCACGCTTCGTTTGCTGGAGGCAGAATCGTTTGATCTTTGTCTTGGGCTCCTCCTTTCTCAGAAAGCCCTAGAGTTGAGTGTTTGTACTGATGTAAGTATTGCTGCTGCTCTTTTTAGAAAAGGAGAGAACCTGCTCGGGCTGTGGGTCGTACAGGTGTTACTAGAGTCAAAAGCTGCCTTCACAGCATCAGGATGTGCTCGTTATCCCTTCGTGCACAGCATCACCAGATCCCAATCTGACACTCATAGCAGGGTGCAAAGAAGGTCACTTCACTTCCCCAAGCTTGATGTATTCTCTAGAGCGTTTGGAAAAATGTGGGCTGGCAGCAAGTAGAATGAGATTTTTGGCAGCAGAGCAAATGAAAATGCTGGTTGTACTACCCAAAAATTAGCAGCTCCTTCAAGTTTCTTCTTTCTGGGATCTCCTCCGGTGGGAAGGGACACTGGCTGCCGGGTAGTCCCTTTGCACAGGTTGACATTATGGGGATGCCTGTCAGAGGGTGGAGGTGGGATGCGCAGCTGGCCTTCCCTTCCTCCAGATTTTGCCCTTTGAGCCAGGACCTTCCTGAAGGCACCAAGCACCCTCTTGCCCAGGTCCTGCCTTAGAGAGCAGGACCCCCATCTCTCCTCGCCTACCTTGGCGATGGTAAGCAAATCTTCCCAGCCTTGCTGCAACTTGCTGCTTTCTTTTGTCTTGCTAATTAACTTCTCCAGCTCTCGTGGTGTGCCATCTGCCCCTCGCGCGAGGGCACATGCTCAACGCTCCTGCCAGCGCCGGCAGCCGGTGACAGTTCCCGTGGGATGAAGATGTATCTGCCGTGCTCCCTCCCAGCACCTTCTGGTGCTTCCCTGGCTCTGCCGGAGCCCAGCTCTTTCTCCTGCCAGCCTGCACATGTCTTCAAGCCTTCTAATTGAAAAGCTCTTCTCTGGGTTTCTCGGCGTGCCTGTGTCTAGTTACACCTGCTAAGATTGCAGCCTCTCTGGTTAGCCAAGTGGATGAAGTGAAGTGGATTGCAGCAGCGCTGGTTAAAGAAGTCTCTCTCCCAAGACCTTCTGGCTGGGTCCGAGCTGAGTTTGTGCAGCCTGTAGCTATCGGGAGGGCGATGAAGCCTGTGCCCAGCCGGGTGGCAATGGTTGGAGGGGGGGGTCTAGAAACGAGGTGTCCTGCAGGCAAGAGGTGTTTCAGGGTCTCTGAGCTGTTTCAGGCAACCCAGAGGGTGCAGGGAAGGTGCTGTGGGAGCCCCATTCTCACCGAGAGCTTACACTGTAAGAAAATGACTCTCAAGGCGTGTGAAAGATAAAAATCATTTCTTAAATGATGTTGAGATGCTAACACTGCTCAGGGAAAAAAAGCTGAGTTTGGCTTTTTTTTGTTTTGTTTGCTGCTCGATAAGAGAGTGTATTTTATTTGGTGTTGGCGGCAGCAAGAGAAGAATAACTGTCATCCGTATCCCTCCGCAGTTGTCTGACTAGCAGATGAGATCTTTTGTCAATAAAAATGTATTAACTTGCTGGAGGCTGTCAAGGAAAGCTGTCAAGGGCAGTTTTTATCTGTGGCCGGGTGTTTGAGGTGGAAGCAGCCCGAGCTGCGATGCTGGTGCCCGCAGAGGCGATGCTGCTGGTGTGTTGTTGGCCATGCTCGGGGGCTGATGCCCCCTCCAGTGCCAAGGTCCGGGCAGAGGAGCTGCTCCCATTCTGCTGTCTGCACTGCGTGAGGTTTTCTGGGGCTGTAACACTGTAAATGATAGAAGAATAGTTTTATTATCACTCGCTGGTGCAGCAGTGTCAAACCGTCTATAAATTGCGGCACAGAAGGAGATTTCCAAGGAGTTACATTATTGATAGAAAAGATGGTCTGTGATCGAGCCCCAAACCTTTGCCATCTTGCCTTGAACATGTCCTGTGCTTTCCTCCTGCTGTAACCTTCTTTCAGTGCAGTCTCTGTGCTTTATCATTGCCCTTTTCTTTGAAACAAAGACCCCTCACTCCTTTTCACTTCTTCTTTAACTTCCTTGCTTGGTTTTTGCTGGGTCTTGGAGCTGTTTTTCACCAAAAGCTTTTTTTCCCAGCCCTGTGCAAGCAGGTTGGGAAGATGCAGGAGGTGCCTCCCCAGGGCAGCAGCTCCCGAACAGCCAAGTGCTGCCAAAATCCCATCCTCACCAACAGCAGGGGGTCCCTGTCTCTGGTGGCCACAGTTGTCTTCAGTTCATCTTCCCCCCCAACCCCACCTCCTGGCTGCAGCAACAAGAACTTGAGCAATAGGAGGATACTGCCCAGAGCTGTCTCATTCCCACGCCTGATCCATCCCGGTACAAACTGTTATTTCCCTGGAGGGAACAACAGGCTCTTCTCTCCAGCATCACCTTTAGAGTCGCTGTCAGGCCACTTCTATCTCTCTGTTTACCGGGGGAATTTTCCACAGGGGAGATGTGGGAACAAAGTGTGAGGTTTTTTGGTTTTTACGTCCACTGCCTGGTTTTCATTAGGTGCAGAGAGTTAGCTGCCACTGTGTTGTATTTGCTCTGCTGTACACTGCTTAAATCGCTGTGAAATTCCCTTTAAAATAGTCTCTTCGTCTGAACCGTGTTAATTCTCCTTCAGAAGAGAGAATTTAAAGCTTTCTCTGCAACCAGGTGGGGAAAGCAGGGGTTCATCATCTTGGATCAGACCTCGGTGGCTGTTCTGTAGAGCCCAGGAAATTTTGACAGTACAAAGGATTAAAATAGCATCATCCATCAGTGTAGGTCCGGGCTGCCCGCATCCCCGGGGACAGCGGGGCGGCCGGACTCTGCTGAAGGACAAGCGACGCAGTGCTCTGGGTGAGGGTGATGGAACCCAAGTGCCCTTCACGCATGACTGATTTTAGAGATGAACCCAAGAGAGCTGGACATGTTTTTAAAAATGCTTTATGGCTCGGAGGGCTGGGCCTGAGGAAGGCTCTGGTCCTCCCTCTGCCTCCCGCCTCCTCCCTGCCCCAGGGAGAGGCGATGCCCGCGCTCCCTGCGAGCCAGGAAAAGCTGAATTTAATGGCATATGAAAGCCCAGGCGGCACCCAGCGCAGTGTTTGCAGCTCTGGGCACGAGAGAGGGCTGCTGCCTGTGCCAGGACTCGGACTTTGCCTGGGAAATAGCTGAAGCAAAATGCCCTGGTTTGCTGCTCTCCCGCCGTGGCTCGCTGCTCTCCTCTGCCCAGTGCCACCCTGACAGGCTGCCGCCAAAGAGCAAATGGCTTCCTGACTACCCTGAGCAGTGAATAAATTGTCAATCTGATCGATGCCACCAGCTGCCTGCCGGCACCTAATTGGGTAAGCGGTGGCGGCGGCTCTTGGACCAGCATCTCCATCAGGGTTCATTGGGAAAGGGTACATGGCATCGATGTGGTCATCTGGCGAGCTCGGTGATGGGTATGACCCTGAAGAAAGGCAGTGATGATGGCTGAGCCTGAATAAGGGTCTGGCTGGGCTGTGCTCGGAGTGCCTTGAAGGCCACGAGTTGATTACTCATTTATCAATCAAATGTCTTGTGTTCCTGGGAGAGCAGGAGAGCTCAGGCTGCTGTCAGCCCGGCCCCACGGAGCTTCAGGGTGCACACACAGCCCCCTGTGCCCACTGTGGATGGCTGGGGACAGCTTGGGTAGGAACAGTTCGAGGTGTGTGTGGTTCTGGGGGATGCCAGGGGCTGTGAGGTTTGCTCTGCAAGCCAGGGCTGCAGAAAGTCAGGGCTGCAATATTGCAGTGCCTTGTTTCAGGCTAAAAACCGGCTGCCGAGTAGGGAAGCAGAACTTGGCCCCCTCTGATGGCTCAGTGCTTGCAGGTACCAGGTCAAAGTCAACAGCTGCTCCTCTCCTTCCCTGGCTCATGTTCCGACTCCCTCATTTGGGCTCACGTCCTCCGACTACACACACATCCCTGCACTCGGAGGATGAGGGATCCGTGGCAGCACTGATTAGCAAGGTCAGAGCCTCTCGGTGCAGTAAAACACTCCTAATGGCATTTTTCAGTTCTGCTCCAAAGGAAGCTTTTTTCTGCCCTGTTCTTTGGGGACGGCTCTGTGCCGGCAGGGTGGAGGAGGAGCGCCTTTTCTTTTCTTGGCAAACTTCTTTTTAACCATCCTTGTTTTAAGTCTCTCAGCATCTGCATACGCAGTGATCTCGTCATCCCTGTCTCCGTGGTACAAAAATAGCCTCTTTGTAAAGCGACTTCAGCCTTGTTCGAAAATGATAGCCAGAATTTCCAGTTTCTGGCACTTTCTAAAGCACCGGTCAAGGTGAAAACGGGCCCTGGCAGCTGGAGAAGCGGCTCTGTCTCCATCACCCTCACGCCCTTGGGGTACTGGGTCTCTCCAAAACAGCCCCTCTGGGGTGGGAGCAGGAGGTGAAGCCTGAAATGCCCCTGTGAGGGATCTGGCTCCCCCCGCGTGAAGGGTCCCTGGTTGTGGGTCAGGGATGCTGAGGAGCAGTGTGGACACCGGTGGCCGTTCCCCTGCCAGCCCTCTCCTGCTGCCGCAGCGCTGCTCGGCACACGCTGTGCTGTCTGTCTCTGGCTTTTTTAACTCTCGGTTCCGGTGGGAATTGAAAAAATCCTTCGCGCGAAGTGGAAGTTGTCTCATTTTTGCTTTGAGCTTGTGTTTTTTTTATGAATGACTAAAGCTTTCGCTTGCCTAAATAGGAATATCTGTTTCTAGAAGGGAACACAGAAACTGGAGCGCTCGGGGGCGATTCCTCCCCGTGTCACACGCTGGGGTTTGACTGGCACGTGGCTTCTGGGATTGTTCAGCCTGGAGAGGTCCCTTCCAACCCCAAGTGATTCTGTGATTTTCTTGAGTGCTACATCTCCAGGGAAGCAGCCCAAGCCATTCCTGCACACGTACTGGTGGGCTTGTGGGTGCCAGGGCCAGTCCCTGGGAGATGCAGGGAGCTGATTTGCGATGATTAACGAGCTCCGTGTTGTACCGGCAAAGCTGCTTATGGAGATGGTGCCGAGATGCTGTACAAACAGAGCTCAGGTTATAAAATCAAGCAGGGTAAGTTTTTAAGGGCTTACACCATGTCGAGTGGGAGGATCTGCCTGACCCCTTAAGCCTCTTTAGAAGTGTATGGGTTTACGGTGGTGTCTGTTTGTGCTTCGGGCAGCAGTGCCTGGTCCTACCCTGCCTGCAGCACCGCGGGTGCCATCAGCTCAAGCCTGGCTGCCCATGGGCTGCCTGCCCGAGGATTTCACAGGGGGGGAAGTTCTCCTCTTACATCCCCTTCTCGCCTAAAATCCAGGTTTAAGTTTTCTGTGCTCTCACATCTCTGGGGAATGCAAAAGGCTTTCACAGGGTCACTTAATGAACTGTCTTTTTTTGGTAGCAGAAGACAGGTTAATCGTAAACCCTTGTCCTCCCAGGCTCCCTGTGATGCAGCTGATGTGAGCTACCAGACAGAGGTGTGATGCACTCTTGTGGCTTGAAGTGGTTTGCTTAGGGTTAAATGCGAGATGTTTCCAGTTGCAAGCACAATACCTTTGCTGAAGCCCGTACCTAATCCCTTGCATTTAACAGATTGAATTAAATGAAGCTCCATTACTTGTCCAGCTTTCTAGTGTCACTGAAGTTATCTGGGATGCTGTGAAATAATGCACAATATTAGTGATTAATGCAACTGAAAGCTTCAATGTAATAGCAGTAGGAAGATTAATTTCAGGGGAAGGTAATGTATTGGCAGTTATGTTATAGCTCAGTTCTGACTTCACTCTTTATTTATTTACTTAGCTTCAGTGCCCTGAAAAGGTGTCTTTCCTAATGCCCGGGCACCTTGCCAGGCCATTAAAAAGCCAGTCAGCTCAAATGACCGAGCTAGGGAGCAATGCCTCATCCCTAACCCTTAAAACAATTAACCTGAGATGAAATTAAGCCAGCTGCTACTTGCCACCGTCTTCTCCCTCGCCTGTGTGGGTGCTGCTACTGAGTGTGCTGAGCATCCGGGCTGGTGGCCCCAGTAGCCTCCTCTGCAGAGCCGTGGGTGCCCGGCACAGTCCCAGTGGTGACATCCCTGCCCCTCCAGTGGGGTTTCTCCAGCTCCTGGGGCAGGTGAATGAGCCACAGGCTGCTGCTGGGACTGGTTTGCTGCCCCAGCTCCCTCCAGTAACCACAGCAACTTAAACCAGTGCTGTCCCTGCTGCTCTGGGGACAGCAGGAGACATTCTGTTGCTTAGTCCCTTCCCCTGTGTAACTTGGTGATGTCTTAAAGTTGCTCTGCATTGGGCTGGATAAGTGAGGTTTGGTCAGGACTTTCAGAATTGTCTTGTCTTGCAGAGAAGACACCCAAGAAATACCAAGTCCTTGGTCTGCCTCTGGCATTTGTTCCGATGGTTGATCCTATCTCCCTGTTGAGAAATTATTTCTTATTTAAATTGTTTGGCTTTAACTTATTAATGCTTATAAGTATCTAAAGGGTGGTTTGAGGGAGGATGGAGCCGGACTCTTTTCAGTGGTTCCCACTTCCAGGACAAGGGGCAATGGGCACAAGTTGGAACATGGGAAGTTCCATTCAAATATGAAGAAGAACTTCTTTAGGGTGAGGGTGCCAGAGCCCTGGAACAGGCTGCCCAGGGAGGGTGTGGAGTCCCCTTCTCTGGAGATCTTCAAGCCCCACCTGGATGGAGTCCTAAGTGATGTGCTCTGGGCAACCCTGCTTTGGCAGGGGGTTTGGACTGGATGATCTCTAGAAGGTCCCTTCCAACTCCAACAATTCCCTGATTCCATGATTCTGCAGAGGTTTGTTGGAATCCCAGAGCCCTGTTTGCAAGGTGCCTGTGTAAGACTGCAAACGGTGTCCAGGATGAACTGGGCCTTCCTGGTTTTCCCTGCTCTGCTGTTGCAGAAAAGTCTGCCCTTGGTTTTAAGAAAGCTCAAAATATTAAAATATAACCTAAGCAGCTTGATTCCCTGGGATTTTGCTGGGGAGGGGCTTGTGCCAGAGCACAAAGATGTTTACTGGGTAGTCAATGTAGATGGAAATAATGGCTGGTTTTTTTCACCTTCATCCCACTGGGTTGATGTGGAAGTTGAGTAGTGTCCAGCCCTTATGTTGGTTCTTACGTACCAATTTCACCTGGTGTTTTCTGTGCTAAGATCAAGTTATTTAAAAACAATAAATCCTCAGACAAGCCAATGCATTGCTTTTTCATTGTTATGGCAACACATATAAAGACTAAAAAAGCTGGATCTTGGTGCCTGTTGGAAAAGGTCCACATCAGTCGGTGGCAGTTGACTGAAGTCCATTAACAGCACCTCCAAAGCCAGCTGGCATGTGAAACGTGGAGAGCGGTGGTGCCTTGCCAATATTTGATGCAAGTTTATAATCTTTATCTTTTATTTTCCTCCTAGGATCCCCGGAGCAAACACAAATTCAAAATCCACACGTACTCCAGCCCCACCTTCTGTGACCACTGCGGGTCGTTGCTGTACGGGCTCATTCACCAGGGGATGAAATGTGACAGTAAGTGACAACGGGTGGCTGTGGTTGCAGCAGTGGGGGGCTCTGGCACCCTGAGGTCCTGGGCAAGGTCTCCCACCCCACCTGAGCTGCTGTGAGAGCCTGTCCCCTCTGCCACCGGTTTGGAGAGCGCTGCTGGCACCCAAGGGGCTGGGCATGAGTTGGGCACCTCCTCACCTCTCGTGGGGAGCCCCCCCTGAGCTCTGTAGGGAGAGGGGAAGGAAAGGCGTCTGCCTGGGAGGGGTTTCCTGCCTGCAACCCCCACCCCGGCAGCATCACCCGCATCCCCCCCCCCAGCAGCATCATCTCCAGTTCTGGGTTCTCTGCAGCGCCAGCTCCGACTGACACCCTGTGGCCATGGTGGTGCCTGCTGCGGTGACACAGCCTCTCCAGAACACCAGCCTGGCTTCAGGCACAGGAGAACCTGGGGAATTATTGTACAGAGAGGAGAAGATGGGGGATAAAAGAGGAGGGAGAGGATGGAGAGAGAGATATCAGTTATTTTCCAAGTTAATCTTGTACATTCCTATTTAAAAGGGCTGTGAAGATACAGCGTCTGCTTACACGCTTACGGGGAACAGCAGACTCTGCTGCTTGCCATGTGCTGGCTTTCTCATAAATATAGAAGCTTGCTGACTGTTGTGGGAACAGTGTATTCATTATCACCTTTAAAATGTTACCAAGTGAAAATGAATTTCTTTAAAATATAATTTTTTTTGTATTTATTGATTTTTTTTTATATATAAAAATTTTTATACATGTATATATGCATACGCATATGCAGGAAATTTTTAATGCCCCTTTATCAGCTCCTGGTGAATCCGGCTGAAAAGCCAGCATTGCCCCATGGGTGTGATGGAAGAGAAATTTGAGAAATCAGCAAAGTAATTAGAGTAAGGGCTAAAAGCCCTGCAGTCTCTGTAGGCTGGACCCAGAACTGCTGGTGGTGGTGGGTTCCTGTGTCCAGGCAGGGCTTTGCTGAAATCTCCAGCTGCATTTGAAGGTCAATTTGCTCCGCGTTTATCCCAGAATCCCTCACAAACATCCTCATTTAAACGGAGGACAATTTCTTCCCTCCAAATCCCCTCTGAGCACCCTGTGAGCTTTGGCAGAGGGGACAGGAGTGCTGAATGTCCCTTTCTTTCTCTCCGCCCCGCAGCCTGTATGATGAACGTGCACAAGCGCTGCGTGATGAACGTCCCCAGTCTGTGCGGGACGGACCACACCGAGCGTCGGGGACGGATATACATCAGGGCTGACATCGAGAAGGATGTGCTCACCGTCGTAGGTAGGTGTGTCACCCAGGTACAAACCCTGCAGACGGGGTTGCCCAGTTCCCCCTCGGCAAGTGAGGGGCCTGCGATGCCCGGTGTCTGACTGGTGAGGAGCAGGCGAGGCAGGACAAGGCCTTCTCCAGACATGCTCCTGCCTTCTGGGCCAGCTCAGGCTGGGGCTATCTGTACTAAACTGCTTTACAGACTTTTCAAACTGCTTTTTGAATCATGTAAAATTTCAGCATCCTGGGGAGGGGGGGGCAGAAAGTTCCGGCCTTTAGTTGTGCCTTGTGAAAACGTCTCTGTTGTGCTGTCTGTGTGATGGTGAACATCCATTTCCTGATGCTCTTTCCACGCCCTTAATGGTACCTGGGCCTGTACAAGTCTTGGTGGGAATCTTGGAGAGTCCTTGTATCTGACTAGAGCTTTGCAACCTTCAAGGGTAGATTTAGATGAGATATGAAGAGAAATTTTTTGCTCTGAGGGTGGTGAGACACTGGCACAGGTTGCCCAGAGAAGCTGTGGCTGCCCCATCCCTGGAGGGGTTCAAGACCAGGCTGGATGGGGCTTTGAGCAACCTGGTCTGGTGTGAGGTGTCCCTGCCCAGGGCAGGGGAGTTGGAACTGATGATCTCTAAGGTCCCTTCTACCTAAACCTTTCTATGGTTCTATTCTATGACCTGCTTCTGCCACCCCCAGGTGGCCTGTGGGGGCATGGCTCCACAGGGACCCACCTTGGCATGTGGGGGCAGTGGGCTGAGCTGTTGGGCAGGCTTCTGCTGGAACAGATTTCTGGTGGAAAGTGCCCTTTCCACATTTTGTGCAGAAATTTCAGTTTGGGGCGGGCAGGGGGAGGCGCAGAGTGGTGGTGCCATCCTGCAGTGTCCACCTCCAGGGATGTACCAGGTGATGGGAGATGGGGCTGGAGGAGGCTGTGGGTAGCCAGGCAGGGCTGGGCTCAGCAGAGACCCCTGCCCTGAGTGTCCCAGGGACCCAACAGCCACCTGTGGGGAAACCCTTTGTCCCCCATCCCATTTTCCTCTGTCCTGGAACTCCTCTGTTCTCAGTTTGTGGCAGAAAACAGGATTATCTCATTTCCAAAGCCTTTTGCCACTTGAATTTTGAGTTCCCGGAAGATATTGCTTCCCCCGTGACCTGTAAGCATCTCATGAGATATAAGCCATGTTCTTGTAAAACCTCTTGTCCCCTGTGTGGAGAAGGTCAGACTGAAGATGTGACTGTCTCAGTCGGGTGCCGGTGACCGGCGTCTCGTGGTGGGGGTGGGAGGCAGGGAGAGCTCTCCGCAGGCAGGGCAGGCAGCTTGTGGGAGAGCTGGGCTTTGTCTCAGGAAGGCTGAGCCCGGAGCTGAGCTGAGGAAGGAGGTTTCTGCCCACGCTGGGTAACCAGGCAGCTCTGGGCGGTTACGGGCTCTGCAGGGGGCTGCCGAGCTGTTCAGGGTTATTCACAGGATGAGTTGAGACCGTGGGGTGTAAAATACCACCTCCCTGCCCACGCTCCAAAGGTCAGCCACCCCTCTGAGTGTGCTCCGGGGGGGTACCAGGCTGATGACACTGATAACAAGGACCGGATCCTTGTTCTCTGGCATCCCACCAGCTTTGGCTGGCTCCTCCTGGAGGAGTCTGGTCTCCAGCATCCTGCAGGGTGGCTGGGCTGGCAGCAGGAGATGCTGCAACATCCACAGGGATCACATCAGTGGGATGGGGTCAGCTCTGAGGCGTCCCGCTGTGCTTATCAACTCTAACAAGTGCTTTTTACCCCCCAAGGAGAGTGTGGGGCTGTCGAGATCTCACTGCTCTGGGTTGGCTCCTTCTTGCTGGGGAGGGCAAGCTTGGCAGAGCACATCTGAAGAGACACGTGTGGTCTCGGCAGGGGGGGGCTCCAGCCCTGGCTGCCTCTTCTCTGCTTCTGCAAGGGATGGCCCAAGCTGGTGCCCCCAGGATGGTGGGAGACGAAGGGGAGTGTTGGTCCATGATGGACACAGAAGCTCCTGCTCATGGAGGTGCCCAAGGTGGGCAGGTGGTGGCACGAGTGACCCCAGCCTCACATAAGGAAATGCGCTCGGGTGTGATCTGGGAGTGTGGAGAAGAGCCAGGGTCCTTTCTGGCCTAGAGAGCCCTCAGAAATGTTTTCAAGAAAAATGCTAAGTTATTTAAAATATTAATGAAAAATTGAAAAAAGTTGTGGGTGAGGTTGTTTTTTGTTTGCTTGTTTGGTTGGGTTTTTTTTGTTGTTGTTGTTTTATTTTTCCTTAAAGGAGAGCTTCAACGAATCACACAGAACTTGCTTTCAGAGAAGTCCTGCTTCCCAGGCACCTTCCCTCCAGGGGATGGGGTGGGACTGGTGCCCAGCCTCCCATCAGAGGGCAGGTGGAGGCCGACGGGGCACAGAGCTCACCCTCCCGCTGGCACCAAGGGCTCCCTGGCACCGGAGCCGTGTTCCCATAGCTCCGAAGGCAGGAGAGAAACTCCCCCGGCCCCTTTCTGTGCAGCTGGATTTTCTTTTTTTCAGCTGGGTTTGAAAGACTGTTTTATTTCTGGCCCTTTATGGAGGTGTTGGTGAAAACATGTCATCTGTTGGCTTTTCCAGAAAGGCAGGGAAACGTACTGTGCTCTCCAGCTCTGCCGCATAGCTGATGAAGGAGTGGGAGCACTTGGAGAGAGGAGAGCCTGCGCGCTGGCTCCCGAGGTGGGGAGCTCTGCCTTCCCTCCTGCCCCTCCAGCCAGGTGAGGGGATGGGGATTATTTTCTCTCCAGAACTTGGGAGGGAAGGTGGAAAGGTCTGCTCCGACCCAAAGCAAACATCAGCACCCAGCCCTCTGGAGATGTGGGAGCCATGCGCTGTGCAGACCACGGGCTGGGAGCTGGGGTTTGCTGGGTTGGCTCCTCTCCAGTTGGTCGACAGAGATTTCTATTCCCCCGGTGACTGTTTGCTTCAAAAAGGCAAAGCCCTCAAACAACAACTGGGTTAGTACCGCCAGGTTTTTGGCAGGGAAAGGCCAGATGCTGAAAAGTTGGCCCTTGAGTTGTGGCCAGGGAGGTGTCACAAAGCATGGCAGAGGGGTGGTCTGGGTTTGAATGTCCAGGGGCTTCACCTGGAGGGTGGTACCAGGGGTTTGGCTGGGCTGGAAGAGCCATGGCGTGGCTGATGGCTGCGCCTGGAGGCAGCTACCCTGCAGACGTGGCCAGGGTATTGGGCTGCTCTAGGGGGTCTGTGTCACTGACTGCCACCAGTATCTCTTCCTGCAGGACCTTTTAGTGATAGGACAAGGGGTAATGGCTTCAAACTGGAAGAGGGTAGATTTAGATTAGATATTAGGAAAAATTTTTTCTCTATGAGGGTGGTGAGACTGGAACAGGTTGCCCAGAGAACCTGTGGATGCCCCATCCCTGGAGGTGTTGAAAGCCAGGCTGTATGGGGCGTTCAGCAACCTTGTGTGGTGGGAGGTGTCCCTGCCCAGGGCAGGGGGGTTGGAACTGATGATCTCCAAGGTCCCTTCTAACCTAAACCATTCTATGGTTCTATTCTATAACCTGATTCTGCCACCCCCAAGTGGCCTGTGGGCTGAGCTGTTGGGCAGGCTTCTGCTGGAACAGATTTCTGGTGGAAAGTGCCCTTTCCACATTTTGTGCAGAAATTTCAGTTTGGGGCGGATTTCAGTTGAGGGTGGGAGCGAGAGCACAGCAATGGATGGGTGGGTGGCAGAGGGGTGGGGATGAAGTGTTGCTGGGGGGCGAGCCCCACTGCTCAGGTGCTCGGGTTTGGGATTGCAGATGGAAGCTGGGCTGTTCACCCGCCTGCTTGCCCTTCCAGCAGGTGCTGTGGGGCTGGAAGCTGTTTGGGCTGGAGAAGACATCTGGCAACTAATTGTCGATGCACAAATGAGCACAGACTAGTGGGAAAGGGGGAAGAGGGTTTCTACAAAGCAAGGAGATCAGGTCTGAGCAGAAAGATAAGAAACAAGCTTAAAGATGGACCTTGTCTAGCTGCAGATGGAGTTTCATGGCCCAAGGAACTAAGCCCCTGTTTTTGAAGGGCTTTCTGTGGTGCCTGGGCACCTTTGGTCCCAGCTGCATGGTAAAATGCAGGTTCTGGTCTTTGGGGCAACATCTTCTCTCTATCCCACCAGGTGTGGAGACCCTTGCCCAGAAATTTAGTAAGATTTCCCATGGCAAAGAGCATCACAACCGCAGTGTTAAACGTGAAAGGTCCCCAAGTGCTTGTCTGTTGGAAGGAGCAGGTAGTGTTTGGCTGGGACAAGTGCCTGCAGGTGGCAGCACAGGCACGGCCAATGCAGATGATCAACTCACTGCTTTTATTTTTTCATCAGCTTAACAAATTTGACAGGAATTTGCCATATGCTTTTCGGCAGCATGTTTTTCTTTTCTCTCTCTTTCTCTGATTTTCTAATATTTTTTTTTTCTTTGTAAAGGTAACCTTTTACTCCTAGTAGAAAACACAGCTTTTGGGTTAGAATGACTTGTTTGGTTAGCTAGGGACCTGAAAAACTGCATCTATCTGCACCCCCCTTTCTGAAGATGACCATGACTTGCCCCAGCAGTGTTTCTCCCCCATCACGCTCAGAGGAGACCTCCTCTGTGTGACATGTCCTCTCCAGGTAGGAGACGCTGCTGCTACCAGTGCAGCGAATCCTCACCATCTTCAGCAAACAAAATGAAAACCAATAGAGAAGAAAGTGGGTTTAAATGTAACACGAACTTGCACTGTGAACCTCACCGCCATGGGGTGCAGTTTTGACCCCAAACCCTGCTGCGGTGTAGGGAGGGAGTGGGTGTTTTGCACGGACAGAGCAGCCCCAGAGCTGGCCGTAGGTTTTGCTGTCCTCCATCTTCAGCTCACAAAATGAAAACCAATAGAGAAGAAAGTGTGTTTAAATGTGACACGAACTTGCACTGTGAACCTCACCGCCATGGGGTGCAGTTTTGACCCCAAACCCTGCTGCGGTGTAGGGAGGGAGTGGGTGTTTTGCACGGACAGAGCAGCCCCAGAGCTGGCCGTAGGTTTTGCTGTCCTTCAGCAAGGGTTGTGCTTGCACTTCTGCTTTTTTACAGCACTTGGCACAGCGCGGGCCTGCCTACGGCACGGTCTGCCAGATACTGAGATTGTAAAAATTATAATAACAACATGAGAAAGATCCAAATTTCAATATTTTTAACCCATTCTTAGTTCTGAAGAACCAGGGTGAACCTCAGAGCTGTAGGGCAGGAGACCGGTGAGAACATCTCTATGAGTTCCTGGAGGATCAGTGAGGCTTTGGGCGGTGGCCCCTGGAGAGGCAGAGGATTGAAATTCAGTAGCCAAACCCCCAGATTTCTCAAAATCCACAAAATATGTCCAGGACAGCCCTGGCTGGCTCTTAGTGGGGTTGACTTCCATTGTGTGTGATTCAGTAAGCTGGCAGCGTTGTCGCTGGCTGATGCTGGCTCGGAGGGTGGTGGGGAGAAGCCTGGTGGTGGGGACCAGCCCCGGTGCAGCTCTGCGAGGCTGAGTACAGCTGGCTGGACAGTGGACCAGAGGTGACCAGGGCTGATGGACCAAAGGTGACCAGGGTTGGGGTCTGGCACAGCCACCACTTTGCAGATCTGCAAGGCTGTGTCCGGAGCAGCAGCGGTAATGAGAACCTGTGGAGCTGCCCCTCCTAATTAGCTTCCCAGCTCTTGGGTCTGTGGTGTTAATCACTCCGTTTTGTTGGGAGAGCAGCTCTGTTACAGCTCCTTTCACGCCGTAGGTTGGATGTAATTTTATAATGGGTGCACCCAGGAGCACAGCTTTGTGCGCTGCAATCAGAGCCCTGCATTGCCACTGTCCCCCCGCTGCTCGGGGGTGGCTGAAGCACTGGGATTTAATTTATTGGTGTTTCCAGTCATTAAAAAGGTGTGGTTTTGTCTGATAATAGAGCACCTGGACAAATAAATGGCACCTTCCTAGTGCCTGTGGCTTTGTGCCGTGGGCTCGGCATAGTGAGGCTGTGGAGTGTGTCCCCCCAAGCTCCGTGCTGGGGACAGGGCTTGCAGCTCCACCAGCTAAAGGTGGTTTCTGAAACACAGGAGGTTTCGAAGGGCCTTGTTAATTAGGGCACAAACCAATCTGCATCTCATCCAGTGAAGCAAGTAGATATGTGCTCTCAGCAAGCACTTCTCTTCTGAAGCATCAATGTGAGCTGCGTGGGGACTGCCATCATCGAAAGCCCAGGGGTGTGAGCAGTGCTGGGACAGCCCCGACCCCTCACCACCTCCCCTCTGGGACAGTAGGGGTTTTGCTACGTGCAAGGGGACAACCAGCTGCAGGTGACATCCCTGGCTTGGGCACTCTACTCCTAGGGGGTTGGTTTGGCTGTTGGACAGACCGTCCTGCGCAGCATCTGGGTGGGAGGAAGGCTTTGGCTCAGAGCCTCGTTAGCCGAGATGGATTTGAGCAGCAGGAGAAATGTGTCTGGAGATCTGGCATTTCTGTGCTCTTGGGCTGGCTGGAGTGAAAAGCACTTACCTTCAGCACTGAATAGACCGGACCCGGGTGTCATGGTTTAACCCCAGCCAGGAACTAGGACCACACAGCCTTTTGCTCACTCCTGGCTGCCCCCCAGTAGGGTAGGGAGAAGAAGGAGAAAACGAGAGGAAAGGAAAAAAAAAGCCTTGTGGGTTGAGGTAAAGATAGTTTAATGGAACAGCAATGGAAGAGGAAAGTAATAATAGTAATAATAATAACGTTGTTAAGAGAATATACAACATAAAGTGATGCAACACAAGCTGCTCTCACCACCCGAGGATTGGTTGTCCAGCCCATCCTGAGCAGTGATTGTGGGTTCCCACCCCCCAGCCAACCCCCATTTCTATACTGGGCATGACATCTATGGTATGGAATGTTCCTTGGGCCAGCTTGTCCTGTCTATGCTCCCTCTCAGCTTCTACTATATAAACATTACTTAGCAACAATTAAAACAATATGTGTTATCAACATTATTCTCATGCTAAATCCCAAACGAAGCAGCTACTAGGAAGAAAATTAACTCTGAAACCAGGACACCAGGGAATGAGCGCGTGAGGCTTGAAAACCTTGAGTAGCTGACTAGAAATGGCAGAATTTAGCAGCTCTGCTTGCTAACTGTGTTGGTTTAAATCACGATAAAGCATCCTGGCAGTCGGTGCTTTGCCCCGGAGCAGGTCCTGCGAGTGTCCTCGGAAGAGAGTGAGGTGAGCTGCTGGGTGGCCATTTGGGGAGAAGTTTCTCCAGCTCTTTGGCTTCCTTGCATCAATACCACGATTCTCATAATGCGATATTTAGAATCTGTTTCACTTCTGGAAGGGCGGATGGAAGTTCGAGGGGCGAAGTGAGATCTCCCCTTCTGTCATCCGCCGCGTACACCACAGCGAGCTCCTGCCCGCGGCTTTGTCATACTGAGTAGGTAGCATGGGCTGGGTTATTTAGCTTGACAAAAGAGTAGTTGTCTTTTGGGCCTGGTAAACAAGATGTGGGTACCTAGCAGTGCTCTGAGATGTGTGAAGTTACCAAAGCAAGTTAATTCCCTTTGGGTGTTACTCAAAAGATGCTTAATTGACTTGGGCAGTTTTTACCAAGTCGCTCAGGGAATCTGGTCCTTTATACCCAGCAAGTCTGCAGATACTTGTCGCCATTATTCCCTGCTCCAAACATTGTTACAGCTCTTGGCTTTGCCTTAAATATAAAGAGAGGATTCCCCAGAGCTGGTGGTGTTGGTTTGTGTCCACAAGTCGGATCCTGCCAGCTCCGAGGGCAGTAATGCAGGGAAGATGGTGCTGCTCTCCCCTGACCTTGGGGTTGACAGTATCACAGTTTCTTCTGAAGGAAACAGGAAAAAAGAGACTTGTGAACGTAACAGCAATCCCAGCACACGGGATGGGACATCTGCACCCACCAGGGCATGAGGTCTGGCTGGGATGTGGTGTGAGGATGCTGCGGAGTGGGACCAACGTGGGGTGTGGGTCTCTGAACCTCCTCATGTGGGAGGGAGATATGATGGAGCGTGGCAGCGCATCATTTGGCTGATGTTGGACAAGAGCAAATATATATTCACAGTCTGTGTTCTGCTCTGGGCTTTGATCAAGTATCTTATTAGTGGGAAAAGACTGCTGAATAAAGTGGGGAAATTGTAGCAAATTAAAATGTCATAAAGGCGTTGCACATTTTTGCTTCCGTAATAGGAAAGCTTCCCAATGCAGATTATTCTGAGCCTGTCATATTAAGGGACATGAATATTTGAGTTTGGGAAATGGAGGAGCGAGAGAATATGCAGGTTGGGGCTTGGACACCATGAAATCTATTGCTTCTCCGAGATGGCGAGACAGCAAGTTGCTTGGAGGACTCTGCCTGTGGATTGCTCCTCTCCTGTGGCTGAGAGCTGGATGTTCCTGCCACTCCGTTCAGGCAGGAGTTGTAGCCTGTTATGTGTCGGTGTCCCTTGTCGTGTGTCGGTGTCCCCCGTCGCATGTCAGTGTGTCCCAGGGGGGTGCTCCCTGCACCAAGCTGGGGGTCGGCCAGTTCATCACAGATCTCAGGGAAGCAGTGTTCCACAGGGACTAAAATGCAGAAAAACCATGATAGTGTTGTGCTGCGAGTTCTGGGGTGTATATGGGAGATGGAGAATGTTCAGCGTGTTTGACCTGTGTGTGTGTGAAAGTGGAGTGTGCCCTGTCCTCGTGCAAGGGCTGCTGGAGCGTGGGGATGATGTCGGGTTCCCTCTTCTCTCTTGGGTGTCTTGGCAACATGTTGATGTCCCCGGTGGATCCTGCAAAGCTGAGATCCACGTTAGGACCCGCTCCTCTCCTGTGGCTGAGAGCTGGATGTTCCTGCCACTCCGTTCAGGCAGGAGTTGTAGCCTGTTATGTGTCGGTGTCCCTTGTCGTGTGTCGGTGTCCCCCGTCGCATGTCAGTGTGTCCCAGGGGGGTGCTCCCTGCACCAAGCTGGGGGTCGGCCAGTTCATCACAGATCTCAGGGAAGCAGTGTTCCACAGGGACTAAAATGCAGAAAAACCATGATAGTGTTGTGCTGCGAGTTCTGGGGTGTATATGGGAGATGGAGAATGTTCAGCGTGTTTGACCTGTGTGTGTGTGAAAGTGGAGTGTGCCCTGTCCTCGTGCAAGGGCTGCTGGAGCGCGGGGATGATGTCGGGTTCCCTCTTCTCTCTTGGGTGTCTTGGCAACATGTTGATGTCCCCGGTGGATCCTGCAAAGCTGAGATCCATTTTTTTTTCCGTGGGGACGTGGTGTCAGCTCAGGGTCACAGCCGATAGCCCTGTTGTGCCTGCAGCATTGGCAGAGGCTGCCAGGACCAGAGCCTTGCTATTTACTGAGCTGATGAAGTAAAACATTGACCAAAACTGAAACCAATTATGCTGTGATTAGATAAACGAGCTGGAAGTGCGTTAATTAATAATCACCGGCCCAGGAAGATGCAGCCATAATGAGTCCTGTGCCATTTCTATTGTATAAGCATGTGCAAATATATTCTTCTGCAGAGCATTAATTAAATGTTTTAACATGCGAGAGTGTTAATCCAAGAGCTGGGTGCTCACTGGAATGCAGCCACTCCTGGCTGGGGATGGTGGAGGGAGGAAGATGAATGCTGTGGGTCAGTCCAAGAGCCTTCCCCTCTCCAAAATTCTGTCCAGGAGGTGTGAAATAGGGGGTGTCCCTGGCATGGCGTGACGGTTTACTGGTTGAGGTGCTTGGGCTGGGTTGAGGTGACTGAGCTCTGCTCTGACCTCTCCTTGCAATGAGCAGGGCTTTCAGAAGGGTTTTTCCCTGTGCTGGGCAACGGGAAGCAGAATTATCTGCACGTATTATTACACGTTGTAATGGCCTTACTTACTCAGAGATGAAGGTAAAGGATTTGGCAGCCAATGTAAGCTGTCTTTAAGATCTTTAAGAGCCGGGTAGGAGTGGGTTTTGTTGCAGGCTTTTTTCTTTTCTTTTCTTTTTCTTTTTTTTTTTTTTAAGATAAAAGTGAACCCCCATATGGCACTGCATATTTAGCAAAGAACTTTCTGGTCTTCTATCCAGTATATTAATCTTGCCTTCCCATGGAAACCTGGGTACCAGCCGTGAACAGATACACGACCCCAGGAGGGCGATGGGGTCAACTGCTGCCCTTTCAAGTAGGGCTGTGCAGCATCTCCCGTGCCCCCAAGTGTGGGGCCAGCGTGGATCTTTGGGACAGGGTACCTTTGGAACCACTCTGGAGATGGGGAGCAGACCTGGAGCTGGGCCATGGTCTGCATCAGCTGCTGCCTTCCCTGGGGAGCTGTTGATGGGGTAACAACCCCCTTTGCTTTATATGAGGCTGGTTCTACCCCAGGTGAAACACCATCCTGGGAGCAGAGTCAGAAACCATCCTCTCGTGACTGCTACCCCTTTGGCTGGGAACGGAGCTCAGTAGGGCCATGCCATGTGGTGGTGGGACTGGTGGTGAAGTGGTCTTCAGGGAGGCTTTCCTGGTGGAGACCTGCGAGGGTCCTCCCCATCGCTGGGGCTGGCAGCTCAGGGATGCTGAGCACTGCATCCTTCCTAGACCATGTGGCATTTGGCTGTTCCAGTCTTTCCTGGCCCATATCTCCAGGGTACAGCTCTCAGTGGAGCTGGAAAAAGGGCCTTGCCCTGCTCTCACAGCCACTGGCAGCTTCTGGGCATGACCTCCATGGCCAAAACAAACTGCCTGAAAAGGCCGTGTTCCCTCCTGCTTTGGGTATTTATTACAGTGATATTTCTCCCCTTGTTTTCCATTGGAGATGTGGGTGTCTGCAATAAGTGTCTCTTCCCAAGCCTGTTCCTGCAGTTGCAGCTGGCTGAGTAATTAAAAGATGTTGTCTGAATAATTTATTTGGAAACTATTGCAAATTTTGCAGAATAAATTATTCACATATCGTTCAACCTGCCCTGGCCCTGCAAGGTGGAGCGGGTGACATCTTGTTCCCATGGCAGTGGAGTGGGACCCAGACCAGGACCAGGACCACATCTCCCTGCAGGGTCCCCTGGGCTTCCTCACGAGCATCATCGCTGCCCCTGCAGAACCTCAGCTGAGCAGCCAGAGCTGTGGCCACTAGTCTTGGTCTGCTGCGGCTCCACCAGGGTGATGGGGTGGGATGTTCTGCAAACGCATCTGGAGGGGGAGAAGGGGAAGGAACTAGTGTAAAATCAGGGTTATTCATCCAGGGTGCCTGGACCAGCCCCGGTGCGCGGCAGTGAGGGCATCCTGACTGTTGGTGCAGTGATGCTCCCCGTGCCTACGGTGCCGTGGGCGCCCAGGAAGGAGCACACCAGGTTCTGCCGAGCAGCAGCCTGCGTCAAACACTCACTTGCACACGCGTGTGCACACCCACGTGTCCCCTCTGAGCATGCCCAGGCACCCACGGTGTGTGGAGGAGGATGTGGGCACTGCCAGCGCTGTCCTCACCCCAAATTCCCCCCGAAAGCGAGAGAAGTCCAGGACCTACCCATCATCTTCCTGACCGTAGCTTGAACCCAGGGCAGCTTCTCTCCAGCAGCCACCAGGAGCTGTAGCTGGGCTTGGTATCCAAAGTGATTTAAGACCTGCTGCTTTAAATGGGATCATAATATTCTTACTGATCACTATTAATAATGATGTTACTACTTCTTAATGATGCACAAAACTGTCAGGATATGACAGATGTAAAACTGTTTTACATCAAATTTAACTGTCAAAGAAACGCCATAAACGGTTGGAGAACAGCACATTTCCCCCGACACGAGGTATCACTACTACACTTCTTGAGGCTTTTATTTTTCTTTCACTTAATTGTTGATTTCTACTTGAAAAGTCAGGCAGTTACTTAAGGTCAAGCAGAAGTATTTTGTTTTTTAAATGAATAGATAAAATTATTCCCATTAATGAAATTTTTAGGCCTGCATGCTGAGATAATAACATGAGGTAATCAAATCTCATGCTTCAGGGCATAAACTGATTGACTATGAGGGTCAGGAATTATTTTTCCTGTTCCTTAAAGAAGTGAACAATGGCCTGATAAATGACGAAGGCTTATTCATTTGTCTCCAGAGGATGTTACTCTGGCTGTGTGGACGGTGAAACGTGGAGCAAAGTCAGGGCGTTGATGCAGTGTGACATAATTTTGCATCCTCTCTCTCTCTCTCTAAGGGGACATCGTCTGGTTTGAGTCCTGGGAGCGCGTGGCTCCTTCCAGCTCCTGGGTTAGTTCTGCTGGTCCCACAGAGGCTGTTGCCCTGTGTCTCGGGGGGTTGAGGAGCCCCCAGGGATTTCTGCTGACCCCCGGGGCAGATGAAGAACAATGGTCACCAGCATGGACCATTCCTGCCCCGGTTCCTCGGTGCAGGATGTGGGTTGGGGCTGGGTGCCATTCAGTCCCCAGTATCATGCCCCCCCCCAGTTTAAGTGGTCCTGTACCCCAGCGAGTGGCAGTGGGCTGTCTGTTTTTGACATGGAGATGAAATCTTCCCCCAAGGCTCCGACCTCTCCCTGTGCTGCCAAGGGTCAGGGTCATGGAAAATACGTTTTCATAATAATTTCAAAGCCAGGAAAGGTAATGGCAGGTAGAAAAAGAGTTGCAGGGGAAGGGTGTGAAGAGCCTGCAGAAGGTAGGATGGTTGCCTGCAGCTCTGAAGGCTGTGGTCGGAGCAGCTGAGGGGTTAAGGATGGAGCTGTGTGAAGAGGGGGGGATGCCTGGTGGGGCTCTGGGCTGGGGGACAGGGGGACAGGAGTGCCAGGGTCTCCTACAAGGCACTTCCCATGTCTGCAAACAGCAAAAGCAATTCCTGCTGTTTGTTTACAAACCCCGAGAAGACTTCTTCCCTCATGGGCTCATTGCCAGTCAGGCAGGGCCTTGGCAGGACCTATGGTGGGACTTTTCTCTAATACACTTCTGTGTTTTATAATTCAAGGACGTAGTTACAAAGATTGCCTTTTTTCCTATCAAAAAAAGCACAGATAAAAGCTTATAACGGTGATGAGAAAATATGTATTCTTCTCCTCTGATAAGGGGTGGGGGAGAGGAAGGCGTTCCGGCTGTATCAGTGCAGAGCCTTGGCGGGGCCCTTGGAAATTAAACTCATTACTTAAAGATCTCACAGAGCAGATTGCGGGCCTTTCTGCTTGGGTGGTACAAAGCTTTCCACAGAAGATTTTGACCGAGAGTCCAAATTAAGCCACGGAATAACTACTGTGCATCCCCTGGAGTGCAGAGCTGGAATTTATGTCCAAAGTATTTTGGTTGTTTTGTTTTTTTTTTTAAAAAAAAGGAGTCCTTTATTAAATGGCACATGAAGATAATTGTCAGGATGCTAGAGAAATGAAGTCATGCTGCTTGTGTCACAGCAGGCGGTCACAGGCGGAAGGAGGTGAGACTGTTGGGCTGGTCTCACAGGACGTGAGAGCAGGTGATTATGGAGGGAGGTGATTGTGCCCCTGTACTTGGCACTGGAGGCCACATCTGGAGTATTGTGTCCAGTTTTGGGCACCTCAATACAAGAGAGATCTGGAGGTGCTGGAGCGAGTGCAGAGGAGGGCAACGAAACTAGTGAAGGGCCTGGAAGACAAATCATATGAGGAACAGCTGAGGGAGCTAGGAGTGTTTAGTATGAGGAAGAGGAGGCTGAGGGGAGACCTCATCTCTCTCTACAGCTACTTGAAAGGACACTGTAGAGAGATTGGTGCTGGTCTCTTCTCACAGGTAATTAACGACAGAACAAGAGGGAACGGCTTCAAGCTCCAACAGGGGAGGTTTAGATTGAACATTAGGAAGGAATTTTTCACAGAAAGAGTGGTCAGGCATTGGAACAGGCTGCCCAGGGAGGTGGTTGAGTCACCATCCCTGGCTGTGTTTAAGGGACGTTTAGATGGGGTACTGAGGGATATGGTGTAGGGGAGGACTATGTAGAGTAGGGTAGATGGTTGGACTCGATGATCCCAAGGGTCTCTTCCAACCTGAACAATTCTATGATTCTATGATGTGGGGCTGCCTGGGTTCGTTAGGGTGATGAGGTCGTTGTGAGCAGGTGACACATCTCGGGTGCTGGTGCTCCCCCAGCCCTAGCCCTGCTGTGGGTCTCTGCCTGTACGGGGACCGTGGAGGGATGGCCCAGTGCAAAGAACTCAGGGAGCAGCCTGTGTAATACATAATGAACTGGCAATAAGCTGAGGAGCTTGAAAGCTGCTCAGTTCTGATATTTTACTGTATTCTGGAGATACCTGTTGTCTGTTTAAAGAAACCCTTCATCCTGTTTCGTACAGGAAAGGTGGATCCTCCTCCTCGGGCATCTTTTCAGGAGCGCTTTTAGGATGCTCCGGTGTCCCCACCCCCCTCAGCGCCCTCCCAGGGGATGAAATCAGGTTTCAGAGCGGTGTGTAGGGTCCCCAGGTCCTGGTGTTCATCCCTGCTGGGAAAATGAGACCGTTGCTGCCTACACAACCTGCGGGGGGGCACTGCCCCGGGGACAGGAGCCTCGCCACGTGTCCTCCTCCTTTTCCAGACAGCAAAGCTGCTCCTTGCACAGGAGCACAGAAAGCTGTTTGTGGATGCTGATGCTGAGCAGCTGCTGTATCTGCATCCCTGACCCCACTGACCGCTGGGGGGGGTCTCAGCCTCCCCGTAAAGAGATCCGACCTATCCTGGGGATGACGGCATCCGTGGCAAGGTCACCCTGTATCGCTGCTTCTGGGGCTGTCAGTAATGAAGTCATTCCTTCCCCTTCTGCCAGAGGGGCAGGAGGTGGCTCTGGCTCCCGGGGCTGCTTTGTCTCAGGAGCCTTGAAGAATATCTAGCGCTGCCGAATCGATAGGGCTGCCCAGGCACCTGTAATTGGGCAGCAGGCGACTCCCAGCAGGTTTGCCTCTCTCTCCGTCTCACGAGCGGCTGTCAAGGGTGTCACGTTTGATAAATGAGCTAGTTTATAAACGCAGATTCGAATTTTGGCTACAAGTTTTGTTCCCTGGAGCCGGAAATTGGGCGATGCTTCAGGCGGACAGCAGTCGGCTGCAGATTTTGGATCATTAATGGGCTTTTCAAAACTGTCTGGTTCCCAACCTCGCATCAGAAACGCCTTACCGGTGATTTGGGAACCCAGCAATTTTTTTCCCTTTCTGTGGCTCACTGAAAGCATCTTCTAATGTCCTGCAGCACCACACACTCAGTTGGAGTCCTCTCCTCCTCAGGATTATGGGGTGAAGCTGTGCCCCCAGTGAACCTTGTGGCAGAGCTGCTGCTGTGATCCGGTGGGATTTCAGGCAGTGCTGAGTTCCCTGTTCCTGACACAGCACAACCCATGTTTTGGCCTGATCCCTGAGGTGTGCACCAGACCTGGGAGGGATGGCCAAGGGGCTGCTGGCAGGCACTGTGCCAGCTGCCGAGGAGGGGCAGGGGGCTCCTTCCTTCCCTCCAATCCTTTGGGAGGAGGGAAGCCCCCACTGCTGCTCTGGATTTTCTTGCAAGCAGCTTTCCCCCTGGTTGTGTCTGTTCTCCATCATGTCCCATCAGACTTTCCATCTCTGATATCTTTGCTCGGGCTGGAGGGAAGATAAGACCCTGCTCCCAGAAGACAGCCCCTTTTTGACTTAATCTAGGGAAAGAGACTTAGATCAGCCTGCTTGTATTTAATTTGTCAAAACTGCAATCCAATTACCAGCAGTCGAGGTCGCCTACAGGTTTGCTCTCCCCTCTTCTGCTCCTTGTTCTTCTCCTGCTCCCTAAAGGAGAAGCTCTGACCCCTGGGGCCAGGATGCTGCTGCCAGCATCCCCCTGGTCCCTTGGGGACGTGGGTGCTGAGCCCAAGGGAACCCTAAAGGAGAGCTCAGTTCTGGATCCGGCCTCTGTGCTGGTGGTTTCTGGTGCCTGCTGTCCCCTGTTTGTGGCTCTTTCATTGCTATTTCCACTCTCAATGGAAAGCACCATCCCCAAACTCCCACCTCGCCCAAAGAAAAGATGCAAATCAGTGCAATTCTCCTTACCAAGGTGCAAGAGGAAACAAAACAGCTTTAAATGTTTAAAACTGAGAGCAAACAACAAATCATTCTATTAGGAAGTGAAAATAATCTCTTGAGTTGATCCTTCAGCCTCCCTTGTCCATTAGAGCTGTGTTTACTTTGCATTGATAACTGTTTCTCGTGTAATGTCCGTGTCTGCACATACTCAGTTTTTAATCACTTCTTTCACGCTGACCACGGGCACACAAGCAAGTTGCCTATTGTTGGGGATTTTTATAGTTTGGATACTGAATTTAATCCTTTTTCTCTTTCCCAGTAAGAGATGCTAAAAACCTAGTTCCTATGGATCCTAATGGCTTGTCAGATCCCTACGTGAAGCTTAAACTAATCCCTGACCCCAAAAATGAAAGCAAACAGAAGACCAAAACTATCAAGTGCTCCCTGAATCCTGAGTGGAACGAGACATTCAAATTGTAAGTACAAGAAAAACGTTTAAACTTGTAGACTCATTTTTCTCACCCCTAAGAATTAATGTGATTGTATTTGCTCTGATTTAATTATTCAGAGACATTAAGCTGATTCAAGTGAGAAATAATTCTTTTCAGCCCTGTAAGTGTGACTCAGAAACACTCAAACCTCTGCCCTGACCCCTGATCAAAGCCGAGTGTTTCAGGGCAGGAGCTCTGCGTTATCCGTTTGAAACAGATGCAGTCGGGAAATTAAATGTTCAAGAGCTGAATGGTCACTGAAGACCATCCCTTCATTTTGCATCCATAGAGTGTGGAGGGCACAGTGGTGTAACGATGGCTTCCAGAATAAAACCCTCCCTTTTTCTCTCCTCTCTTCCAGCCAACTGAAAGAGGCGGACAAAGACAGGCGGTTGTCCGTGGAGATTTGGGACTGGGATCTGACCAGCAGGAATGATTTCATGGGCTCCTTGTCCTTCGGGATTTCCGAGCTGCAGAAGTCGGGAGTCGATGGATGGTAAGAGTTGCAACTGTTTTAAAAATACTACGGGCTTTTTAGCAGTCCTGATGTTTTTGTGGCAGCCCATGGTACTTTGCCAGCATCCTTCTGTTCAAGGACCACCAGGCATTTCGACTCCCACGTAAGGTGTCGCTCCGTCTCTCAGGCTGGTGAGAATTGCTGGGGCTGTTGTGGGCTCTGAAGTGTCCCATGGGACACCCAGAGATGCCAGGACAGCGACTGAGTGCCCTGCACGGGCTGACTTTGTCTCACCCCCTCTGTGTCCCCCAGCCCCTTGCAGTGTTGCTCGGGGGGGTTTTCCCACCCGTGGGGCACAGACAGAGGGATGCTGTGCCTGGGGTTCATGGCCAGGGGGCTGGTGCTCCCCACGGGCACTCACTACGTAGGCTTCAGGAGGAAGAATTTGCCGAGCAAGCGTTTTCCAGCATTTTCTGGTTGGATTCCCTCAGTTTCTGTAGTGGGGAGGCAAGGTAGCTGTGTCAGGCGTGCAGGAGAGCAAGGCTGAGAGTGCGTGAAGGGCTGGGGGGGACACGCTTTGAATGGTGATTTGTGGCGGGGCAGCCGCTTTGTAGCACACTCTGTAGCACACAGAGAAGCAGAAACGGTGCTGAGGGGCACTGCTCAATAAAAGGAGGAATGCTACCAAAGTGTGTAATTACCATCGCTCGTTACCATACGAAAGATGAACGCAGTGGGTCTGTAACACACGCACTGAATGGGTCTCTTCATTTCCATTTTATCTCCCCCAGCAGGACACATGCTGTCTTATTTCCCCTTTTTTTTTTTTGTTTTCCCAGCCACTGATGCCTGAGAGCTGTGTTACCTTTCCATGTGAAGTGTAATAATTGAAAATAGATATTATATGTCTTTTGGAAACCAAACCCAGGCATGCTATTAATTTGCATTCTGTGAGTTGAGCCAACACCCCGGACTCTGGCTCTCCCACCGTGGAAGCTGTTTGTGTCTCCCTTAAAGCAGAGAAGGGAGAGGAGGAGGAATTTAGGCAGATGGGGATGCCAAGTTGTGCAACGTGTGCCGTGCCCCCCCAGGAAAACCCACTCCTTGGGGGGCTGTGGGCAGGGTCTGGCCGTGTTGTGGCACGGATGGCATGTGGAGGGACTCAGCCTTTGCATGCCACAAACCAGACCCTGATTGAGATGCAGCTTCTCTTCTGGAAAACAGCAGAAAACTGTCACACAGTCCCCCCCGCAAATTTCCAGTCACCTGTAAGGATGCGTGTGTGTCAGCTGGGGCTGGGGAGCTGCCGGCTTCTGCCGCAGCCCTAAGTCTGATCGTTTCCCCAGCCTTTTAAAAATCATGTAAGTGGAGATCTAAGTAATTTTCCTTGTCACAGCATTTGGCTAGAGTAAACTCTAGAAGGAGCTCTGATGTATATTTCATATCTAAACAACTGCAGTTAATGGAGGAAACAAGCTCAAAGGAAGAGTCTGTCCCTATATTATGCAAATAGCGCTTTGTTCGCTCTCTGCAGCTTCTGTAGATAACACCCAGCTGATAACCGTCCCGCTGCCGCGAGGCTTTGCCGATGGAGCCCAGGCTTTGCCCGCGGCTGTGTGAAATGCCTCAGATCTGAGTGACACTTCCATGATTTCTGATAATTGCTGCTTAAACTTTTTTTCCTTTTTTTTTTTTCTTTTTTTTCTGATGAGCGGCTTGGTTTTGTGCTCAGGGTTGTTGGTGCCAGCCTGGCACTGGCATGTTCCGTGTGCTCTTGCCATGGAGCCCGGCCTGACTTGGCACCTGGGGCAGGTGATGGGGAAAGGAGCTTGCCCAAGTGTGGCCATCACAAGGAAGATGTGCTTTATCTGTGGGTTTTGGGGTCAGGTTTGTGTTTTGGAAGAGACAACAGTGCTTTGTGATGTCCACAAAATATGGTTCCTGGGTCCCCAGTACAGTGGGGGACCCCAGAAACAAACCTCCACTGGGGTGTATGGCTGGGAGCTTGCCGAGTTGGGATGATTTGGGGATGTGAGGTTTGGGGGAGTCCTCTAACCTTGGGGAAGGGTCACCTGGAGCCCAGTAGAGTGGAGCAGGAGGTGCGATCCTGCCCGCCCGTGGTCCTGCCTGCCATCCTGACCTGATGTTCTCGCCCTGTCCCTCCAGGTTTAAGCTGCTGAGCCAGGAAGAGGGAGAGTATTTCAACGTCCCGGTGCCTCCTGAGGGAGAAGAAGGAAACGAGGAGCTGAGGCAGAAATTTGAGGTGAATTGATTTTTCTTGGGAACTCAGGGGTTTTCCTCGCTGCCTGCCTTCCCCTCGGCAAGGGGCTTTCCCTGCTGGGGCTTTCCCTGCCAGCTCCTTCCCCAGCAGCACAGGGAGCACAGAGCAGGGTATGAACCATCACTCCTCCCTCTCCCCACTTTCCACCCACTCCTGGGGACTCGTGCCCTTGGCCAGTCCTTCTCAAGGCTCTCCATGGCACACCTGGCTCCAGGGCACAACTTTTGAGCGAGGTTTCCAGAAGGTAAGTTATTTGGTTATGCTTAGCAAAAAACAGTCACTCTGGAGATTTGAAGATTTGGCTACCGTTGGGAATGGGAAGTTTGTGATGCGTCCACAAGCGGTTCCTGCCTCACTGGTGCAGTGCTGGGTCATGTCATCATGTCAGGCTGGTGCTTCCAGGGCAGAGGAGACCCAAGAGACCATGGGTGCTTCCAGCAGGGCTCTGGTCACTCCTTGGATGGCTGCAGCTGCACAGTTTCTCCAGCACGAGGCACATGGGGAACCAGGAACAACTGTGCAATGGTCTGAGGAATGGTGGGGAGCTGGGACAGATGGGCCAAAATCATTCTGTAGAGGCTTACAGAAGAGCAAGTTAAGGCAAAAGGATTCAGATACACCAGGAGGTGGAAGTGTAAGGCTCATTCGCATGCAATTTTCTGATGGGATTGACAGGATGTTTTTTAATTGGAGCACACGGAATGAGCCATCCCTCTCAGTCTTCTGGAATACTCGCTGCTAATTTAAAAGCACAGTGACCTCCCTGCACACGTGTGTGTCTGACTTCGTGGTGGAAGCTGGCAGTGGATTAGCTGGGAAAGGGAACGCTTGTTTCTGGTGGATGAGGAGATGAGAGATATGAAAATGATTTCTTGGCACTTATATCAGGTTGAAAATACAACAGAGAATATTGCACGATGCAGAGTTTTGTGTAATGGTTGCTTGGTGCCTTGTGCTCCGCTAAGAGCAGGCTTGATTCTGTGTCTCTGCTACCTGTGGGTAGGAAGGAGTCTGAAATCTCATCATTTCGAAGAAGTCCTTTCTTCTTGCTGCAAAGAAAGCAGATAGCAAACACCCTTTCATTTGCATTGTTTTGGGCAATGTCCATCTTTCTGTTAGGATCACATAATTCAAAATAAGTATTTTGCCAAAAGTGAGAGTTTGTAAAAACAAGTATAGTATAGCTAGAAGAAGAGGTACTTCACTTAATGTATTTCCAACACTATATTCCAGTTAAAGAGGGGTGAAGATCCTGGATGTCCCAGGATGACCTGACGTGACCCTGCTCCTGCTGTCAGCACGTGTGTTGGTGCAGCAGTTCCACCCGTGCTCTGAGGTGCCATATAATAGGATTTGTTCGTCTTGTGGTTTTTTTTTCCCTGTCATGCTGCTGATTATGAATTAATATAATTAACTAAGATAAATTAAGATATTCATATAATTGGATTTGCAGCTAATCTCCGAAAGAAACCCTTTCTTAGCCGTTAAATGTCATGGCAGCCTTTGTAGCCTGCCTTGTGCACTGAGCCCAGGCTGGGCTTTGAAGAGGGTGATGCTGAGTGTCACGCTGGGTACCAGCGATGCCTGACGGCGCGTTGCACCGAGGCGTTACCGACGCTGCTGGGGCTGTGGAGGTGTAAGCCAGGAACACCAGGGCAATACATTCGAGCCAGTGATTTAATTCTCAATAACGAAGATAATCCATCCTTCCCGTGGTATGTAGCACTGGTCTCTCAGCCCAGATAGTGGGATAATCTGGTGGACTAAGAGTGGAGCCTATGCTAATTGAGATACAGACTAATTGATAAGGCCAAGTGAAGAGATACGGGTGCCTGTGAAAAGCCAAGGACATAATCACTCAGAAAAGCCCATCACTTTTGTGGATATGGGATTTCAAGGAGCCAGAAAGGCTCTGCAGAACCTCACACCTGGGCTTCCCCGAGGAGCTGGCCCCAGGAAGCTGCTGTCAGCATCCGAGGACATCGGGGCTTTTTAGTGGTGGCACCAAGGATCTGCACAGAGGTGAGATTTCCCTGCCAGTCTCTGGAATATTTCAGTGATGCTCGGGTCCAACTCCCCAGGAGGCTTCAAGGAGAAACGCCAATTTACTACTCAATAAACCATGGAAGATCTTGCTGAATGATTGATCCAGACATTACAGAATTAATAGGTTTTTGCCATTTGTCAGTATAGCTAAAGTCTTCCCAGAACCCTAAGAATGAATGGAGGACATCTGGAGACTTATATGAAATGAGCCATACATAAAATGAAATGGTTGCTCTTACGGTTGTCAGTGTGAACTCCGTAATTGTAGCACAGGACTGAGGAGTTAGTTCCTTTTTCTCCTTTTTTAAATCTCACGTGTATCTCATTTACATACACATTTCTTGAATGTCCCCAAAAAATCAGACAGTTCTAATACAACAGTTGGCACACAACCAATAGTTGTCAGCTCTGTAAAGGACTAACTACCCGCTTTTGTTGCATTTCGTGGTGTTAAAAACGGTGTGTATGTTAAAAGTCAGATGATGAGTTGCCTACAGATCAGGAAATGCATTGTCCAGAGGTGTCATTTCGCTCTCCCAGGCTACATCTGGACCTTCACCTCACCGTCTCTTCCCCTGTTGCATCTTCCTTTGGGAGTGAGTCAGTGTTCCCACGAAGGAAACCCCTGGCCACCTGAGTGATGGCTTGTGCCAGCGTCACAGGGGGCGAGGAGTGCCCTGGAGCCTGGTTGTGCTGCATCAGTCAGGGTGCTGCCACGGCATTTCAGATGACAAGGACTAAAAAGGATTCTCCAATCGATCTGCGTTAGCCCTGCTTGATCCTGCCTCTTCCTGGGCAGCGCCAATCAATAGGACAGAGTTGAAAGGCGTGTGACAAGGGTTAGATTTTGAGAAGATTTAGCGTTGCAAGAGCACCCAGCTGGAAGGGCTGAGGTGTCAGCCTGGACATCTCAGAAGATGTACGGATGTAATGCCCCCTTCCTGGCAGCCTCTGGTGCTGTTCTTGGCCGAGATCCTGCTGCTGCACCTCCTGCAGCCTTCTGTCTGCAGCGGGCACGTCCCGGGCTTGACAACAAAGTGTCCTGAGACAAAAGCCCAGCGTGAAGCCTTGCACTACATCGCCTGCCAATTCTGCTCGGTCTTTATCAGCCGCTTGCTGGGACAGCTTGATAGATGCGAACGTCAGCTGCTATTGCATAAATTCAGATGTAGTAAATTAACTATGACAAATGGAGTTGGATAACGAAGGTCAAGTGCTTTTTTTTTAAAAAAAAATGTGGTGAGTGATATTTGGCACGCTTCAGTTGTAAACCTTAAAGAGGTCTTGAGATTATGTGAGCATCAGGAGTGTATTAAAAATGGGTTAAAGGATTTTTGTGCTCAGAGATAGACTTAGAGACACTCAACAACAAAAGCAAGACACTTCACTTGGGAGTGATGATCCTTATGTCTCCCCAGCTCCTTTTCTGGAAAGACCTTTCCTCCTCTTGGCCAAGAACCTGTTTTATCAGGGGGGTCACGTTGTGTTTATATCCTCATCTTCTCTCCTATGAACCTACCGTGATGCTGCAAATTCAGGTCAAGTGCCAGACAGGCTGTGATTGAAGCAGCCCCTCTTCAAACACCAACTCAGGAGCAGCTGTAGGGACCTGAAGTCGCTCTCATGCTCGGGTGCTGGGTGCTCACCCGGGTGTCTGCTGGTGATGCTGGGATGAGGCAAATGAAAATCCTCTGTGTTGCTCTTTTCCACTCTGCTCAGGATGGAAAGCCATTCCTTGCTGTGGCCAGTGTTTCAGTGAGTCCCGTGGCCAGCCCCGGTGCTTCTGGGCTGCAACTCACAGGAGAAGAAATATGGGCTCACCTGGAATGTCTGACGTGCAGCAGTGTGCTTTTGGGTGTCATTTCATGGAAGCATAATATTGCCCTTGAATTTTATTACAGCTTTTTTTTCCACAGAGGTTAATTTAGTGTCAAATCTGATCTGACAAAATTGTTTTTCATCCGTGATAGAGTATTTAGGAAGCTTTCACAGAATATGACTATTTTGCCTGCTGATAAGTACATGTTTCTTTTGGAGATAGCTTTGAAATACAATAGGATGAGAGTTGCTGAAGGCAAAGTTACACAACACAGGGCTGGCTTTGTGGAGATGCAGAGGCTGCTCTTGTTCGGTTGCCCACGTTTAGATCCCTCTTGGGCCAGGTTCAACGAGCAGCTTTTCAGTCAGTGCCAGAGCTAAAGGCTTCAGCTTCGTGAATGGCAAAGGGTCGGAGTGCCTGAGGCTGAGTGCTCTTCTGACTGGGGATGATGGTATTTTTCACTTTATTGGGTTAGATTTTGGAGATTGCCACAAGGAACCACACGGTGGGGCGAGCATCAAACCAGCAAGGACTCTGCTGTTTGTCACAGAATCACAGAATCATACGGGGTTGGAAGGGACCTCTGGAGATCATCTAGTCCAACCCCCCTGCCAAAGCAGGACCTCCCACAGCAGGTTGCACAGGAACTTGTCCAGGTGGGTTTTGAATGTCTCCAGAGAAGGAGACTCCACCTCCCTGGGCAGCGTGTTCCTGTGCTTTGCCTCCTCATGTTTAGGTGGAACTTCTTCTATTCAAGTTTGTGCCCATTTGCTCTTGTCTTGTCCCTGGGCACCACTGAGAAAAGACCAGCCCCATCCTCTTGACACCCTCCCTTTAAGTATTTATAAGCATTGATCAGATCCCCCCTCCGTCTTCTCTTCTCCGGACTGAAAAGACCCGAGTCCCTCAGCCTCTCCTCATAAGAGAGATGCTCCAGGCCCCTAAAACTGAGCTGATTTGAAGTAAAATGCTCGAGGCTGGGGACCCCCTTCTTTTTGGGGATGTTGCAAAAGCCTGAAAAGGTTCCAATGAGGAAAACCCCTTGTGTGTCAGGAGAGGTGACTTTCTTTGCACTTTTCCTCATGGGAAAGCGAGTGTGTGGCTCCGCTGGTGGCAGTGGCAGGTCCCGGTGGTGGTTGGATGGTTTCAGCCCCCTCCTTGGGGCAGAGCTGCATTAGCAATTATGATGTTTGTAAATCCTGGAGACCGTTCCTCTAATTTTCAGTGCAGGAGCCTTTCAGATGTTTGTAGGTGCTGCAGGTGACCTTGAATGGAGAATTTTACAGCACGGAGAGCCTTGCAAGAACCAATTAGCAGCAGCAAAGGCTGGGAGATTACTTGTGAGGCTCCTATCTGGAGGAGCTGCGAGCAGCAGCCAAATTGAACTGCTGGAATCGGGTTAATGGAATTTCATGCTAGACTGAGCTCAGTGCAAGCCTTACACTGTCGCATATTTCTAAAAATTAAAACCGAATAAATTTTGAGATAGCTTTTACAAACTGGTTCAGCAAATTAGATAGCCCCTGGACCAATGAGGAGGTGCCGAGCCACTGATGAGATTTTTGTGTTTAAAAATGTGGGGGTTTTGTGAGGCTCCTTAATAAGCAATTGTGATCGCAGCAGCTTGCGCGATTGCTTGGGGATGCAGGAGGAGTGCTTGCTATTCTGGTTTGTTCAAAATGGATTTGTAGCATCCTACGTTCAGCCTGAACTGGCACGGGAGTGCAATGCTCTTCAGTATCAGATAGTAATGGAGGTGGAGCTGGATAAAAACTCCTGTATTTTACCTTAATATGTTTACATTCACCTCTCCTTTGGTGAGGTGAGAGACAGGAGTCAGCTTTGAGAGGAAAAAGCTTATTTAAGCCTCTGTTTTGTACTTTGGATGACCTAGAGCATGTTACGGGGTAACTCCCTGGGCACGGTGACTGTGGGGAGAGGGATAGCGGGGTCATGGGCAGATGTGGTTCCCAGTTGCTCTCGCAGAGATTAACTGGGAACCAGACAAACAGTGCAATGTGTTGGGGCTGCTAACACCTGCAGTGCCCTTCTTGGTGGTGTCATACTTACGGAAAAGATTCCCGTAGTCAGGGTAGGGTTTGACCTGGAAAAGAGCTGATTAATGTGGGGTTTCGGGAACACTGGCTGAAATCACCGTTCTCCACTCTGTTTTCAGTAATTCTTCCTCTTTTCTCCCCGCCCTGTCTCCATCTTTGCAGAGAGCCAAGATTGGAACGGGGTCCAAGGCTGCGGATGAGAAGACAACAAATGCCATTTCCAAATTCGACAACAACGGGAGCAGAGATCGGATGAAACTCTCGGATTTCAATTTCCTGATGGTGCTGGGAAAAGGAAGCTTTGGGAAGGTGTGGTACAACGTACCCCTTTGTGCTTTCTGTATTTAACATAAGTTTGTAGTATTTCTGAGCTGCCGCCATGTGGCTGCTCCGGTGTGATCTGTCCTTGCTCGGACTGGGAGCACTGGTGTCACAGTAATGGGAGCCCAGTCTGTTGACTCCCTTTCAGAGTGTGTGACTGCTGTGTCACAGTGATGAAGATCTGAGATGTCTGATCAGATCACAAGAAGCCCGATGCTCTCTTTTGGGAAGCAGGGTGCGTACTGTGTCTTTAAAGCTCTTTATTTGACCATTTCTTTTCTCTAATAATTACAAATATACGTGAACATTTTAATTAACTTTCCAGACCGATTATAAGTGGTAACTGAATTTAATTCTTCTAGTAATTATGTGACTTGGAGCCTTCATTTTTCTTGGGGTCTTGCCAACTTTGTCATGATTTCCATTAGAAATTCCAGTCCTCGGGTGGCTGCTGGGGCTTCACAGCCCGGAGCAGGCAGGAAGGTGGGCTGCTGTTGCTGGTTTTGCTGGCGTGATGGGTGCCTTGAGGCTGCTCTGATGACTAACAATTGCATTAATTGCAGGGAGTATTGCTCTGCCTTTGGGCACATCTCTTGGGCGGGCAGCAGAGCCAAGGAGAGAATACCAGGGGAGCGATGCTCACCCGTGGCTTGCTGAGCAGAAGGGGTGAACCCGCCTTCCACAGCTGGTACCCATTCCCTCCCCCAGCCTTTTGCTGCCCGTGTTTGAGCTCTGGGAGGTCCCAGCCTCTCTAGATGGATGTTTGCTCCCTTTCTGGAGGTGGAGAGCTTAGAGATCCGCTGAAGCATCTGTGACAGGAGGAGAACGGGGAGTTCCTGATGGTCGCCAGCATCCAGCCTGCAGTTCCCCTGCCAGTGATGCTGCCGTTACTCTGTGTTTCACATCTTTGCTGCAGGTTGGCAGCCTGGGGGGAGCAGGAAAGCCCTGTGCCTCGTGCCCGTGCTGCTGTCAGTCAGTAACATACACATATCTCCCTTTCTGTGTTGCTTTTACCCCCTTTCCTGTCCCTCCCAACACCTAATCCCTTTTAAAGTCTATGCCTGGCATCTGGAAACTCTGTAGTTGTGGTTTCCACACCCCCTCCCCAGCTTCTTTCTTTTAATTTGAGAAACATTAGCAAACCCTTCAGTCGGCATCATGGCTTATATAAGGGAATGTGTGACAGAAACTGTTCCCTGGAACAGAATGTTATAAATATGCTAATTAGTGCTTATTAAAACAGCACGTTGGTTCCTACGGTTAGATGCAGCCTCACCCTCACGTGTGCCTGTGCCTGCGCCTGGCCGGGGAGTGCTCCCCCAGCTCTCCTCCAGCTTCCCTGCCATCCCACCGCCTGTCCCACCAGTGTGGGGGACACCCAGATGGCATGGGGACACCCAGGTGGCACGGCGGAGGGTGTCTGGCTGCAGGGTCCTGCTGCAGAGGAGGCTTTGCTACCTGCTTGTTGTGCACGTACGTGGAGGTGCCAGATGTTTCATAGAATCGTGGAATGGTTTGGGTTGGAAGGAACCTTTAAGGATCTAGTCCAACCCCCCTGAAGTGAGCAGGGACATCTTCAACTGGATCAGGTTGCTCAGAGCCTCATCCAACCTGACTTTGAACGTTTCCAGGGATGTGGCATCTCTCACCTCTCTGGGCAACCTGGGCCAGTGTCTCACCACACTTGGAATAAAGAACTTCTCCCTCATATTTAATCTAAATCTTCCCTCTTTCAGTTTAAAACCGTTACCCCTCATCCTATTGCTCCACTCCATGATCAAGAGTCCTTCCGCATCTCTCCTGTGGCCCCTTTAGGTACTGGAAGGGGCTCTTCTCCAGTCTGAACAACCCCAACTCTCAGCCTGTCCTCACAGCAGAGGTGCTCCAGCCCTCGGATCATCTTTGTGGCTTCCTCTGGACCTGAAGGAGAGGCAGGAGCCGGGCAGAGGTGCACAGCAGATTCCCTGCCCTTGGCGTGCCAAGCAGCCGGTCGGTCGTGTCCATGGCCAACATCCTTCTCCAGGGCTGGCAGCGCCTGCTCCCCTGCTTGGCTGTGAGCTGCCAGCCTCCCTCCTCCCAGCCCCTGCTGCTGCCTTCAAGCAGGCTGAGAGAGCTCTTGGAGTATAATCACACTGTTTTAGCAAGTCTTTGTCTCAGGAATAAGCTTATTAACCCTTTGGCATCAGTAGCTCAGATTTACCCCTTAGTGTTTTTCTCTCTCCACCACTACGGCTGCCCAGGGTCGGGAGTACCTATTGTTTTGGCCTCAACGGAGTTTAATAAACTTGCTTTCTCTCCATCCAGCATCAAAATATCTCCAGTTATTATGCTGGAGCATTCCCAAACAAATATTCTATATTATAGGAATAACTCAAGTTAAATATCAGCTTTTTCTGCACCAAAAAAAAAATCAGAAAAAGAATGCAGTCTACTTTCCAGAGAGTGAGCTGGCAGATGGAGGTCCCCACAGAGCCAGGCATCAAGGTTTAGGGGATGGAAAATAGCTCTGGTGTGGAAAATAGCTCAGAGACAGGGGCTCGGGTGTGCGTGGTCCCGGCTTGGCGTGTTCAGCCCCAGGACGCAGGGAGACCCTCGGTGCTCCTTGGTGGTGTCAGGTCTTCTTGGCCAGGGGGTCTGTAGGAGCCACCAGGAGCTGTAACTGGTGGCAATCCCCCGCTGGGCTGGCACGGGGAAAGGAGATGTTCCCGACTGAAGAAGGCAGCACTTGGCACAGCCCACCCTGGGTTTGCTTTGCTGTAATATAAATAGAGGAAAGTTAAATTATGTGGCTTGCTCATATTTTTGCAGCTAATCAATCTGTCATGCTATCAAGCTGTCAATCTTTTCTGGGGGTTTTATGGTGTTTTTTCCGAGTGGGGCTGATTCTTTTGCCTCTGCAGTTTTGGATTCGAGTGCAACGGGGGACAATTTTCATGTCCCATGATAATCTTCAAGCTGTAAAACTCTCTCCTCTCCTCTCTTGGTATGAAGCGTGGCAGAAGGGCTGGTAGTTGGTGCATTTGGGACAGGGGCTTGGTCTTGGACCTAGTTGTGCTGTAGCCCCTGGGCACGTGGTGAGGTTTGGGTGCCCACTCCCTCCTTGGACCAATGTGCATCGTGTTCAGGGTGCTACCCAACCATGCTGGGTGCATTTGCTTGCTTGGATCCTTTTGTGTTTATGGTACAATGGGTCCCAGTCTTTTTCTTTGTCATTATCAGCCGCTGCTGAAGCCTGCTCATCGGTGGCTGTCCTTCTCCTGAGATTTCAGCTGTACCCATGCTGCAGTCACCATAGGAACTGCCATGCCAGCGTGCTGGAGCCAGCTCCGAGCCAGCCCCGAGAGTACCGAGCTTGGAGCAGGCTCCTCTGCAGAGCTGAATGGGCTGCAGCCCCACACCGGCACCGCCAAGCAGGGTCGGAGGGAGATGGCATTGGAGAGGGTCACATAAACCCCCCAGGATGCCATCAGCCCCATCTCCTGCTCGGGGAACAGGCCAAGTCTGCTGGCGCTTGTGCAGGCTTCACGCCTGCCACTCAGGGGTGCAGAAGGTATTTTCTCGATTGGCCGCAGATCAGAGCTTGCGATCTCTTCTGCATATGCAAATTCGCAGCGATTACCGCATCCTGCATGGCATTAGTCTGGATGAGCACTTCTGGAGCTGCTCGCTCTGCCAGCCCAGATGTGGGAAAGAACTGCAGTAGCGTGGCAGCATCCCTCTGCGCCCCCCCAGACACGCTCTCACACTTGGCCTCTTCGCTGAGGGTGTCACGCAGCTGATTTTTAGGCAGCTGCAAAGTCCCTTTGCCTTTTATGTTTCAGTAGAGCAGGGCTGGTCGGCTCAGCAGTGGCTCGGGATTGCCATGTCACTGGGAAGAGACCGCATGAAACATTTACGGTCCCTATATGCCCTAGAGTGTTTTGTTTTTTTTTTTGCATTTAATGTGGTAGAGCAGCCAAGCTCTGCCTCTCGCTGCGCTGCGGGGACTGAGCACGCTGTGGTGGTGGTGGCCACATCCCTGGATGGGTGGGAATCACACACCAACATCTCGGTGGCACCCACCGCTCTCTGTGGGGTTTTCTCCCATGCAGCACAGGCTCCCATCGCCTGGGTGGAGTTCAGGGTCATTTAACACACAGCTGAATCCCCTTTGCCAGCAGCTGGTTTTACCTTTACATTCCACAGAATCACAGAATCTCCATGGTTGGAAGGGACCTTTGAGATCATCGAGTCCAACCATACACACACACACAAAAAACCTCCCAACAATCTCGGGCACTAGAGCATGCCCTGAAGTGCCACGTCTACAAGTTTCTTAAATACCTCCAGGGATGGTGACTCCACCACCTCCCTGGAGGCTGTTCCAGTGCCTGACCACCCCCTCAGGAAAGTAATTCTTCCTAATACCTAATCTAAACCTCCCCTGCCGCAACTTCAGACCATTTCCTCTGGTCCTGTGTCTCCCAGGGTGTTTATGCTTGAACATGCTCCATCAGCAGTGCTCTCTCCCCTGCAAAATGTCTGGAGAAGCATCTCAGGATGCTTCCTGAGACCTGCCTGGCCCTGTCATCTCTCTCCTCTAAAGGGGTGTCCTGCTGCCACCCCCTCCCCAGAGCTGTCCCTTTGGGGCAGTGGCAGGTGCCAGGCTCAGGAGATTCCCTGGTGTAGTTAATTTTCCTCTGAAAGGGTTATGGATAGCAAGGTGGGTCTGTATATAATTGATATTGCATGTAACCTACTTACTCCCAGGTAACAGCTTCATCTTCCCACAGACTCTCTTCTTGGAGTGGTCGCTTTTCCACCAATTCTGCTTTTATCACTTAAAAATCAGCCCCCTTTTTTAGCCCTGGCACGTGGTGACTTGTAAATCTTAACCTGTGTAAAAAATGGTGAAGACAAACGGAGGCAGTGAACTGAAATGGTCCAGTTTCGGCAGAATCTCAAGGGAGAGCAGAGGGGCTACCCCATCCCATGGCTGCACCGGGCTCTCCCTGTGCATTGAGCTCCTCGATTTGGTGCGAAGGGCCGTTGTGAGACACAACTCACAAGCCAAGCACAAATCTGGTCCCAGTTGCTGTGCCTTGCTGGGCTGCATCGCGGCAGCAGGCACCGAGCTTCCTTCAGACACCGGCGAGGAAATAAATCAGTTCCCAAAGTGGCTGGCGCGCTGTCTGTCTGCTGCTTTAGCCCTGCCGAGGGATGAGTGTGGCGTGTGGCCGCGGCCATCCCGGCCCCTGCTGATGAAAATGTAAATGTCAGTGGCTTCTCCAGAGCACTTGGCGCGGAGCAGCCCCGCTGCCTTTCCCGGCTAATCCTGACAAGCAGCGTGGCAAGGACAGGCAGCCTCTCCAGGGCCGCAGCCAAGCGCCTGCAGCCGGCCTGAGCCGCGGCCTCTCACAGTGCGCTTGTCCCCAGCGCGCTGTTGTTCTCACTGGAACAAGCGGGTGGGCACCGAGGGCTTCAGTCCTCGGGCTGCGTCCCCTGCCCTGTCCCTGGTTCTCGGGCTGTGTCCCCTGCCATGTGCCCAGTCCTTGGGGTGTGTCCCCTGCCATTTCCCCAGTTCTCAGGCTGTGTCCACTGCCTTGTCCTCAGTTCTTAGGCTGTGTCCCCTGCCATGTCCCCGGTTCTCAGACTGTGTCCCCTGCCATGTGCCCAGTCCTCAGGCTGTGTCCCCTGTCTTGTCCTCAGTCCTTGAGCTGTGTCCCCTGCCTTGTCCCCAGTTCTCAGGCTGTGTCCCCTGTCTTGTCCTCAGTTCTCGAGCTGTGTCCCTTGCTGTGTGCCCAGTCCTCAGGCTGTGTCCCCTGTCTTGTCCTCAGTCCTCAAGCTGTGTCCCCTGCCGTGTGCCCAGTCCTTGGGCTGTGTCCCCTGCCTTGTCCTCAGTTCTTGGGCTATGTCCCCATTTCTCAGGCTGTGTCCCCTGCCTTGCTTCCCCAGGGCTGGCCGGTGCTGCCCTGTCCCCAGACCCCAGAGAGGGCTGCTCTGCCCCGGGACAGGCTCCCTGGGGAGGCTGGGGGCTCTGCTGGGCAGGCTGCTGTGGGGAGTGTGGGGCTCCAGCCCTGTGTCATCTTCCTGGGGGTGGCGAGAGGGTTAATTCTGTTCTCCTTAGTGTCTCAGAAGTGGTCTGTGAGAGCCGCTCGCGTTTCCTCTGCCAACCTGCCACAGTCTGAAACCTATTTCAGTTCCACCCTATTGATGTTGACTGCTCGTAATTTATTTTCAAAACATCCAAACTCCTGTTCCTGATGTGACTGGAGGATTTCTGCAGACTCTTTCAAATGGAAAGCAATTCATTTCCACTGAGTGCTCGAATCTAACATGATGAGAGAGTGTGAGGAGGGAGAATGGGAAGCAAAGTGTGGTTTCGGAGTCTGTTTATTTTGCTGGCAGCCCAAGGAGCAGCTTATGCTGATGGAGCGTGGTGGATCGGCCTGGGGATCCTCACTGGGGCTGATGGGATTAATGAGGGAAATTTGCACCAGCAGAAGCAGTGTCCCCCATTTCTTGTAATAAATAAACTTGCAAATGGGCGAAACTGGTTTAAAATCCGAGGTTGGATGGATTCTCCTGGATGAGAGGGGCTTTGGCTGGGCGATGGACCGGCACGGAATTGGGTTTTGATCACTGTGCACATTGTGGCGGGGTGTGCCAGGCAGAGAAAATCTTGTGGGTTGTTTCTTATTATTGGCTGTATACTGACTCTTTTCCACTTTAAGTTTTCACCACTTCATAATTTGATAGACTCTGCATTCAAACACTTCACGCCATCCCCCGATGGTGCTTGCACCCTGAGGGTGCCAAACGGGGGCCCAACTGGGGAATGAAGGGTGATGAAGGGTGATCTGTGGCTCAGACATCAGCAAACCCCTCGGACTGGGTTCCTCAGGGTGATTAGGTGCAAGGAAGTAGATACATTACTTGTTAGACTTAGGGTTCCTAAATACTTTTGGAAATACCACTGGTGGCTTTCTGCATCGTTTGGCACCTAAATCTCTTTTCAGGGCTATAAAGGGAGCTGCAGGACAATAAGCAAGCCCTTATTTTTAACTGTTGGCTGTGGCAACCTAGAAGCATTGCAGCTCCACGTTTTCCTTTATCCTGCGTGTGTCCTCTCCCTCGTGCAGGTGATGCTGGCGGAGAGGAAGGGCACGGATGAACTCTACGCCGTTAAGATCTTGAAGAAGGACGTCGTTATCCAGGACGATGACGTAGAGTGCACGATGGTTGAAAAACGTGTCCTGGCTCTCTCCGGGAAGCCTCCGTTCCTGACCCAGCTCCACTCCTGCTTTCAGACGATGGTGAGTGCCGGTGCCACAGCCTGTCCCTGGGCAAAGGGCAGAGCAGACTGGGGACCCTGCTGGACCCTGAGCATGAGCAGGGGGTGGGTCTGACACTTGGCAAAATGGATTTTAGTCCCTTGGCTTCAGTGGTGAGTTTGTGGGCAGAAATCCTCCTCTAGAGACACAGTGTCACAGTTATCTGTGCCTTTCTGGGTGGCTGCAGGGCGCCCGGGAGCTGTGTGGACAGAGCTATAGAGACTTCTGCCCTTGTCACATATTGTAGTTTCTCTAAAGCAGACCTTTGCTTTTATTCATGTTTTTTTTTTCTGGATATACATCACTATACTTGCAAAAACAGCCATGTATTTTCTGCCTTGGCAACGTCACAACTTGTCTAATTTGCTTGCAAAAGTGCCTCCATGAGCAAAATGTGTGTGCGTGAAACCGGAGGCGGTGATGTACAATATCTGCACCCCCGAGATTTTTTCATCAGGGAGCTGCTGGTGGCGTTAGACGTGATTTCCCAGCCCATCCGGTGCCCCCCCCCGGCCCATGGTGTCTGTTGGGATTTGATAGCAAAGTGCTGCACTTTTTCTCAGGATTCATTCTTATGGTCAAAACCCTGAGTAAAGAGTGAAACCTAAAACAAACCGCAGGAAATTCAGTTTGAAGTGGGCATGCAATTGAGTTTTTATGAATCAGAAGCAGGGAGAGGGAGTGGGGAAGGGGACAAGGGGACAGTTAAAGCAATCTCTGCCCAGCTGCTGGACAACCTGTGAATGAAAATGTCCAGGTGCGTGTCAGCAGGAGCAGGGAGAGGGAATCAGCAGAGTCCTTTAGAACGGTGACAATGCTATCCAGGAGGATTACATTTTAATATTATCCCAGAAATTTCATTTACCAAACACATTCAGTGTATTTAAAGCCCGCGGACCGGCTTTGCAGCACAGTAATCAAAATGTGGCAGGAGAAGCTATTTCACAGAGCATCTCTCTGGCATCTGAAGTGAGTCAGCGCAGGATTATTCCTGGCAGACCTATAGTAGCTTAATAGTAATCGTATTTGTAATGTAATCAAAATGTATAGCAGGGTGTATTATCAAACGCTGGCACAAAGCACTTCGATTTCTGGGAGCACAGTCCGGAGCACACTCCTCAGCCAGGGCTCTTAGTTCAGCCGCTGGTAGGAGAGAGAAAAGCCCAAAATCTCCATTTTAAAGAATAAGTGAGGAAGAGCAGTGAGAGCTCCTGTGCGGGTCTGAAGGACAAGAAGCCCCCGTGCTGGTGCGGCTGAGGGATTTTGGGTTGCTCTGCCCCAGAAAGATCCTGGGTCAGGACCTGGGCTCCGGGGTCAGGGGGGTGAGCTGGGTGTCCCCAAGTGTCCCCAGGTGAGTCATGCCTTCACTGACAACCTCCCTTCCTGTGGGGCTCCACAGCAAAGGGGGCCAGCAGCAGCGGTGACAGTGAGAAATGATCAGTAATGGGTGGATGGGGAGCTCAGCTGTTCTCCTGGCTTCAACTCTTGTTCACAGCGAGGAGTCAGGCAGGAGATGGACCAAACGAGTGGTTAATTAGAAGGCAGCAGGCATTGGAAGGAGTCCTGGGAGTCGCTCCTTGGCTGCCCAAGGAAGGGGTGTGCGTGTTTTACCAGCTCCGTGCAAGTCTCTGCGGGGGGTATTTACATATCTGTAACTTGCTGTTGCTCAGTGAGTTTGGATGCTCCAGACTTGGACAGACCCTGTCCTTTTCTGTCATAGACAAGAGCCAGGACAGCTTTCTGTATCCATCCTTCCCTTCCAGCCTGTAGGCTGGCCAGCCATCTGCTGCTGTATTCATGACATTTTTTTTCTCTGAAGCACCAGCGTTCTCTTCTCCACCCAAATGAGGAAAGCTCAAATCCTGCTTTTAGAGCTCAGCTGGCTGTTTCAAGAGACCATCTTTTTAATATTCTTCCTTCTTGAAGTTGATCGATATATTTAGGAAACAGCTGCAAATGAGCACAATATTGCTTTGCTTTCCAGTTACTGTCACCGGATGACTAGTGTGACAGTGGCTGCTGAAGGTGACTTTGCCTGCCCCGTCTGGATTGACGCCTTGGCAGAGGCAGTCATTTACAGAGGGGTATGCTCCAAAATTCCCAGTCATCTGATAAGCTGGAATCTCTTTCTATCCCGTCAGCGCCACATGTTTTACATAAAATGATTGCCCTTTGGGTACTGTGTTTAATTACCTTTGAGGGTGCCCCGCTGTCAGGGTGCGCTGTGCATCGCCAGGCTGTGCTGCGCCCGGGGTGGAGGAGCTGATTACCCAAGTTACTCCGTAGCCCTTATTATGGTAATGCTCACATTTGCATATCTTCTGGGCTCCTGGTCCTTACTATCTTAAAAGCGAGGCAAGATTTAGTTAAGGAGGAAATGAAAAATGGGCAATATTATGAATTATTATACAATACTGCGAACCTGAATCTCTCGCTTCAGCCTTTGTGTCTTTCCTTTCATGGCCAAGGGCTGGGGCCAGCCCAGGGGTGTCTTTGGGCTCCTGAGCATTGAGGCCCCACGACTGTTTTTTGAAGGCTGTAGAAAGTTGCTGGTCATAAGAAGGGTGACTCGGGGCTGGTGTCACGCAGGACTTTGCTGTTCCTATCCATAACCAAGACACACACAGCTCGGGGCAGGGATGTCTGCTGGCAGGGAAGGCAGCAGTCTGTGTCCCACTCCTACAGGCACTCTGATGGGCTGGAGCCATTGCTTCTCCCTCCCTGAGAAACTGTCTGTCTAGGTTGGTGGTTTTGGCAGTCTTGAACAATTTTCTTCACAGCCATTTCCTATTAAAAAACAAAGAGCTGTGAATCATCAGAGGGAAGTGGCGTTTCAAGGGCACGGATTCCCCAGGGTGAAGGTGTCGCTGGTGTGGTGCAGTGTCCCCAGGGACAGTGTGGACCACAGAAACATACACCTGGGGAATTTCTTAGCTCTGTGTGGCTACCACGCTGTGGAAGAGGAAGGGTGCTTTAATCCGGAGAGTCTTAATGAATGAAAGCAAAGTGTGTTTTATACTTTAGAGGCAAAGTCAGTGTGTGCTTATAGGTGGCTGTGTTTGCACGTAGCTACTAGCAAGTGTTTTAATTGATTCAATGTCACTGATTGACCTGTTTGTGCTACTCGTACCGATTTCTTAATTAATTAACCGTGTGTGACATTAAGTGCACCCTCAGACCAGGCTGGGAGGAGTGAGGAGAGGGGGTGCAGCCTTCTCCTGCCTCCCCAGCTTGACCAGGGGGTGCTGCGTGCCCTTGGGGGCGTGTGGATCCTGAGCACTGCCACAGGCTGCTCCCAGGGTGAGACTGGTGAGACGGGGATGTCACACGTCCCTCCTGGTGCTTGGCCAAGTCGTACTGGCCATTGCCTGTACACGGATGCTGGTCCCCATAGGAACTGCTCGCCTCTCTTCATTGAAGCCATGTGGTGCCTGGGGAATCATTAGCAAGGAGCTGTTGGATCAAACACCCTGAAAAATGGGCTCAGTGAAGAATGAGAGCAAATTTATTAATGGCAAGTGAAAAGTCTCTTTTTCTTCCTCCACTTGCCTTCTCCATCGGATCTATCTGCAAAGGTGCAGAGCTTAAATCCAGAGCGTTGCAAAGGAATGAGTATGTCTGTCTTACAGAGCTCCAGCTGCACCCCTTGGGGAGGGCAGTGATGATAATTGTATTGCCATGAAAAATATAGACTGGGGCTGTCACTTGCCTTGGTCCTTATTTCTGATCCCTGCAGATTCCCTGCTCTAATAATTCTGCTGCTAATTGTTTGCTTTTTTTTTTTTTTTTTCTTTAGGATCGCTTGTATTTTGTGATGGAATATGTGAACGGTGGGGACTTGATGTACCAGATCCAGCAGGTTGGGAGGTTTAAAGAGCCACATGCTGTGTAAGTTCCGTAGCCCTAGTCTGGCACCTTCAGGGTAGGTATTTGATGTACCTTTGTCATATGGCTGGAAATACGGTCCAAGCCACAGGCTTTTGTGGTGCCAGCCCTGAACAGAAACGAAGGGGAAAGGAAGGGCACAGGAATCAGAAGAAGCAGGGTGATTCTTTGCCTGGTGCCAAGGATGCTGGTGCCTCCAGCTCTTCTTTGGGATACACAGCACTTGTTGATAGATAAATAATTGGCCTTCATAAAGGAGCAGGCAGGGAGATGTGGAGGCTTCCTGGGAGACACCAGCAGCACCTGTGTGGTGCCAGTGTGCCTCTGTTCTGCCCCGTGTCCTTCCCCACCATATAACAGAGACGTTGGGTTTTTGGGGTTGGCGACCCCAGTAGAGGAGCCAGTGTTAACTGATGGCTTTTGACTCCTGCTCCCTGTACAGAGGGGACAGAGCAAAATGTGTTTGTGAAGGCCTTCATATGCTTAAATAAAAACACAAACAGTGAGCAGAGCCCGGGTGGGTTTGAACTGATGTTTTACACTCTGGCAGAGTCCTCGGAGACCCAGAATATTCTTTAAGGAAAGCGGTGGCAGTGCGTGTTATCTCCCTGGCCTCCCCGAGATGACAGATAACTTTTCAAGCCGCGTTGCCAGCACGCAGTAACGAACAGCCGTGGATCCCAGCTCTCGCTTAATGAGAATTTGTGTAACAAGAAGTGACAGCCCCCTGCTAGCCCACAGCAACCAGATCGCATCCCTACCCGATAGGAGCAGAGGGCGGGTTGTGTCATTCTCGTGTGATACTTGTCTGGTATTTTTATGTTGTGGCTGTCTTTATCCTTTGGTCATGTATAGCCACCGCCTTTCATTTAGTGCGATTGGATTTGAAAGGCTTTTCATTTTGATTCATCTCGTTTAATTATCAGTCTTCCCTTTAAATCTTTCATTTCAGATTCTACGCGGCAGAAATAGCCATCGGCCTCTTCTTCCTGCAGAGCAAAGGCATCATTTATCGGTAGGTGAGCAAGTTCCTCCTTCCTCTCTTCCCCAGAGAACTCCAGCTGGAGCTGGGGCGATGTAAGGACTGTGATGCTCAGCAGGGCTCTGCAGCCCCACTCTGCAGAGCAGCCACCGGCCGTGGGGCTCTCCCTGGTTAGAGCCACGGGTGGGCTCCAGCAGCTCCATGTCAGGTCTGCACACCCAAAACGGGGCTGGGACCCTCAGAGTGTCACAGAATCACAGAATGGTAGGGGTTGGAAGGGACCTTCAGAGATCATCTAGTCCAACCTCTCTGCCAAAGCACCCAGAGGAGGTTGGACAGGAATGGATCCAGGTGGGTTTTGGACGTCTTCGGAGTAGGAGTCTCCACAACCTCTCTCATGTCACTGGTTTTTGAGAAGGTTCTTGTCTGTGTCCCCGTTTTAAAGGAAGGCAGCTTTGGTTCCTCTCTCGCCTCTGCTTTATGCGTTTCTTGCCGTACGACACAAATGCTCACTGGCAGCACGGACCAGTTCTGAGCCGTGTATTTTGCCGCAGGGCACTATTTTCTTACCATTAACACCAGGGTAAGTGCTTAGGAATGGCTTGCTCTGAGATCTGCAGTGCAAGTCTGTCACTTCTGGTTCAGACACTAAAACCTCTTCTCCAGTCGCAATATGACTGTAGCATCCAGAGTCAGCCAGGTTACTGCCAGGTGCTGGACCGGGCTCTGAGGCTGCTGGTTTAGAGCTGAAATTTGTGTACCACTGCTTTTCCCTGCTCGGGAGTATTCCCAGAGCCCAAGGTAGAGCAGAGCATCCTAATGAGTGTCAGATACCATTAACTGCTTCGCAAAAGGAGATGCCAGCTGTGCTACTGAAGTTATGAGATGCTGAAGCCTGTTCCAAAGATGAAAGAAGTGGAGCAAACCTGACGTGAGGGATGTTTTTTGCCATCAGCTGCTACAGAGAGATTTTAGGTCTGCCGGTCCCCAGTGCCCTTTCTTCCTTCCTTCCTCCAAATCCGAACCCAGGCTCATGTCCATCTGCCTTTGGCCTGTCAGGGTTCTAAGCAGTGACATGATAATTGGAAAAAACAGTCTTGAAAACCAGCAAGTTGTAGTAAATTATGCTGTTCCTTTTATTGGGCTCTTACTTAACAGAGTTAAGCCTCATGCACGATGCAGCCCCACGGCTGTGCTGAGTGGGCTGTTCCCAGCAGGGTGTTTCAGCTGAGGGTCTCTGAGAAGAGGGTCACAATGACATGGTGTGACCTTCGTGCCAGCTCCGGGCCATGCCGTGTGCCTTTGCTCTTCACCTGCAGACCAGAGATGTGCAGCTGGGCAGGTCTGCAGAGACCTGGCCGATGGGAGAGCACGGCTTGTGCCTGCACCCATGTGCCACTCTGTCACCTGCCTTGTCACCTAATGTCACCCTAGGTCAAGGGAAATCTTGCAGACGTGCTCTGATATTGAAGTGGAGACCTCTGAGTGATGCGTTAGTGTAGAGCACATAAGCCAGGAATGGCACAGAATCACAGAACTGGTCAGTAATGACATGGCCCATAGCTGTTAGTGCATAATTTGTACCTGAACTACTGAGTGTTTGCTACAAAACGGGCCTTTGGGCTGGAGCACCCAGCTCTGGAGAAGCTGGTCAGGGCTGGGAGCCAGACCGGGAGCTCTACAGCTGAAACTCCTCTCCACAATTTGTGCTAAAGAGCAAAATTGCTGCAGTTGGGTATAACTAACAGATATTCTGCAGATGTGGATCAGAGGCAAACATGGCTGATTTGTATTATCATGGGGGAGCGTAGCATAGGTGCTGCGGGGGCTTCTGCTGAGTAGGTACTTCTTCATTGCTGGTGAGCTTTGATTTTCACTTGATTTTCATAGGAACAAAAAAGAAAATAATCTATTAAACCTGTCTCCCTGCTAGATGAGAGAGTTTTCTGTTGTACACTTAAAAGCGATTTGCCCAGCATGGTGTTCCTGTGGGTTAAAAGTGAAATAAACACTTCATCCTGACAGATCTCTGACTTATTTTTACTCATTTCCCCAAACATTATCCTACAACGAGTCTGGGTGTGAGCCAGAGCTCGCTCACAGGAGAGCACCTGGAGTCAGGAAACCTGTGTCTTTGCTGAGTGGCCTCGTGAGTGGTCTTTTGTGTCATTATTTTGTGTCATTGTTTTCCTTCCCTTTGTAGAGACCTGAAGCTGGACAACGTGATGCTGGATAGCGAGGGGCACATAAAGATCGCAGACTTCGGCATGTGCAAGGAGAACATTTGGGACGGGGTGACTACCAAGACCTTCTGCGGCACTCCAGACTACATTGCACCTGAGGTAGGAGGTGGAGAAAGGTGGTAGATGCTCCATAGGTCTTTCAGCAGCCTGTCTGATGCTCTTTTCCATGGGATGACTTTGCTTTGGGCAGTTTTTTGGGGGAAACAGGGTTATTAACAAATTTACTGTCAGCCTGGAAAGTTCATCCCCTCAGTGCTGTCCATCCCCACAAAGGCTACAGCTACCTTTAAGGAAGCAGCGATGCTGGATCCACCTCTCTGTTGGGCTGCGTGCCCTGCTTCTGCCTCAAAGTACAAAAAATCCTCCGTGCTGATCTCCCTGCAGTGTGTTTTCCCTCTCTGGGTGTTTTTCCCACATTTGTGCTATCAGCATCCCTTTGCCTGTTTGATCCTTGGTGTGCTCAAACCCACCAAAGGCTTCTCCTCACATGCTTCCTTGCTGCTGGAAAAGATGAGCCCAGGAGCTCAGCTTTGCCCCTCGCCGCGTGTGACAGCCGCTTCCAGCACAACGTGACCGGTGGGGAAAAAATGAATTATTCGTGGATAATATTTCCATGTGAAGTGGAAATCTTTAGATCTCTCCAGCTTGCCACTTGCAGCAAAGGGCTGTGTGCCTGATGAGGAGAGGCTCCCCATCTACAGCTTCAGATCACTCCAAAATTATTTTGCATTTGGTTATTACTTATGTGATGGAGTCACATATGACACTTACATGAAGTGCTATATGGGTGCAATTTCATGTCAGATTTGTGAAATTCAGGTAGGTAGTTATTCCCAGATGCCTGTTCCCTTAACATAAAAATACCCTTCTAAAATCTTCTCACTCTGCTGAATTTTCAATGATGAGATTAATATTTATTCATTTAAATATTTTAGAGAAAGAGATTCTTTTTGCTAGGACATAGTTAGATGTGCCTGTATGCTAAACTACATTGTGTTTTGCTGCAGCCAGAAAGGTTTCTAATTACTCGTTCAGATGTGTATTACGTATCCTCGTCCTACCAAGATTAATATTGGTGTCCTGTTGGTACATAGCTCAGTTGCTGCGTGTGATTAATTCTCTTTCAAAGCAGGACAAATGACCAGTTCTCTTGGTATTTGCCTGAGCATTATCACTTAAATTCTTATTTTCTTCTGCTTGCTCTATTTTTTTTTTCCCCAAAAAGAAAAAGAGAAAATGGGAAATTAGGATGCAAATCACTACGGTACCCAGGAATGGTGTTAACACCTGCTACCAGGGGGTCTCAAAAGAGTGAATATATACGTCCTCTACTTTGTAAATGGAAAAAGAAGTATGTGGTTCTGGTGTGGTCTCCCACTGGGTGGCCAAGCCTGTGGCAGAGCCGGGGTCTCTGTGTGTAACTCCACTCCAGGGCCCTTCTGCTGGACCGTGCTTCCTGCCATTAGGAAGCTGCAGTGTTCTCGAGCCAACATGTCTTCAGGGTAAAAATGTCCTGTGATTTGCTTGACCCATTTTTAGGGCTTTTTCTATTCTAAGGTACAGCTCTGCGTGCCAAGGTGACAGGTACTGAGTGCAAACGACCCCGCATGTGTAGTTTCCTCTGAACAAAATATGTTCTTTGGCTGTTGGGTTTTGACCTTCCCTAACGTGCAGTCGTCAACTTCCATTTACAGAGACTGCTTTTCTGCAAGAATTTCTTCTAAGTACTATTTTCTTTTAAAAGCCTTTATGGTGTGAAGAGTTCACACCTAAATTTCCCGGAGCACTCGTAAATCATCTAAGGAACAAGTGGGAGGAACTTCAAGTGCACTCAGTCGAGGAATTTCAGAGCTGAAACTGGACGTTTGGTCTCACTGGGAAGCGTCAGGCCTGACCACAGGACGCTGTCAAGGCTCTCAGAGTCGTGTCACCACCTTTGGATGTGTGGCTGGACCAGGATCAGGCCAGAAGAGGAGACTGGCATCAGTCTTGTTCTCTAATTGTGCCTCGATGCTGATGCTTTGGCAGGAGGGACCTCATTTCTTCATGGGATGGGTGGCAGCACCCGACCTGCGTCTTGACGTACCTCCTGGTCAGATCCGTGGGGACACTGCAGAGGTCTTCTGCAAGGACAGGGATGGCTGAACATGAGGACTCTGGAAGCTGCAGGCTTTGCTCGGAGCCACGGGAGCGGAGCCTTGCTTGGGAGCAGGGGTAGCAACAGCAGGAGCAGACCTCTGGGGCTGGATTGCTGTGTACATTCTCCTGTGATTAGCATACAATTTGCATTTGTACTCAAGTATAGGAATCTTTGCAGAATAGAATTCTGTAATTTGGATGAATAAACTGCCTAATTGTTTTGCGTTAAGTAACAGATGGCAAAGCCCAAGGCCTGTCAAACCCCAAACTCTGAAATGACGCCCAGCAGCAGCAACCGGCAAATAAACCAGAGCTTGAGAGACCCTTCAAAGCAGAAAAGTGCCTGCAGGACCCTGGCTTCTCCTGCCACCCCTGGGCTGGACCTGCTCCTCCTGCTGCCACCAGATGGGCTGGAGGGACCCCCATGCTGAAGGGAAGGAAGGAGGGGGCTGGCTTCTGGCAGCAACCTCTGGCCAAGGGTACCAACCCCACATCTCATTGCCCTCTTGAGCCAAAGGACATGGAGAACCCGAGCAGCAGAAGTGCCATGGGACCCAGGGCTGGGTCCCTTTCTCCACCACCTGCTTGTCTTGTTTGTATGTGGGGTCTTGCTAGCGAGGACCAACCCCCTCTTTGGGTTCAGCTGTAGGTGTCCCAAGCCACCGGCACGCACTGGGGAGGTCACCTGCTCCACAGAAGCAGGTTGGCTGGGTGGCTCTGCTGCAGGGTCGCATGATTGTGAAATTTGGGGTATTTCAGATTTTGCAGAGAAAATCATGGAAAAAACCAAAAATTCGTGTCTTGGTACCTCATCCAAAATAAATATTTATATTTTTAAATTTAAAAAACAACGACCAACCAACAAACCCCAAAGTTATATCCTAACTCCAAGTAAAATCCTAACGCATTGCTCAGGTAGAAGGGTAGGGCCGTCAGTTATTAGGTTATTTTGTGAGGGATGTTCTGCAATAAATAATAGAAAGCAAACTGGCAGCCTGGAATGCAGAGGGTATTGACTACCCATATGCTGCAAGTCTGTTTTAAAGGGCCACGTAGCATCCACGGAGTGTGTTGTTATTTCAAACCAACTGCACGGAAGTCAGCGGAAAAAAATCCCAAAGTACATCAGGGTAAGCGAGAACGGCTGCTGCTCCTTTCCCGATGAACCTTGCTGTGATGAGTCTGTAAAAGCACAACAAATATGCTAAAGTTTTGTCTGAATCAGAATGAATCTGTCTTAAATCACAGTGAATGTTCTGGGGTTTTTTTTCCTAATATTTAGTGCACATTTGAGAGCTGATGATTTTTTAAAGTTACTGAACCCTTTGCCTTTTGTGTGTTCTGTTTATAATTGCTTTTTCCCACCATTCAGGGACTAATGTCTCAGTAAATAACCTTATCCTTTTGACCTGGACTACAGCTTGAAATGAGTTTGCATCGGGCCAACAGGTTAAAAATAGGAGTGTAATCCTGCTGTTTGTGTTGTTTTCAGATAATTGCTTATCAGCCTTATGGGAAGTCTGTGGATTGGTGGGCATTTGGAGTCCTGCTCTATGAAATGTTAGCTGGCCAGGTAATTGAATTTTAATTGATTCCTATGGGATCGTGTTAAATTCCATTGTGGACATAGGCTGACATGTCATGTGTTTTGTTGCTGGCTCACAGCGGGGTGCCGTCACCTCGATGCTGGAGATGAAGCTGTGGATGCAGCCCCAGGGACTGGGATGCTGAGACACAAGTCAGCAGACAGGGCTGGTTTCATGGCTGAGGATCACAGTGGTGAACGGAGGCTCAAATTGCACGGAAACACAGCTGAACCTCCGTTTGCTTTGTTCTAGGCTCCCTTCGAGGGAGAAGATGAGGACGAGCTCTTCCAGTCCATCATGGAGCACAACGTAGCCTACCCCAAGTCCATGTCCAAGGAGGCAGTGGCCATCTGCAAAGGGGTAAGGGCTGGCCTTGGATTTCTGGGAGGGAGGAGTGCAGCCGGTGGGCATCTCCAGCTGTCCTTCACATGCAGGGGACCCAAGCCCCTCCTTGTCTCCCTTGTGTCCCCCTCGCCCTCCTTGCTTTGCTCCGGGCTGCATCCTCCCGGCGTGGAGGCACTCTGACAAAATTGGGTTGTGTTCTGGTGCCATTGTGCTACTTAGTGTATATGTACTAAAGACATTTACAAATAACACCCAGATCCTTTCTGTGCCGTTACGCTACACTGAGCAGAAACATGGGTACGACTCCAGGGGTGGGCTGTCTTTGCGCAGGTGAAGGTCAAGAGAAAATTGGAACGTTGAACGTTGGATGGGAGGTGGGAGTTGAGGGCATCTGAGACCCCTCTTCCCCATTAGGTGACAACAGGGGAGCTTTATGCATCTTCACCTGAAAAGAAAAATGATGCTTAGAGAAAATGAATGTGGTTTCTAAGTAGTTTTCCTAAGATCAGATACAAAGCCTTCATCCTGCAGAGGTTTCCATTTAGCTCTGATGAGTCGCCCTTTAGGGCCACCTGAAGTTCCATGCTCATGTGCCTCTCTGGTGGGTCAGGACAATATTTTCATTATCAGATCTCTTAAATTGCAGGGGAGCTCTGCGTTGCCCAGTGTCCTGAGCTCTCTAGGGACTGAACCTAGGCAAGGCTTAAATGCAGCCTGAATTAATTTGGGCTGTGATGAATAAAGGCTGGCTGGGTCCTGACGCTGTGCATATGGTTCTTGCTTGGGACTGAGCCTCATCTCAGCCAGCCAGTGTCAAACAGCGCTATAAATATGTGTTTGTGTAGGAATTTAAAAAATGTTTGCTTTTAATAGTTAATATTTAAAATATCTGAATGTTCTATATCTCAAAATAGTGTTTCTATCTACAAATGACACATCTTGCGCTTAACGCTCCCACTGCGGCATTTCAAAGCCTCTTCCCAGTGTTGCCAGGATTCAGAGCTGGTGTTTCAGAGGAGAATTTGCTTGTCCCGTGGGGAAAAGCTGCTGCAGGTGTTTCCTGCCTGGAACAGGGTGCAGGGAGGGAATGCTGTCCAGGCCACCTGACACTCACCTTCAGCAGAATGTACTAAAATCAAGTCCTTCATTCAGAAACCGCACTGGTTATGGAAGGAGGAATTTCCACCAACTTTCTCACCCTCTCTCATTCCTTTTGCTGAATTCTGGAATGTTGTTGCTTGGGACATAAGGGAAAAGTCCACTGTGTCCCTGGCTGGGCAGGAGGGAGGGAATATGCTCTGTGATGCCGAACATCATTATCCCCCCGGTGCCTGAGGGAGCAGCGCTTGCGAGGGAGCGGAGGCTGGAGCAGGGACGGATCTCACTGTCGGCTTTGTTTGCTGTTGCATCAGTCAAAATGTGGATGCTGTAAATAGACGAGAAGAGACCATGACTGAACCGTCTGCTGGGTGTAGCTGTAATGGCTTTTCTCACTCTTGGAAATGTGAGGCTGCATGGGAGGACATTTAGCCATGCATGGAGAGCTTGGTTCTTTATAAATTCCTGTTGGGTTTTTCTTTTTTTTTTTTTTTTTTTTTGGGCGAAGGGGGGGTGCCCTTTTTCCAACGGTTTTTT
>NW_015090794.1:3756591-3775007 GCF_001431845.1 Calidris pugnax
TTTTTTGTTTTTGCAGCGAAGTGGTGGTTCCCTTTGTACAACTGTTGTTTGAGGGCAGTGTACAAAAACTCCAGACATCCTTTGCCGCCACCAAACTGCTACACCAGAAAGCTTAATTAAAAATATGTGCGGTATTTACAAACCCTCAGTAAGATGGAAACAAAGCATTTGCATTTTCCCCTAGAATATGGCAAAATATGGCTCAATTAACCACGGGGGCACTGGAGCTGGGCTGTTTGTGTCGGTACATGGTAGGTCTTCCAGGAAGGCACAAGCCCAGCCTTAGATCAGTCTAGAGAGCAAACAGTTGGAGAAGCCTCTGCTCTTAAATGTGAAGGGTTTGGTATTTCACTGCCATGCTCTCCAAAGTGATTTTGTTGTTCCCAGGCGGTTTCACTCCGGGCTGCTGGTGCCAGTCATCGCTTACTGTTTCACAGCTCGGAGATGAAAAGCATTTGATCCTGAAAGCCTTGTATCGGCCCGAGCCAAGAAACAAGCGTTAATCAGAGATAGTTGGCTGGGAAGCAAAATGGAGAGTTAACCAGAACACAGCTCCTTGACTCGACAGTCAGCATCAATTAGCAGATCAAACGGAGCATTTCCCTCCTCTGCTGTCAGCTTGGATTTTTTTTTTTTTTCCAAGGGTTGATGTCGGAGCTGCAGTGTCCGTGGTGCAGGTAGCTTAGCTGTGCTCTCGTCGGCTCTGGTTTGGTTATCAAGAGCCAGGCTCCTGTTTCAGACCCGTGGAATGGTGTGTGTGTGTGTGTGCACATGGGCACTGGCACAAACCATCACCCATTTTTCCGTCCCATATGGAGGGGTTTGACTGTGCCTGAGCAAAGCAGCCCTTTCCAGGTGAACAGATTGCCTGCGAATCTAAGCTCCCCCTTTAATCTCTGCCTGGTAGCAAAGGCATAAAATGGCATGTTTTTCCACATTAAAGTTTACGTTGTATTTTGAGTGGTATTTCCACTGGTGGTGCTGCCTGGGAAAAGCACATAATAGCTGCCTAGTGCCGTGCTACAGCCCTCTCGGAGGTGGGGATGTGGCCAAGGCTCAGTGGCCGTGGTTAGGAAAAGGGTGGCTGGAAGGTGGGACCATTTTAAGGCCAGGCATGGCAAGCACTCCTGGGTGCCCAGGGCTTTGCTGCCTCTGGCTCCGGCTGAAACGCCGGGCTGTGGTTGGGATGGGGCTGGGATGTGCTGTGCCACGCAGATGTGAGCCCAGGTGTGTGCCAGGGTGGCAGAGGGACCAGTGCCCTGGTGGGAATGTCCCGGTGATGACCACTGTCCGTAAGCCGTGTGGTCTTGTCAAACGAGGACAAATATCTGGATCAGCTTTGCCTCTTGGTGCAAAATGTGCTGCTCTTGAATGAAGCCCACAAACACACGGCACCCCCTTCCCTTCCAGAGACAAAAAATAAAGCTGCAGTTTAGCAAAGCAGCTGAGTCCAGACGTGGACTTTGCTGTATCTGAGCTCCAAACATCAGACATAGCATCACAGGTGATTTGGTCTAAAGCATCCTTCCTCGTCTGCAGGAGCCTGAAGGGTTTTCGCTGCCTTGGTACGGGGATTGAATCAACTTGTTCCTGTTTAATACAAACAAAGCTAACTGATTATCCTATGTACGCCAGGAGAATCAATCTGCATGTTTATGGGGTCCTATATATCAATAACAGATGGTGCCTTCGTGCTCACATGAGTAAAAACACAATAGGAAAACAACAAAATTTAATTTCTGGATGCATATAGTGAAAATACTGAATAACTGCACAGTACCACAGCTCTGTTCAGCTTTACAGGCAGGTACATGAAGTAGAAAATCTTTTACGATTCATTAATCGGCTGAGCTGCTGAATTTGATGTGCGTTTGTGTTCAGCTGAGGAGGCTGGGGGTTTAACGGCGACACTTCAATTTGGGGGGCGGGTGTGTGTACAACAGCTCCCAGCACCAGGAGGCAGGTAAGAACCTGGGCTCAGGCTGGAAAAGCTAATTAATACAAGAGCACAGAGTGCACTTAGTGGCGGGTGTGGATGAAGTGCCTGCAGGGCAGCGCGGTGCGAGCAGAATCGTAGACATTTTCACTGGGTGTAGGTGGGGAGATTGTGCTCTCACACCGGGGAGGGTCCGCTCAGGGGGACCCCTGGCACACACATCCTTGGCATCTCCTGTGGGTCTCTGGGAGGCAGCTGGAGACGGGTGGCCACACATCTGTCCAGCTCGCTCTATCAGATGTTTTCCCAGATGCATTTTATGTGCAGGTATCCAGGAGCTTCAGTGTTGACAGAGGTGTGGATCCTGCAGACGCAGGCCAGCTTTCCCTCCTTGTCCCAAAAATGATCCCTGGCAGTAAGAGCCAGAGGTTTGTCGGTGTGTTCAGGATCAGCACTTACCAGCTAAGACCCACGAACAGATTTCTTTTCATGTCTGCTGAATGCAAACTAAGCCATTTGATGCGCCAGCCAAATCACTAAATCAGTTTATTAGCACATTTCAGGCTCTCACATTGTTGTCGGAGACCTGCCTTAGGAAAACCTTATTGAGTCGCAGGATGTTTTTTATTCCCCTGCTTTAGCACGGCTAAGCGGGACCTGATTGAATTGTCAGGATGCTGTCCACAGCCTGCCCAGGAGATGCAAAGATCCTCTTTGTTTAGCTGAACTGGTCAACTTGAAGTGGATGTAGGGAAAGCCGAGGGATGGCAAGGTTCAGCAGGGCACAGCTTCATCCCATCCGTGTGCTGAGGGTGATGTGAAAGCTGCTGGGTGGCACTGAGGGATGGCAGGTCTCCCACCTTGCTGTGCTGCCTCAGCAGCGGGGGGACCACAAACCTGCAGTGGGGCTCCCTGCCTGCCTGGGCCACTTGCCCACAGCACCTGGTGGCACCGCTTCCCTCTCCTGGCAGGGGACAATGATTTGGATCCAGCCGCTACTGCTTCTCCAGGCTGCTGCCACGCTCATTCAAGAGACCGAGGCACGTAACATCTTGTCTTCTTACACTGGAGTTTATTATTTTTTTTAATAAAGAGCTGCATGCTGCAATACTGTATTATTTACCAAAAAAAGTCAAACATGAGTTAGAAAAAAATCTGGGTTTTGCCTTTGCTGCCGCCTTGCACCCCCATGGTGCTCCCCCACCAGCGACGGCTCTGGTGGGATTCCTCGCACGGGGACGGGCTCTGTGAGAGCGATGCTGATGCCAGTCACGTCCTTGCCCTGAGGAGGGGCAGGTCTCACCATCTGGAAAATCGCTTGTCCAGCTTGGGAAGCCTGGTGGGCCTTTGCTGTCTGCAGATGGGCTTTCCAGGGGGTGCTGCTGGTTGGAGGAAGCTTCGCTCCATCAGTCTTTCAGCTGCAGGTTGCCTTCACAGCTGGCTGGCCATGGATGTAGTGCCATTTGCTAGCAGAGTGGTTAGCAACTCTGCTCTTACTTCCCATTTGTAAGGTTATTTTTATTATGTGGGTTTTTGGGGGTTTTTTTTTGGAGGCTTTTCCTTGCTTTCAGCTCCCTGTTGTTGCATTACTTTTAAAGATCAACTTCCCCGAGCAAGTTTGTTTTGTGCAATCATGGATGGCAGGGGCTGACTTGTGGCAAAATATTTAAATTTGGGGCAGGAGAGCTCTGCCTAGATGTGGGACCTGGTGGGGGGACTCATGAGCCCCCCATGGCACGGCAGGCTCCCCACCGCCTGGCTGCTTGGGCTAATGTGTTTGTTTGTTTGTGTCAGAAGATGCTTGGTTATAAAAAACCTCATCTTTCGAGGGTGGACCAGTCTCAACAGAAGGTTGTGGAGGTTCCTCAGCTCTTTGGTGGGAGCGTTAGCACCTCCCTGCAGAGCTTCGGGGGTCCCAGGAGGGCAGTGGGGGGGTCTCCTGCAGACCCACAGCCCCAAGAGATGGAGTCAGCTTGCTGCAACCTCTGCACAGCTCTGGGGTCAGTTTTAACAGCTCTGCTTTTAATAAAGTAGTCCTTTTGTTGCAGGTCTATGGCTCATATTCTCCGTGCTTATCAAGGTCTTACAAATCTCTGGAATCTCCATCTGATCTCCGAACACAGCGCAAACAATGCCCCCAGGATATTAATGTTTGTACAGCCACCCTTAATTCTCGTGGCCCGTTTCACTTTTCTTATTGAGCCAGTGAAGAGGAGAAGTTTAGATGACAAACAACATTAATGGACTGTTTGTGCTTGTTTTCTCAAAATTGACTCTTTCATTAGAAATACGCCTCTTGTTTGAGCCGCCGCAGCTCCAGACAAGTGGAGGTTCTGCTTCAAGGGCTAATGAAAGTTTCTGAGGGCAGATTGTTCATCTTAAATGGGCAGTGGCCTTTACAATTAATTATGCAGATGCTGAGAAGTTTGCTACCAAGCAAACTAAACAGCTTTGCGGGCATCCTGCTGCCCCTGTTGTAGCTGCTGAGACTGCAGCAATGCGGGGTCTACCAGCACCCTGATGGTATTTCTTGGTGAACTGGTTTCATTCCCAGAGGAAAAGGGGATGTGCTCATCCCACCCAGTACTCCTTGCCCACCATCTGCTTAGTCTGCTGTTGTAAGCCGTTCCCAACCTTCCCTGTCCCTGGAGCTGCTCCTGCTTCTCCCTTTGTCCTTTCCTTTGAGCACCAAAAGCTGGGAGAGGCGATGGGAGCCCCTCTTGGGGTCTGGGCGCTGATGTGGGGTGTCCCAGGGGAGTGTCTGCTTGGTGCAGGATGCCCAGCCAGGCATCGCAACACCCTGGGGAACCTCTCAAAGCGGATGTTTTGTGAAGCACTTGGCCGCTCTGTGAGTGACTGTTTCTTCTCTTCCTCTCCCCAAGCTGATGACCAAGCACCCTGCCAAGCGACTGGGATGTGGCCCAGAAGGTGAGCGGGACATCAAGGAGCACGCCTTCTTCCGCTACATCGACTGGGATAAGCTGGAGCGCAAGGAGATCCAGCCTCCCTTCAAGCCAAAGGCTGTAAGTCTGGCTGCGTTGAGCGTGTTTCTCCCCCCCAGTATTCCCCCGGGCCAGTTCTCTCTTACTGGTCTCTCCTGCTTGTGGGGGCAGAGGCATGGCCGTACGTGCAGGTGCTGCTCCTCCTGCCCGTGGCACGGAGGGACTATGTCTCTGTCCGCTGAGAAGATCGTGTCTCCTCAGATTTGGCACATGGCAAACCACTGCTGTGACAGGAGAACTTCTCGGATGCTTTGTCTCTCTCTGGCTTGCAGGGGTAGAAACACCACGCGTTTAGCTCACAGACTTAATTGTGTTGCAGTACTGTCTGTTTGTTATCCCAGGGGTCAGTTCTTCTGTTGGTTTTTTTCCTTCCTTCTTCTTAAGCTGAACAGGTCTCTCCTTTTCTTTTCTTTTTTTTTTTTTTTAATCTAAACTTTATTTCAACCTCTAGCTCAGCACCATAGTCTGCCCGCATTGGCCATGGAGCTGTATTTCACTCAACAGTTTCTCTCCAAGGTGAAGCGGTGGAAGGCTCGTGGGTGGAGAGGAGCCCTGCGGTGAGGAGACCCTGGCTGCTCTCTGCCATCCCTGCCTTGCTCTGAGCTGGGGTCTGCCAGCGGGAGGGATGCTGGGTGCCCTGGGAGCATGAGTCTTGTTGGGGGGGAGATGAGCTCCCGGCAGCGAAACTGAGGTGGGGACATAAGTCATCTGAAAGCTCTTTGTCAAAAAAGACGAGGCTACTTGGCTACCCCTGGCCCCGGCTGTCTTTGTGGTGGCTTCTGTCCGTGTGATGCTGGTGCCAGGGCAGGGGCACCAGCCGGAGCAGGTTTCATCACCAGCTGCCTACGGGGTTTGTGCTGAAGCAGCACCAGGACAGGATCCTGTGGGGCTTGAGCAGCTCCCTATGCCCCAGGCACGTCAGTTTGCTGCTTCTCTCTGCCTCTGGGGTCTGCCCTTCCTGAGGGAGGATGCACAGGCAGCAGTGACCACATAGACTTGGGGACAGGGACATCTCTCCCTGGATTTCTCTTGGCTGCTGTTGGGACTCCAGGGTAGCAGATCTGTCTGAGTCTCTCTGCGGTGATCCAGGTCTTTACAACATGCTCTTATTCCTACATTTCCACCTCCTGCATGCCTCTTAGCTGCTGGGCCCTAGTCAGGCACTGGTGTTTTACAGAAAACTGTGTTACATCTGATTTACATGGCTGATACGGGCTGATATTTATGCGCAGTGATGGAGGTGGGGACATTGCGTGCTCTCTTAATCCATCACCCTGGATCACAACTCAGAGTCCAGAGATACTCTGTGTATTTAACTGAGCCTTCCTCACTTCCTCACTGCCCTTAACAACCTTGGATACTTCTGTTTTTCCTCTGCTTTACAGTAAACCTATTCTTTTTAAGGAACCCCTTTAGTGCTTGGAAAAACTCCGCTTTCGGGGAAAACACAGAGTGGGAGTCGATGTGGTATAGAGAGCTCGGCTCCTTTAGCTCTTCTGCCTCCAAATGCCTCTCTGCTCTAGCAGCCTTCTCCCTTCCACAGCTCCTTGCCTGACTGATCAAATATGAATAAACCGCCCATTAGCTGGGGCTGGCAGGAGCCTCCGCAGCCGCCTCTCCCTCCTGGTATCCAGCATGGATGGGGAGTGTCTGCCAGCCCGGAGCTCTGCTCCTCATCCCAGGACAGCCAGCGAAGCCCTGCCTGTGCTCGGCACCCTTTACCTTCATTTCAGACGAATATTTTTACAAAGGTAACTCCTGCGCAGTGATGCCCTTGCGGGAAGCTGTGGGGCACCGTCCTCAGAGCTTTTCGCTTCAGTGCCCGTGGCTAAGTGTGGTCTCAGGCTGCTCTCTGCATCAGCAAAGAGAAAAAATGTCCCTTTCTCCTTGCCTGTCTCTGAAATGTGGAGATCCAGGTTGCTGGTGATGCTAGCACGGTGATCTGAATTGCTGCCTGCTTTCCTTTCCCTCGGAAGGAAAGGCATCTTCAAGCCATTAGACCACGCAGGAAAGGTATTACTGGGAGGGCATTAACTTTGATATCAAAGTAGTTGGGGCTGTTTGTACACCCCGTGATTTGCTGGCTTAGAGTGGGATCCAACCTTTGTGTAAAGGATGCTGAGACATGAGATGGGGTGGGCTGTGAGCTCCACATGTGAGGAGCGGACTCTGCTCCACACCCAGAGCCCATTGAGAGGGCTAAGCAGCCACTGGGGCTTTGGGGGTCTTACTCTCCAAGAGCCCGTTTCTCCTGAAATCCGTAACTCCTGCTGTTTGCCACCTCTGTGTCTGTTTGGTAACAAAGTGGTTGCCGCGTCCCTCCTCTACCCCTGCCCTTTCTTCCCGAGCAGATCCCCAGTGATGCCCTTTGCCATGGGTTGTGGCATAGCATTATTTCTTGTTTGGTGTTTTACAGTTAAAAAAAAAATTCAATTCTGCCAAAGGCGCTCTCTTACTGTTTCTACTTTTTAAAATGTGCAAATTCTGTCCTGCTTTCAATGTCTTCTTTCCTTGAAAATCCTTTTGATGCCGGACTTTGGGAGGGGGACGGTAAGCCGCCGTCTGTCGCATCTCACCTAACGGCTGGTGTTGGGGAAAATTCACCATTTGATAGGACAGGAAGATTAATAGAAAGGTAGGCGCAGTAGATTTAGGATTTAGGTAGGATTAAGACAACTCAGGTGCCTGCTGATAGCTGATATTTCAACAGCAGTGCATCTGTGCTGGAAAATGCTGCTCCTTTCATGCCAGCTGTGAGCGCAGATCAGAGCAGCACAGAAATGAAAATCCGGGTTTGGGCACCTTCACAATGTGCTTGGGTGGGTGATGAGGAGAGACATTGCTTACTGCTCTGACCTTCAGCTGTTCATGCGGGGCGTGGGTACCTGCTGGAGCAGGGGATTTGTGCTAGCCTGGCTCTTTACCTTGGCTTAAGTCTATTTTGTTTAATTTTATTTTTTTATATTTTTATTTTTTTAATTAGCTTCTATAAAGATAAAGTTATAGAGATTTTCTGCTGGCCAAAGTTTCAAAATATGGACTAATACACAAATGTGGGCTTGGTATCTGCCCACAGATGCCCACAGTGCTCCAGCACCACGTAGTGCCTGAGAGCTTCAGCCCCCCTGAGCCCAAGTTGGGGTGAGCAGAGCCCGGTCCACGTTGCCTTTAGCATCATATCAATAAATTCTGCTTATCAGAAGCGGCCGGGTGGGCAGCTCCGCACCCCTCCTGGCTCGGGTGGCCCTAGTCTCTGCAGAAACTACTCTTGTGTAGCCCCCAAAATGTTTTTGCCACATTTCTATGATTTTTTTTTAGTGAATGTGGGTACAAGCGAGGGCTCTCTGTGCCCTCCCTGCAGCTCCTTGCCGGGAAGGGCTTCACATCCCTTCCCAGAAACCTGCAGCATTTTACACCAGCAGAAAAACGGACACTTCAGCCCTCTGCCTGGCTGGGGTGTTACGTACCCGGAGCTGAAAATAGATTCCCAAGAGCTCATGTGTTGCTTCATGCTTTGTGCTTGATTAACCTTTATCACGGAGACGGTAACGAGACAGATCAGGGTCTGGGTTGTCTTTGCGGTGCAGGAGCTCGGCGGGTTTGACATGGGGCTGTGCTTGGCTGCTCCCTGGTTTGGCTTGTACATAACAATTCCTTTCGTGGGTCTGCCTTTACCCCGGGAAGTGTATTTACACTTGCCTGCTTTCTCTGTCTCTCGTTGAGATAATTACTGTTTTTGGTATCTAATTACTCCTTTACTTTACATAAAGCCTAGTGATTTGAAAAGTCTCCTCATTTTGAAGGCATTGAAATCACACGGCAGAGCTCAGGATTGCTCACAACAGGACAAGGTTGTTTTTTAAAAAATCGCTTTTAATCTAATAATTTTTAATTGCATAAATTAATTTTCCTCTAACTGCATTGAATTACTTAATATTGAAATGCCATTTATAGGCCTGGATTTGTATTTGGTATTTGGTTCCCCTGCATGTGTATTTTTGTAGCCTTATTTTCAGTCCTTACAAGGTGAGTTCAGATGTTTGCATAAGTAATTTCCTAATTAGATGAGATTTAAGGACTGAGGGGGCCAAGGGTGGGCCGGAGCGTGCCGTGGGGAGGCAGCTGAATGCGTTAAGGTTAAACATCTCCTCTCGTAATTGAGACAAGATTTTCTCTGGTAGCCTCAGGGTCCTGTAAAGGCTTTCTCTGAGATTCCCCTCTGATTACACAGCCATATATTCCGTGTGTTGGGCAGAAACTTGGCTTTGTTCATAGGGGAGAGATGAAAGCCAGGGTCCTGCATCAGAAAACCCTCATGGTGAATGCTCCCAGCCTTTGCCTGGAGCAAAGATGAGCGTGCACTGGAGCATCCTCAGCTGGGCTTTGGGGTCATTAACCAGGCATGAACTAAAAGCACCATCGTTCCCCCTGACAGCACAAAGGGGCCCTTGGCGTGGCCCCAGGTTCATGCTGTCACCCAAATTCCCCCAAACACAATGAATCTATTGCCAGAAGTGTCCCAGAGCCCTGATCCTCCCTCGAGTGGCAAGGAGCCAGGTTTCTCACCTGGAGCAGCACCAGGAAGGTCAGGCTTGCCCAAGAGATGCCCAAGGCAGGATTGGAGCTGTACCACTGGTTTGGGCCAAAAAACTGGGAAGTCAAGGGTGTGTTCAGCCCACCGTTCCTCGGCGCTGGGAGCGAGGGCTTCGTCGCAGCAGGAGAAGAGCCATCCTTGGCTTTTTATGATCTTTGATTGCATCCTGGGGATCAATGGAAAATATTTTATTATGCCTTTTGTCTCTATTTGAAATCAAGCTAGAAACTGATAAAATAAAAAGGCTATCTTTTAAGCTGACAGTTTTATTTCTGCAACCAGAAAAAAAAAAAAAGCCATTCTGTGCCGGCTATAAATATTAGACAGGACACATTGGGGATTTATGTAAGATAAATTCCCACTCTCCCCCTTTCTCTGGGATGGAGTCAGGATGAAGTGATGTCTGTACGTTAATATAGTCCTAAAATGAGGCAGATTTTTCACAATTTGGCTTTAGATAAATGCAAAAATTCATACGGCATGTCTCCCATCCTTTAATGAGGAACTTAATTTCGGAAGCTTTAAAGATGGTGCTCCTGCAGATAGCAACTGTTTGCCGTATGGAGCAGCGTGGATCCTTGTGGCTCTCTCTGATCATGCCAGACCTTGTGTCTGAAACTCCAGCAGCGTTGGGCCTTGGCCACTGGAATAAAACCTGCCACGTTGCCAGGAGCCAGCTGCTCCCTGTGGCCTCATGGGGGGGGCTCGGACCATGGGTTCAGGACAGCAGAGGTGCACGGTCACAGCCCTTAGACCTTGGGTTTGGGCTTGGATGTGGCTCCTATAAATCAAAGACAATTTCCAGCCTCAAAGTATATATTCTATCCATGTGAAAGTTCCCAAAGAGGAGGATATGCTGGTTGGTTTGCTGACCAGGTTAAGTTCTTATGCATCTGAATAAAAAGTCTGCAAACTTCACAAAGCTGGGCATGAAATACTGTGGATAGATACAACTTTTAAAATTTTACGTCCAAGTATTCCTGCCTTGTTGCTTTATGACGAGAATTATTCCTTGCCCATGTAATATTAAAAATATATTTGTGTTTTCTATCCCAATAACTGGAAGCATTTCACAAGGATTAGTTTTTAAATCTTTGACGGGGTTGCTCTTGTTTTATTTTTTATTTTTTAAGAGACGGCACATTCCTTTATAGCAAAAAGAAGGTGAGTGCTGTCAGGCGTTTCACATGAACTGCCTTGCATGTCTCCACCAAGATCTCATGAAGCTAATAGGCAATGACAGCTATATTTTCAAAGCACTGTAAGGCTTTCACTGTATATTGGGAGTTGATAGAATCTGCAGGTGAGCGGCTTATTAGTGGGTAAACCCTGCAATGTTATGTGTTACTGCACTGATAACCTTAAGCACTGCAGACTTTCCCAGTAATCTTGCTCATGGTTTGTTTTATCTGGGTGCTGAGGGGGAAGACTAGTGACAATATGGCCTAGAAAAGCCCCTGTCTCTTTGTCTCATGACTTTAGCTTCCACGCTTTGTGGAACCGGCAACTTCAATTTTGGGAATTTATTTTCTATTTTGGTGTTAATATGATGGCTTTCAGAAAGGCATTTGGTTGATGCTGACTTGTCAAACATCTAAAACATACTTTTGCAAGACTCTGAAGCTGTGCTTGATTACATGGTCTGGAGAAGTGACCAGCTCGTCCCAAAAAACTGGAGTTGTGACAGGTCTTGGTCAGATTCCTTACAGTGGGAATTGTCAGCTCGTCTGGAAATAACCTTGCTTTTCATTTTGGGACATCTGTGAACCTTGCTACTGTCTTGCTGCTCTGGAGAGGGGGCATCTCTCAGCCTTTGAACCCTCTGACGATGCGGTGCCTGGTCTAAGCGTCCCCAGGAGAGGGTCTGGGGGCTTGGCTGCCCTCACCTCTGTCCCCAAACACGGCTGGGGGCTGCTTCCCAACTCAGCAGAGACAGTGGGCTGGGATCAGACCAGAGCTGCAGAGGGGAACACGGGTACAGCTGGAGTAACCGAGAGGGGAAGGTGAACAGAAGGTCCCTGTTTGGCCACTTCTTTGTGTGCTGCGGACCCTCCACCTGCCCAGGAGACGGGCGCATCCCTGTTAGTTTGCACCACCTGCTGCTCCCAGGAATCAGGTGCTCGGAGAGAAGAAAAAAATGTGGAGAATTGCCTCAGGATGGGGTCCCAACAGCAGTCAGGGATTGGCAAGGTACAAGAACTTGGGCTCTTTATGGAGAGTAGCTACTGAGCCGTGTGTCTGCCAGTCTGCTCGCTGTGCTTGTGTCTTCATTCTCCATCTCCTTACTGGATTTCGGCTGTTAATTTGGCCTGGGCTCTGTGTTTTCTGGTACAGAAACCTTTCCCCTTTCTTTGGAGAGGATGTTTTCCATTTGGGTCTCTGTGCTTGAAATCAGGGATTTCCAAAAAGTTGTTCCTGGAGGGCCGTGATGCAGATGGCATTGTGGTGGGACCATGGCCAAGGGCAGCTGGGGCAGGTTCTCTCACACCAATGCAATGCATTTCATTGGCTGCATGAAAAGGCTTCTCAGGCTCATTTTGGGAAACTCTCATCTTTGGTACCCTCCTGGTGAACTGGTTCGCGCTGTATTTGCATGTTTGGTTTGGAGGTGTTTTGTTTGTGCTTTTTTGGATTTTTTTTTCCCTTCTCTCTTTTTTTTTTTTTTTTTGCCTAACTCCTCCCCTGGGTGGCACCACCTCATTTTTGCATCAAAACGGTTGAAAAAGAACAAACCATGCTGTAACCTACCACATAGAGAGCAGCATCTGCTCTTGCCTGGGTTGGGCTGTGAGCTCAGCCCTGGGCCAGAGGCAGGAGCTGTGTTCACCAGAGCTGATGCTGCAGCGTGTCAGAGGAGCCCAGTAGAGATGTGAGGGGGGAAAAGTGCATCCGAGGTCTCTGAGTAAGCTTGAGTGCTGAGTTAGAAACCATGCTGAGCTCATGGTCATGGATGGGAGATGCATTTGGGACCAAAACCAGACTAGAAATGTGTTGTAGGTTAAGATGTGGCCTTACAAAATATGACAGGTACAATGATGTGGAAGGATGGGCTCAGAAACTGGAGGGCAGGTGGTCAGCATACCTGTGGCTAGACTTAAATCAACTCAAATGTTACCCATTGAACTTTTTTTAGAGACTTGGGGATAGTAAGTGTCTCACTTGGTGCTGTAAAAGCATAGAAGAGCTGCCAGAGGAACATGCCATTGGAGGTTTTCCCTGGAACCTCCTCTCTGGCAGAGGAAGGAAGTGGGAAATGTTGACATTTATATGTATTTTCTTTAATATTTTATTATATTTAGTCTGACGTTTATTAAAAATGTAAATCTGTTTCCTTAGCAAATGAAAGTGAAATACCAGGAAAAATTGTCCCAGCACTTGAAGTGTATGTTCTCCAGGGGGAAATGGAAGGAGAGACCTGAGGGACCCAGAGATGCTGGCACCTGCATCTCTTGGGAGACAGGAGGCCCAGGAGAGCATCAGTTGTGTGGTGGCTCCGATAGGAGGGAGAGTTCTCCATCCATTAGAGCAGAGTCATCGCGTGCAGTTATAGGGATGTGACATGTGTGTGATAGGTAGTAATTGAGCACAATTTGTAGCTGCTGCAGTGACCCGGTATCCACCTGTTATTAGTTATCGCTATTATTATTATATTAAATCATCACTTGCAGCATGGGAAGTTACAGGACCCTTGTTTTGATTGCTAAGAAAATTAAATAAGGCATTTGGCACGTCTCCCTGCTCCCGACCTCCCCCTCTCGCTGCCGAGCCTGCAGCCCAGCCAGCTGGATCCTCCTGCCCCACGGCAGCCCAGCAACAAGGGATGCTGACCTGCTCCGTGAAGGTCCAGCACTCTCGGGGGGCTTGCCAGGCCCCATATTTTCCTGCCCCACGGTGCCATTCCAGCCAGGGCAGTGGTTGCCTGGACTCCAGATCTTTTGGTTTCTTCTCTTGTCTGGTTCTGCTGGCTGCAGAGAGCTCACTGGTGCTCGTGGACCCCTGCCCTGCCTGAAGTAGGGCTGTCGTTGGCTGCCTGCAGGGGCAAGAGAGGAAAACGTGGCCGTGAGCAGGGTTTTTAGGGATAGCCAGCCTTGTCTAGTTGCAGTGGAGAGCTCTGGGGATGCCGTGCAGAGAGCCTGGCTCTCACACAGCAGAAGGCTGGCAGCCAGGAGCACCCCGGTGCCCCAGCTCCTTGCCGTGCCCGAGTGGCACACTGTGCATCAGCGTGGACTGTCTGACCTGTTGGGAAGGGACGGAGCAGCCTTGGAAATTCCCAGGCACAAGTGCCTGCATTAAGCATTCAGGCAGCAGTGTTTGAAGGTGAGAAGCCCTCTCCTTGGGCGGACGCAGAGAGAAGCCTCTGAGCAGTCTGGGCATGATGAAAACTCCCCTTTTCCAGGGAAGGAGAGATGATGGAGCAGGTGAAGCTGCAGGGGTCTTTCAGAGGAAGCCCCCATGTGTGTGGTGTAGCTGCCGTGCTGCCTGTAGGCAGGGACAACAGCAAGTAATTGCCCTCCCATCTCATTCCTCTCCTGCAATTACTTGCCATGGTGCAGCCGGAGGGTTTGGCCGGTCTCGGGCTGCGCCATGAGATGCCATCACCTCGCAACTAACAAAGCTCATACATATTTTGCACCTTTTTTGCTTTGTCCGCCGTGGCTGCGCCGAGATGAGTGTTGTCGGAGCGTGGTGAGGCCGGGGGGGTGGCTGTGGCCCCTGCCCACCCGCTGCTTTCTCCACCCACCATACGTTCTTTTCTTCCCCTCTCATAGTGTGGACGCAATGCTGAAAACTTCGACCGGTTTTTCACTCGCCATCCACCCGTCTTAACACCTCCTGACCAGGAAGTCATCAGGAACATTGACCAGTCAGAATTCGAAGGATTTTCCTTTGTTAACTCTGAGTTTTTTAAACCCGAAGCCAAGAGCTAAGTAGCTGTGTAGATCTCATCCCCGCATCTCCGTCATCCAGTCCCAACTGCTGTTGTGGTGACATTTTCCCATTGCAAAACCTGCATTCATGGTTTTTCTTTAGTACTACTACTAGAGTGACCATATTTCAAAGCCAGAAGTGTCTTCACGTGATTTGGGGCATGCCTGAGGGCTGGGTGATGTGCAGAAGAGGACATTTGTAGCCCTCAATGACATGTTATTTGTAGGAAACAATTGGCTAACGGAGGTAAAATGGGGAGGTGCAGGCTGTGACAATTAAGAGAAATCTCTTTAGCGTGTGCTTTGATTCCTGCTCTTCCCTAGTCTTTTAACATAATGATGAAAATTTAATATTTAGTTTTCTTAGCCTTACTGGCAAGCAAGTGATATTATGAATCCTTTCCCCGTGAGAAGGCACACCCTGCAGCAGGGGTGCTGCCAGCTGAGCCTCTCAGCTCCTCCCAAAACCGAGCAGTTGCTCCGGAAAGCTAAAACGCCAATTCTAGCTTTTTTTCATAGCTCTTTCCTGCTGTTTGTCAAAACCCACCGCAGGACCCCTTGCCGCCATAGACTGGTACGTGCACGGCGTTGGGCAGCCGTGGTTCTCTGCGCTGGGTCTTCAGGAGCAGTGATAAATCCCTGGGGAAGCCAGGTCTGCTGTTTGCAAAGATTTCTCCTGATTGTGCAGTTTCTAAGTAGCACTTTTTAAATCAAAAGCAATGTATCCAGTTGTAAATGGGAAATTTGAAAGAGCTGTTGATGCTTTCAAATCCATGGTCACCCTAGTAAATAGCACACAACATCGGTTCTCATAGCAAAACTTTTTCTTTTTTTTTTTTTTTCAAATGCCAAAGCAATTGATTGAGTTTGTTACCTGCGCTTTAAATGTGTCAAAAAAATGGTATTAACACAAATGGGATGCTATTTAACTTCAAACAGTATTGTGAATTCCGGTATGAAGCTTGTAAAGAAACTTGTTTCAACTAATAAGTCTTAGTTTTAAAAAATGCCGCTAGATATTTAAATAGCCTAAGTTTTGTTTCTGGCATCAAAGAGAAAGTTTCAGGAAGGATGAATTTCTGTTGAAAACAATAACAATCATGCAGCTTCTTTTTATACTATCCTGCAGATGTTCGTGGGCTGTCACTGTATCAATCTGCTTCAAGTTGTAATGTGCCAATTTTATTATATATTTTTTTTTTCTCCAATACCGATTATAAAATAAAAAGTGAGAAATAATGTCAAAAGAAACCTGCATGTGTTTGGCAAATCATGAGTTTCTACAGTTCTGGGCTCAGAGATGCCAGGAGCGCCGAGAGTTGGGGCTGGAAGTTGCCCCAACTGCTGGGGGGCACGGCGGGTCCAGGAGAGCAGCGGTGGCAGCAGCACATCCTCCAGCACCACCAGCAGAACCGTGGCCCGTTTGTCCTCCTGCAACATTTGTCCCCAAACCGAGCTGTGACCTACTGGAAGCATCTTCCAAGTGGAGAATAAACGCCTGCGTTTCTCCCCGGTGTCCCTTGGAGGAAGGATGATTTGAGGTGTCGGGACGGCCCCGCCGAGGCCAGCAGAGCTCCTGGCGTTTGGGGATCTCTTGAAAAATGCCTTCAACGGAGACGACTGCGGAATGCGCCTCGGCTTTCTGGAGCCTGCAGAGGCTGTCGGGGAGGCAGCGCCGTGTGTCGGTGACTCATCGCCCTGCCCGGGCGCTCTCTCGGAGGAGCAGTTGTTAAAAGCAATTGGCAGTTTCAGCTAAAGAGGGATTACGGGTTCCTGTTAACCTCCCTTCTCCGGAGCGCGTGCAGAATTTCCCATCTGTCTCTGGAAATCTTACTTCTGCCGAATTCCCGCAGGTTCTGAGCGCTGCGGGATGCTCCCGAAAGGCCCCGAGTGGCAGCTGCTCCCCGGCTTCCTCTGCCACAGGGAAGGGGCTCGGAGGCAGCGCCTGGGGAGGATGGCCATCCTCATCCTCTGTGGTCTGGGCCAGAGGTGCCCTGCAGGCACACTGCCCTGGGCATGCGGGAGCCCGGAGTGCCTCTGCCACACCATCCCTCCTGTGCTCCTCGTCACCTCCCGGAGTCAATTAGCCCTTTGCTGGAGGCGTTTTCAGCCTTGAATTTCCCCTGCCTTCCCCTCTCTCTGTTTACCAGATCCCCGTAGCCGTTCCCTACCTGCTCCCAGGCTATTCATCATCTTTGACAGAGGCCAAATTGCCACCCATTTCAGACAAAATTCCAGGTAAGGAATCAGCAAGCCGCACTTCGCTGTGCTCACAGCTGGACCCTCCTGGTGCTGCGCTCTCCTGCCCAGCCCCTGGAGGGGTGGGAGGGGGAAGCTGCTGGAGGACGCTGGGCAGGGGGAGCCGGGCTGCCCTGAGCCCCCTCCCAGGCACATCACAGCCTTTGCCAGAGCTTTCTGCCCCCAAAAAGCAGCAGGAGGTTTTGCTCACCTGAGGGCTCCCAGGCTGAGCTCTAGCCCTCTCTGGTGCCATCAGCAGAGGCCACTCCGAGGGGCTGGGAGCTGTGGTAGCCATTGGCGCTGGCAGCAAATATGGACATTTCATTCCCCTTTGCAGCCTCCCACACATTCCTGCTCGGAGGAGGCTCCTGGCTCAGTAGGATGGTGCTGTCTTGGCACACGTTGGTTTGGGTGGATGTGGCCTTCAGGAACCATTTGGTCGGCTCAGCGTCCCTCTGATGGTGGAGCAGGACCCTGATGCCATCGTCAGCTCCTTCCTTCTGCACGTGCTGGGACTGCAAGAGAAGAGCCTCTGTGCAACTGCTTCGAAACAGCCTCTTCCCAGCGAGGGGCAGTGCCTCTGCTCTTCCATAGCTCCACGCCAGCCTCTCATCCCAGGGGGGATGCTGCTTTCCATCAAGGTGGGCTTACATTTGCATTTCAACCTCTTCACCCTTTGCCTGGTAGAACTCTGCGCCTGAAGTTGGCTCCTTCACCCTGTCTGCCCTTCCCGACTCCTGCTCTGTGCCCCCAAATCTGCCTCTTCTTCCTCCTCTGTGTTGGGGAGAGGAGCCCTGCAGGGACACTGCCACCTCCTGAGTGCCACTGTCCAAAAGCGAAGGCAGAGACCCATCTCAGGGACAGGTTGGGACCCACAGGCACCAGCAGGTTGGGGCACCAGTGCCCTGAGCACCACCACATGTTCAAAACCTCACTTGCTTGACAACACAACCACATCCTGGCTCTTCTCCTGGCCTTTCTCTCTTTGATCCTTGAGCTCCAGCCCTGTTTTTTTTCCCACCTCGTCTCCTCTCAGCAGTCCTTGGCTTCTTTTTCCTCTCTGGTCTTCCTTCCCCAAGGCTGAAGCTGTCTCGACAGGATGCCTCCTGCAGCAAGTGGAGTCTCCAAGCAGTCGTGGAGGTCCTGGTCCATTGCTGGCGTCAGGGCTCATCTCCAGAGGTTCAATCCAGCTGCAGTTGGGATGTGGTGTTCCTGGCCTGACTGGGCTGGCAGGAGGAGGGCAGGGAGGACCTGCTTCTTGGCCGTATTCTGGCTGTCTCCTCCTCCTTGAGGCGTGAAGGTACGGATGGGTCTGTCCCAGCATCCCTGGACAGTGGCAGACAGTGGGATGAGAGGTGCTGCAGTAAGGACACAACGTGTTGCCCACCAGGTGCTCCATCAGTACAGAGCAGCAGGGAGGATGGCCACAGCGGGAGGGAGGAGCGGGGCAGGGATGCAGATGGGTCCCTCCAATGGATGGTGACACCCGTGTGTCCGGTGATGGAGCAGCAGGTGTGAGCATGGTGGGATCTCCTACAGTTACCCCTCAGGAAGGTCACCTCCAGCACAGAGTAAGGGGATGGGGGTGACTGCACCTGCCAGTAGAGCCAAACAAAAGTGGTGGAAAGTGCAGTGCTCTGCGGTGAGGCTCGTCCAGCCCCGGGGCGATGCTGTGGGTCTCCCACCCATCACCTCCCAGCAGCATCCCAGCCCCATGG
>NW_015090794.1:3775501-3791268 GCF_001431845.1 Calidris pugnax
CAGCCAGGAGCACCCCGGTGCCCCAGCTCCCTGCCGTGCCCGAGTGGCACACTGTGCATCAGCGTGGACTGTCTGACCTGTTGGGAAGGGACGGAGCAGCCTTGGAAATTCCCAGGCACAAGTGCCTGCATTAAGCATTCAGGCAGCAGTGTTTGAAGGTGAGAAGCCCTCTCCTTGGGCGGACGCAGAGAGAAGCCTCTGAGCAGTCTGGGCATGATGAAAACTCCCCTTTTCCAGGGAAGGAGAGATGATGGAGCAGGTGAAGCTGCAGGGGTCTTTCAGAGGAAGCCCCCATGTGTGTGGTGTAGCTGCCGTGCTGCCTGTAGGCAGGGACAACAGCAAGTAATTGCCCTCCCATCTCATTCCTCTCCTGCAATTACTTGCCATGGTGCAGCCGGAGGGTTTGGCCGGTCTCGGGCTGCGCCATGAGATGCCATCACCTCGCAACTAACAAAGCTCATACATATTTTGCACCTTTTTTGCTTTGTCCGCCGTGGCTGCGCCGAGATGAGTGTTGTCGGAGCGTGGTGAGGCCGGGGGGGTGGCTGTGGCCCCTGCCCACCCGCTGCTTTCTCCACCCACCATACGTTCTTTTCTTCCCCTCTCATAGTGTGGACGCAATGCTGAAAACTTCGACCGGTTTTTCACTCGCCATCCACCCGTCTTAACACCTCCTGACCAGGAAGTCATCAGGAACATTGACCAGTCAGAATTCGAAGGATTTTCCTTTGTTAACTCTGAGTTTTTTAAACCCGAAGCCAAGAGCTAAGTAGCTGTGTAGATCTCATCCCCGCATCTCCGTCATCCAGTCCCAACTGCTGTTGTGGTGACATTTTCCCATTGCAAAACCTGCATTCATGGTTTTTCTTTAGTACTACTACTAGAGTGACCATATTTCAAAGCCAGAAGTGTCTTCACGTGATTTGGGGCATGCCTGAGGGCTGGGTGATGTGCAGAAGAGGACATTTGTAGCCCTCAATGACATGTTATTTGTAGGAAACAATTGGCTAACGGAGGTAAAATGGGGAGGTGCAGGCTGTGACAATTAAGAGAAATCTCTTTAGCGTGTGCTTTGATTCCTGCTCTTCCCTAGTCTTTTAACATAATGATGAAAATTTAATATTTAGTTTTCTTAGCCTTACTGGCAAGCAAGTGATATTATGAATCCTTTCCCCGTGAGAAGGCACACCCTGCAGCAGGGGTGCTGCCAGCTGAGCCTCTCAGCTCCTCCCAAAACTGAGCAGTTGCTCCGGAAAGCTAAAACGCCAATTCTAGCTTTTTTTCATAGCTCTGTCCTGCTCTTTGTCAAAATCCACCGCAGGACCCCTTGCTGCCATAGACTGGTACGTGCACGGCGTTGGGCAGCCGTGGTTCTCTGCGCTGGGTCTTCAGGAGCAGTGATAAATCCCTGGGGAAGTCAGGTCTGCCGTTTGTTTCTTTCTTTTTTTTTTTTTTTCAAATGCCAAAGCAATTGATTGAGTTTGTTACTTGCGCTTTAAATGTGTCAAAAAAATGGTATTAACACAAATGGGATGCTATTTAACTTCAAACAGTATTGTGAATTCCGGTATGAAGCTTGTAAAGAAACTTGTTTCAACTAATAAGTCTTAGTTTTAAAAAATGCCGCTAGATATTTAAATAGCCTAAGTTTTGTTTCTGGCATCAAAGAGAAAGTTTCAGGAAGGATGAATTTCTGTTGAAAACAATAACAATCATGCAGCTTCTTTTTATACTATCCTGCAGATGTTCGTGGGCTGTCACTGTATCAATCTGCTTCAAGTTGTAATGTGCCAATTTTATTATATATTTTTTTTTTCTCCAATACCGATTATAAAATAAAAAGTGAGAAATAATGTCAAAAGAAACCTGCATGTGTTTGGCAAATCATGAGTTTCTACAGTTCTGGGCTCAGAGATGCCAGGAGCGCCGAGAGTTGGGGCTGGAAGTTGCCCCAACTGCTGGGGGGCACGGCGGGTCCAGGAGAGCAGCGGTGGCAGCAGCACATCCTCCAGCACCACCAGCAGAACTGTGGCCCGTTTGTCCTCCTGCAACATTTGTCCCCAAACCGAGCTGTGACCTACTGGAAGCATCTTCCAAGTGGAGAATAAACGCCTGCGTTTCTCCCCGGTGTCCCTTGGAGGAAGGATGATTTGAGGTGTCGGGACGGCCCCGCCGAGGCCAGCAGAGCTCCTGGCGTTTGGGGATCTCTTGAAAAATGCCTTCAACGGAGACGACTGCGGAATGCGCCTCGGCTTTCTGGAGCCTGCAGAGGCTGTCGGGGAGGCAGCGCCGTGTGTCGGTGACTCATCGCCCTGCCCGGGCGCTCTCTCGGAGGAGCAGTTGTTAAAAGCAATTGGCAGTTTCAGCTAAAGAGGGATTACGGGTTCCTGTTAACCTCCCTTCTCCGGAGCGCGTGCAGAATTTCCCATCTGTCTCTGGAAATCTTACTTCTGCCGAATTACCGCAGGTTCTGAGCGCTGCGGGATGCTCCCGAAAGGCACCGAGTGGCAGCTGCTCCCCGGCTTCCTCTGCCACAGGGAAGGGGCTCGGAGGCAGCGCCTGGGGAGGATGGCCATCCTCATCCTCTGTGGTCTGGGCCAGAGGTGCCCTGCAGGCACACTGCCCTGGGCATGCGGGAGCCCGGAGTGCCTCTGCCACACCATCCCTCCTGTGCTCCTCGTCACCTCCCGGAGTCAATTAGCCCTTTGCTGGAGGCGTTTTCAGCCTTGAATTTCCCCTGCCTTCCCCTCTCTCTGTTTACCAGATCCCCGTAGCCGTTCCCTACCTGCTCCCAGGCTATTCATCATCTTTGACAGAGGCCAAATTGCCACCCATTTCAGACAAAATTCCAGGTAAGGAATCAGCAAGCCGCACTTCGCTGTGCTCACAGCTGGACCCTCCTGGTGCTGCGCTCTCCTGCCCAGCCCCTGGAGGGGTGGGAGGGGGAAGCTGCTGGAGGACGCTGGGCAGGGGGAGCCGGGCTGCCCTGAGCCCCCTCCCAGGCACATCACAGCCTTTGCCAGAGCTTTCTGCCCCCAAAAAGCAGCAGGAGGTTTTGCTCACCTGAGGGCTCCCAGGCTGAGCTCTAGCCCTCTCTGGTGCCATCAGCAGAGGCCACTCCGAGGGGCTGGGAGCTGTGGTAGCCATTGGCGCTGGCAGCAAATATGGACATTTCATTCCCCTTTGCAGCCTCCCACACATTCCTGCTCGGAGGAGGCTCCTGGCTCAGTAGGATGGTGCTGTCTTGGCACACGTTGGTTTGGGTGGATGTGGCCTTCAGGAACCATTTGGTCGGCTCAGCGTCCCTCTGATGGTGGAGCAGGACCCTGATGCCATCGTCAGCTCCTTCCTTCTGCACGTGCTGGGACTGCAAGAGAAGAGCCTCTGTGCAACTGCTTCGAAACAGCCTCTTCCCAGCGAGGGGCAGTGCCTCTGCTCTTCCATAGCTCCACGCCAGCCTCTCATCCCAGGGGGGATGCTGCTTTCCATCAAGGTGGGCTTACATTTGCATTTCAACCTCTTCACCCTTTGCCTGGTAGAACTCTGCGCCTGAAGTTGGCTCCTTCACCCTGTCTGCCCTTCCCGACTCCTGCTCTGTGCCCCCAAATCTGCCTCTTCTTCCTCCTCTGTGTTGGGGAGAGGAGCCCTGCAGGGACACTGCCACCTCCTGAGTGCCACTGTCCAAAAGCGAAGGCAGAGACCCATCTCAGGGACAGGTTGGGACCCACAGGCACCAGCAGGTTGGGGCACCAGTGCCCTGAGCACCACCACATGTTCAAAACCTCACTTGCTTGACAACACAACCACATCCTGGCTCTTCTCCTGGCCTTTCTCTCTTTGATCCTTGAGCTCCAGCCCTGTTTTTTTTCCCACCTCGTCTCCTCTCAGCAGTCCTTGGCTTCTTTTTCCTCTCTGGTCTTCCTTCCCCAAGGCTGAAGCTGTCTCGACAGGATGCCTCCTGCAGCAAGTGGAGTCTCCAAGCAGTCGTGGAGGTCCTGGTCCATTGCTGGCGTCAGGGCTCATCTCCAGAGGTTCAATCCAGCTGCAGTTGGGATGTGGTGTTCCTGGCCTGACTGGGCTGGCAGGAGGAGGGCAGGGAGGACCTGCTTCTTGGCCGTATTCTGGCTGTCTCCTCCTCCTTGAGGCGTGAAGGTACGGATGGGTCTGTCCCAGCATCCCTGGACAGTGGCAGACAGTGGGATGAGAGGTGCTGCAGTAAGGACACAACGTGTTGCCCACCAGGTGCTCCATCAGTACAGAGCAGCAGGGAGGATGGCCACAGCGGGAGGGAGGAGCGGGGCAGGGATGCAGATGGGTCCCTCCAATGGATGGTGACACCCGTGTGTCCGGTGATGGAGCAGCAGGTGTGAGCATGGTGGGATCTCCTACAGTTACCCCTCAGGAAGGTCACCTCCAGCACAGAGTAAGGGGATGGGGGTGACTGCACCTGCCAGTAGAGCCAAACAAAAGTGGTGGAAAGTGCAGTGCTCTGCGGTGAGGCTCGTCCAGCCCCGGGGCGATGCTGTGGGTCTCCCACCCATCACCTCCCAGCAGCATCCCAGCCCCATGGCCTGTGCACAGCCTGAGCTGGGAGATGGAAGCGCTGGGAGAGGACCGCGAGCTGCTGCTCTCCCCTCTCATTCCAGCTCCTACATAAAGACACGGAAGAAGAGTTGGGGAGAGTCTTTTGTCCCTGCTCGCTTTATTAAGGAGAGGAAGCCGAGCAGGCTCCCAGCCCGCGGGCTGCCCTGCTGCTCATGCCGCTGCCGCACGGCGGGGAGCGGGGCATCCCTCCCCCGGCTTTCTTTACTGCTGAAGGATCCTGAGTTCTTATATTGTGTCTTCAGTACTCTGGTTTGCCATTCAGCCACGGCACCATAACCTCCTGCAGCCAGAATATTCCCTAATTGGGCAATCTCAGATACACACACACATTTATAAGAATGGCCCGAGCGTTCCCACCTGACGGGCTCTGCAGTGCCAATAGCAGGTTAGCAGCGCTAATCGAGACAATCACTTCCTTTTTATATAGTTTTTTTTCTTCTTTTTTGGGTTGGATATAGCTGCAAAGTTGTCCTTCTTATGAAATTAAAACGATAAGAGGCTGCGTATGTGGAATTTTCGTTCTTCGAGGTTTGGAACTACTGTATATTTTCTATATACAACCCTGGAGCAAATCACATCCTCAAATCAATAAAACGCTGTGCCGGTCAATACCATATCATAGCATAATTTAAAAAAAAAAAAAAATCGGGCTTAAAGCAAAATGAGCTCTTACAGCTGATTATTTTGTGCAAATTTGGAAAGGGTATTGAATGTTTACTTGCATTTCGAGGCATGTTGCTTCCTCCAGGCTCCTTCCTCCCGTGTATTGCGGCTGTGGTTGCAGTGATGGGTTTGCATGCTGAGAAACTGCTCTGGTGCTCTCTCTCTCCCGCAGCAGCCAGCAGAGGAAGGATGCTCGACCTGGGAGCCCCGCAGCCCTCCCCGACACCCCGTGCTCTCATCATGTCCCTTTACTGTCTGGTTGTGTGTTTCAAGGTGTTACCCTGGTCTTCTTGTCTTCTTGCCCGTGGGGTGGGGTTGCTTCTATTTCTACAGGGGCTTCTGCAGCCTGTCTGGGGGTGTCTTCTTCAGCAGCAGTGGCTTTAGAAACCAGTTTGGAGATCTGGAGTGCTGAGGAGCAAAGCCCAGGGACAACAGAGCTTCCTTGGGGACAGCAGAGCTCTCCCGGCCACACACCCTTGGGTGCTGCCCCCCTCTTCGCTCGCGCTCCCCCCCTTTAACCGCGTTTAACTCTTGTGCTTTCCGTTTAACAGAAAGACAAACGAGACACTTCCAACTTCGACAAAGAGTTCACCCGGCAGCCGGTGGAGCTCACGCCCACGGACAAACTCTTCATCATGAACTTGGACCAGAATGAGTTTGCTGGATTCTCCTACACTAACCCCGAGTTTGTCATTAACGTGTAGTCGCGGCGCCGCCCGCCCGCCCGCCCTCTCCTCGCAGTCCGAAACTCCAGATCGCCTTGTACATACCGACACTAGTCTTCCGGGATTAGCAGTGCAGACATACATACCCTCACGCGAAAACACGCCGACCGCTTGTTTTAGGAGGCCTTCCTATGTCTGTGTCACTCGCTAGCTTGGTTTCCCTAGCTGGAGGTGTTTTGGGGTTCGAGTTAACAGTCAGTAATACTTCTAGGAACTATAGTTGGTGGTGACTCGTAGAGTTTTTAAAGAGAATCATACCAAATTGCTACAGTCTTTGTAACTTTTGAAATGGGATGCTGAGATTCCAGTGACCCTAGCTACCCACAAAACCGTTTCTGTTGAATGCTAAGCATGGTTGATATCTTAAACCGTTGTGCTGAAGCTTGCGATGACTGTGAGCTTGTCTTAGAGGAGCCTTTTGTTCAAGACATGGATACATTTGATCAGTGTGGAAAAGTCTGCTTCTAGACCTATATTTTTAAAGGCATTGTATATACCGTCAGCCTGGCTCACCGAAGCCGTCTTCCTCCCTCGCCTCCCGCAAGCCCGCGCCTCGCCATACGGCCTTTCCTACACTCAGGCATTAAGACTCCAAACGAATTCCATGCCAGTTCTTGTAAATCAGAGCAAATCTTTTTCTAAGTGAAAGGTGGGAATTTTTTTTTTTAATTTTTTTTTTTTAACATCTGGAACAGTTTGCAGTTTTGATACACTCTATCAGCGCTCTCATAAATCTTTCTCCTGTTTTTTTTCACAGACACTGGCGAAATTTAACAGCTCTGTAAAGGATATTAATATTCTACCAAAACAAAACACATTTATATTCTCGGTTTACAATTTACCAACTGAAAATACGCCCGCTACAAAAGGGCTGTACTGAGGGCTATTTATAACGGTAACTTTTCTACTTTACACCCTCTGCTATTATCTTAAAGGCTCAAAGCCCATGAATTTTACAGGCAGATTTTGATTTACCTGAACTCAGCCAAAATTCCTGGGGGTTTTATTCAGCGACCCAGGACCTTTTGCATCATTGCAAAAATTCTGAATGGGAAGAGACAATTCCAGCAGCTGTCTGTGAGGCTGAGCCGTGCCGTGCCTGCAGCAGGAGGGCAGGGGCAGGCAGGGGCAGGCAGGAGCTGCCCATCGGTGGCCGGGGGGGCAACTCTCACTCGCTGTCAGGTTCGCAGTGGGGTGAGCCCCGAGTGTGAGCATCCTTTGAGTCACCAGCTGTTATCCCTCTCTTATTCCATACCAGTTCGGTTGGCTTGCAAAAAAAAAACCCAACCCCATATGTATATTTGCTGAACCACTACCAGTTCTAATGTAAATACACATTGCTCCATGCCTATAGGGGAAAATGGGGGTGGAATTTTATGAATCACGAGGAATCCTATAAAGGAAATTCTGGTTTGTAGATCTTTTATAAACATCAAACTCTACCTTTGGAAATTATTTTCTTCTTTTAATGATTCATTGAGGAAAAAAAAAGGCTGCTAGCAGCTGAAGCTGCTGTCCCGCCTGCCCGGGAGCGGGCGGCCGGGTGTCCTTGTCCCGTTATTAAATTGCAGGCAGTGCCCTGTGCGTGCGGGGGATGTGAGTCTCCATGGTCTCAGGTACGGACCTGGGCTGGAGGAAACAAAACAAAACCCCAGAAAAACTGCAAATTGTGCCAGATTGACGAGAGGGTTTATGAGACACACTGCATCGGGCGAAGCCCAGGGCTGGTTTCTGATGGGTGTTCTCGTTAACTCCAGCACACGTTTCAGAAGACGTCTCGCCATCCTCTGCAGACCACAGCTGATGTTCAGAGCATGTACGTTACTGTAACTTCCAAACCTGTTGCTGCAGAAATTAGTATTACTTCAGTGGTGAATGTTTTTAATTTCCCTATCTTCGGCTCTGAAGCTGCTCCCAGGGGCTGGCCGGGATGCTGCTGTAAGGTCTCCGGTGCCAGGGGACACCCCGGGGCCGCCGTTACACGTAGGGGCTGCTGGAGGGGTGGGGGGGAGTTATGTCTTTTCTGTTTGGGACTTGTATGTGTTGGGGTGACACTTCTGCATGGAGCAGGCATTGCTGAGTCGCCGAGCGAGCTGGGCAGCCTCGAACAGGTCCCCAGGGGAAGCTGGGCTGGCACATGGCCATGTTCCGCTGTGCCACCAGGCATCTTTGGTGGCATCTTTGGGATCTGCAGGGTTAAGTTCCACGCTCCAGGGAGAGCTTGGCAAAGTGCAGGACTCCTACCTTGAGCATTTCTGACATTGTCCATTCTGCTACTTGCAAAACTCTCATTTCAAGGTTTATTTCCAGATGACCTGTTTCTTCTGTGGAGAAATGTAAAATGGGATATGCCTGGCCCTGCACAGACGTTGAGATTTGTACCAACTCTTCCAAGGAAGGGCAGGGTGACAGTGGTTGACTCACTGTTTGCTGTAATTTGATGATTTAATCTTCACTGTTGGATGAGGAAAGCAGTGCTTCAGGAAGATGCTCGGAGCTGAGAGGCTCCAGGAGAGCCCTGTTAGTCAGTCCCTGGGTGCTCTGATGCACGGATAAAGCCCAATAAAACGATGTGAGCACGCTGCCAGGACACAGTGCACCCACTGCTGTGTGCAGCCGGGCAGTGCCAGGGGACAAGGGGACAGTGTGAGCGAGCAGCAGGTGAGGCAGGAGAAGGGTGCTCAGGGGGGGGGAAGAGGAGACATCTCAGTCTGCAGCTACAGAGGAGACAAAAATCCCCCAGGGTTTGCAAGATGCACCCTGATCCCTCGCCTGTCTGCTGGAAGGGGGTTCAGCCCCAGGGTGTCCCACACTGAGCAGCCTGGCTGTGGTGTGATGGGCAGTGGGGTCCAGGGAAGGACCCAGAGCCCTGCATCTTCTGGGATGAGACAGGAGAAGGCACTGGGGAGGCAGGACATAGTCACCCCCCTCCACAAAGAATGGCAAGTCCTCACTCTTCCCCCCTCTCGTGCTGGATTACACCTGAACACTGCAGGTAAGTAGAGTTCAGGGTTCTCAGGTGGTTTCCTGGTGGGGCAGGATGGATTAGACATTCCCCCCACCAGGGGCTGTGTCGGTCCTTGTGCTGCTGGTGGGCAGCAGGACCTGCATGGCTCCTGCAGCAAAGCACAGGCTTTGTAAAGGAGACAGCACCCTGTGTGGAGAAGACACGGGGCAGGAGGGCTGAGATTCCTGGAGGTGAAGAAATAGCTGCTCGCATTTACCCACTGGCTAAGGATTGATTTCCCAGCACCAGGATTTGGAAATACACCAGGGTGCCTTGGTGCAGGAGCAGGTTCCCAGTCCTGTCTGCAGGGATGTTCGGGCTGCAAATGCCGCTGCTCCCTGGGTGCGCCCTGGTCTTTCACTTGGACATTTTGCCAAAGGAAAGAAGAGAAGACTCTGGCTGTTTCTCCAGGGGAGACACAGCTGGTCCCGACCCAGTCGTTACACAGCAGATCAGGGTTTGTCTGTGCCAGGGCTGTCAGTGACCCAAACCCAGCTGCTCTGGGCCAGTGGGTGCCAAGGGAGTGCCTCGGTGCAATGCCATTTGCACATGGCAAAGGGGACCTGCTGCTCTTCTCTCCCCTGGCTGGACATCTGAGCAGCCTTCTTTTGATAAGATAGCCATCACCAAAGGAGTTATTGATCCATTTAATAAATAAATGCAAGTTTGCATAGTGGCCAACCCACAAAGGTAGTCTCGAAGATGGGAAGATGAGCGAGTGTTCTGGGCAGTAGATAACCTCTAATGACTGTGAATCCCAGGAGCTATAATAGAGGTGAAGAACTAGGGTGGTTTCTAGCCCATACTGCGATGAACTAGCTGTTCAAAAGGTAGGGCTTACATCTGGAGGGTGGACCTAACTCCCACTAACGAGTGCTGCAGCTTCTCTGCTGTTGCAGAAGCGGATGAGCCACTGCTCCTGCAGCAGCAGCAGAAGCAACAAGCATCTTGCTCCATGCATGGAAGTGTCATCCAAGCTGTTTATTTCTGATCACATTCAAAGTGGCAATTAAAACAAGGAAAAAGAAAAAAAAAATGTTTATTGTTGAACAGTTTGTGTTTGTGAATTTGATTTCACCTGCAAGTATTTGATGACTTTTCTACATCCTAGACTACCTGCTGTGTGTTGTCAAAAGATTCTCATAAAGACCTCCTTTTAGATGGGCATATACTCTTTATTCTATTTGCTGCATGTATGAAAAAAATAAAATATATAATTTTAAAGAAACCCTGAGAGTTTGACTTCCTTTTCCTGCATGACTCCGGTGGCGTGCAGGGGGAGAGCCGTGGAATCCCAGCCATCAGCAGCTGATTCTGGCTCCTGGTCACCTGGAGGGGACCCACCGAGCCCTGTTACAGCAGCAAACACTGAGGTGTCACAGCTTTTCTGTAAAAGAGAGACATATCTGTACAGGTGGGGAACATCAGGAAATGGAGCCTGCCTGAATACAGGTCCCGGGCTGGAAACCTGTGGCTGTGACTGCACTTACAAGGGGGAGGAAAGGTGTTGGTTGTTTGGATCTTCAGTTAATTGCTAATGAAGATGAGTTAATTGCTAATGAAGATGAGTTAATTAACACTATTGCAGATGCTCTTCCTACCACCCAGTGAATGCTGGTTCCCAGTCCCTATAACTCATACAGGGCTGTGGGGGGTGAGCCCTGGGGAGGTGGGGTGCCGGGCAGACCCTCTGCAGGCACGTGGCGTGGTGTCACCCTGCCACCACAGAAAGGGCAGAGGAGCAGCAGGATCGGAGGGTCGGGGCTTTGAACATCCCCCAGCACCAGCACATGGCCCTAAGGAAGCTGTGCAGGATTTCCTGGCCGAGCACACCATTATGCAGCTTTCTGCTCGTTTGCACGGAGCGCTGCACAGCACAGACCCGCTTTTCTCCATCGAGGAAATCTGCTTTTTCAGGAAGTGCCCTTGTGAAAGCTGGTGAGCACATTTGGAAGGGCATCTCCTTCTCCCTTTGGGGACTTCAGCTAAGCCTTCAGCAAGAAGGAGTCCTTGTCTCTCCCACATGGGGTGGCTGGTGGTCGCTGGGGATCCGCGTGGGGGTGGGAAAACTGCAGGGCTTGACTGGCCCCAGTACTGCCCGCATAACCTGGCATCTTTCCTCCAGCCTGGACAGTCCTGGTCTGTCCCCCTGCTCCCCAAACAGCAGCCCTGGCTACTGGTGCTGCTGCCTATCTGCTGCTCCCCCACAGTCCCTGGCCATGGGGCAGGGTGAGCTGCAGGATGGGGTGCTCTATGGGGACATGCCCAGAAGGTCTCCTGTGGCCCCAGCACAGGGTTTTGGGGTGTCTGGCTGAGCCCCTCCCCAGCTCCGCTGGTTTGCCCGTTCCCAGCATGTTGGAAATACTTCCGAGCCTCGGTTATTCTGGCTTGTGTAAGTGAAACATTTGGTTTTGTGACACTTTCCTTAATTATGGGTGCTAATGACAAAACCATTGTGACAAATGACTCAGCTTTTGATAGTGAAGTTAATTAATTCTGAAGTTAGAGTCTCCATCGGAGTATCTGGAAAAACCCAATTAAGAAGTCTGCTTACCCAGGGTACCGCGGGCAGCAAAAACCCGAGTCCCCACGACACGTCAGGTAAAATCCTCCCCACCACTGCGAGGGGATGATCTGCTTGGAGCCAGGAGAATAAAGGCCAGGCACCAACACAGCGTTTGCCTCCCAAGCCATCCCTCCATCCATCAAAGGCATCAGGAGGAACACAGCCTCATTAATGTTTGAATGAGTGACCAGAAGCAGCTTTGCGTTCGACTCTGACCTTCAAGAGCCATCTCCCTGAAGCCATCTTTCATCTCTTTCATTTGCATTACAATCCTGTTTGCCTCATTATTCGTTATCCACTTCTTCTTCAAAGAATTTAAATCAAATCAATTAAATTGCGGTGGGTCGGAGCAGCAGCAAACCTTTTATGGTGGCTCAGCGTGGTCCGGCTGGACTCAGACTACAAAATATCTTTTAATCTACTGCTATTTGTTCTTTTATTACTTCTGTGGTACCACTGCCTCATAGAATCCCTTTGATAAGCTTCCTCCTTTCCCACCCATCCCACGCAGCCATGTTCCATGGTCTTTGTGTGACCTTGAGGAAGGGATTCCCTCACCTTCCCTCCTGCAGCCCGGGATGGGGCTGTTCCCGGTGGTGCTGCTGAGATGGGGAACTGCTGAACTGCACACAGCACCCTGTACCCTCAGAGCCAGCATGAAGCATCTGGGGGAGCCCTGTGGCACTGGCATGATGTTTTCTGTCCCATGTCATCCCCTTCCCTCTCCTGGACTTGTTTTATCATTGTTACGTCTTGTTATATGTATTTGATAGGATGAGGGATAATGGTTTTAAATTGGAAGAGGGGAGATTTAGATTAGGTACTAGAAAGAAATTCTTTACTGTGAGGGTGGTGAGACACTGGAACAGGTTGCCCGGAGAAGCTGTGGCTGCCCCACACGTGGAAATGTTGAAGCCCAGGCTGGATGGGGCTTTGGGCAACCTGGTCTGGTGGGAGGTGTCCCTGCCCATGGCAGGGGGTTGGAAATGGATGATCTCCAAGGTCCCTTCCAACTCTAACCATTCTATGATTCTATCTACTCAGAGTAGAAGGGTAGAGGGAGGAAAAGGGGAGGTGATGGAGGGGCAGGGCAGTGTGTGCAGTGGTTGCGTGCGAAGGCAGAAGTGTGGGCAGAGCAAGGTGGCCCTTCACATGGAGCTGCTGCAAGCGCCTTCACCTGGGTCTCCCCAGAGGCTGTGTGCTAGCCCGTGCCTGACCACCCCTCTGCTCCCTCTGCATCTTCTTGGAGTAGAGAAGCTTAATAAGGATGGATTTCTGTTTCTCTCCCCTGCTGCTTTTATCGCTACTAAACTGTCGGAAGTCCAGCAGGGAGCTGCAGAGCTGGTAGGCAACCACACACGCTGGCACTGAGAGAGCCCACTCGCACCACACACACTTGGGCTGATGGCCCGTATGGCATTGGTCACTCATGTCACATCTAGGAGAACCTCCCTGAACTCAGTAGCACATCATGGAAGGACACACCAGCCTTGCCACTGGAGTCCCGTTAGAGCCAGTAGCTTGCAACCAGCATTTCCAAAGCGTGTGCAGATATAAATAATCCCCTCGTAGGAGTGGGGAAGGATGAACACATGTGCCAGAGGCTCTGGAGTCCTTATCCCCTTGCAGCCCCCGGGAGCAGGGAAATGAAGTGAAGACTAGGCAAGGCTGGAGCTCAGCATCTCACTGCATTGCTAATGACCTAAACTCGCCTTGTATCAGAGCCTCTCTTCCTTCAAGGAAAAAACCTAATCCAGCTAGGGATTATTTCTGACTACTTACTTTCTGTCACTTTGCCAATTTAAATGCAGCAGAGCTTTCATCGCTGGATTTGGAAGGACAAAGCCTAACAGATCTCAGTTTAGGACATTTTTGCCTGCAAGGACAGCTTTTTTTTTTTTTTTTTTTTTTGCACAAGTTGTACAATTTTTTGCAGCACCAGTTGGTTTCTGCTCTTTGTTTCTACTTTGCCCAACTCAGAAGAGTCCAGGTTGGTGAGCAGGTAGGTGATGATGGATAAGGCAGTGAATAGCAAAGGGTGACAGGGCCCAGAACTGGAGGAGCCCAGGCTGCACAGGGCAGGGTGCCAGGCTGTGACCACCCGAGCACACTGCTCTCCAGAGCCTGAGCTGCAAAACGGGGTGGCAAGGTCCCCAAATTCTTGTTGATGGCTCATCTTAGTGAACCCCCTGCATGTCCCCTGGGGTGGCAGAGCTCCGGGCTTACTCCTAGGAATGGCTCCTCTATGCAACGAGCAGTAAAAGGGGTGCAGGGCTTGGCGAGGGGTGCCCCCGCCACCAGCCCGTCCAAGGGCCAACACGATCCAACGTGGACTTTGATTCTGTTTGAGCTTGCTTTGTTTAAAAGCCTAGGAAACGGTACATGTGCACTCTGCACACACCTACACACACTATGTTAAAATAACACAATTAAGGCTGCAAAAATCCCCCACTCGGCATGCAATTTGCAGCCCCTTCGCCGTAGGTGTGAGATATCTTTGCTGCCTCCTCCCCGGGACGCCTGCCTCTGCGCAGGACGGGGGCCGGGCCGGGTGCCGGTGTCAGGCTCTGCCCCACGCGCCGCGGGAGCTGGGTGACAGGCGGTGGGAGCCGTGGGGGTGGCAGCATGAGGGAGCTTAATGCCACGGCTGAGGCAGCTGTCCCGGAGAAGCACCATCCCCATCCCTCCCCGCACCTTACCCGGAGCTACCTGCCTGGTACCCACCCGATCCCTCAGGAATGGCATCCCGGCGCAGCCACGCATGGGGCTCACCTTGGTGTCCAGCCTGTGACCCCAAGATATGACCTGGGACCATCGTGTGCCACTGCTCATGCCAATCGCAGAAACTGGGTGACTATAAAAACCTCCTCAAAAATGTCACATAAAAAAAAAGCCCCATGATTCAGCTTGGATGGACGCTTCAGACCACAATCCCTGAGTCTCCATCCTCACCCTCATCCGAGAGGGCTGTCTACCCCCCACCCCATCGAGCGCTGCAGCTTTCCAGGTGGAAATGCTGGAGAAGCAGGAACTGGTGCTGTGGAGAGCCTGGGCAGAGCCACCTCTGCCTCCAGCTTGAGCTCTGGACAGAGGTAGTAACCCCAGCAAAGGGCCTGTAACGGAGCAGGGGAATAAATCAGGGTGATGCACAGCTGGGCAGCCGGTGGAGCTGGGGAAGCAGTAGCACGGCACTGCAATCAGCATGCCCTGCCTAATGAGTATGCACAAAGAAGTTGATTTAAGGTTGAGGAGGCTACTTAATTTTCCCACTTCTTAATTTCTCAGTACCTGATTTTTTTTTTTTGGTAACCTTCTTAATTTTCTGTTTGCATTTTGGGAGTAAATAACTAGTATTTACATGTGAGTGCATACAAATGAGGACTGTGGAAGTACACACTATTGGGTAAATCATATGCTTCCCCATCTCACCCGTACCCCTTAAAAGGCTATTAATTTAAGAGGTGGGTATATTATAGGGCTTATTCGAAAGGTCGCATGAGTCATAAGCTCATCCAAACGGCTGCAAAAATGTTTTTGAGAGAGATGAGGAGCCAGCAGAGAGGTGCAGAGAGAGAGAGAGGGTGCAGGGTTTAAACTGGTGGCAAACAATTAAGGAGCTTGATGTGGAAAACACCCCGAAGTACCGCATCTGCCTTGGCTTTGGTCTGTCACTTGGGCAGGTGGCAAAAACGGGTGTCCTGGGGCAGGCTGTGCCCGCGGGCTCCGGGTCAGTGTGGGCCGGTGCCGCTGGTGCTGTGCCCCCCCCCCAACTAAGGTCTGCCGGTACCCGGGGCTGTGTCGGTGCTCGGAGCCCAGTGCCGGGGCAGCAGCTCCAGCGCCGGGGCAGACCGCGCTCCGTGGCTCCCGGCGGGGACCGGGGAGCCGAGCTGCCCCGTACCGGGGGTGGGGGCGAGTGTCTGCCCGGTACCATCGGGGTGGTGCCGGTATCCCGAGGTGGGCTCGCTCCCCCGGGACCGTCACAGTCCCGATCCCCCCGGGGTGGGGTCCCTCTCCCTGGGGCAGTCCACACCCTGTCCCGCCATCCCGGGGTGGGCTCCCCATCCCGGTCCCCCCTTTTCCCCCCACCCCGGGGACAGTCCCCATCCCCGGGCGGTGCCCCCGCTTGCCGGCCGGGCCGGTGGAGGATGGGGGGGGGAAGGTGGGAAAGGGGGGGCGGTTTCCAAGCGGGGCGGCCCCCCCC
>NW_015090794.1:3791687-3819243 GCF_001431845.1 Calidris pugnax
CGGGCCCACGGCGAGCCCTGGGCACCCGCGGCCGGCGAGAGGAACATCCCATCCCATCCCATCCCATCCCTCCCGGCCCCACCGCCCTCCTCTCCCCCGGGCACGGAGACGGTGGCACCGCCACGGGCGAGGGTGAAACTTGGCGGGTGGGGGCTGCTGCAGCAGGACGCGGGGTGCGGGTGGAGCAGGGCCCCGGGTGCGGCCGCGGGGTCCTGGGGTCCCCCCGTGCCCGGGGACCGGCGTGTCCGTGGGCAGCCGCGCTGTGCATCCTGCCGGCAGCGCCGGAGCGTGTGGCTGCGATCGGGGAGAGCTTCAGGATGAGAGGCCACAGGTCCCTCTCCCGGCCCCAGGGGCTGTTTTTAATGTCGGTCGCTCAGCAAGCAAAGCCCCTCAAGCCTCCCCCTCTTCCCCAGGCTCCGCAGGCACCGTGTCCCCCCCACAGGGAAACCCATGGCACCCACCCGGCTTTTTTACAGCGCAGCCCCACCACCAGTGCCAGCCCTTCCCCTCTGAGCAGCAGAGCGGGGCACGATGTGCTGCTGCCCCGCTGCAGCTTGTCCCTCCATCCCTCGGGGATCGCTCCCCACGGCCTGCCATGGCTGCCCCACGGCTGGGCTGCTGCCCCACGGCAGGGCTTACCGCTTCGCCCCGTTGCATCACTCCTGCAGCAGCACCCGGCCACGGAGGCCACAGCAGCTCCTGCCCTCCTGCAGCACAGGCCAAGCTTTGGGGGCAATTTTTGACCCAGAGCCACTGGTTGAGATTTCTATGAGCAACAACAGGCTGTGCTTTAAACATGAGCTTGAATGGAGCCAGGTGCTGGGACCTGCACAGCAAAAAAATGGCTGATGGACTCACTCTAGGCTGTAACTTTTGAAATTAGCGGCAGTAGTTGGTGTCCTGTGTACTCGGGGGGACCTGCCCTGCTGTCCTGCCCCAGGGGCATCGGGCTCCCCCAGCCCAGGAGTGACACCTCTGAGGGTGGGGGCAAGCGAGCCGCGGTGGCCGAGCTGCTCCCTCCACATTGGAAAGTTCTCGGTGAGTCACGGCCATGGATGCAGAAATACCCTGTCTGTTCCCAGTGCTTGGTCCTAAACCCAGTGAAGTCAGTCGAAGCTCTCTTATTGATTCAAGGAGGGTTTGGATCATGCTCTAATTCCATAATAAATAATTTGAGATAATCTGTCTCCTCTCTTGGGCTGAGGGAGCCGAGGAGGCAGCAGCCAGGGCTGTGAAAGATGGGATCGCTGGAGGCATGAGTAATTTCCAAAATTCTTGGGTTTGCTGGCTGTATTTTTTTTTTTTTTCAGCGAATGTTTTATGTTTCCCTCACTGCGATAAATCACTGCTTTGGAAGGAGCCAGTGAGGCCCTGGTCTCCTGGGCACAGCACACTCAGGAAAGGGCTTAACGGTGCCGTGCCAGGGCTGAGAGCTGAATCACAGTCTGTCGCCCTGAGTGGGAGCAGCGGGGCACAGGCACACCTTGGGTTCATCACGCCCTGCTGCATGTTGTCCCCCTGGGCTGGTGGTCCCCCAGCAGGAGTGGGGTGGCTCTGCACGGTGCTGTGACACTGCTGCTCGGCCGTGCCCATGGCACAAGTGAGGCCTCGTGCTGGGCACGGGCTCCGTCATCCCTTGCATGTGCCTACCGGTGCGGGCGGGCAATGGGGGCTGCAGGTGGGCACACAGCACCGAGTCGGTGGCCAGACAAGGAGGGTCCCAGCCGGTGCTTGGGGTGAGCATGTGGGGCTGCGATGGTGCTGGGGACTTGTTGGGGGGGGAGATGCAGTGAGGCTGCTCGTCACCCTCCTGGCTTTTGCTGGAGCAGCGCCCTGGTGCCTCACAGGCTGTTAACTGATGCGACGCTGGGAAAGGAAAATTTTGCCCAGCTGAGCTGTGCAGAGCTGAGGAGGAGGAGGAGGGACAGTGCTGCAGCGGGGGCTGACATCCCCCCCGGAGCTGGGGGTCGCTGCTGCAGCCTCACGGCCGCTCTGCCACCAGCACACCCTGCGCCGGGGGAGCACAAGGTGCTGAGCCCCTGCACCCAGTACTTTTACGTGCAGCAGGTCCTGTCCGATTCCTGCTGGTGGGGCCTCATCGTGTCTCTAATTTCCGTCCACTCATTATATCCAGCTTGAAAACCAGACGTAGGTTGCGCTTTATCACCCTGTGCCTAGGAATGAACATGGTCGGGCGAAAAGGCTGTTTCTCCCGGGGTGCAGAAGATGCTTTTAGCACTGAGCCGTGCTGTCTGCCCGTCGGGGGCCTTGAACTTTCCGCCGCTAACGGGGGTTTAATGTGTGTAACGGGCGGAGGAACGTGCCCGTGGCTCGTCTCTCTCTTGAGTGTGCGTGGCAGGTTATTAACACGGCCGACGTGAGCGCTCGGGTGCTGCACGCTCCCTGGCAGATGCTCTTTAAATCCGTGTCAGTCACCCGCGCGCAGCGCCTGCGTGGGAGCCGCTCGCACCACGTGAGCGTCAGAAGCCCCTGGGCGAGAGTGGATAAATCTTGAATGAAGCCACCGCAGACCGATGGTAGAGACACCCACGCTGGAAAACACAAATTAGTGGTTGACTCAATATCTGGAGCCCAGGCAGGCGTTCTCAGGCTGCTGTGCTAGGATAGCCTCGGTTTTTTAAATTGCGGTGCTTGAATGCTAATTATCATTAGTATTTTACAATATGCAAATACTTAGTGGGTGCCTTCTTGTACTTCCCGCTCAAACGTGACCGGCGTTTGTCAGTGTGTGTCCCCTGTGGCTGCTTATTGTCAGTTGTTTTCCTCTGTGACTTCTTTATATGAAAGGTAGAGAAATGCACAGGACTTCAGGGAGGGAGCTGAGGTTGAGAAATAGCTACTAAGGCTCTGTTGGGTTTAGGCAAGTAAAAGAACTTTGGTTTTCATCAAACTTAATTAAATTCAGCATCATTAAACACAGGGAGCCTCCTTTTTCTCCCTGCTGTGTGCTATAGATTGGGATTGGCTCCACAGCATTGTGTGGAGCTGGAACAGGCAGAAGTAGCAGGAGGATTTGGCCAAGCCTGCTAGAAATACCATATCTTAAGGCGGTGTGGTACTTTTCCTTTCCTCCTTCGTTTCCCTCATCAGACTAAAGTGCTCTGTCATTTCTGGAGGACCACAAGTGTTTCTCTGCCATCCCAGAGGATGCAGTGTCCTGCTGTCCCTCTGGGGCGTCCTCATCAGGAGGAGACACGGGGTGGTTTGCAGAGGACATGGGGTGGTTTGGAGAGGACACATCTGCCTGTGGCTGAGTGAGGATGCAGGGACACAGAGCTGTTCCTCAGCCGAGCTTTCACGCTCTGAACTGTCCTGGTCCCCCCACAGCAGCATCGACACAGCCTTCACCAAGCTGGTAATTCCTCCCTGCCAAACCTGGAGAGCTCTGCTTGGGTTTTGGTCTCTTTTTTGGGGGGATCCTCTCTAGATTAAAAGCTAATATTGTGAGTACTGTCAGCTGACCCCTACAGCCCAGAGGACCCTGCTGAGCCATTTCTACACCTGACCTGCAACTCCTGCTCAGCTCAGTCCTGGAGGGTGCAGCTGAGGGTGAACCCACTGTGTCCCAGCCCAGCTGTTGTACTGGGAAAAGGAATGAACCCCTCAAATTTACTTTGAACATAAGAAATAATCTCTGCTGTTTTCCTCTCTTACCCACAATCATTTCATGTTTTCTTTAATACTCTCGATAAAGACATTGTTATAGCTCACCACTATTCTGGTAACAGGCGATCCCGTGTAGAAATATCCCATCGGATGACAATGTACAATCTCTGCAATCTGCCTCCCAGTCCCTTTAATAAAGCTCTGTTGATCCCGCACAATACCGGTCTTTTACTTTTTCAGGAGAGCTAAATCAAATACCTTGTGGAACTCTAAATGCATTATGTTACTGATTTCCTTTATCAACCAAATTTGTAACCACATCAAGAAAAAATTATGAAGTTTGATAAATCTATTTTCTGCCAGTCTGTCTGACATTTACCCCATCTCCTGGTTCCTCCCCACCGCTGCCCACCTCGGCTGACCCACAGGCGATGCTGGGGGACACAGCTCTTGCTGCTGCCCATCTCCATAGCTCATGGCACAGTCTGATTAAATATTAAACCAGCTTCTCCTCTCTTCTCAAAACTCAACAGAATGCCAAGATTTATTAAAATCCATTTTAGATCTTCAGAAAACTTCTCAGCCTATTCTCTGAACGCTCTTGGGAGAAAGTTCTCTAGTCCTACCGATTTCATGTTTACACTTAATAGTCGCTGTTTAGCATCCTCCCTAACTCCTGGCGGAATACAGGAGCCTATTTGTCTCCAAGTACAGAACAGAAGTATCTGATGAATAAATAATTGTGTGTCACTTCTGCTTCATGACTGACAGTTGCACAGTCATGATCTGGTAGTGATTTACATCGGTGGTAAAGCTCCTTTCTTCTAATGTGACTGAAGAATTCCTCCTGGTTTTGCTTAAGCCTTTTGATTGCAGGTTTATTTTAACTGATCCCATTAGCTTCTCTTATCAGCCATGTGCGTGTCCTAACTGCTGTTTGCAATTCCAAAAGTCCTGATTTTTAATTGTTTTAATTGCAATTTTCAGTTCAGGCCTTGGGGTGCCAGGATAGCACTCTGCCCTCGCTCCTGAGCATCACTCCTGCTTCTGCGTTTACATTTTTCCCCCCCAACTGGTTTTGTCTGTGGTTGGTTTTGGCTCTGCTGAGCCTGGCCTGTTCGTACCAAAGGCATTAAATTGGGCTGGAAGCAGCTGCCCCTGGACAGCCACCAGCTCTTCCCCTGCTTTCAGCTCCTCTCAGTCCTTCTGAGTGAGGCCAAGCAGAGAATTTCCCCAAGGTGACAGCAATATTGTTTCTGTTAGAAAGTTATTATCTTTAATTTTTAAAAGCGCCAAGCAAATGTCCCTGAGATTGCAATCATCCATGATAGAGCACTTTTTCTCGCTACTCATTATAGGTAGGTATTTAAGGAGCTGCTCATCCTGTTCCTCTGTCTGGTTGGTGTCTGTAATAGATTCTCATCAACAACCCATCTCGCAATTGAACACTTCTCCACGCTGCTCTTGGTCCAGCTCCGCGGTGCTGCCAGCGCCGGTGATGGTGTCTCTGCTGGGGCTGCCAAGTTCTCCGAACGCAGCCACGCTGACCTCCCTGGCAGGCAGCTGCTCCAGCCCCACCGACCCAGTAGCCCCAGCCGATGCTGCCACCCCACACGGCTCTGTCCCAGCGATGTCCACCAGCTCTGACACCAAGGAGAGCCCTGGGATGGTGGCCCTGTGGGTGGGGGACCATCATCATGGGCTGGAGGTGGTGGAAGGGGAGACAGGACAGGTCTGTAACAGCACGGCAGGTTTGGGGAGATGAGTGGGGAGGGGTTATTTGCTCTTCGTTATATGAGAGCTTGTTGCTCTCTACAACCACCTGAAAGGAGGGTGTAGAGAGGTGGGGGTCGGTCTCTTTTCTCAAGTCACAGGCGATAGGACAAGAGGAAATGGCCTCAAGTTGCTCCAGGGGAGGTTCAGGTTGGATATTAGGAAAAATTTTTGCACTGAAAGGGTTATTAAGCATTGGAATGGGCTGCCCAGGGAAGTGGTTGAGGCACCATCCCTGGAGGTGTTCAAAACATGGGTAGACATAGTGCTTAGAGACATGGTTTAGTGATGGTTTTTATCAGAGTTAGGTTGATGGTTGGACTAGATAATCTTAAAGGTTCCTTCCAACCTGGACAATTCTATGATTCTGTGGAAATACGGAGGCATCTGATATGATAGTGATGGATGAAGGTGATGAAGGACCAGTTACCTGTTTGAGAATATCTGATGTAATTACTGTGCAGCAGGTTTAAGAACCCTTCTTCTCCACCCCCAGCAAGCCTTTCCACCAGCACAGCACTGAGGAGGAGCCAGCCACACTGCCAGCACTGGGGTCAGAGCAGCATTGAACAAATGCCTCAAGAGTGGGGCTCTGCGGGGTGTCACGTGTGATGCCCCAGGCACAACCTCTGACTTAGGAAATCCCCGAGCCTTAATTTGATGGGAGGAAAATATTGAATAAGCATTAATTATGCTCCTCTGATAGGGATGAAAATTAAGCTAGCTGGACCCTCGGTCTGCTCCGGACCTATGTTCTTGTGGCACGTGGCCAAATGCCAAGAGCCATAAAAAAATCCTTGTAGACAGGGAAAGGGTCCTGGCTGCTGCCAGCCAGGGCTGCGCCTCCAGGCAGTTGTGCCTTCGGATCTCGCTGCTGTTCGGAGGCATCTGGAGAGGAGCCGTGCTTCAGCTCGCTGCCACCAGCTCTGCTGTGAGGAGCTGTCGCTTCAAACAGGGGGGATGCAGAATTTACCCTCCTGGGGTGCTGCAGCATTTAGCTGGACAAAAATCCCGGCTTCTGGGGTGGCGGGGAGAGCTGGTTCCCACATTGCCTGGGAGCAGCACGTGATGAGTAAAATGTATGCTGTGAACAGCTCAGAAACAGGCATTTTATTGCTGCATAGGCGTGGTGCAGAGTCTGTCATCTCAAGAGCTGTTACTGTTTAATAGAGGTGGAAGTCTGAATTTGAATGAGGCTCAAGTGGGTTTTTTTCCCGTGCAAGGTCACTACCTCCATTACGGCTGTAAATAATTAGGGATGGCTAATGAAGGCTGCAAGCCCCGGTGCTGGTGGCTGGGAGCGTTGCTGTGGTTTGGGGGAGGATGCCCCATGGATTGGTGCCAAATCCTCCTCTCCCTGGTCCCCGAGGAGGTGGGGTGCTGGCACGGGCTGCCCGGGAGGTGCCAGCGGATGATGTTTGCTGAGAGCAGCCAGGGAACAGGGAGAGATGCTTGGCTCTGCCACCGAGAGTTACATGGCCTTTGGTAAATCACTTCCCTTCTCTTCGCAGGAGGTTTTTTTGCTTTTTGCCATGTGGGGTTGGGTGGATTCATCAGTGTTCATCTCTTACACAGCTCCTGGCAAGGCACACCACTGATTCGTAGGGTATAGACCCTTCTCTGGCCACCGGCACAACCTGCCTGGACCACGCTGTGCTCTTTGGCACCATGGGCCACCTCTTGTTGGTTCAGGGTAATGGTCCAGGTGTGGAGATCTGTGATGCTCTTCTGTTGCCTGTTTGGGATGAGACGAGGCGAGATGGTGGTGTTCAACTCACTCGGTGCTTCATCTCGGTGGTTACTTTTCACATGGATTTCACCATGGATTTTTAATGAACACGATGTGTGCAGCATAAATAGACATGAACCTCCTTTCTCAGGAAAATCAAAACTGCTCTTAAAATGATACAAATGTGCTAAACCATATGTATAGGGGGGGCTGCTCAGCCACTGCCCGAGGGGTCCGGGTTGGTGTGGGGGGGTTAAATCCCTGTCTCACCTTGCGGGTGAGTGGCTGTGGCTGACTCAGGGCCGGGCACTGGCAGGACACAGATGCAGTGTATCCACCCTCATTAACGCTCGGCAGCACTGATGGGTGCTGAGGGTGACTTAGTCAAAGACATCCGAGGGGAAAGGTGCCCACCCCGTTTACTGAGTCACTCCCAAGGCCCGCGGGGGGACGGGGAGCGAGCGGGGGAGGGCAGGGGGGTGCAAGCGAGGGTTTTCACCGTGCAGCTGTGATATTAGAGGAACTGAGCTCTGCCTGCTGCCCTGCTTCCCCATCAGTAAGGGCTGCAACATCTAAAACTTCAATTTTTAAAATGACACTTGGATGGAGACTCCTTGAAGCTGGCGTTTGACTGTGTTTCAAGTTAGCGCTTGGTGTGGAGAGGGTGGATTCATGTTCCTTATGAAGGGTTCAGGTGTGGGTGACGCTTCAGGCTCAGCACCAGAGGTTTTCTGTGGTTTCTCTCTGGAGCGAGGCACCCCAGAAATGCATCCATCGCCGCTCGGGCTGTAACGAGCCACGGCTCGCTCGGGGACACCGCAGCAGCGGGCATCTCGAGATAACGTCTTTGATTAAGAAGACACCTGCTGTGATAAAGAATGACAGTGCCGGGGTGACAACGGGTGTCTTCTCCCTGGGCTCGTGCACGCTGACAGCTCTGCAGCGGCTCCGGGGAGGAGAGGTTCTGCAGCCCGTGCCGAGGAGGAGCAGCGGCTGCATCACCACTCAGTTACACAACCCCCCACCTAAAACACCCCTCGTGTCATGGGCTTGGGGGGGGGTCAGCCCTGAGAACTCAGGGATGCTTTCTGAAATTTTCTTATTTTACATTGGTGTTATCTTTTAACCATCTACTTGCGGCAGGTATTTAACAGTGTCTTCAAAATGGGAAGTTGAGGTCAGGGTGTGCTTTGTGCTTGGAAGTGTCCCCTGTCCTTTGGAGTGATTCTGTCGGAGACAGAAATGCATCATCTGGTCAGTGTCATTCTCTGGACCAGAGGCTGTGTGGCTGGCACACCTCTGCCACACCACGGGCTTTCCTAGGTAAAGCTGCTGAGGGATGTCTTCACTTGCCTGGTCCAGTCCCTTGCTTGGATCCCTTGGTGGGGAGGGATGCAGAGTCACCTCCAAGAACTGCTTGCTCTGTGCTCTCCAGAGAAACACGAGGACAAAGTGGGATTTCTGCATTCAAGTTAGCTCATGCTCCACAGCCAGAGGTCCTTTGGTGGGACCAGAAAAGCTGGCCGGCCTCCCTTAGCAGCTCTGCCTCTGGGCCAGCGCCGGCAAAAGGACCAGATTGTAATTGAGTTGCTCTTATGGCAACTTGATGTTTTGCATTTGTTTGCACATGGCTGGTAATCAGGCTCCCAGAGGCGGGTTTCCCGTCCCTGCCGCGCTCCGCTGCAGGCAGCCTCAGCAGCAGGGCTGGTCTCACCAGCATTGAACCCCCGTCTCAGTTCCAAGGATTTACAAGGATCTTAATGCTGAAACTGTCACGGTCCGTTCCTCCAGCCCACCTTTCCCTGTTGCTTTGGCCGTGCTCTTGCTGCTGCCCTCCCCGCCTGGGGGCTGCTGCCACCCCACAGCTTGCTTGCCCTAAGGAGAAGGGGCGGAAAGGACTTCTCACAACAGGATTTTCCTCCCTTTGCTCCCTTTGGGGCTTGGCTTGTCTCCCTAACCCAGAGCGACTGCATTTGACAGGCTTGAAAATGCCAGGGTTTTTCGTAGTCATCACGGGGAGAGGCAGGAGAAATGATTGTGGCTGCTGGACGGGTGATATTGCATGATGATTTTCTCAGATATTGCCTGTTTCTTATCTCCTGACACCACCATCTATAGACAAACCTGGTGCTGTCGGGCTGCAGAGGACGGCTTAGCTGTTCCCACGTCAGGTTATTAGGAACTGTGTTGTTTTATCGTGCGGAGACGAACAGAGTCATAAAGGACCGATAAGGCAGGGAAGGGAAGGTGCAGGGCAGGCGTGGGAGCAGGAGCAGCACCCCCCTGCCATCCCTCCACCCTCACTGGGGGCTTTCTGCATTTGCTTTTTGCCAAGCGGTCTGTGTTGAAGGAGGAGAATTGGGCCTGGCCCCCAGGGTGGGCAGAGGGAGCAGAAGGGGATGTGCAACCCTCCCCGGCCTTTCTGGGGGCCACTGGGAGCCCACGGGGGTGTCGGCATTGGCAATACACCCCCTGGGACTCGGGCGGTGGAAAGCGGTGACAAAAGGTGGCATTTGAGGGCGACGTTTGTGTTTGTGCCTCTTGAATGCTCGCATTTCCAATTTTGCCGGTGATTTGGTAATTGTCCCCTAATTATACCTTTACTCTCAGTTCGTGCCTGGAATCACAAGGGGAGGGGAAAGCAACCCCCAAAGAGGCTACCGACAAGCAACTACTCTTTTGAAGTGTTCCTGATTTTAACTTCTTAAAAGCAGTGTTGGCTTTTGGTAGGTGGCACCTACATTGAGCCGCTCATGTCCTGGTCCCAGGGATGGCACCTCTGTCCCCCCTGGAGAGGCTGGGCTCCCTCTTGCGAAGGGAGCAGAAGCCCCTCGGGACAGGCTGGCTGATGTTTGGCTGGATGTTAAAGACCAACTTAAAGACCAAGAATTGTTTTTTTGCAGCTGTCAGAGCGCTTTGATGCATGAGCATCACCAATTGCATCACCCGACGTCATCACATGAGCAATTGCAAGAGGCTGCAAGAGTCAGCGGCTGCCTTCCCTTGGGGCTGCCTCCCACCCGACCCCGACCCCGACCCTGGGGGCTGCTCACCCGGCCAGGGAAGGTGACTGTCACTTGATGAGACAGCCTGCGATCTCACATCGACTTTCCCGGCCGCCCTGAGCCCGCGGCAGCTCCGGCTTTGCCGTACCAGCCGGCCGAGGCAGTCAGCTCTGCCAGGCTGCTCAGCATCCTTGCCAAATCCTCCATTTGCCTTCCCAGCCTCGCTCAGCTGAGCAAACCTTATCGCGGCGCAGCAGCTGCCGCGCGGCTTCACCGCCGAGCAGAGCGGGCTGGGGGCACGGGGACCCCATCGGGCAGCAGAGCAGGGTCCCCTCCGGATGGGGACCTGCCACTTCATCCCCCCCCTGCCAGCCCACGGCACAGCAGAGAGCCAGCAGCCGCTCTGGAAGCCTCTCGCAGCCCCCAGGCTCCTTCTCTCCGCGCCGGGAGAGTCTCTTGTCATTCCTCAGCACGCTTCAGCCAAGGATGAAAGAGTTTTCTCTACATTAGTCTTTGGCCTCCCCTCCGACGTGAGCAGCTGAAGAAGGACAAGAGTGATTACGCCTTTCATAGGAAGGAGGAAAGCTGCAGCGCAGGGTGTGACACCTCTCAGCCGGGGGAGAAAGGGGAGCTGGGTCTTCTCCTTCCATCACTGAGCCGCCCAAGCCCACTCCAGGGAGGGTGCAGGGGTGGCAGTGAGGCCAGGGGGAGGGGGGGTGTATGTTTTAAATAACTTTAGATAATAATAATAGCTTTAAGTAATATCTACTCTGCATATTGCCCCAACCTGCCCCAATTCCCACTGCTGCCGTGGGAAGCACGAGAGGTGCGGCTGCCCCCCGAGCCTCTGCCGGCAGCAGGAGAAGGACAGGTCCCCTCTCCGGGCAGGGGCCACCATCTCGTCCCCCGGGGCAGAGGAACCCTCCTGGCTGAGCTTCTGTGCATCCCTGCCGACGTGTGCCACATGGCTCTGCTGCCTCTCCTCGCTCGCTTGCGGCTGAAGTGCCAGACAGACATGTCAGCACCTCCGCCCCTGAGCCGGGCTCCCGCAGCACAGCCCCTCTGCAGGCTGTGGGGTGGGGTGTGGAGGGGTACACTGGGGTGTGGGACCACCACAGAGGAACGCGAACGTCTGCCACGGGCACGTGTGAGGTGGTCTCCATCACCCGTGTGTATGTGAAGCATCACCCATGTATGTGGAGCATCAGCCATGTATGTGGAGCATCACTCGTGTATGTGAAGCATCACCCGTGTATGTGGACCGTCACCCGTGTATGTGGAGCATCACCCATGTATGTGAAGCATCACCCATGTATGTAAAACCAGAGGAGCTCGTTGTGTCTGTCAGGTACCATGTCTGTGCCGCTCCCCAGAGGATCTCAGAAACATCCCTGTCTTAAGCAAGGGCTTTTCAGGATGTGCAAGTTCAGTCACCCACTTAGAAATTCTATTCGCCACGTCAATTTGGACAGATCTCCCCTCCCGGCTAGGATGAGGAAAAATCTTCCAGAAGATTAGGGAGGTAGAACTTCCAGTTGCCATCCAGGAGCTGTGTTCCTCGCTCAGCATTGGGGTTCCGTGGCGATTCTCCCCACTGGTGGCGGGGGGGGTCTCTGGCAGCCTCTGGGCCGGCTGGGCGGCAGCGCCGTCACCTCCCGCGCAGAGCCTATTTCCAGGGCTGTGCCGAGGGCTGTGAAATCCCCAGCTCCGGGCGGCTCCAGCTGAGCACCCAAAACGAGCAGACGCTCGCGAGCTGCATCTCTCCCGTCCCCCACTACCCATCTGTAATCAGGGGATAGCGTCACCTGCCCCGGCTCCTTGCTGGAAGAGTCTCTGAGATATTCCCGGGCTGCCGGAGCTGAGCGGGGAGGCCACGGGGAGAGAATGGCTCCCTCTGGGCAGCAGCGAGGTGAATGAGGACAGGGATGGACGCTGAGCACTGAGTGCAGATAAAAAACACAGCTCCAGCAGAAAGTGAAGCGCCCCGAGGGAGCTGGCAGAGGTGGGAGCTGGCGAGGGATGGGAAGCCATAACAAAGCAAATAGTGGGGTAACCCAAAATACACAGGGGCTGCCCAGACTGCCCCATCCCCACAGTCCTGCCCTCCAGAGCAGCTTTCATCACCCCCTCTAGCCAAAATTGCAGGTGTCCCATCAAAAGCGAGGCAGGTGTGTCCCGTGAGCATCAACCAGGCTGGAGCTGCAGGGGCTGCAGCTGGGACAGACCCATTAAAAGGGCTGCCAGGGAGCACTGCTCTCCTTGCAGGGATGTGTGTTGTGGGCTGAACGGGCACTGAGGGCGAAGTGATGGACCCTGGGCATGAGCCTGAGTTGAAAATGGGGGAAGGAACCTATGGAACCAGCTCCAGGTAAGCGGCAGGAGGGAGGAGGCAGGGCTGGGGATGCTGATGCCGGTGGTGCCAGCAGCCTGTGCCGTGCAGGTGTAGCAACAGCCTGTGTGTCCCGGGAGGATTCCTGCATCCTTGGGGGAGTCCTGTGCCTCTGGCAGGCACAACCCCTCTGGCTCTGTGTGCTGCGCCGTGGGGCACAGCCCTGCTGTCCTTGGAGCTAATGACAAAACATCGCTTGGCTTCAACAGCACTAGGATGGGCTCTTCGATGTGATTTAATGCAAAATAGGAAGGAGATGGAAAGCGTTGGCACGAGCTGTGAAGCTTTCTGCTTGCCCATCCATCTCAGGGTCTTTCACATTTTTCTTCTCTCCCCCTTCAAATCTCCGTTGGGCTGCTGCTGCCTCTGGGAAGGGCAGAGCCGTGTGGGAGCTGGGGTTGTTTCAAAGCCTCGCAGTTATTTTAGCAAAGTGGTTTGTGCTTTGGGTCAGATTTGGGCAACTGGGGAAAGGTGAGGCCAATTTATAGCCAAGGTAATGGGGTGAGCAGCTCAGGGGCCCACGGGACAGTTTGCCTGGGTCTGACCTGTGGGGAAAATGGAGCAGGTTTGTAACTGGGAACATGGTCCTGTTCCCTGCCCCGAGGTTCTCCGAGGCAGAGCCTGCAGTGCCAGGGCTGTGGTGTGGGCAGGGGAGGAGAGAGCCTTAAATAGAGGAGTCCCACAGGCTGCCTGTGGGCAGGAGAGTGTTTCAAGGGCCGAGGGAAGCTGGCTGCCGTGTGTTGGGGTCTCTGGGTGCTGTGAAATCCCGAAGTGATGGATGAGGGACAGGATGCCCCATCGTCCTGTAGCGGTCCTCAGCGCTGCCTGTGGGCAGGGGGCACACAGCCTGGGTGGCAGCACGGAGGGGTTGCCAAAGGCGAAGCTTTTCTCAAGGCAGTGGGGCAAAGTGAGTGCTGCACCATGGAAATTGCTCTGAATTTCTAGGAAGCTTCCCAGGGAATAGGCAGGCATCTTTTATTTCTTGGAGGGGGAAGGCAAGGTTGGTGTCGCTCGCTTGTTCACCAGCAAAGTTCTCTCCTAATGCTCAGTCTATAGGATAGTCCCTCCTTCTTCTCCTCCCCAAAAAAGCCAAGAGTGAAACTATGGTGCTACTCCTGAATATCGCTTTCCCCATCTGGGGCATTGGAACCGGCTTCCTGGGGCTCTCTTCCCCTCCCGCAGATGGTGAGGAGGCAGCTCTCTCTCCCAGCAGGCAGAGAGCTAAATCCGGCGGTGCTGGATGTGCTCTGGTTCCTGTGAGAGCGAGCGGGGCTGGACTGGACCCCGACCCTGGGTTATCCTGAGCGGAGAGAGGCTGGGGCCAGCCGGGTGAGGGAAAGTGGGGACCCTGCAGCTGCAGGCTGCCAGCATCCCCCCCATCCTGCACCAGCAAACACACATCACAATGCCCACTGAATTCCCTGGAATAAATACACTTTGATGGATCAAGTCCCTTTTAGCGCATCAGCTGAAAACTTCAAATATTTATATCGTTAGGAAGATGTGACAGAAGTGTATATATATATATAAAAAAGGCAGGTGCTTGAGTGGCAGTCCTGTATTTGAAGTTCAAATACTTACCTTCAAATCAATGCTATAAAAGAGGAAGGAAAAAAAAATAAATTTAATATCACTTTTGCAAGGAAAACAACCTGCCGAGCCTCCTCCCAGGCTAAATGTGCTTTAAAGATTGACTGTGCAGCTGTAAAAACTATTGATGAACTGTAAACATGAAAAGATCACCCTGCTCGTGGCCTGTCAAAAGCATTAGGTTGGAAATGCTCTGTGCTCCGCTCCAGCATGACTCACCGAGTCCTCAGCAAATGTGTTTATTTGTAAAGATCCTTATTTCAGAAATAGTGACCTTTTTAATGCCTCGTGCAGCGAGCTCGGAAATTCGAAATTGCCTTTTGGCAACTTGTGAGTCTTGCTGAAGCTCTGACAGCGCTTTCCGTGGCGATTTACATATTTTTAGCCTTTATATTCTGCACTGTGGGGCTGCTTTGGAAAACGATTTGCTTTTCGCAGCCCTCGATGCAATTTGGTGTCTGCGGCGCTGGGCTGAGATCAGGCTGTGCAGAGGGCAGGGGGGGATCCACTCGCCCACCTCTCGGGCTCCTCACAGCACACCTGAGCCTTCTGCCTCCTTGAACCCTCCCTGGGTTTATTAATGTCCTCCTTGAAAATGCAACTGTGGTATTAGTCACCAATTTGAGCAGCTGCTTCACCTTGGAATAGGGAATAAAACTTTGATGCTGTTATTCCGGGCTGCTGTGCATCAAAGCACTGGGTTGGCTCTTCTGGCCATCACACTCGTTTGGTGACCAGCCACCTCGTCGTTCTGTCCCCTTGTTGTGGGTCCCTTCTTATGCCATCAGGCACCAGCCCGAGCACCCAGGGTGGTGGAAGCAGAACAGCAGGCACGGCACTGCTGCGGAGCATCCCCGTCCTCGTCCTTCTAGGGAACTTCCTGGCCAGGCATTAAGCATCCCTGCTAATTGCTCAGTCGGCTCCTTCAGCACGTCTCTTTAAGCTCTGCGATGTGAATATGCTGAATATGAAATGTCGCAGTTGTAATAACAGTTATTTAACATTTTTCAGTCCTGTGACTAACGCTTCTGCCGTTTGTGTTTGGTAACGGGCGATAGCATTGCTCCTTTCTCATCTTGTTGTTCATCCTAATGCATGGGGGAAAGATGTTTTGATGGTTTTTCTACTGCTTGTTTGCGTCCTTTATCAGTGCTCTACAATTTCTAGTTGCTGATTTATATTCAGAGTTATGAATATCTCCTTTCTTCTTTTTGTTGGGCATGCTTTTATTTTTATAGCTGTTTACATATTAGCCAGGCAGTTTTTAAACTGATGCAAACTCCTGTCTCGGTTATGAGTTTTGGGGTAAAACACTCTTAAATCATTCTCTATTCATAGTCGTGCTTTTATGTTTAAATCCATTCTCCTAACTGATCTGGCTTATAATTGTTTTCTGCTCTGTGAATTGACCTTTCAAAGCAGCAAGAATATATGCTGGTGCCTTGCACTTGCTCTGTTTGCCCATAAGAAGCGTAATCAAGTCATGATTGCTTGGACTTGAGCAGCAACTAGTTTTTAATTCTGTGATCCATTCCCCTTCAGCTGTCAACACAGAGTCTAAAATAGCACTCCCCTGTGCTAGATGCCATGCTTCAGAGCTATGAAATTGTCATTTATAGGTTTTTAGAAATTCAGAGGACATTTTAATACCAGCAAAGTGAAACCTCCAGCTTCCCATCATAATGCAGCTTTCTCTCCTACTTATTATAAATAGGTGCTTAAGCAGCCTCTGGGATGATCTGGCCTCTGGCACAGCTCAGGGTTTGAAGCAGACACCGGAGCACCCTGTGTCTGTGGATTATCTTTGTCTGAATTATGGGCCACTTGTTTAACGAGAGGATCTCAGGTTTTTACACTCTTGACCTTTACTTATTCCACCTCGTAGCTTCTGGGCAGGTTTTATCATCGATTTTCAGCATTCTGGCCATTTAGGTCTCTGCAGGGCTCAGCAATGGCACGTGGGTCAAACTCACTCCAACAAGCGCGTGAGCCTGGATCCTTCTGTTAATTATCCCAGCTCGTGGCTGGGGTCTGCAGGCAACTGCCTTCTGCTTTCTTGGTGAGTTTTGTTCTCACCGTCTCATCGTTGTACTGGAGAAGGGCTGGGTTGTTCCCTCGTTCCTCTCTCCTCTTTTTCTGCTGGTTTAATGCCTCGGTGTTGCCCGTCTGCTATGGGGAGTGGTGGCCTCCTGCTCCAGCCTTCTCGGGGCAGATTCAGGAGCTGCTGCTCTTCACAGCATAAGTTTAGTTGTGTGTGAGTCCCTGCTGATGGTTTGCTGCCATAAAACAGCTCTGTGCTGGAAAGGCCACGAAGGCTGAAGATGGACCACGTTAATGGGAAACTTCATTATTCCACAGACTGCGGGAAGGGCACCCTGAGATGTGACACAGGAATGGGAGTTGTAGACCCTGGGGATGATTCTTTTTTTTGAGGAGCTGATCAGTATTCTGACAAGGGACACAAATCTTGGTTTAGTCCTGCGTCCCACATCTGTGAGGTCATTTGGTGACCAGAGTGGTCTGATGGGGTACGATGGTTGCCAACACAACAGACCCGGGCTAGAGGGACACCAGCAGTGAAGACAAGCAGAAAGCCACTATAGTGAAAGAGCAAAGGAGAGAAAAATACATCATTTGATGCATGGAAGTTGTGTCCAAATAAAAGAAATGGAAAAGGGCATGAATTTTGACAAGTTTAATGAGGAAGCATTACGAGGCAGGCAGAAATGATCATGAAGGACAACTTGAAGGCATAAAAAGCAATAATAAAATCTTTACTCTCAAACACATCCCCAGCTGCCGTAGTGCGGGTGTCTGGCAGGCGACTGTGGATTGGGGAGTTGTGTTCCCAGGATGCTCAGGGAAAAGCGAGATTTGGGAAGGTCACAGGATGGGAGCAGGTCCGTGCTGCTGTCCCCAGCGTGAGGTCCCTTTGTGTCTGGACAGATTTGTGAAACTGGGGAGTTTCACAGGGGGTGAGGCTGGGGGCTGCACGTACCCACTCAGCTGTGGCAGGGGGTGCCAGTGGGGGACCCCCCACGCTCTGCCCAAAATGTTATCAAGCACTGAGGAGGAGGACAGAAGGGAGCAGAGGATGGGGTTTCTCAGCCAGGTCTGTGGCAGGGACCACATGGCAGCCTGGCTGGAGGGGAAAGTGGCCGATGGTGTTTGCTGTGGACAAGGACAGAAAGATGCACACGGAGAGAAAAACACTCATCTGGGGAAATATGGTGAGATCCCTGCAGAGAGCTTTTGGGTGCACCAGTCCTCAGCAGCTCTGGGAATGGGAATAACCCAAGCCTACCTTCCCCAAAGGGGCATGCAGCTCCCATGCTCCAGGACAGAGCTCCTTTCCCCATGTCCTGTTAGTAAAAAGCTTTGTGATCCAGGAATCTCCCAGGGCTGAGCTGGCCACCCCTATTACTGATAGCCGAAGATGAGGCTGGAAGGCAAACCCTTCCCAGAAGCTCATCAGTTAACCCAAGTGAATCTAAAACGTTCATTAAGCGAAGGAGAAGCGGGATCCTGCCCCGACAGCGCGTCTGCGCAGAGGGAGGTCCCAGTGCCTCGGGCACGGGGATGCTCAGCTGGGGCCAGGGCTCCTGCTCCTGCCCCATCTCTTACCATCAATGTCTTTGAGCAGGCAGACAAACAGAAGATTATTTTCTTTAATTGCTAGAATTGTATTAATTTAAACAGATAAACTCAATCAGTGTAGCTCATTAATTTCTAGCACATGGCTTATTTACGCTGATTCTGGCTGCTCCAGCACTCATTTCGCTATCATAGGAATGTCAATTACCTTTTAAAATAAAAATCAATGTTTATTCACTGTTAAAGATAAAACATTAAACGGTTTCCTTAGACATGCTGATGAGCGCTCTCCTCCCCAGCCTGATCCGAGGGCTCCCAGATTGGTGGCTGGCTGCCTGTTGCCATTGGTGGCCCACGCAGGGGATGGCAGTGTTGGCTGCCCTGCAGGGAAGGGGCCACCCTGGGCCCCTGGGGCTCGCCACAGCCCCCTGAGCCTTTCTACCCCATCCTGGCTGGGAAAGCCCAGCATCTTCCAAGGAGCCAGAAAGAGCTCACAGCATTTCCCTGCTGTGAGCTCCATTGATGTGGAAGGATGGAGGGAGGAAGGAAGCCCAGGGGAGTGCAGGGGGAGACCCTGGAAGGCAGCTCCCGTGCATTACCTGATTACTTTTATAATGAGAAAAAACAAAGCTAAACCCTTGAAGCAGAGTGCTAGAAATTACCCGTCATTTTCAAACTTTTTTCCTCCTCTATTATTCAGAATTGTTTTGCTTTTCTGAACTGCCTTGTGTAGGTTGCAGCAACCCCACAGATTCCAGAATGGGAGATGATGAGTCACTGTCAAAATGTAGATTTTTTTTTTATTATTTTTTTTTTCCTTTTAGCAATGCTGAGGGAGTAAAGTCTCTGTGACACACGCCGATCGCCGGCACCTCACAGACTAAAACTGGCAGAAGCTCCCAGCCCACCCATGGGTGTGAGTGCCTGGGCTGTGCCCACGGCAACCCCAAAGTCTCCCCCATGGGGGTGCCCATCACGGGCCTGGTGTGGAGCTGGGCACTGCTCCCCAAACCCCACCGAGCTGTTGGGGATGCGGGGGGTGGGCTCAGTTCTTGAACACGCTGCTGTGTGTGTGTGTTCAAATGTGTGTTAGTGCTGTCCTCGGCGTCCAGCCGGCTCCGCAGAGCCCACCTCTGCCACCTCCTCACTGTTGCACTCATTCCATTTGACTTGGGGTTTTTCCACTGTATTTTTTTTTTTTTACAACAGGAAAAAAAAAAAATCCTTCAGAAAAGGCATATCTGTGTAGGTGACTGCTCAGACACAAACCACCACCGCAGAGAGGGGGAGAGAGTGTGAAGTAGAGATTGGAGCCAGATTACGCCGGTACCCTGGTGGGAAGCTGGTGTGGGGCTGCTGGGGCGATGGGGATGTGCTGGGAGGAAAACTTGGTCCTGGGGAGGAGGATTCATCCTGCTGGCAGGCGGTGAGGAGCCCAGCATCCATCCCAGCAAGGAGAGAGCTGCTGGCTACGGGGAGTAATGTGGAGCAGGGGGGTGGTTAAACCAATGCACAAGTTTGGCCTTAATTTAGCTGTTCTCCAGTGGAGTTTAAGCAAGCAGATGCATGCGTAAAACGATGACAGCCTATGGGCTGAAAGTTTGGCCTTAATTTAGTTGTTCTCCAGTGGAGTTTAAGCAAGCAGATGCATGCATAAAGCGGTGACAGCCTATGGGCTGAAGGGTCACAGTTTGATGTCAAGGAATGGTCCCTCACATGATTCTCTGAGGTTTATCTGGCTTTGGGAGGAGAGCACACCCCTTCCCAAGGCGTCTGCACTGGGCAGCATCCCTGGCTCGAGCAGCTCTTCCAGCTGGGTTGCTCTGAGCTGTGGGTCTGGGGTGTCTGTAGCCATCCCACCAGCCTTCCCTGATGCTTGTGTGGTCTTTGAACCTGGGCTGTATCAAAGACTTTGCGATGTGGGAGGTGAACAAGATGCTGGGAGGTGGCTGGGACCCCAGCAGCCCTTCCTAGGGACACAGGACAGAGCTGCTGCTCAGTGCCAGCGCTCCCCTGACGGCTGAGCTGAGCCCTGCGTGGTGGCCACGGGTCTCTGGGTGATGGTTGGGACTAACACAGACCTCAAACCCCAGAGCTTTGCAGTCTCACACCGGGGACCTTGTACAAAGAGCCTCAGGATCCCTTACAGAGCATGAAGCTGGAGAAGGGAAGGAGTAAAGATGAATTTCTTTCCATCTCTCCAAGCATCTGGGAGGTGGGTGGGAGGTAAAAAAAGATGAGCCCTGAAGTTATAATTCCTCGGAGATATTTAGGTATCTTGCTCTTGTTACTCAAGGGAGTGCAGAGCCTGAGCATCTCTGAGGATGTGCCACGGCTCATACCCCAGCACTTGCCAGCTAAGCTTGGACCTTCGATTCTCCAATCGATAACTGATTTTTTTTTCAGAGAACTTAAACTATAATGACCCCACCCCTTCCTCCAAACAGATTTGGTGTGACAAGGTGACTTTAGGAAGGCCATTACTGTAAACCACAACTTGAGAGATAACTCACTGGAATTTATCGGGGGGTGCAGAGCTGAGGGCTGAAATGTGACCTTGCCCCAGGACTTCTCCTGGCTGAGCCAACCGACGTGAAGGGAGAGAGGAATTTTGTTCTTATTTAAGAACAGCATTAGCTCATCTTCCCGAGCCTGGGTCTTAGTTTGCACACTGAGCAGTAACAACCAGAATAGTCCCTGGAAAACTGTTCCACTGGATGAAAAGTAATGAGATTTTAAAACCATAACTAGAGCTCTTTAGTCTTCTGGCTCTCCGGGTTAGGATCGGTATTCTTAGCCATATTTTCACTGTCAGGAGACTCGTACTTCCCTCACAAACCTCTCCTCATCCCGCCCCCCCCCTCCCCAGCCCTCCCTGGAGAAAAGAGCTTTGAGAGGAAAAAGACCTGAGATCAAATCAATTAATTGCCTTTGCGTCCTCCAATAAATGCGGTGCAGAGAGTACGTACATCGCAAGGCGAATGAACTAAAGCAGCAGCGACAAAGCCCTGCTGAAATGAATGGTTGCCCTGTGTAAGGCAGCTCCTTGGCCGGGGGAGAGGGGGGGACTTGCGGGAGGCAGGCGTTAGTCACGTTATTTAACGTGTGGCTCGGGGATGCTCTGATCTGGGGGGGGATGAGAGGGATCGAAGAATCACGCGGAGCGCGGGATGAAAACCAGCCCCGCGGGAGGGGAAGGGATGCCTTTACAGAACCGGCGCATGCAAAATGTGTTATATGAGTTCATCTCTTCCAAATTAAATCCGATGTTACCTAAAAGGCAGGGCTCGCTGCAGCGAGCCTGGAGCCATCGGGCAGGGACACCCTGCAGGCCCTGCATCGCCGATGGTCCCATGGCCACGTACGGTGCTTACACGTGGAAAATGCCCTGGAAGATTTGCCAACTGGGGAGGGCTTTCCTGCAGTGCCTGGGGACACTCGGGGTGCCCCTGGATTAAAGCAGGACCATTAAATCGAGAGCTTGAGCTGAAGCTCGCTGAGACTGGTGCAGAGGGTGGATGGATGCTGCTCTGCTGCTGGCCAAGGGTTTGTGGCAGCTTTGAAGGACAAGGAGAGAGGTGGCACCTAACTGATGGCAGAGCTTGGGTTGCTTATGCTGGCCCTGCCATGGCAGGGTGCTCCTGGGCACCCACCAAGGCAACAGGGCCAGGGAGAGGCTTCCTGCAGGGCTTGGAAGGCTTGGCTGCTGGCTGGGCTCCTCTGCACAGACCAGTTTGGCGATCAGTGTGGAAGGTGGTGTTCACTGAGACTGGTGCAGAGGGTGGATGGATGCTGCTCTGCTGCTGGCCAAGGGTTTGTGGCAGCTTTGAAGGACAAGGAGAGAGGTGGCACCTAACTGATGGCAGAGCTTGGGTTGCTTATGCTGGCCCTGCCATGGCAGGGTGCTCCTGGGCACCCACCAAGGCAACAGGGCCAGGGAGAGGCTTCCTGCAGGGCTTGGAAGGCTTGGCTGCTGGCTGGGCTCCTCTGCACAGACCAGTTTGGCGATCAGTGTGGAAGGTGCTGGGGCTGTGTCTGCAGCCACGGGAGGGTTTGGGAGCTGCTCGGTGCTCAGCTACGTGGCAGAGGTTTTAATCCAGCCTGGATAGGGAGCACGGTGCTGCTCTGCACAGCCAAGTGTTTGAAGGACACGCTCATTCTGGTTGGCCCTGTGCCACCATGAGCACCTTCTCCACGGAAGGAGGGCATGGCTGATCCCCAGCTCCCTGCATCCCACCAGCTCGGTCAGTCTCACCCGATGTGAGATGTTACTGCTGTGTTGCCTGACTTATCAGACTTCACCATACTGGCCCGGGGGAGGCTGTGCCTCCCCTCCCTGGGCACGGCAGCAGCATTTCCCACTGCCGGTGTGTCTGTGCCATTGCCCCCGGAGCCCCCTGCCCCTGGAAGCTGCCTTGGCCAGGGGAGAGCACTGAGGCGGCAGCGGGTTGTGCGGCCGCGGATGCTCCTCTGGGGAAGAGGGAGGAAAGTGAAATAGAGGGGCCATGAGACGTGACAAAGGATTATCTTGCAGGCTTTGTGGCTGGCACTCATCCAGCTGCTTCCAGCCGCTGTTTCCCTGGCTCTTTGCAGGGGCCTGAGCACCATCCCTGCCTGTTTGAGCATCTGGGGGACCCCAGAGTGTGTGCTCGTGTGGGGTGGCCGAGATGGGTGACAGCTGTGCGTGCTGGATGGGGCCCGTGTGTTCTGGAGGAGAGGACGAGCAGGTCTGGTTCCTCAGTACAGGAGAAGGTGAAGGGAGAAGCTGTCCCGTGCTGGGGTGGGCGAGGGGAGGCAATGCCGGCTGGCACAGCTCTGCTTCCCAGCTCTGGAGTGGGGCTGGGTGAGTCGGGCTCCAGGCAGGGAAGTGCAGTGATAAGCTAAGTTGGCTAATCAGGATTCACACTAATAGGGAGAGAAAATTACCCAGCTCTACCACAGAGACAGCTGAGCGGGGAATGAATAACCGCAGCAGCACGCTGCCTTTGCTGGCGTGCTCCCGGCCGGCAGATGAATTAAACCCAAGGTGGTGTGACTCATGCACGCAGCGCGGGGTTGGTTGTGTTGCAGGCATGGCCATCACCTGGGGAAATTACTCGCAAGCGGGCTGGGATGTGCCGAAAGCAGCAGCCTGGTGTGCTCCTGGCTGGTGGGAGCTCTGCCCTTCCTCCTGCACAGAGAAGACCCTGACTCCTGGTGATGTGGGGGGAGGCAGCATGGGGGGGTGCTGGCAGGGGGGGCCAGCCTGTCCGAGCAGCACGAGCCACTCTGGGTGCCGTGGCCAGGACAAGGGCTCCCAGCTGGGTGCTGGCGGAGGGGCACAGCGCTGCCCAGGCGAGGCGTTAGCAGGAGCTGAGGCTTTGAGTGTCCTGAACAAGCAGCTGAGCCTGTACCCGAGCCAGGCCAGCATCCCAGTGAGTCCTGCACCTGGCCAGTCCTGCCCAGTTCATCTCTGCATGCAGCCAGCACTGGTGCAGGGCAGGGCTCGAGCCCCAGGAGCTGGGGGCATCTTGTGCTTGAGCTCCCAGCCACGGCCTCAGTTCTGGCAGGGGGTCAGAGACAGCCGGGGAGCGGGTGATTCAGCAACGCCTCTGCCTCCAGTCCTTGCTAAGGAAAGGGCAGGGGAAGGAGGCTCCGGAGCTGGAGGACGGGGATGAAACCCGCTTCCTTTATGCCTGTGATGTTGTAACGCTGCCATTACCAGGGCCCAGCTATAAACCCAGGAGAGGAAAGCCTGGAGTTGCATCTGCCATCTCTGGGGGACGGGGACCCTGTGGCTCAGGATGTGCTGTGTGGGGCATGAGTGTGTGCAGCCCGGCTGCTCGGGGGGGCTGAGCCCCCAGCCAGGGCCAGGAGCAGCCTCCCCATCCTTCCCCAGAGCCTTTTCCAGCCGTACGTCCCCAGGGCAGCCCTTCACCCTCAGGGAGCATTTTGGGGGGTCGGGGAGGACGGGACCAGGGACTTCTTGTGATTTAAGTCTTGTTGTGGTATTTGTTTGGAGGGTGGGAAGTTGTGTGTCAGGTGACTCAGCGGTTGCCATGGTGATGAGCATCGGTTAATGAACAGAGGGAGTAAAGGAGCCAAAATAAATGTCAGAGCGTGAAAGAGATGCGATGGAGCTGGGCAGGCAGCGGGGCTGCCCCCAACATCTGCCCCCTCCCAGTGAGGGGGGCCATGGTGCTGCCCTGCCTGTCCCTGAATGGGCTGTGGCCCCCTTTGCCTTGGGGAGGGGGGGCAGATGTTGGGGGGATGCAAGGTGCAGGGTGAGCCACAGTGTCAGAGAAATCAGCAAACCTTAGTTATGCTGCTGTGCTTTATCCCTCCTGCCGCTCACCGGGGCTGCTCTGTGGTCCCCCCGCAGCAGGAGGGAGTTGGTGTTGGGTCCTGCTAAAACTCTACCCCTGCCCTGAGAAAGTCACTTAATTATTTTGTTTTAAATTTATTTATTTTTTTCCATCCCATCTCTATTGCAAGGGAGGCGTTGGGGTGGGACAGGCAGGGCTGAGGGAAGAAGAGAGGTTACAAATCCCAGTGTCTGCATCTGAACAGGACATCCCCTCCACTACCCTCCAATTCCAAGTCTTGCTGATGTCCCTCACGGTCACAGATTTACCTTAGACATGGTGTATGGCAGAAAGGAGGCCCCTGGGAGTCCTGGTTCATCCAGCCATTGCTCAAGGCAGGGGGTGCCCACCCCCCCCAGCCCAGCGCTGGGTTCTGGTAGGGGCTCAGCGGCACAGGGAGCCTCGAAGAACTTCAAAGAGATCAATTAGTATTTGAGAAATTAGTATTCCTGTTTGCATGCTGTGCTGATGGGCTGTCTCAGACTCTCAACTCCTTTCCCACATGGCACTGAGGGAAAGTTTCCCTCGTTAATCAGATGATGAACACTGGCTCTGCGCCCCTGCCCAGGAGGTTGCTGCGGAGGGAGATGTCCCTGCACTGCCCAGGAGCCAGTGCCTCTGCAGAAGCTCTTGCAAAGTCCTACACGCTGCATGGGCATCCCGGGCTGGCAGCAGCTTTCCAGCCATTAAAAATCAGAGAGGGCAGATCTGTCCCATCAGCAGCTCTGGGGTGCGTGGGACAGAGACCTGCTGGTGGGTACCAGGAGAAGGTCAGAGAAGGTGGGTGGAAACCTGAAAGCTGAGAAGAGGAGGAGGAGGAGAAGGGGGCTGTGCTGTGCAGCTGCCACCCTCCCCATGCCCAGTGCCTCCTCAGCCCCGTCCATGGCACCCATTCTTAGCTTCCCCTTCGTCTGCAGTTCCCAAAGCAACGGGAGCAGGCGGTTCTCCCTCGGATGCCGTGTCTCCCGCTCGGATGACAGCTTGCCACCTCCAGAGCTACATCTCCAGGCTTTAATTGATGCCTGTCACGATGCTCGGCTCCCCCGAGCCCATAGCTGGAGTGCAGGCTGGCAGCGTGCAGCTGTGTGGGACACCATGCGGGTTGGCTTTTCTTGCCTTGAGCCCTGGCTCCTGGTGGCATGTCCTTTCTGGTCCCAGGGAGGCACTGCAGGAGTTACTCCCACCTTGCCCAGCCCATTGCCACTCCAGAGCAGTCATGCTCTGCCTCAGTTTCCCCATTTATAACACCAAGGGTGGCATTTGTCAGCACTGCAGAGGAAGCATCATGGATATGCTTACATCTCCAAGTTTGCCTTGGAGAAGACAGCTCTGAATCCTGCAGACAGAAGTGGCTGCTGCTGCCTCAGGTCCTGAGGAGCCGTGTCCCCATCCAGCACCGTGGCACGAGCGGAGCTCTGAGCCATCCCCAGCAGATATTGAGTGCGGTGCTTGGTGTCTTGGCAAGCTCCTCCAAAGTGCCACCTCCAAAGTGTAGCTGAGTCCCCAGAACATCACCTGCCTGAGCTTGACTCGTCCTTGGCTTTTTCCTCTCATGGTACAATTGTGTGGCTTTGGCAGGGGAAAGAGCCGAGCCTGAAAGCGCAGCGAGGAGCAAGCCAAAGCAAACAGGCAAGCATTTAAAGGCAAAATGCATTTGTTTTCTTCAGAGACTGGAGGGGGGAAAAAAAAAAGCCACAGAAAAAGAGCCTTTTTTTCCCCCAAATGCTAAGTGGGAGGCCAGCAGATGCCAGAGCATCTGCCTCCTTCCCCAGGCCTTCCAGGTGGCGTTGCCAGTGCCCACTCTGGTGGGGATGCTCTCGCCCCCGCTCCCAAGTCATGCCATGAGGACCTGGGATGGGGAAGGCAACGTGCCAAGCTCCCAGTGGGATTGGGGCTCCTGGTGGGACTGTGCCATGGGGTGGGTGCTGCTCCTGCCCATGCCAAGCTCAGCTGAGATGCTCACCTGTGGCACTGGGTGCTTATCCATGGGAGTGTGTGTGTGCTGTGGGGGCTGCATGAAAGCAGTCTGGAAATGGGTATGGACAGGCCGTCTCGGTGGCTCTCTGCCTCCTCTGGCCCCTGCCCCAGCTGCCTGTGTCCCAGGCACAAAGGAGGGCTGAGACATGGCAGGAAGGGGTATGCAGCCTAAAAACTTTTTGTAGTCATTTCAATGAACTCATCTGTGCATCCAAAAAAAAAAAAAGCGGCATTTTGGAAGCTAAGCAGTGGCCCAGATGTTAATGTTACTTTATCAAATGTGCTGAGGATCCTCATCTGTGTGGCAGCCTGTGCCCTGCGTTTGTGGCAGTAAATCAAAGCTTTCACACAGCCGAGGGGCTGGGGCAGAGGAGCCAAACTGGGAGGACCAGGCTGCTCTCTGTGCTGTGCAGCCTCTCTGACCCCGGTGCCACTGTCATCTCCCCCAGCAGGGATGTGAAAGCAGGTCACCTCAGCATCCCAGGGGTGCAGCCACGGGGCACTTCCCCCTGTGCATATGAATGAGGTGTTGCTTGACCCTGAAGGCCAGGAGGTTTATTTACCGCTGCATCGATTCTGTCAAAGCCGATGGAGGGGTTTGCCTGGGTGGGGGGGTGCTGGGAGCCAGCAAGTGCCTGCCCTGCTTTGCCTCCCCATCACTGGAGAAAACGGGGACCGGACAAGCCTTGCCGTGTCCATGGGTGCACCCAAGGAGGGAGGGAAGCTCAGCAGAGGCAGTGCTGAGCTCCTGGCACGTCCTTGCACCTCTTTTCAGTGGTTCCCAGTGAGAGGACAAGGGGCAACGGGCACAAGTTGGAACATAAGAGGTTCCACTCAAATATGAGAAAAAACTTCTTCACAGTAAGGGTGACGGAGCCCTGGAACAGGCTGCCCAGGGAGGGTGTGGAGTCCCCTTCTCTGGAGATTTTCAAGACCCGCCTGGATGCCATCCTGAGTAATATGCTCTGACAAGCTCTAGGCAATCCTGCTTCAGCAGGGGAGTTGGACTAGATGATCTCTATCGTCCCTTCCAACTCTAAAAAAAATTCAGTGAAAATTCAGTGAAATTGCACAGCCCGTGGTTGCTGAGGAGCTTTGCGGGGAGCAAGGCAGCTCTGGGCATCTCCTCCCAGCTCGGCAGCAATGTTAATGGCAGGGCTTAGTTGGAGATCTAGAGGGAACCAGCAGTACTGGGAGGATACGGGAGCACTCGGGGAGCAAACCATCCCTGGGGGCCAAGGGCAGCATCTGGGGTCAGTGACAGCCCCAGGCTGAGCGGTGAGGGGTGCTGCCGGCACAGAGGGGTTTGAAGGTTTCCCACCTTGTGTCTCCCCAGGAACCTTCCGAGGAGTGTGCAAGAAAATCGACCACTTCCCCGAGGATGCGGATTACGAGCAAGACACGGCTGAGTATCTCCTCCGTGAGTCTGCTTTCTGGTGCACCTCAGAGCCGCGCGTGCTCCTGGGGGACCCCCTGGCCACCCCTACTCTGCTGGCACCCCCTTCCCCATCCCACAGCACCAAGAGCT
>NW_015090794.1:3819253-3856785 GCF_001431845.1 Calidris pugnax
AGGCTACCAGTGGGTTGCAGACCCCCCCCTCCTTCCTCCAGGCTCCCCGCACAGCAGGGGTGACCCTCCGGGTTACCCGAGCGTGGCCGTGTCACGCCACAGCAGCAGCATTAATGGCACATTTGTCTGGCACTCGCTGTCCCCTGGCTGGTCCCAGCAGCTGCTGTGCAGCCCCAGCTTGTCGGGGTGCAAGGATGGCCAGGGATTGGGACCCTGCAGGTCCCTGGTGTGGCACCACAGGGGGAGTCTGTGCTTGTGTTGGTCCCCAAATTTCCACAGCCAGGCTGGATTTGCTGGTACTGGCCAGGAAAGCACGACAAGTGTCTGCCCTGCGCTCTGCCAGCAGATGTGGGGAGATGGAGTAGAAATAGAGCTGGTGGATCTCCTGGAAAAAGTGGGGTCCTCCTGCTCTCGGGGGCCAGGAAACCCTCTGGGCAGGACCCCTAGGGTTTTTATGTGGGGGGGACCCAATGCTGGGGTGAGGATGATCCTGCAGATAAAAGACACATCCCCTGAGCATGTTGCAGACGTGCACAAGTGAGCACTGGGACACCAAGCTGCAGTGTGACAGATGCTGGACACAGACAGCGCACACCCTGACGTGCAAAGCAACACAGATGTGCGCCACTGGCACGTTGGCAAACACGGACGTGTGTGACAGATTGCACGGCCAAAGGGCTCATGTGAACACTTGAATTTCCAAACAAGTAAGAACATAAGGCTGCAGGGGGACGTGGCAGCGTTGGCATCTCTGGGTGCTCTCTCAGCTTTTGGGGCTGGGAGGAATCCCTGGGGGCAAAGGGACACCCAGAGCCCACCCCCCTGTGCTCAGCCCCAGTCCCAGGGCTGGGCAGGGACCCCCACCTGATGCAGCTGCTGCTCATCCAGATGTTGCTCTGAACTCCCCATTTTTGAACTCTGCAGGGAGCCATCAGCTCTGCTCACCCATCTAAGAGGGGAATGTCTTTAATGGAATTGGTTTGCAATTTTAGCAGATTAGCGTTTAAGTTCTTCTCCCACCCCCTCCCACATTTAAAACAAAAAGTCTATTTTAAAGCCCCCAGAATGGCATTTTAATGGGGCTTCTCTGTATTTCTGAGCTTTTAATAAAGGCCCTAATAGAGGGATGAGAGCCCAAACCAAGGCACAGTGTATTTTCAGTGGAGCAGGTAGTGATTTGCTGCATTAATTACTCTTTAATGTCATTTTGGAAGCTGAACTTCTGATAGGCCATGTAGAAAAGACCCCTCGTTGTGTAGCTGTTGGTTAGTGACTACTGAACGTGCAGAGACAGGTCCTGCCAGAGCTAATCCCCTTGAGATGGAGTCCAGTGCTGTGGTCACAGCATCACATATGGTGGGCTCAGCATCCTGGGCTTTGTGTTCATTTTTATAGTGTTCCTCCCCTACATCAGCAGACAACTCTTTTGTTGAACTTTGAGTCTGTTAGTCGGTAAATTTCAAATCAACTGCAATAGTTTGGGGACCATTGTGGTTGGCAGTAGTGTTCCTCACCAGCCTGGTGAGATCTGGGGGGCTTCTGCAATCCCTGGGCTCCAGAGTCATGTCCATAGCCTAAACCCGTGGGTGGTGTGTTTGGTAATGGGAAGGTAAATTGCTAGTGCTGACTGTGTGACAAGATGGAAGAAATAAATCCTTGAAATAGCCTTGGAGGGAAGGAAATAAAAAAAAAAGGGAAATTTGGGTGTTAAACTGTTATTGTGATAGGTGATGGGAAGCCTGAATCACAGGGTTTGCAGGGCTGATGCTGGGCTTCAGAGCAAGCTCGGAGCAGAGCAGCTTGAGGACAGGCAGAGGATGCTCAGAGGGGTTCGTGCTGGGTCTGCCCCATCCCTTGTGGCAGCAGCCCAGCGTGGCATTGGAGCAGTTCTTTCCAGGCGCTGGCGTTGGTGTGGGAGCTGCCACCAGCCCCTGCTGCAGGAGCGATGTCAGGGACCAACCCTGCCCTGCTCCCTGTCCCGCAGGTGCTGTGAGAGCATCCAGCATCTTCCCCATCCTCAGCGTGGGTCTGCTGTTCTTCGGGGGCCTGTGCGTGGCGGCCAGCGAGTTCTACAAGAGCAAACACAACGTCATCCTCAGCGCCGGCATCTTCTTCGTCTCTGCAGGTAGGAGCTGCCTGACGGTGGTGGGAGCAGGGCAGCTCTCCTGGTGTGGAAGCGTTGGGAGAACGTGGGGGAGTTGGAGGATGAAGCACCTCTGCTACGAGGACAGGCTGAGGGAGCTGGGGTTGTTCAGCCTGAAGAAGAGGAGGCTCCGGGGAGCAGCCTAATAGCAGCCTTCCTAGTACCTGAAGGGAGCCTACAAGGAAGGCTGGGGAGAACCTGTTTACAAAGGCCTGCAGTGACAGGACGAGGGGCAATGGCTTCAAGCTGGAGGGGAACAGATTTAGAGTGGAGATTAGGAGAGCGTTCTTCACTGTGAGGGTGGTGGAGCACTGGAACAGGTTGCCCAGGGAGGTGGTTGAGGCCCCTTCCCTGGAGATATTCAAGGAGAGGCTTGACGAGGCCCTGGGCAACCTGGTCTAGTTGGGGGTGTCCCTGCTGACTGCGGGGAGGTTGGACTAGATGGCCTTTGGAGGTCCCTTCCGGCCTGGGAAATTCTATGATTCTATGGAGGTGGGTTGTGGGTTCTCCCAGGCCATTGGCATGGAGGGATTCTGGGGTTTTTGAGCTGTCCCGTCCCAGTGGAAAGATCCTCATCGCAGGGGAAAACCAGAAGAGGTTTCTGGCAAGTGGTCACCGTGCTAGCCAGAACTTTAAGTATCCACCTTGCTCTGCCCCAAGCAGTGTCCTTGCAGGCACTGCAGCCCAGGAGGGGCTCCTGGAGCACAGCCGTCCCACTGGGGGAGCACCCAGCCCCGGGGCAGGTTTTGGGGAGCTCTACCCTCCATCACTGCCAAGCAGCAGGTCTTGGGACCAGGCGAGGACGGGCATTTGACCGGGCAGCAGGCAGAGGGGCTGCCACAGTCCTACAAGGAAAAATCACTCTTTCTTGAGAGGCTGTTCCTTCTGGATTACTCATTTCTCTGTGCACTGTTCCCCAACGCTTCCACTGATTATCGTATGACAATGTCTTTGTCTCAAGGAACTGCTCTATTTTGTGTTTTTTCTTCTCCCCACAAAGAGACAAATTACTCTCCCTCTTTCGGCTGGCAGGAGCTGCTGATGCAGATGAGAAAACAACAGAAAGAACATAATCGATTCATTTAGTAAATCCAGGAATACATCAGCCCCTCCCCAGCCCTGCCGTACAGCCCCGTGGTGCTGCTGGTGGTGCAAAAACTGCCTGGATCCCAAATAAAGCCTCCAACCTCCACCAGAAATGAAAAGAAATGGAGCTATTCCCATTTCCCTGTGCTCTGGGCTGCGGTGAGCTGGGGTTTGTGCCAGAGGGAACCCCGTTGTGCCCCAAGGGTTGGCTCTGCTCTGGCCAAAGCCCCAGCACTGGCTGGGGTCCTGCAGCCCGTTGCTTTGAGAGCAGCTCCGTCAAGGAGAACCAGCTCTTGAAATGTCCCCTTTCTAAACAAAATAGTGGTTGTTCCTGCTGCTCCTTCAGTACACGTGAATATACATATATACTGGGTGCACGTGAATATAGATGTCCCCTGTATGGGGACAACAGAGGAGGCCTGTGAGGGGTTTTTGGCTCTGCTGTGCTGGTAGGTGGTGGTGCCGCCCCATGGGGATGTGGCCGTGGCCTCCAGCAGCTTCCCTACCTGTTGGGTGCCCTGCAGGTCACAGTGGGCAGGAGAAGGGCCAGGGGCCTCCAGCCTGTGTCCTTCCACTCCCAGGAAGGGATTGGGATGCTGCTGTCCCCCATCTTTCTCTTGCCACTCAAGCAAGCGCCTCTCGCTCTCATCCTCCCTTAAAGGTCTCAGCAACATCATTGGGATTATAGTCTACATCTCGGCCAACGCGGGGGACCCAGGGCAGAGCGACTCCAAGAAGAGCTACTCCTACGGCTGGTCCTTCTACTTCGGAGCCCTGTCCTTCATCATCGCCGAGATGGTGGGGGTGATCGCCGTGCACATGTACATCGAGAAGCACCGCCAGATCCGTGCCAAGTCCCACTCGGAGCTGCTGAAGAAGTCGGCCTTCACCCGCCTCCCCCCCTACAGGTATCGCTTCCGCCGGCGGTCCAGCTCCCGCTCCACCGAGCCCCGGTCCCGGGACATGTCACCCGTCAGCAAGGCGTTCAGCACCATCCCCTCCACCGACATCTCCATGTTCACCCTCTCCAGGGATCCCTCCAAGGTCACCATGGGGACGCTGCTCAACTCGGAGCGGGACCACGGTTTTTTACAGGTCCATAACTCCATCCCCAAAGAGTTCAAGGAGTCTTTGCACAACAACCCGGCCAACAGACGAACCACGCCGGTCTGAGGCGAGCGGGGGCGTTGTGTCAGGCTGCATGACATCATCCTCGTGACGGTGTAACCCGTGAAATCCTGTTTTTAAGGACAAACCCAGATGGCTCCCCGTGCCCCTACCCGCGGGGCTGGTTTTTCACTCCCGAAATGCCACTGGCCGGGCCGCGGTGGGACGGGGACCCCCGCGCCCTTCCCTCCCTGGCGGGGAGGGGACGGGGGCTGCACTGTGACCCTGGCCGTGGTGCCCCTGCAGACTGAGCGGGGCTTCCATCACCACCCGGGACAGTGGCTTCCCGAGGTCTCCCATCGTTAATGTTGATCATAATCGCAGTGTTCCCTTAGCTGTATGTCCCATGGAAATGCTGGCGATAGCCCTGTCTGTGAGAATCCTTAATCTGGTAGTTACATTTAAGCGAAATTGCCTGGAAGTCCGGAGTTTGAAGCACTGAGTCGGTGCCGTAGCGAGTGCTCGTGTTAACGAAACCCCTTTCCCTGTTGTGCTGGATGGAGTGCTCGGGCTGGGTTTCTCTATGGCGTTTCGTGCATGCATTAAATAGCTTGGAATTCAATTTTGTCATGTCGGGTTGGAAGAAACATCCTTTTTGCAATTTTCTGTGGTCTTGAAAGGGCTTCTTTCTTTCCTTCTTTCTTTCCTTTTTTTCTTCCTTTGGTGCGTTCAGCCCATGAAAGGACTCAGGAGCAGAATTCCTCCAATGACTGGTAGCAATTAGCCAGCGTTTAATTAACCTCCAATGTTGCAAGAAAATGAATTAATTCCCTAAAATTAATACACATGCAATCACAAATTCCTGTCTGGGCACAACCAAGGAGGCAACGCTTGACCTGGTGGTACTGAAGGAGAAGCTGGGTTGATGGCTGGGCTGCCGGCCGCAGGCTGCGTGCGGATGGTGTATGATTCTATAATGGCTGGGAGATCGATGAGAAAAAATAACAATAAAAAATCGTCCAGTTTGGCAAGCAAGTTACTTGGCTGAATAGGTCGCACTGACCCCGCTGCGGGCAGCTGGAAAACTGCATGCTGTATCCCCCGGGTGGTTCATGGCAGACTTGGTGGGTCCCGTAGCTGCATGGGGTGCCCAGGGTTGGGGCTCTTTGGCTGCTGGAGGTCTAGGGAAGCAACCCCCCCACTTCAGCCCCCCACCTCTCTCTCCTGCCCTTGGTGGTGCTGCCCTGGTTCGTGTAGTGGGGTGGCTGGAGGGGTCCATGGGGCACTGTGGGGTGGGGGCTCTCTGCAGCCTCCACCCCCTGAGCCTGGGCACTGAGCACTGCAAGGAGGGCAGCTCAGAAAGCCATTTCCCCCAGAAGGTGCCACAGTGGGGTGGCATCCCCTCCCTGGGGGCATCCTGGGACAGTCATGGTGAGGGAAATGCCGAGATGGAGCCAACTTCCAGCCCTCCTTGGGGACCCCTCTCCCGGCTGCGCTTGCTCTGGGTGTTTGCCTGCGGGGTGTCAGCGTGTGCCTGTCCCCTCCGAGCTGCTTGGCGGGGATGTGACAGCCAGGGGACAGGGCAGGCTGGCAGGGAGGAGATCAGGCTTTAAATGCCAAGGCGTATGGAGCAGCCAGAGGTTTGGCTTTAAAGGCTGAGCTGCCTTCTCTGGCTGGAGCAGAGCTCGGCTAAACGGAGGAGGTTTTGAAGTAGCCGGTCTTACAATTTGACACGTCACTTAATTGAAATCTTATTTAACCTTCTAACAAAAGTGATGGATTTCCATAGAGTCCCTGGGGGTGGGGGGGGCTCATTAGGCAGCTGCAGGTAATCTGGGGCCAGCGGAGCTCTCGTTTTACTCATGCTCTCTGCATGAGGGAAACATCTGGTGCCTGGTGTGCCTTCCTTTGAGCAACCTTTCCCTGGGTTTTCCATCCGAAAGCCAGAGTGTGGCTGGTCATGGGGCATTTCCTACTTCCTGGGGATAACGGGCAGGTTGCTGTGGGAAACTTGGTGTGGGAGCTCTGACGGAGTGAAATCCCTCCTGGAACCCCCCAAACAGCCCCAGCAAGGGCCATCTGCCCCTCGGCAGGTCCGGGCTGCAGACTTCGTGCAGGTCCTTCATCTCTGTTACAGCTTATTTGCTACTATTGCGAACTGGGTTTGTGTGAGAAGACTGATTCAGATGCTAATTAGACCTCTTAATTGCCATAGTTGCTGATTGCATGTATTAAAAACAGTTGAGGAAGGGTAGCACTCTGGTCTTAGGGAAATATTTAAAAACAAAGTAGTGAAAGGACTGGCTGTGTAAAATGTGGAATAAGCTGTGTTTTAATTTACCCTGTGTGTTACTGCTGGTCTCCTGCCCCTCTCCCTCCCACAGCCTCCCCATCAGGGGCTTGCCCTGTGAAAACAGCATTGGAGCAAATGGCAGGGTTTGCTTTATTGACATATTAACACACCCCAGAGCTCTGCCTGTCCTTGACAAAGATCTGAAACGAACTCCCTCCCGATAATTAATCCGTCAATCTTGCTAGGGAGGTCTGCACGCTCAGCCAGAGCCCCACAGCCCCACAGCTCCCCGGGGAGGGGGGTGATGGGGACCTGGCCTGGGACTGACAGTTCCCAGCCAGGCAGGGAAGGAGGGATGCTCGGAGGGGAAACCCTGATGGGCTGATTGCCGGGATCGATGCACGCCGAGCAGAGCTTTTAAGCAGATCGTTAGAGACTCTGATCATGAAAGCCACACCGAGACCTTAATTTACTGTCCCCCCGTGCCAGCGGTGTTAGCCCCAGTGGTGCTGACCTCGGGAGGGGTGATGGTGCTGCAGGCAGGGGTCTTGCTCCAGCTGCTCTGACACCGTGCTGAGCAGCCCCTGCCTGGAGCTCAGCTGCAAAGGCATCACCAACCTCTAGATTTTATACACACGCACACTTTATGCCTTAAAGGACAGATGTATGGTTTTTTTTCAGAATTAAATCTCCAGGAAGCGGGCTCTGGCTGAGTCACTGAGTGCTGCAAGTAAAGGAACCCTGTTTGTCTCCATCAGGGAAAGCAAAGCATGTGAACACAGTATGTTTCTTAATTAAACCCAAACCCCACAGCTGCAGAAGCAAAGCCCTGACTGTGCAGGACCCCCCTGTCTGGGTGGTGGGCTTTGCCCCAGAGCAGCACAGAGCCCGGTGGGGTTTGAGTTTTCCTTGGCAGGACGGGTGTCTGTCCCTGAGGCAGGACTGGCTCCTGCCGTCCATGCAGTAGTTGCCAGGAAGATGCTTGACCAGCTGCAGATAAATTAACTCCTGTAGCATGGCAAGTGTGGATAATACAGCTGAAAGTGTTATCGTTATCAATACTGCCGTCGCTATATGGTCGTTGCCATCGCGGCAGTAAATGGGAGGAACCTGGGATGCTGCTGTGCCGTGTCCTGTGCACATGCAGGACACCGTGCCTGTGTCATTAAAGCCACATTCAGGGCAATTTGTGGTGTTTTTCTTGAGGGCCGGTGAGGCAGGAGATCAGTTAGGAAAGGATTTTGCTTCGTTTCAAAGAGACGATTGATTTTTCTGAAGTTAACCAAGTTATCCCTTTAAGTAATTGAAAAGAAGCAGGAGGTGCCTCAGGACGTGTGCTGGCTGTCACCTTCCCCTGTGCCGTGCTGGGTGCCATGAGGGAGGCGGGTGCCAGGGAGTCAGACAGCAAACAGTTTTCTCTTGAGGCTAAATTTATGACCTGAAGCTGTTTGTTTCTGAGGCAATCTTAACTCCAGCCACTGCTCCTTCTAGTGCCATTGCCCTTTGGTTCCTACCTGCGTGACTCGTCAGGAGCTCCTGATCAGAATTGTTAGAATAGACCAGAGTAGACTAGAAGAGGTTATTCCAGTTGGAAGGGACCTACAACGATCATCTGCTCCAACTGCCTGAGCACTTCAGGGCTGACCAAAAGTTAAAGCATGCTATTAAGGGCGTTGTCCAAATGCCTCTTAAACACAGGTTTGTGGCATCAATCACCTCTCTAGGAAGCCTGTTCCAGTGTTTGACCACCCTCCTGGTATAGAAATGCTTCCTAATGTCCAGTCTGAACCTCTCCTGGTGCAGCTTTGCACCATTCCCACATGTCCTGTCCCCTGGATACCAGGAAGAAAAGACCAGCACCTCCTTCTCCACAGCCCCTCCTCGGGAAGCTGCAGAGAGCCAAGGTCCCATGCACGGAGGGGACCGAGTCCATGGCCAGGACTGCAGTGTTTATCATGAAATCGTTCCATGATGGCACACGGCTGAGTTGGGCAAAGTGTCCAACACCAGCCTGGGGAGAGGGGAGGGAGCAGGGGCACTCTCACACGGGGCAGCTGTAGCTGTAGAACTGCCCAAGCACCTTCATGTCGCGGGGCTGGGACCAGTCTGCAGCCTCCTGGGGCGAAGCGGGGCCATTTGCTTATGAAGGGAGAGTGGGCGGGCGGTGATTGAAGGTGTTTACTGCCACGTGTAATATCTTTCCTTCGTGCCGATGTCTTTCCCCTGGAAGAGAAAATCAATACCCAGGCTAAATCTGGAGGCTTCAATATTTTTCAGAGAAGTGCAAATCAATATGGATTTCTTAACAAGTTTAATTTCAATACCTGAAAGTGCACATTCTGCCTATTTCCTGACCTTTCCAATCCTTCGGGGAGGAAGATTAAAAAGATTTGTTCAAATTCAACGAATTGAATCAGCAAATGCCCCATTACCTTGTTTTCTTTCCGCCAGACCTTGATAAACAATATGATAGCCCGTTGTCATTGCGTGGCTCCCGGCGCCGTGCCCAAGCACCAGCCGTGCCATCCCACAAGCGAGGGCAAGCTGGGGCATGGGTCCTTATGCCAATGCCCGTGGCTGCCTCCATTGTGGGCACAGCAGCCCAGGGTGGTGATGAAGGGGCCAGGTGTCATGTGTAGATGTACCCGAGTCCCACATCACAGAAACCAACTTAATCCTACACTTGCTTCTGAGCAGCCTGATCTAAGGGTGCTGCAGTGCTCTGTATTTATCCTACGATGCCTTTATGCAGTTTTAGATCATCGTGTGATCACTGTAAATAGCACGAAATGAGCGGAAGCTTGTGGGCTCCTCTGGCTGGAGGAGAAGACTTGAGGTAATTTAGTCATTGCCCTTGGAAGGATCCCGCTGGACGGACAAAACGAAGACCATCTACCCAGTTATGGTGCTACAGCAAACGTGTCTGCTAAGGTCGGCGCCTGGTGTTTCAATGTCAAATACAATCGTGGCTGTCGCCATGGGTTACTCACAGCTCACGGTGGGTAAAATGGGGCTCTGCATCACGGGGGATGCACACACGGCTGGGTACAGCCCTGCAGGTTGCAAAGGGACCCAGCTACCTCAAGGTGAACTGGAAATGACTTTCCACTCGTTGCTGGGGCTTTCATTTGCTGGTCGTTGTGGGCTTGCGTTCCCGTTTACCTCTCGAGGGAGGTTTTAAATTGCTGTGTCGGTGCTGTAACAGACAGAAACCCAATGGCCAACCACTTGCTGGCAGCCTGCGGACGCTGGCGCTTGCACAAAGAGCCACGGAGGGGAGATGTCAGCTGGGTCGTGTCCGCAGCAGGTAGCTTTTCTTTTCACCCCTTTTCCCCAAGTCCAAACCTACATCAGGATAATCATACCGACTCCGCCGTGGTTTGCTGCAAGGGAAGCTCCCTCCGTCTGGGTTCCTGCAGAGCAGTCGCCCCTTTGGCTGTTCATTTCTCAGCGTTGTCCTTTGCCCTTTCTTCCTTTGATTTGTGGGGTTTTTTTTACTGTTTGCAATAGCTCATGAAAGCCCAGGTAAGTCCAAGAAATTTATTTCGCGTGTTTATTATTTACTTGATGGACAGTAATGGCTTCTGTGGTGCCATTACTATATGTCATCTAAATCCAAACGCTGAGATGCTTTAAAGGGCAGCCTTTCATTCAGGGGCTGGAATAGCTTCTCCGGCATCGTTATGGTTGGCCGTGAGTGCCTGTGCACCCATAAATCTTTGGCTGACCACAGCCACTAAACCCAGCTCTTAAAAGATCCCCAGAAATTCTTCAATGTCTAAGACTTTTACCTGCTTGCACAGTAAAGTCTCTTTGCTAATATACTCTCGTCCCTCTGTCATTAACCTTCCTCTAGTCACTAGAGGAGAAAAGCCTCCTCAACCCACCTGAATTAGTGTTAGAGAAGGTTTCTGTGAGCTGGGGTGCTTTAGGAGGGTGGGAGACGGGTGCTTTGTGCCTGTGGCTGCATCTCTGGAGCTGCCCCAGAGCCAGGGGAACCTGCCACGGTGCTTCCTGATGGGAACCCTGGAAACAGTGATGCAGGTAAGTGCAATTAGTAATTAATTACTGCTGCTTCTTATTGCCTGCTCCTGACAGTGGCTGCAGCCCCTGGGTGAGCTGGCAGCTGATGTTTGTTGGAGAATGCAAAGTTTGTGGCTAAATGAAGAGGATCAAATTGACCAGTAACTGCAGCGAGTGGAAGCCTCCATGTCCTCGCTTGCACGAACCTCCTCCCAAAGGACAACGGGCTGCACCCTTCTGCTCTCTTTTTATCCATTTGCAGTGGGTTTTGGCTTTCCTGTTAAGCAACTTTCTTTCCATCCTCTTTGGTTTCCTTAGTTACTCTCCTTCCTTCCAGCCTCATTAGCATTCACACCACTGCCACAGCATTGGCTGCCTCTGCGCCATCGGAGACTCGGGCAGTGCCAGCAGCCGTGAGCGGGAGAGCTGGACCTTGCAGGGGTGGCCACCGCCAGCCCAGCGTGTCCCCTCACCTTGGGACCGACCTGCCAAGGGGAGACCATGTGTGTCCACGTCCACCTTGTTGCAAAAGTCCCCAGGGAAGGTAATGTCTCTGGGAAGAGCCTGGGGAGCTGGAGGGCTTTTGCCCAGCCTGTGCTTTCAGGGACACTGCCCCAGCCCCCTCTTTGCAAAGCCTCTGACCTTCGTGGGTGTGTGTTTCTCTGCCCCACAGGAGCACGGGTGGCTGGAGCTGCTCGGTGAAGGCAGTGCTTGGTGGCAGCTGGGATGTGTGGCTCTGCCCTGGCTTGGCTTTTCTGCCTGGGCACTCTTTCAGTGCACACAAGTGATGCTGCTTCTGTCAACATACTCCCTCCATCACAGCAGGTCCCCATGGGGCTGGGTGCTGCCCTCAGGATCATGGGACCCACCAGCCCCAGAGGCTTCACAGCATCGTCACCCTTCTGCTGCGCTGCTGGCTCCAGCAACCAGCCTGCAGCTGGGAGATCATTAATAGGTTTCTGGACCTCTGGCCTGAGATGGCAAATTGGGGATGGGGAGGTGTGTGTGCGGTTCTTCTGGGAGCTGAGAAGCTGTTTGGAAGCGGAGGAGAGGAGAAAAGGGAGCTTTAGCTCTGCAGCTGCAAGGGAGGTGCTGCCACCAGAGCAGTGACAGCAGCCACAGGAACCCCTGGCTGCCCAGGAACAGGGATGAGCACATGGGTGGGATGGGATCAGGGTGGGTAGGACCAGCCCAGGGCTCCCCCGTGGCTGCCCAGTGATGGACGTGGACCTGAGCAGCCTCAGTGGGTGTGCAGGGACTGAGCTGTGTAATTTGCAGTCGAGGGGATGAGCAGCCCGGGGCTGCAGCAGCAGCAGCAGATGACAAGGTGTCATCTCATGCAATGGCAGATGCCTGCACCGGCTGCTACAAGGAACAGTGGCAGTGGCCCCTGCTCGGTGGCCATACATCAAGCACAAGAGTCAGTGGTGGGTTGGGATGTGATGTCAAGTCAAGCACTTGGCAAGGGTGGAGCAAGGACAGCGTGGCAATGTCACTGGTGCTACAAAACCCTGGCAAGGACAGTAGATCTTGTGGCTGGAGGCTGCAGGGGATGGTGCAGGGACAGGCTCTGCTGGCCTGGGAGAGCAGGACAGGGGAACTGGTGAAGCCCCTGCTATTCCCAAGGGAGGACTTGGCTCCTGCCTGTCCCAGCCCTTCAGGCACCGAGTTCACGTCTGTGGTGTCGCTCTCTCTTTGCAGAACTAAAGTTTCAGCTGCTTTAATAACCCATAGGTCCTTTGGAAAACTGCAACGAGTAGCATTAAGAAGCAACTTGGTAAGTTTATTTTGATGAAATACAATAATTATCATGCTTAGCAGCTGTTGCTATTTAAAATAAGAAAAAACGGGGCTTGCATTGAAAATGTTTTGTAAACCATGTGCACCAACAATCTGTTCCAATGAAACCAGCCATTATGGAAACGGTATAATAGCAGGAGCTCATTATGGAAAGTTAAATTGCAAATCATATTTTGTTTCAAATGAGCTAGATGAATGCATAATTTGCCTCAAAGAAATAGTTTTGTAGTTCTGATCCTCCTGCCAAGAGCTGAAGCTCTTGGGCTGCAGCTGCCGGAGTGTCCTGATTGTCCATTTCAAACTACAGGAAGTTTTGGTTTCAAAGGAAGATTTGAAGAGAGAAAGAAAGGAGGAGGGGGGGGGAAAGCAAAGGGAAAAAAAAGAAAAGGCAGCGTGCTGTCACCGCCTTCTGAGCAGAGCAGTTGGGAGCGCTCAGTTGGTTTCCCACGCGTGATCCCAGTGCCTGTGGGGCTGTGCAGGTTGGGTTTAAGGCAAAACAAGCCAGAAAAGGACCTCTGCGGCCGGAGCAAGGCGGGGGGCTGGCCATGCACCCCGGGCGGAGCATTTGGTGCCAGAGCAGAATCCCCCACTGATGGGCAGAGCCGTGTCCTGCTGGGGGCTCGGGCAGGGCGAGACCCCTCTGTATGGGGCTGCATGCTGTGTTGAGGAATGGTTGTGTACTACAGACAATGCCCCAGAGGCAGCCAGAGCCTGTCTCCAGAGCTGCCCAGGTGTCCATAGAGAGCAGCCTGAGCACGCAGTACACAGCAGGAGACACCAGCACCTTCCAGAGCATCCGCTGGGGCTGGGTCCCTGCTCCAAGCCCCTCCTGCGTGTTGGCAAAGGAGTAATGGCTGCAGGATGCTTCCTTTGGAGCAGCAGAGCCCTTCCCGCACCGGAGCTCGCAGCACCAACTTCCAATCTAAAAATATTCCTCTTCCATATCAAGGGCATAATTTATAAACGTGAAAGCGGTTATTATCCTTTAATCACTGGCTCTGTCCCAGTGACTCCTAGCAATCCCTGCGTCGTTAGCAGGCTTGCAATAAATGCCATCGCAGCTCCGTATTTAGGCTCATCCATTTTCACCAATTAAAAACAATAGTAAATACTCCAATGAGGCTTTAAAGCCTCCTCTACTCCTCGCCAAGGCCCGGGTGGGTGATGAGTATCCATGGCCCATTCCCTAAGGGATCCCGGTGCCTCAGTGGCTGCCCGGGGAGCTGGTGCTGTGCTGCTGAGTGTGTAAAGGCTGCACGTCCCCCCGCACGCGTCGGCAGCCTGCGGGGACAGAGCAATCCCACCGGCTCGGCGGTGGCTCCAGCTGCAGTCACTCATTAACAGCACGGAGGAACAGATAAAACAGCTGAGAAGAGCCTCCCCAGGAGCCCAGTTCTGCGCGATGGGGATGTCCTCTGCATATCGATGAAAAACTCTGACCGCTGTGTTTTATTACCAGCCTTAAAAAAAAAGAGCATATGTAGTAATGAAACTTGGCAGGAGATCCCGACGCTCCCGCAGAAATTCTGCAGCTGAATGGGAATGGAGCAGCGGAGCCCGCAGCCCGTGAGAGCCCCGGGGACGGGCAACCAGCACCGGGACGTGATGGTGAGGGGGAAACACCTGATTCCAGCTGGGGAGAAGGACAGTAGCTGGGCAGACATGGGTTACATTAATGACTGCCTCACTAACTGCTGGTCCCAGCAGCTCTGGGCCCCAGGAGGGCTGTCTCCTGGAAGCATCTGGTCAGGTGCACACCAACAGGCAGTTTCCAGCCTCGCAGCCTTTTCCTGGGACAAGGCAGCAGCCAGGATCAGGGGTCGGGATGGCCCAAGGGTGCTGGTTGGGAGAGCTGTGGGGTGGCCCATCGTTTGGCAGGCACTGGAGATGTGGGAAAGCTGCCTGCAGTGCAGGGAGCAGGGCTGTGCATGCCCTGTGCCACGCTGATGGGCACAGCCACATGGGACAGGGGTGTCTGTCAGAGTCTGGGGACAGCCTGCAGATGGGATGTCCGAGCAGCTGAAGCAGAGCAGGAGCCTGTCCTAACGTCACCATATGGGGGTCCTGCCAGCCTGGCACCACCACCCATGCTGCAAGGGGCTCTCCAAGGACCCATAGCAGCATCAGGGTGGGAGGGATAATTAGGACAGCATTGATTGCAGGTGCAGCGAGGAGCTAGGGGGGCCAGACTGAGCCATTTCAGCCAGAGCTGTGCGACCAGCTCCTGTGGGCTGAGGTGGAATCAAGCCTGCTGCATCCCCTTGGATGCTGCTGCGGAGCCAGTGCCAGGAGTGGGACACCCCCTCATCCCAGGTCACCCCACTGGGCCCTGCTGCGAGCTCTGCAAGCGCTGTTGGTATCGGGGACATGGCTGAGCAGAAAGTGCCAGTTTAACTCACCCAGGCTTGCAGCAAAAAAAAAAAAAAAACAAGCGAGAAATTGGCGGCAGGTAAAGGGCTGCTATTCAAACCTGCACAATCAGGGAGAGCACAATGAGCAGCGCTATCACCAGCCGGGATGAATGAGGAGCGCGCTCTCCCCAGCGCCCCAGGGAGCGGAGACGAGCTTTTCAGACTCTTTAAATGCATCATATATCTTCACAGAGAATTTCAAGCCAGTTAACCTAGCAGCAAACCAGCAAAAATAATTGAAAAGGCTAACGAGTGTTCTCTAACCTCCAAGTAAACAGCAAATATTTAAAATTGCACGCTCTTTTTTTTTTTTTTTTACCTTCCTTTCTTTTTTAACAGGGGGCTCTTTTTTCTTCTGCAGCCTGGAGCTTAGAGCAGGTAGGTGATTTTCTTTTGCTTCCCAGTCTTAATTAGCCTCTATTTCCTGCCCCTTGTCAGCAATATGTAGCCAGCTAATTACTTTTTACTGCTGTCAGAGTCCTCACTGCCTGGGCGACCCTGCAAAAGCAGCACCTTCCTCCTGTCCTTTGCCATCCATAGCTCTGACCCAGGTCGTGTCCCCTGTCCTCATCACGGGAACATCAAGGCCAGGCTGGATGGGGCTTTGAGCAACCTGGTGTGGTGGAACGTGTCCCTGCCCAGGGCAGGGGGGTTGGAACTCGATGATCTTTAAGGTCCCTTCCAACTCTAACCATTCTATGATTCTGTGATCCCCAAGGTGTCCCACTCCAGCTGCAAAGCTCCCATCCCTGTCCTGGCACCCTGCAGCTCCAGGGACTTGGGGTGAGGTTTGGTGCCACCCCAGTGTGTGTAAAGCCCATGGATGGTGCCAAGGGTCCACTGGAGTTGCCCAGCACAGACTGAGTGAGCTGCAGGGTCAAGGCGATGGAGTTTGCCCCACATGTCTGCATCCCCCCCACCCTTCAGATGTTTGGGGGCGGAGGGGCTGGGTACTGGTGTGATGCAGGTTGGGAGCCTGGATGGAGAGGCTCGGTGTGGGGATGACCAGCCACGGTGCTGGTCGAGAGGGGACAGACAGGAGGAGATAGGCTGGGGACAGGCACCTATGGCACTGATGCTAGCACTGATGCTGGCACAGGTGGGGAGGAGCACCCTGCCCTTCCCAGGGGCATCTTTCCTGCACAGGCTGCTCAGCCCTGAGAGGTTTAGTGCTTAAAAGTGAAATTCGGCGTCAGACGGCATCCAGCCCTCGTCACCGCCGGAACAGTTTTGTGTGTTAATCTGATGGCTGCCAGACGCCAGGATTAAGGCCCGGATCTGCCAGGCTGAGCCTCGCGCCGCAGAGACCTGACCTACAAGCGGCGGCACGTGAAATGCCACACGGTAACAGCTAATTGCATTTCCTCATCACCGGGTGGCTCCGGGGACGGGCAGCAGTGGCACAGGGGACACGGAGCCTCCGTTTGTGGCCACTTCATTGCCACCGTGGCACCGCTCGGTGGGAACTGCCCGGGGAGGTGGCTGAGCCCAGACTCCCTGCTGTGAATGGCCATGGCTGAGACCATGAACTGCTCGTAGCCGTGGGGGGAACCATCACCCCAGAGCCCCCCAGCACCCAGCTGGGGGTCAGGGCTGGAGCCAGTCCCTCTGCTGTGGGCTGGGCAGGTCTCCAGCAGCACTCTGTGCCCGTGTCCATGCACACAGCAGGTTGGAAAGACCTTCCCAGTGCTGGAGGTCGTATGATCTCCTGCTCAGCAAGGTGGGGGCAGAAATGCTGCCAGTGGGTTTTGCAAGCAGAGGAGACCCCGAGCCCCACCAGGTGGGATATGGCTTCCTGTAGGTGACCCCGTTCCTTTTGCTGCACTAAGAGACAGATATCTTGTGCCAGGGTCTATGGGTGATGAAGGACCTGCCATTCTCCTGTCACCCAGTGCAATCTCAGGGCACTCTGGTGTCACCCGGCTCCCCGCAGCACACAGAGGAGCCCATCCCTGCACCACAAAGTGGGGCTGCTGCCACATCCCAGCCCATCCCAAAGACAATTTCATTAAACATTAAAAACAACAGCTGCTCGCAGTATTAGGGGATGGGTAAAGACAGCAGAAGCAATTTGCAATTAAAATGTGTTTATCTTAGGGAAGAAGTCCCGGAAACTTGTAATTAAAATGTTTATACAAAGGCCAAGATTTCATAGCCTACATCTTTAAAAAATTCCTTTTTGAAGACAGCAGTAGCACGGGTTAAGTTGTCACTGGATAGATGCTACCTGTGGCTCTCCGGGTGCTGCTGGGGACCAGGGGTGGTGATGGGATGGTGGGGAACCGTGTCCCAGCACGCCTGGAGCAGCCCCACAAGCTTTGTAGCATGAAAGCCCTCACCCAGCCACCATGCCTGGAGGTTGCAGGACAACATCAGTTGATGCAGCTCCTCCCAGGGTCAAGCCACTGCCAGGCACAACCTGGACAGCCAGGATGGCTCCTGGCCAAGGCAGCCTGAGCTTCTATGGACACCACACAAGGAAGAAATAACCTGTTACCAGCGTGAAGCTGGGATGTGCTCAGCCCTGTTGTCCCTTGGGTGTTTGCTTCCACCTCTATGGGTCTAGAGTTGTCTCCAAATGTTCCTCCAGAGGAAAGAGGTCCCTGGAGCAGCTCCCAAGGGCTGCCAGCATGCCCCGGCAGCTTGGCCCTGGGTGGCAGGCTCAGTGCCAGGGTGTACCCTCCTATGGGTGCTCGGGGAGCTCTGGGGATGGCTTCTTGCATGAGCAGCAGTAAATCTGCAGTGGGAGATGTTCAGGGCTAGTCTGGGTAGATAGAGCACTCACCCTAGCTCCCAGGGGAGTAGGGCTTGGCTGAACTCCAGAGGCGTGATCTTGGCCAGTTCAGAGGACTTCGAGCTCTGCTTTGATTTGTACCAGCTCTGCTCCTCTGCAAACTCACTGCAGCACGGCTCCTCCACGCCGGCAGCTCATCCTGCTGCTTTCACAGGATTTTTTTTTCTTCGTTGTTGCTTTTTTTTTTTTTAATTCTCCTTTCACTGCCGTTGAGCTTTGCTGTTGGCTTTCCCCAGTGTCCTACAGGTGCTCAGGGCACAGGGGGGGTGACCGCATCCCTGGCCAGCACAGCCCTGGCAGCTCACCCCGTGCCCAAGAAGCAGCAGGAGAAGGATGAAAGGTGCAGAGCTGATACCAGAGCCCAGCACGCTGCAGCCACAGCCCAGGAGCTCGGCTCTGGGAGAGCTCTGCCCTACTGAGACCCCTCATTTGCAGCTGGCAGGTAGGAATTTACCTGGCAGAGCAGGTAATATGAATATATCTCCTGATTTGGAAAGTTGTAAAGTCACGGAACCTCTAAGCCCGCCCATGCTTTGTGGCTTACCCTGCAGCAGGAAGGTCTGCTGCTAGAGCCTGAATTTTAAATGCTTTTCATATTTATTTCACAGTGATAAGAGGAAAAATAAACAGAAGCGGAAGAAGGGAAGCAAGCTGGCTCTGGGCAGGTGGAGAAGCTATACATCACTCTCAGAGTGCTTCCCAGCGGCTTTCACCTCAGGGTTCAAACGCCTTTTAACCTCTCACATCACAGAAACCCTGCAGGAACTCTTTGCCTTGCTCTTGTGAGGTCTTTTAAGTGTCTCACAGTCCAACAACAAGCTCCTAACCCTCAACGAAGGCTGCCTGGGGATACAGGATCACCTTTGGTGCTGGTTGAACATCTTAAAAGGAGGGATTAAATGTGTTTTATAAAGCATAATCTTTTTAGACAGCAAGGAAGAGGTCCCGGACGTCCCAGTTCTCCTACAAATGGGAACAGACTTTGAGGCACAGATCAGACCTGCAGTCTGTGCTGCTGGGCATGGAAAGGTGCTTTTGGGCAGTTTTTCTTAGCCTAGGAAGGAAAGAGGCAACGAGTGCCCTCTGACCAGGCTGTGGCCACTCTGCCCATCCCTTCGAGTGTGATGGGCACTGCTGCCTGTGACCCCGCCAGTCCCTTCAGCATCCTCTGCTGTGGCTGTGCCGTACCGGAGGGGAACACTGCTTTCCTCCCCGTTCCTCACTGCTGATTTGAGCAGCAGGGGACTTTTTGAGATGCTGGAGCTGCTCCTTGCCCTGGGTTAACCGAGACCCCCTGGACCCCAGGGCAGTTGCGACATGCTGTGATGGCCCCAGCAGTGATGGATGGGTACCAAACCAGCCGTGTGACAGGACAGTGAGCAGGCAGGGAGCCATGCAGAGCAGGCAAGAAGCTGTGCAGAGCAGGCAGGAGTCTTGCTTTGCCAGCAGTGGGAGGGGGAGGGTGCTTTTTGCACATCCTGTCATGTCCTTACCTTGCTCTCTCCTCAAGCATGACATTGATTTCCCAGACTGGGTGTATTTAGGCTGTTTCTTCAGAACAAAAAAAAAACAAAAAAAAAAAGGCAAATTTGGGAAGACTTACTACTGTGCTGGCTCTGATGAGAAAACCTGGTGGCAGAGCTTCCCCCAGCACCCTGATAGGCAATAGCTGGGTTCTGCAGAGCACTCACTTGCCTCCCCGGGTCCCCTCTGGCTGGAGTCACAGTGTCACCCAGGAGTGCTGGCACCCAAGGGGCATGACAGCATCTTCCTGGGACACACAGCAGAGAGGGACTGGGGATTTGGCTGAGATACTTCAAAGCAAAGCAGTGAAAAGCTGCTGCACTGGAAGCCCGTACTGATTGTGGCTACAACCTCTGCAACAACAATAATTTGCCTTCACACTTTGAGACAAAATTAGCAGAGATCAAGAGGCTGCAAATAAATGGCCCAGCCCCGGTGGGGCTGCACAGAGAGGTTCAGGAGGAGCTTCCCAAGTGGGTGAGTCCAGCCCTGCTCAGCCGTGGGCTGTGGGTGAAGGCTTGGTTTGGCACCCCCAGCCCCTCCGCCAGCAGCACCCAACCGGTGGTGCTCCTCAACCCATTCTGGCAGCAGATACTGGCTCCAAAACATTTGTGGATAATAATGAACTGCATCTTTATGGCGCGCAATTAATGTTTATCGCCTGAGATAGGTGCCTCTCACTGCTGTGCTGCAGCCTGCACGTTTTTCATCGTTTTATTCTAGTTGCTCCGTTAATGATTTTTCCCAGGGTATGGGCACACCCCTGTCAGCGTGTGTCTGAACCCTCCCACAAAGAGCAGTTTCCCAGGGAAACGGGGCAAGAAGGAGACCAAAGAAATATGAGAGTCCTGGTTCCTTCCACCACCAGAATTACAGAACAGCAGCTTATTCTGTTCTTTCACTCTCCAGGAGCTAAGTCATCCACTAATTGGCATCAGACTTCGAGGCAGGGGGGATGAGCTGTGGACTGATAGTGGGACAGAGGAGTTACAGCCCCGGACACCATTGCCTGTGAGGTGTCGGGGGTTCTCCTGCTCTGGGTCGGGGGCTCCCCTGGATCCCAGTGCTGCCACCACCTGCAGACACAGGGAGACCTCAGTGGCCAGCCCAACGTCCCACTTTCCAGGGACTAGGAGTGCTCTGGTGGCAGAAGCACTGAGAACCAGGAGAGCCAAAGCCTTTCTGTAAAATCAACATGACATACGCAGGCAGTGCTGCCACCACCTGCAGACACAGGGAGACCTCAGTGGCCAGCCCAACGTCCCACTTTCCAGGGACTAGGAGTGCTCTGGTGGCAGAAGCACTGAGAACCAGGAGAGCCAAAGCCTTTCTGTAAAATCAACATGACATACGCAGGGCTTGCTGCAGCTGCTGTTCATCGCCTGTATCCTATTCCTAGGTCTGATCATTATTTTAATGAGCTGCAGCATCTCATAAAACTCAGCACAGAGAAAATTATATTAAGCAACTGTGAAAAGAAATCATTTATTTCCATAAAGTCTGTGTTTTGGATTGAAGGAAGAAAACCACAACTCCAGCAATATGACTTTTCCTGCCGAGCCACAAAGTGGCAAGCTGCTCATTAGCTTAGATCATTGCTGCTCAAAATGTAATCATCTTTAAAAATGATTAAAAATATAAACCCCACTGATAAGAAGTGGCAAAGGGCTTTGCACTTCCAGAGTGTCATCCACTGGCATCCTGTATTTTTCACTGTGATCTCTGGTCTGTCCAACCTGTGGACACCCTGCAGCTTTACAGGTCATTGCTTTCAGCCCTGGATGCCTGAGATGTCACTGCCTGTGGACACCCTGCAGCTTTACAGGCTTTCAGCCCTGGATGCCTGAGATGTCACTGAGCCTTCAGACCTTGTCTAGTGCTCCAGCCTTTCCCCCTGCTTTCTCCTGCCCTCTCCAGAAAAAGCAGCTCTAAGAAAGGACCAGAGAGTGGGAGCCTTTCCTTGTAACCTGACCGACAAGCACAGGGTTGAATTAGAAGCTGAAGAAGCAGCAGCTGCCGCATTTCTGCAAGGTCTCCAGAAAAAGTCAGAAGCTTTGGCCAAGGACATGGATGGCGATGGTCTAATCTAGGTGTTGGACTCTCCCAGTCTTAATTAATGTGATCCCATAACAGAACCTGCATGGAGCCTCGCAGGTCAGACTAGGTTTATGTGGGAATGTGTTGGTAGCAGGGCCACGGCTGGATGGAGAGAAGATGTCGGCCCAGGGCCCATGGTGACTGCAAATCTGCTGCAGCAGCGTGGAGCATGCTGCTCCGCTCCCTCTCTGGGCTCATTAGTGGAGCCCATTAAATCTTATGCTACACAAGTAATGCATGAAGCAAGAAGGGAAATGAGCATGAAATCTGATTGCAAGGTTCGTCAGAGCTGATGGACCTGGGCAGCCGGAACAGCCGTACCTCGAAGGAGGCTCAGGCGTGAGCTGTCAGGCTCTTCCAAGGCATTGTTAAATAATCATCTATAGGAAATGATTATTCATGAGCACAATGAAGATTATCATTTAGAATTCTTAACAATTCAGCACAGCTCCTGTTTGATGTGGCGAGGCTCTAGCAGTGCATTTGCATTAGAGAAAGTATTACTACTTTTGATGGAGGAGAAGGATTACAGGAGAAATCTGCATAAATTTATTGGTAAATGTCATTTAGCATATGTCCAAATGTAATTTATCACGGGTTTGTAGTGCAGACTGTCTGACTCACACAGGGCTTCTTTTTTTTTTTTTTCAATAGACAGATAAATAACCCTTGGGACAAAATTACCTCATTGAAAGGAATTAAATCATCATTGTTCCAGGTGAACAGAGCCCGCTCCAGGCAGCTCCCTCTGGGCAGTTTCCCCCAACCCGAGGCAGGAGGGGCCCAGGCTGAGTGACGTGGAAATGCAAGTCCTGGAGGGGATGCTCGGAGGAGCCCATGCCCTTCTTCTGCCTGCTGAGCTTCGCCTCAGCTCCACACGTGTGCTGGCAACCACTCCTGCACAACAGCCCTCTCCATCTGCCTCCAGAGCAGCTCCTCCCTCCTGGCACAGAAACACGCTGAGGATTTTATCACAGCTGCTGTTCTGGCCGTCGGGGACATCCCCACACTCCCAGCTGGCTGGCTTTCCTCCCTGAAAGTCCCCACGAGCCCAGCCCCAGGTCTGGTTGCTGCCAGGGGTACCGAGGGACCAGCAGCAGTCCCAGCCAAGCTCTTCTCCTTGGGAAGGGTTTCCTTGCAAAGCCAACAGCTCTCCATTCCCACAGGCCCTTTCAAGACTTCTGTTTGGGTTAATTTCACAGCTGCTGGGGCTCATTCTGTCCTTGAGTAACTCTCCAAAGGGATGTGCTTATCCACAGAGGCTGTTCCAGCTGCTTCAGCTTTGATCTCTCTGGTTTTCCCTGTGTGATGTAAGGTTGTTTAACACGTTGGCTCTGACAGGGTGAGGACTTTCTGGCAGCCCAGAGCCTGCCAGAGCATCTCTGGCAAGCTGAGAGCAGGGCCTGCTAAACCAGAACATCAGCCCCCACTACTCAACTGAAGCTGGACATCCATGTCCATCCCCACAGCCACCAGTGTGTCCTTCCCCACAGCCACCACTGGCATTTTAATTGTGATGCCAGCCTGGCAGAGGGGAAGGTCGCAACAGCAACTGCTTCAAGTGTGACAGGCATGATGGCATTGGACAAAGAGCTCAGTCTCCTGCCCCATGCCCATCCTGCCACCTCCCTGTCACTGTCTGGAGCAATATCTCTGGGGGGACTTGGGAGATCAGCTCTGGGCCAGAGACAGGGAGTTGCATCTTGAGAACCAACCGGTCATTGGCTTCTTTGACTGAACTTTCCATAAGTGCAACAAGATACACTCAAACACCCTGACACCAGGAGGAGGGTCGGTGCACATCTTCAACATAACCAGTCTGTAGCTGCATACAGTGTGACCTTGCAAATGTTACTGTTTCTTGAGGAACTCAAGCCTGAACACTGGAAATTTCAAGCCTACCTTGAACTCCAGCCCTGGAAAGGCTGAAGGTTTATGCCAAACCCAGGCCCTCCCAGGCCAGGCAACGGCTCCCAGCTGTCGGATATCCATGTCTGCAGTGATTTCTGCATCTCACTCCAGACACTCTGCTTCCAACACATTGCTCCTGAGCAAGCAAATGCATGCTCCATCATGACTGCCTGATATGTCTTATCGTCTTGTTAGCAATTAATATTAGCATGGTAGAAATTGCTAATATGCGATATACAATAATTAGAATTCAATTTAATTGCCCAGCTGCTCTTAAACTCTGCATACAAATGTGCCTTCCACTCCCTGGATTACAGAGAATCACGCAGCTGGAGAAAGCCATCCCTGAGAAATGGGTGAGGCCAACGCAGCCCAGCTGAGCTCCAGGGAACCTCCCCAGCAAGGGAGGGTTTCCCACCCTCCAGGCTGATTGGGAAGGCTGGGGACAGGCAAAGCAATATTGGGGACATTGTTGGGGACAATGGGGACAGCTGCTGAGCCCGCTGACGGGGGTTGAGGGGGATGCTGAGGGGAGCACGGGTGGGCTGGGATCAGGTCAGACAGTTCTTGATGCTCACATGTTCCTTATTGTAGCCTTTTCTCCTGCATCTGGGTCTCGGGTGGGATTGGAAAGAGAGATGTTCACCTCAAAACAGCAGATGCTTCCTGTGTAACTGCAGGTACCAAAAGGTAAAAAACCAAACCAAAGAGTGTTTCCTGGGGATCAGTGCTCCCTCTACCCATGTGGGTGTAAGGCAGGAGCTGCTTTGCTGACTGTGCTCTGTGGCTGGTGAGGGCACTTATCCAGGAGAGAGAAACTGGGCAAAGAGGAGCATGTCCTGCAAAGCAGTAGCTCAGTGAAAGGTCCTGGGGTCCAGGGAAGGTACCAGCTGCATGCAATCCCAGTGTGATGCTGCAGCTAATGTGATTCCTGGGTACCAACAGGGAAATACCAAAGCAATATCCACAGAGAGGGTGTTCTCAGTGTGACTGGTAACATCCTGTGGTCAGTGCTGATATCTGCACTCCCAGCAAGCTGTTAAGAAACTGCAGAGTCCTGGAGAGCTGCTCAAGGCCTGAAAATCAGCCACAGAGAGAGATTAAAGAGGTGAGCCTATGTATTTTGTCAAAGAGGGGGTTAGAAAATCACTTGATTGTGGTCTCCAAGTACATGTGCGGGGAAGTCTTTGCCAATGGATGGTATAACAAGTTGTTTAACTGAGACCGACTCAAGCTGGAAATAAAGCACTCATTTTAACAAAGGGTGCAATTAACCTGGGGACAATTTGTAGAAGGATGCGTGGAAGGCTTCGAAACAAAAGATACAAATAATGCTCGATTTCAGCTTGCCCTTACTGAGGGTGGGGGAGCCATTGCAGGGAAGGCTGGTGGGTCTGCACAGCGTGGTCCTGCTTCTGGTGTTGCAGAGCCGTGCTGGGGGAGAAAGGAGACCTGTGCCCCTCGGTGTGGGGAGCAGGGTTGGGCAGGGTTTACCCACAGGGCTGTTCCCATTCCAAACTCCACACAACCAGCAGTTCCTTGAGGGGGGCAGGAGCCCCCAAGCCCGCTGAGCAGGGGTGACCAAGAGCCCTGGCTCCACAAGGTGACACAAGTGCTGGTGTGACAAGTGACCCTGCAGCGTGTCCTGGAGTGCTCCCCTCAGCTCGCCCAGTATTTATTCCCTTTTTTGAAGTGTAAGCGCAGAGGCAAAAGTACCTGCATAGAAAGAACTGGATGAGGCCGTTATCGCTAAGGGATTAACGGCTGCTGGTGACTCAGAACTAAGATGACTCAAAGAAAGGCAGCATCCAAGGGATAAAGTCAACCACCACGGTGCCATCGTCAGCCAATTCCACAAACTCAGCACCGTCTCCTGAGTGATTAGTGCAACCGTGCAGGGAGTCTGCAAAGGGAAAGCGCTTCTATTTGGCTCTCCATCTCCTGAAACTTGGTGTCTGTATCTTGTGATAGCTGCCATGCACAGCCAACCAGGCCTGGCCGGGGCTGGGAAAGGAGGGCTCGAGAGGATATAGAGAAGGGGCCTTTGATCCCTCTAATTAACTCTGATTCAAAATGTATTATGAAGCTAAGAATTAGGAGGAAAGCTGGGGTTGCTTTGATGTGCGTGGGTGGATGCGGCCAGGAGGCTGCACAGAGGACAGAGACTAGCAGGGGCAGGGAAGGTTTGGGGCAAGGACCTGGAAACAGAAGGGGTCACCAGCACCCATGGGGACGTGTTTGTGCTCCCACTGGGGAGCCTGGGAGGGGTGTGGTAGCACTGGGGAATGCTGCAGAAGCTGAGGAGTTGCTGGTCAGCTGTGGCCCTGCAGCGTTTGCTGCCCGTGCAGAGGGCTCTGATGCTGCAGCAAGGCCACAGCTGCCCAGTGCCAACAGGACCCCCGTGTTCTCCGTGCACACTTGAACAAGGGCACTAGGAAAGGCCACGTGTGTGGGGCCGCCTTGTACGTTTACCCTTCTTGATTTTGCTACTAGATATGACTCTCTGTATTCACAAGGGGATGTTTCCTGCCCTTCCTAAGGGAAATAAGCACCCATAAGAGGCACCAGCACTTTTCTCAGCACGTATTGCTACAGCAGCCGCTCGCAGGGACCGCCGGGGGCTGCAGACCCACCGCCCCGGACCCCCACATTTTGGGCTCTCAAAGGGGTTTGCTGAAGAACACGGGTCTCCAGCAACCAGAAACCCAGGAGCAAACTCCCACCCGGGGTCTGGGGGTTTCTGCAGCTGGAAAGGGCTGTTCTCTGGATGCTCAGCCCCTGCGGGGGTTGCCCTGCCCCCGTAGGGCACCGGGGCTGCCTCCCGCCGCCGAGCCCCGCAGCGCCCGCCCGCCGCCGGTCCCTCTCCCGGTGCTAAAATGACCTCTAGTGGCAGGCGGGGACCGGGGCCGGCCCGCGGCGAGCGGGCTCCGGGACAGGGGGAGGATGGAGAGGGGAAGTTCGTTTTCTTAAAAAAAAAAAAAACCCAACCAAAACCCAAAACTGAAAAAAAAAAAAAAAAAACAAAAAAAAAAAAAAAAAAAACCAAAAACAAACCAAAAAACCCCAACCCAAAACGCGAACGGACTCCCCCTCTCCATCGCTTTCCATTTGCTCTGGAAATTCTCCTGCTGCCCAGGTTTGGGACCCTACAAAAACACCAGCTCCATGAACCACTTGCCCCAGCGCCACGGTGACTCTGGAGCCTGCTGACGGCGCTGGCAGGGGTGGGACTGTCTGTTGGTTGCTTTGCTGAGGAGCGTTTTGGTGTCTGTTCATCTGGTTGAGTAGCACCAGCCTGTTTTGTCCTCGTGCTGATGTGAGGCTATCTACATCTTCTGAACGTTGCATTGTAATGGTCCTTCATGGGAGAAGCCCAGGAACCTGCACTCTGGACCTTCAGGCTCCTCCACGCCTAGGAGAGAGCTTCATTAGCACATCACCTTCCACCCAGTGGGGCTTTCCCCCCATCAGGGCCATGACAAAGCTCTGTGTGCAGGTGAGCAGGCAGAGGTCCTGCCTCCGGGCACAGAGGAGGCAGATCCAAAGTAATAGTCCTCTGCTCCCAGCTGTGGGTCACCATCCCCTGGGCTCAGTGGATCTGCAAAACCCGGAGCCATTTCATGCTGTTGCTGTAAAGTGTCAGACTCCGTCTTGCACGAGGTGGCAATGGCGAGTTAGTTTTGTCTTTTCTTTTGTCGAGCAGAATAATTAGTGACTCGAGATTCATTAAGCGGCAAGGTCACCCCTGGCATTCTTCACACTGAGAGTAGGGATGAGACTCAGAGGTGGTGCCGAGCAGCGTCAGTGACAAAGAGATAATGAGCCAGCGTCTTCCCAGAGCCAGTGAATTCCCTGGAGACATCCCCACCAGCAGCGTGATCCCTCTCTGCGCCCGAGATTCGGGGCACAAGGAGCCAGCGGGAGGGCTGAACTCTGCTGGCCTCACGAGAAATGATGGTGCTGCTTGTTTTCAGACTGAGTCTGCAACGCCAGACCCAGAGATGGGCTCGTCTCACAGCATCTTTTTGGGATAGGATCAAAGGAAAAAAAAGCTCTGCAGAGGAGATCTCGCTTTAACCTGGGGTTGTGACCCAGGGAGAGAGCCATCCCAACAGGTCAGGCTCTGCTGTGGGGTGCACACAGTGTCTGTGAGTCTTGCATGCTTTCAGGCGTGAGCAGCAGTGGTCCCACCAGGGCAGGCTCATTAGGGGGAAACTTACTGATTAAGTTCTTTATATGGTTTTTATGACTTCTTGGATAAATTAGCCCTAATTATTATTACAGAAAAAGTTACTTTTACTCCAGAATACTGTGCACGTGGGAAGGAATTCTTTGTCCTGCTCTACCTCTCCTGATTCATTTTGTGACAATGGCAAACCCCTGCTGAGGAACGAGCTCTCATCTTCTTTCTGACTAGTTGATAGGGTAAATTTTCTTCACCTTCTTCACTGGAAGAATTTTCCAGTGTTTCAGAACACTGTCCCCAAAGGGACAGCTGTTGTGGTCAGGTTTCCACTGCTGGTGATCTGCTGGTTCTGTGTTTCAATGTATTTCTAGGATTTTTCCTTGTGGTAATGGGCCTCCCTTTCTTCCAGGAGGGAGGTATTGGGGTTGGCAGCACGGAGCAGCCTTGGTTTTCTCCCTGAACTCCTGTTATTTGGGGTTCAAACACCTGCCTAGTATTGGACAGTACCAATAGGCAGGAATGATGAAAAAAACATGGACTCTATTAAGATGCTAAAGAATAAACTAGGAAAAAAAGGTGGCGGGGTATGTAAGCCCTGGGCTGGGTGTCACGGGGTGACTGGATGGGAGATGCCCTCCCTGTTTGAGGGCTGTCGGTGTGTGCTGCCAGCTCGGTACTGCAGCACGTCCTTGCTTTGTCTTGATCTCACATTTGAAGCACCAAGAGGCTCCATGCCTCTTCTGCCTCCTAGCCCGATGGTATTTAGGTGACTTTTGCAAAGAGATGTAGTACATCCCTCTCTCTGCCACAATGACAAGATCTAATGTTAAATTATTAACTTAAGACAAAATGTCTTTTTTATTATTATTAATATTTAAAAAATATATAATTAAACCCTTTGCACAGGTCTGTCCTGAGAGCACCCTGCAGGGCAGTGAGCTCTGGGCAAACCCAAGTCTCACCTGGCTGCAGGGCTCCCAGACCACGTGTGGGATCATGCCATGCAGTGACAAGAGATCCTGGGTTCTCCACGTCCATGAGAAGATCCTGACTCCACAGAGACTGTCAGAAGGTGACACAGTGCCACCAAGGCGTCTGAATCCGTCCCACTCTCTGGATCTCTTGTGATCAAGGCAGGGAAAGCCCATGACCATCTTCAACCAGGCCAGGACATTAACCACAGTAAAAACCACTATCTTACAAAAATCCAAAGTATTGTTTTCTGAACAGGGTACCTGGGAGGGGGTGGGTGTCTCTGAAAGGTTATGGGAACAATTGGCTCTGAGGTCTGGGCACGTTGTCACCATGATGCTCCCCAGTGGGTGGCCAGGCTGCACCTCTAGCCAGGGCACTGCCACTTCCCAGAGTTCAGAGGTTTCCTTGTTCCCTGGATGGGCCACTTGGTCACAGAGTCCTCCAGCTGAGGAATCTAAGACAAAAAACATGGATCTCATTTCAGCCAATGAAGCTGCCTGGGTGAAAGGAGCAGGGGCTGGGAAGGGAGAGGCTGCAGAGGCGTTGCCTGGGGATGTGAAGCAGGAGCAGCAGGGGGATGAAAAATGTAATTTTCTCTGCGTCCAGGGGCTGTTTTACAGGGGTACAAAGGTACTGGTGCCACATAAGGTGACAGGGAATTAGCACCCCCAATTTATGTGCTGAGAGAGGCGTGATGAGGAGCTTGGGGACCCTCTGAAGCTCTCTGGCACTGCCATCTTACACCTGTGCCTCTCAGCAGCTCTGGAGTTACAGACTTTCCTGTCTTCTAGTGCACTTTGAGGCTTAATTAATGTTTCAGAAGCAACTTGCAGACGAAAAGCACAAACGTAATAATCCCAAAAAACAGGTCGGTCAGGAAGAAGCCTGAGCCACAATGATGGTTTGCTCAATGTTTTCTGATGCACACATGTGTTAGAGTACAAGTTTCTGCTGCACCGGGGTGTCGAGCAGGGACAGAAGCTGCCTGCCTGCAGTGGGGACATGGCCTGTCCATGCAGACACAGCTGGGCCAAAACAAGTGCTTGCTCTTGCCTAGGATGCCAGATTTCAGCAGAGGCATTGCGTTTTTGTTCACAGGCTACATCGCAAAGGAGCCGTAGGGATGAGTGACCCCAAACCATCTGAGTATTTTGATGATCTGTGAGAGCAGTACTGAATCTGGGGGGAGAGTTAAATCCCTCGTTCACCTTGGGAAATATGTGGCATTTCCAAAAAGACCAAAGACAGTCCTGTGAAATGAAACTGCTATTCCGTGTCTTAGAATCTCTAGGTCCTTCTTCTTTGCCCGTTAATTATTTCTTCTCCCTTTCACTTCATAAACTGCAGAACAGTTCCTCACAGATATCGGTAATATTTATTAGCATTTAAAATAATAAATAACACCTTACTTGGGCCCCCTGGGCCCATTCCTCCCAGCCAGTGCCACCCCAGAAGCCGTACATCAGCCGAGCAATGGTAGCGTGATGATGTACGATGCTGATACATCATCCAAGTGTTGGAACTCTGATGTGGTGCTCCACACAGGGCTATCGCTCTGGTTATAGATGGCTGGCTGGTGCTGCAGCCCTGACCATTACGAACAACTCGGATGGATCCTAATCTTTAACGGATTGTCCTGGATCCGTAATGGATTTTTTCATTAAAAAGTAACTGGACAGTTTATGGGAGGGCAGGCAGATACTGGTGGGTGAGAAAGCTCTGAGGAGTTTTTTAAAAAAAACAACTTCCACATCTGGGTAAGTAGTTTGAATTCAGACAAGTAGATAACGGTCAAGCTGGGCAATCCACTGGGCTGCCATGGGGGACTGTAACTCAGGGCTAGAAGGAACTTCTCCGGTTCCCAGATGTGGGTACAAATGTCATAGCCAAGCTCCTTTTTCACTCTCCCAGCAGAAGGGCAAATGATTCAATTAGGGGTGTTGGTGGGGACAAAACAAGAGAATTCCACTTCTTCATCCCATAATTATTCTGTATTGTTCTGAGAATAACTGGAGGGTTCAGAGCTCCCCAGCTGGGCTATCAGACCAGCACATTTCACACGTATTTGCCAGGCAGTGCCCCAAACTCCATTTTTCAGTCTTGAATCAGAACAATGGTATGGGATATTTATTAAAAACAAGAGGATGTGTTCTGATTAGCTTTGGTCTGATTCTGACAAAGTTCCTTCTAGTTACAGTGGCAAAGATAAGGAAAAGTCTGGATTTCTTTCTCAGCTGATGGTATTGTCTTAGGAAAGAAACCTGGAGGGGTGGGTAGCCCAGGGCATGCGCCTCCTGTCCTGCACAGGCATTTGGGGTTCTCCCTCTGCCCTTGCAAAGGCATTTCTCTCTTGGGAAGCTTTGGGAATCATGAAGCTGCAAATTAGAAAGCTTCAGTGATGACTCCTGGAAAATATCTTCAGGATTTAAAAACACCCATGGGGAATCCTCAGTCTCCTTCCTACCCCAGAAAGGTGCTGGAATGAGGTGCAAGGAGGTGATGGGGGCTCTGCACTGCTCAGAGCAAGTGGGGTCTCTTCTCCCTCTGCAAATAGATTATCCTTCCTCCTGTTCTCATCAGCTGAGTGTGATCCAATGTTAAGGGTCCTTTGTCTTTTATTTCAAAAAATCTCCTTCCCTTTCTCCCTTCAAAAAATTGTTTTTAAAAATCCTAAACACAACCAGAAAGATCCTGGTCTGCCAGCTTTTGTGCGTTGTCGCTGGAAAGGTGTGCTGCACAGACAGCTGGGAACTCCACTGCGTATGGGACAGCCTGGTGGCATGAAGCTGGTTTAGATCCAGGGTGACCAGAATTTTAAGGGAAAATCAACAGATATCAAATCCCACAGCTACAATATGGATCTAGAACCAGCAAAGGGTGGATACAGCTTGAGTGAGTACCTCCTCACAGAAGATCACGATGCTAGATCTGAGTGCTTGCTTTAGTTTCTGAAAGGAGTAGTGCCAAAACCTTTTTGGAGTCTTTGAAGTGTCCCCATCATGCCCAAGGGACCAGATTTAGAGGTGGAAGAATATGATCAAGATCATGTGTGACTTATCCACTGCTCTGAGTTTTGATGCAGCATGCAGAGGATTATTCTAAATTATGATGGTTTGCTTCTTGTTCCTAAAGTGTGAGCAGTTGAGTAAAGACAGCGAGAGTTCAAGCAACAGTGGATGTGCGTGTGCCATACTTGGGGAATACATCGGTTTACGGCAATAAACATAAATAGTTTATGGATGTAAAGACTAAGATGGAAATTTGGTGAATGGGATGTGCTGCCATCCCTAATGTGCTTACTGACTGTGCACAGATGTTGGCATGCTGGTTCCAAGATCTGTTTTCTTCCTTTATTCAGCAATGCAAAAGTGCCGACGTTTGCATGATATTCCTCTTGTCTAATTAGATGCCTTCATTTGCCACCCTCTAAGGCTCCAAGTTTTGATCACTGTGGTCAAAATGTGATAATTTATCAATGGTAATAAGCTGGTGTGATGTGGTGGCGAGCCACTGTTTGGTGTGACTGTGGTGTGTGCACACAGGGTATAGAGGAGCTAAGCAGAAGAGGGCGGGAGCAGATAAGAATTAGAGTTTTATGTTTTGTTTTGGGGTTTTGTAAGTGTATTAGTGACATTGTCATTCTTAATTAAAGTTTAGCTTTAACCAGTGCCTGCTTAGAGCAGCTGTGCTGCCTCGGAAGCTGGACTGATGACACCGAGCTGAGGAACTGTGACTTACAGCGCAATGTGGATGTTCCTGCAAAACTGGCCGTGTGGGCGCTGGGCTCTGCAGGTGGTGATTTGGGCTCTGGGATCGCTCCAGCCCCGAGCACACGTGACAACGCAACATCCTCTTGTCTTGCACAGAGCTCAAAGGTTCCTGACAAAACAGATTGAAGAAGGAAATGCAAATACATTCCTTCTTCCTCTGCCAACGTGCTTATTTGCATGTCCTTTTCAAGAGACCTGCTCCTGCAGCTCGGAAGCTATTAGAAATAATTTGTCCTTTCTGGTTTTAATGGGAGGGGTTGTTTCTTTTTGTGTTGCTCAGTTGTACAACAGTTCCTTTGCAGACACTCCGGAACGATTCCATCTCAGGCAGCCCTCAGAATTTCAGAATTAAAGCAGCACAGACAACTGCGCTCAGTAAAAGGTGCTCAGTGCAGCGCAGCAGAGCTGTACATAGACAAGCTGTTTCTAAATCAATGAAGTGGTAAATGAGATGAAGTTCCCTACACAGCTCCTAATAATCTGTAACGGTAAAACACTGAAACTACATTTTTAAGCAAATAGTTTCTCTTTATTCCCCTTTTTTAACTAATGTGTGAGTATGACCTAAAATGGTGACAAAACGTGGGTAACTTACATTTTAGTTTGTTTTGCATAACCTAGAAAATGATTTACTTCTGAATGCATTTGAAAGCAAAAGAGTTACAGAAGTAATTTAAAGCTACAAAAAAATAGTCTTGGTGCCAACAGGTGTACAGAGAACACCAAGCCTTAATGCTCACCTTTTTGAACGGCTTTCAGAAGGTAACCCAGCTCCCTCTGAAAGTCAAGGAGTATTTTCTTGCCTCCCTAGGAGGTTCTGATTTGGGTTTTTTTTGAAGTTATAAACACGGGTAATTGAGAATACTTTATGTGCTGCAACAGCAAGCTAATTGTTTGTTATGACGCGAGCGTTTCTGTTGAGTGTGGTAAACATCCTTTAACCGGCATGTCGAACCTCTTGTGTAAGTGAATTTGTCTAAGTAAAGATCCGGCAGCATTCCCAGGCAGTGAGGATCTGGTCTCATATCCTCCTTTGGGTGCAGCTGTCTGGCCATCACCCAGGTTGCAATCTGTAACTCTTCTCACCACCCTCCTGCCAGAGGTTACTCCCTCACTCTCACAACTCGGTTGCTCGCCGGAGCATCCCTTAACCTGCTTGAGTCTAAATGATCAGCTTTAACTCGGACAGCCTGAGCTGCAGATCATCACCAGGTCAGGCTCTTTGGGCTGAAAGGCTTGAAGGAGCCACCAAGCAGGTTCTGCTGGGCTCTGGAGAGGGATTAATCATGGGCAGGGCAGGGCTGAGCTGGGAGGCATAAAGACATTGGTCACCTCGGACACATCATCTCTTTGCTGTGTGAGCAAACCCTAAGGCTGGGCTTCATCAGCAATTGCATTCATTTTAGGACACATAACACCACATTAAAAGGGCTGGGACAACCTGATACAGTGGGCAGACCTGGCACAAATTCTGCTGAAGTTTATAGAAGAGGTAAACCTGTCCCCACAGACCTTACCTAGATGATACCTTGCAGGTACCAGCACGGTACTGCTGTGCCCACACCTGCTTCAGAACAAGTCGATACGGCCGGTGATGACAGATCTGGTACTTAGGTGGAAGCTGGTCTAAAAAATGGTCATCTGGGTATGCTGACATTCTCTAATTAAGGAAAACTAAGCCAAAGATAATCTCCTCCCCCATCTCTAATGGAGACAAATTGTTTTACACAGAACCAGTGTAGTTTGGAGGCTCTACTTATCTGACTGTCCCTTGTTCGTGTAGATCCTTTTTCCTCTGGAGTGGACGAAATCCCTAAATGTTACCTGTAGGGTTCAGATATCAGAAATTTCCTAGCCTAAAATTTTAGATGTGTTTTTTCCAAGTCCGTTAGTCTTCACTATTTTTACTTTTAAAATGTACTTATCAAACAATCACAGAATGGTTGGAAGGGATCTTAAAGATTGTCTAGTTCCAACCTCCCTGCTGTAAACAGGGACACCTCCCGCTAAACCAGGTTGCTCAAACTTGTCTTTGGAATGTAAATAGGGACACCTCCCACTAAACCAGGTTGCTCAAACTTGTCTTTGGATTGATTTCTTTTAGATAGCCCTGCGCCAGCTGATACTCAAAAGGTTTTCTCTGTACTTGCAGTGCAGAGAACTGTACTGCAGTAAAGAGAACTATTTTTAAATTGAAAGATTGTATTTTGTAAGTTTGAATAAGTGGGTTGGATGTGCGACCTGTACATAAATTTAAACAGCTGGGGGGTTAATCATGACATTAATAAAAATATGAAATCCACAAGAAAGTGACTAATATTTGTTGTATAATTTAATTTTCTGCAGTATATTAGTGGGCAAATAACTGGTAAAGGAAAAATGAGGATTCATACAGAAATGTACGTGGTATAAATTGCTTGATCGTGTAAAAGACTTAGATTCCTGGAAAGAAAATAAAGTCTGCATTATAGATTTGTGGAAATAACAAATAGCTCCTTTACTAAAAAGTAATAATCTGCATAATGAAACATTAATAGATATTTTAAGTTGCAGTCATTGCCTGCATAATGAAAACTGTAAGATGATAATGATTTTTCTGTCTCATGCGGTTTATTTTGCTGTTTACACACAGCATTTAATTTCCTTATTTCTGCTCAAGTTCTGTTCCCTCTTCTAATTAATTTCTTTCTCATTTCTAGTCTAGACTAACCATCCTTTCCTTTGAAAATGAGAACATATCTAATCCTTTTGAAATCTGCTCTCAACTGGTTTTCCAGTCAGCCTGTCAGACCTGTCTGTGATGTTGGGGTGATGCTCGGCTGCCTGTCAGCGGTGTTAACTGCTTTATACATTCAGTCATTTGTGTTTTTATGGGACATTTTGAGAGGCAGACACAAAGATACAAGAGCGTGATTTTGTTCTTCCATTTTCGTCCCCGCTCACCTGGATCCTCTCCCCACCTGGGTGCTGTTGTCCCTGCTGGATGTTGGCATGGGCAGCGTGGGGGTGACTCCTCTGACCTGGGCACAGGGCTGGTGCTGGGGGGCTTTACCCAGCCGCTGCTTTGGTGTGGCCCCTTCTGAGCAGAAATGGAAACCTAATGATGTGTGGTGTCGTTTGTTCACTAATCTAGGAAGTCAGGGAAAAGCTGCTGTTGTTTCTCAATGACAAGGTGGGATGTGGAAGCCCTCTGAAGCTTGGGTGGTTCCAGAAGGGGTGTCCCGTCCCTTCACTGGCCCCTCACTGCGTCTCACCCAGGCTGCCTTGCCCTGGCTGGCTGCTGTTGCGAGGGGACACTGAGCGGTGACAGCCTAGGGAGTGACAGGAGGAACACCTGCTGTTGTTTCTCAATGACAAGGTGGGATGTGGAAGCCCTCTGAAGCTTGGGTGGTTCCAGAAGGGGTGTCCCGTCCCTTCACTGGCCCCTCACTGCGTCTCACCCAGGCTGCCTTGCCCTGGCTGGCTGCTGTTGCGAGGGGACACTGAGCGGTGACAGCCTAGGGAGTGACAGGAGGAACATCAGGCGATGACGGGCCAAGAAGGTGACAGGACATCAGGCGGTGATGGGCCCAGGGCTGTTGGGAGAGCCACCACAGGCCCAGGGCCCAAGAGGAGATGATATTGGGTGGTAAAGGCCCAGGGGTGACAGGAGGACCACAACAGCCTGGGGCCTGGCAGGCCCCAGGGGGTAACAGGACATCAGGCAGTGATGGGCCCAGGGCTGTTGGGAGAGCCACCACAGGCCCAGGGCCCAAGAGGAGATGATATTGGGTGGTAAAGGCCCAGGGGTGACAGGAGGAACACCACAGCCTGGGGGGTGGCAGGCACCAGGGGGTAACAGGCTGAGGGGGTGACAGGAGGGATACCACACACCTGGGGTTGTGACGGGACACTGGGCAGTGACAGGCCCAGGGGGTGACAGGACATCAGGCAGTGATGGACCCAGGGCTGTTGGGAGAGCCAGCACAGACCCTGGGGCCAACAGGTGATGGCCCAGGCAGTGACAGGAGGAACACCACAGGCCCAGAGGATGGCAGGACACCGGGCGGTGACAGGCCCAGGGGGTGACAGGAGGGATACCAGGGGGTGACAGGCCAGGGGGGTGGCAGGAGGGATATCACACATGGGGGATGTGACAGAACACCAGTCAGTGACAGGCCCAGGGGGTGACATCAGGCGGTGACAGGACATCAGGCAGTGATGGGCCCAGAGCTTCCCGGAGAGCCACCACAGGCCCTGAGGCTGGCAGGAGGTGATGCTGGGTGGTGAAGGGCCAGGCAGTGACAGGAGGGACACCACAGGCCCAGAGGATGGCAGGACACCGGGCGGTGACAGTCCCAGGGGGGTGGCAGGAGGGATACCACACACCGCGGGGAGGGAGGTGACAGGATACCAGGTGGTGACAGGCCGGGGAGGGTGACAGCAGCGACAGCCGCAGCCCCGGGCGGTGACGCCCACCGGTCACCACTCTCCCCTAGGGGGCGCCATGAGGGGGGAAGGCGGGACCGCCGCGTCCACGTGATGCGGGCCTTTTGTCATCCTGCGCTGGGTCACGTGGGGCGTGCGGCGGAGGGAGGGGGGGGATTGCGCCGTGAGCCGTTACGCCTGCGCACTGAGGCGCTTCGGGGCGGCCCGTGCGGTTGGCGGCCGGGAAACCCCTCGGCGCAGGCTGAGGCAGGGGCGCCCGAGTCGCCATAGCCAGCGGTCGGGCCGCGGAGCACTGCCTGCGGGAGAGGAAGCGGAGGCCGAGCCGGGGCCGCGGTGGGGGGCGGGCGGCTGGGCCTCTCCCCGTCGTTCGCCCGCCCGCCCGGGCTGTGAGGAGGAGCCGGGCGGGCGCCGCCGCCGCTGCCGTCGCGGCCCAGTTCGATCGCTGAGCGCCGCGGGCCGGAGGCTTCGTCGCGGGGGCGGGGGCCGGGGCCTCGCAGCGCCGCCGCCATGGAGTTCTGAGGCCTCCGCCAGCCGAGTCTGCCTCAGGCCGCGGGGCCTGGCTATGGCGGAGCGCCGCGGCCTCTGAGCGCCGCCGGCCCGCTCGAGCTCAGCCCGCGCCGCTTGCCCCGGCCCCCTCAGCGGGCCCTTCCCCGCGCCTCCTCCGGCCTTAACCGGCGCGGAGGCCGCGACGCCGCCCGCCGCGAAAGCCGCCGTCCCGGAGCCGGCACCGCCTGGCGCCCACCATGTCGTGCGTACACTACAAGTTCTCCTCCAAGCTGAACTATGATACGGTCACCTTCGACGGCCTCCACATCTCCCTGTGCGACCTCAAGCGCCAGATCATGGGCCGTGAGAAGCTGAAGGCGGCCGACTGCGACCTGCAGATCACCAACGCCCAGACCAAAGAAGGTGCGTGGGGGGCGGCGGGTGCGGGGCCTCGGGGACCGCCCGGCTGGCGGCGTCGCAGGCCGCCCCGCCGCGGCC
>NW_015090794.1:3856795-3887661 GCF_001431845.1 Calidris pugnax
CCGCCGGCGTGCGGGGGGTACCGGGAGGGCAGGCGGCGCCGTGTGGGAAGGGAGAATGCGATAACCGCCATCGGTAGCCGTGACTTTTATTTGGGGGCCTCACAGAGCTGCTCTTTTGTAATTGCTGTTCTGACAACTACCTTCAGATCTGTGTTTTGGACGCATAGAAGAATACGTGTTTGATGTGCGACCTAGAGTGCTTACAAAAGTTCTGGTTTCCTGGAATTCTTTTCCATAAAAGGATAAGGAAATGTGGGAGGATATCTTACAATAACAAGTTTGCCACGTTTTCTTTGAAATCTGGCAGAGAAAGCTGAAAGTGATAGAAATAGAACAGGTGGCTAATTTGAAGACGGTGGTTTTGGTGACTTAATTTTGTCTTTGACTTCTTTTACACCACTTTTTTTGAAAACTGGTTTTGTGCAGAAACTGCTCACTAGCAACATTTATAGATCAAGAGTGCATCTGTGAGTTAGAATTCATGATTTATGTAGACCCTTTAAAGCCTATTGCACATGAGCGTTCTCTGTATCTAAATTATACTTTTTAATTTCTTGTTAATGTAACTTCTTTTCTACACAAAATACATTGTCATTCAGATGCTGTTGAGCATCACTTCATCATTCATTTCTAACCTTTTGTGGGTTTTTGTCCTGGTACTACGTGTTAGCCATTTCGGGGCAATACTGAAGTTTTATGGCAGAACATTTATAGTGAGTATACGTAAGAAATGTTCTTAGAGAAGTCAGGGATGATAATGGTTTTGTATCACTTACTATGATATTTCAGTTTGGTGATCTGCCGTCTTTTAAGTTTGAATGTGATTAAAGACTTTGGTATGTGACTTTTCAGAAATAAAAAAGCCCTTCAAAGTGTTTTCATTTCTTAATTATTTTTCCCCGTGGCTCTGTGACACTTTTACAACAGTTTTTTCTTTAAAATACGTACTAGTGGTTATTTTTTCCTCTTCCTGTTTCATGTATTGAAACTTCAACAGAATAATATGTACTCTGTGGTAACTGTAACTTCAGTCTTAGCCTTTAAAGTGGTTGGACCTAAAGCACACTGTTTATCTACAGATACTTAAAAGTCTTTTCAGGAGGATGTCTGCAAAGAGACTTACCAGTACAGTGTTAGGGGCCTTAGGGATGCCATTGGATTGCATGACATACGAGGTAGAGATACATTTCAGAAGTCTTGCATTTTTCTAGTAATATTGAATAAAATTACCAAAAGCTTTTGAAAGATGTTTAGTTTGCTTTAAGGGCTTTGCTGCAGCAGGGTCTCTGAATTTTTGCCTTCAGTTCCTAATGTGCTTTCAGCTTTGCAAATGCTAGCTATGCATTGTTTTCATACATAATCAGAATTCAGTAAAGAAACATTTGTACTTGCTTCACTAGGTTATGTTGAATGTGGTGTTGCCTAATGATGAAGTTAAAGGAGGAGTATCTTTCATACTTTAATGAGCATCACTCTTTAACAGGGACAAGATCCTTCTTTAGGTAGATTGTGTTGCATTTTGACTTTTGTAAAATGAGTGTAAAATTTTAAATTATGTATTTTTGACACAGATGCTTATGGAAGTTTCCATAAGGGTGCTTTCCTGAGAAAATACAGAAATCCTCCAGTAGTTTTCAGAGCAAAACTAGAGAATACATTTTCAGTGCAATACATACATACGCCAAATTTTTGGGTTATACATATAACCATGAAATTCATGTTGTATTAATCAGATGTAGAAGCCTAAACTCACCTTCAGAAGATAAAGGAAAAAAAACTAGACCAGTGTATTCTGCCTAAATGGCATGTTTAGAATTCTTTTGTGTGGACATAAAATATTGGTTTTCTTATAACTTTGTGCAGGAGTCCTAACTAAATGCTAAAATGATCTGGAAAGAACAAAGTGAAAGTTGAGTGCAGATGGCCTGCTTGTTCAGATGTTTCAGAGTGCTCTAATCTTTTACTGTTCAGTAACTGTTTATTTTCAGAATGGAAGTCTAGTAACAAGCAATACTAATATAAGCTAAAAATAAACAGGATTTTAAATATCAGTGGGGAATAAAATTATATGATGGGCTGTTTTTAAGATGCTGAGAAGGAAAAATGGATGGTTGAGACTTATTTTTAAGGGGGAGGGGGGGCGTGTCCTCATCTATGCTTACTATAGAGGCATGTGCTATAGAGGCAGAATTCCCTTCAAAAAGCCTATACTCAAGAATGATGCATTTAGACTTGCATTCTTTTAATTTGATGTGAATTTCTTGACCTGTCCTTTATATATTCTCACAGCATTGTGAAAGAACTGCAAACTCTAGAACTGAGGTTTTTAAATTGCTCTCTCCTGCCCTGTAACATTCTTACTCAAAGCACTTGGAGGATGTGTTGTTCTGCTTATCAGGCAAAATCTAAAAAAATGTAAAACCAAAGATGTGACTCTGAACTGGTTGAATAGTTTTAAGGAAGAACGTTGCTTTTATAAGGCTCTCTTGAACTCAAAACTTGCTTGAGCTCAGTGTTGCAGCGTGCACTTGGCAGTTTTAGTAACGCCACGATGTCTGCAAAACATCTCATGCTAACTCTGAATGAAATCATTTGGCTGATGTCTGTCTGTCTACTGGAATGTCCTCCACTCTGTGCAAACGTAGCATTTTAGAGAAGACATTTAAGCAACTTTCAAACCTTGCCCTTCACAGTGGCATTTTGTGTTGCATTGCTAGTTTGGAGGATTACTTTGGGTACACCTCTGAGTGCAGTTAGTTCTTGGGCTGCCGTGCAGCCTCACTGTGTAGAGCTTTGGGAAAGGAGGTGGAGTTCCCTGGTTGAGTTGAGGGTAAGCCATGTACCTACTCAAAAACTGTTACGTTATGGTGGAGCTCACATGCTGCCTGGCTGGGAGTCAGCTGCTTTGACTCTGTCACCAGCAGGTTTGGGACCTCTCAGGCGTGTGCTGTCGGATAGTTAATGTCCCTTGGCCAGATGCTTGGGGCAGGCTCGGTTTGGTTCATGACCATGTTGTCTCCAGCATTGCTTTCTCTTTCCCAGTCATGCACTGAAACGGCAGGCAGAGTCAATAAGACATTAAGGCATCAGGCAGTCTGTATAATCAGATTGAAATGATTGAAAGCATGTTAGATTTTATTAACTCATCCTTTCAAAGCAATATAGGTGCTCTTTTGGAGCACAGTACTGTATAATAATAATGCAAATGAAAGTTCCATGAACCATTTGGCCTACTGAACTAGCTAATTCAAGAAATTATGATATACAAATCATAGATCAAATCATTGATAACCAATTCTGGTGGAAGCTGAAAATCCAGAAATAGTAGTCCAGTCTGTTAATGGGGATGTTTTGAGGCAGTGCTCTCAGTACCAGTTACATAGATGGTTTGTTTGTCACAAAGTGTGCAAGTGGTGTTGATTAGAACAAGAGTGTTTTTTTTTTTTAAAAAATCACATAATGAGAGAGCATATTTTTAAGCACTGGGGAGAAAATGTGTTCTTGGGAGTTACCCTGTTTTCTGGTAGAGACAGTCTGGCATGTTTGTAGTCATTTTCACATCTTACTCTGCAGATCCTTCCCCCAGTACCATAACAGCTGTTTAGCAAGGCATCTAAGCCTAATAAAGGCTTTTCTTTGGCATTTCACATACAGGCTTGCCTCCTGATGACTTCTGTTTTGATGAGCTGTTGTACTTTATCTCAATGAAAATACTTCTCTAGCAAAAGCTGAGATAGGCTTTTGCAATGCCAAACCCAAAATGGTGGATTAAAGCAGGCCATAAAATAAAGTAGGAACTTTTTTCAGTGACTTGTTTATACCATACATATGACACAAATAATTAAAACAAGCAGATTTTTGGAATTATAGATTAATTTTAAAATGGAGTTTTTAAATTGTGCATTAAATGCAAAGCAGTATAAGCTTTAGTGCATAACCTGAGCTGTTTGTACTTTTTTGCAGGAAGAAGGTGGTGGACACTAATGCAATTGTTGATTTAAGATTTCGAAGTCAGTATGAGGCAGAAATCAAAATAGCTGTGGTTTAATTTGTCTGTCTCCATTTCTTGAAACACTTCTTTCCTTTGACTCTTTCAAGCATACTTTTTTTGTTGTAGAATAGATAGCAAGTTTTAGAACTTTTATGTCTCTTCTTCTCTTGATTTTAATATAAGACCCAAATCTCGCTTTGCTTTTTGCAAGCTTTCTGAGTTAATTGAGTCCTTATTTTTAATCACAGATTGACAAAAGCCCATTAGCCACTTACTGGACATCACTGGCAGTAAAACAAATTTGTGCTATAAGAGAGGAGGAGTCAACAATGTTGTTACCTTCAGCTTGGTTAAACATTTCTATTGGAGCTCTGCTTGGTGAAATGTGAAAAGTAGCCTTGTCGGGCATGGTGTCACTGCTCACTTTGCAGATGACAAGTCATGTGGTGAGGCAGAGTGACACTGCTTTGCGGCTCTGGTAGTTGCCAAGTCTCTGCTAGGGGATGTAGGAGACACAGGGAACAGGTTCTTGCTCGGAGTTTAGTTTAATCTGAGAGCTGGTAGACTAAGCTGGCATCTGCTGATCAAGCAAACCCAAATTTCCAGGGACTTCAGGAATAGTGCTCCAGCTTTTAGTCCTTTCCTATTAAAAAAAAAATTAACTTTTTAGTCTCTATTGTTTGACTTCACCTTTAATAAAATTTCATCACCAGAATGAATTCAATTAATTGAGGTGAAGGAAAAATAAATGTGTTAAAGCCAACCGGTATCAAGTCCCTTTGCAGAACTGACTCAGCGATGTACTCTGTATGTGAACACTTCCACGTGTTCTCTGAGTTGGTGATTAGAGGGATACTCCAAGTAGCAAATCCAAATATGTCCTATACAAATGAAGCCTTGACTTCACCAAGCTATGGATACTCTTCAGTTGATCCATTTAAATGTGTACTGAATGACTCTTAAGGTGAATTCATTTTTATATGTCTGTTACTAGATGGCTGGAGCTCTCTTCACTGCACTTAGCAAGTGGCCTGAAAACAAGCATGTATCTATATCTGTAAACATGCAAGTGTAGGCTGTTCAGAAGGCAGATGTTAGTGTTTTGTTTCAAATGGTCAATGCATTGTTGCAAAGTAGTAAAAGAAGACTTATCTTTTTTTGCATCATATACCTGTTGTTCATGTTCAAATTGTTCAAGCCTGCAAGGTCAATCTGTGAATAAATCTATTGGTTCTGTCCTCATATGTACAGTCTCTTTCTAGGGGAGGTGCTGCCCTTGTAATCTTCTGCAGAACCACCACCATCCTCAGTTTGGCACAGGCATAGCAAACTCTTCCCTCTTTGTGGAGATACTGTTACTTATCCTGTGTCTCTGAAATCTCAATCCAGTGGTTTGAGATGTGGACCAGAAAGAATAACTTCGTATGAGCAGGTAGAAACAGCTGCTTTGGGCTTCTAAAACTACTGCTGCCGTGATCTTCCAGTTACTTGTCTTAGTACTGCTTGAGCTCCTTCTCCATCAGAAAGTCCCAGTGCAGGCCTTTCTTGACAGGTGGCTGTGTAATGGTTAGGCTTTCCTTTTGAGAAGAGCTCTAGGGTTTGGTTTCAGGATATGGCTGCTGTAAAAGCTTCTGTTTTCCTCATTAATAGTCCTTTCTCCTTCAGTGTTAAACTACTCTGAAGTCCAGAGGAATCTTTGATTCGGTTCCCTAGGGGTGAAGATCAGGAATTAGTTTCAGTTAAATGATTTCTTAGTTTTCTGAGGAAGCATGCTGTCATTTGGAAATAGAAGCGACATTTTCATTTCATCATTGAAATGATGTCTTCTGGTAGAAGGGAGGTTCCTGCCTGCAGGAATAATATACTGAAAATTGGAGCATAATACTCATATTTTGTTTGTCGTCACTGGGCAAAAAGGTAAGGGCTTTTAATATTTAAACTTGTAGGCAGATTACAGGGAATGGCTGCTGATAGTACTTTAAAATATTTAGTCATAACCAGCTTGCGCAAGTGCAATATAAAATCCATTCTTATGGAGAGATCTTTGCATTTTAAGCTTACTCAGTCAAAATATTTCAGGCAGTTGGGGTTTTTTGTTTGGGCCTTATGTAAAAGGTCAGAAGGCTTTCTTCCTTTTTGAAAGACTAACAGGGTGTAAGCCAAGGCAAAAGCGTAGGTAGCTTCAGGCACACACTGTTTTCTAAAGGCTTGTAAAGGCTGTCCTCATAAGTAATTTCGTTTGAGTCTCTCTGCTGTGCAAAAACTGAATTGCAAGAATTCTCGTCCCTTTGGTTAATTTAAACTAGATGGTTAGCTTAAGAGGGGTTATACCACTTTATTTTGAGCCAATTCTGCCCTACTTGTGAAAGCAAGCTCAAAAATCCCCCAAAACTTCTGTGATCCAAATTCTAGCACTGCCAGTTTCGTTTCTATTTAAATGTAAAGCACTGAGCAGCTGAGAAATGTGGTTGTGGAGGGATTAAGCTCCAAGAAATAGACAGAGGTGGCAGGCTCTCCTCTGGGTTCTGTCAGCCTCAAGCACTAGCAGCATAGATGAATCCTTTTTAGTTAACAGCTATGAAAGCAATGGCTCAGAGTTTTAATGCTTTAGCTAAGTACCTGTTTTGTTGCAGGGCAAGCTGGTCAGAATCTGGTTTATGCATGTGAGACTTTGCTGTGGTTTGTTTTTCTCCAAAGGTCTATTGATTTTGTAGCCTAACAGAAGCAAAAGCAACTTAAGCTAGATCAGGGAAGAACATCATGTATTAGCAGACTCTACTTTAATGACCTTTCAGACCATTTTACTGTTGGCATTGGAAGTATTTTAAAAAAACAAAAATATTTTGCTGCTTGTATTTGATTATCAAACCTTGAAACATACTGTTGGTGTGTTGAGATGATAAAAGAACAATGTTACATAAAAAAATTTGCCTTTGTATCTGTAAAGGATTTCTCTGAAGTGCTATGTAATTACATACTAATATACATTTTTATGAATCAGCTAATGTTTTTTTCCTGGTTTTGTGTTGTTTTCAGAATACACCGATGATAATGCCCTGATTCCGAAGAACTCATCGGTAATTGTTAGAAGAATCCCTATTGGAGGAGTTAAAGCTACCAGCAAAACATATGTTATGTAAGTATCCATAAAGCATTGTATTCTTTGTGAGGGGTTTCAGTGTGTTAACTTCTTCTGTCTATAATAGTTTACAGAGGCATTCAGGTTCTATCTTTCTAGCTGCTCTTAGTTTTTGTTGTAATGGGGTAGATTTTAAATCCAAAGTAGGTTTAGGTTTTTAGGCCTACTGGGACACGGGGTTCAAACTCCCAGCTATGATAACTTTTAAGATCACTTTTGAATTTGTTCTTGGGGTTGATTTTTCTGAGGCCCAAGTAATGATCTCTTTCCTCTACGTGGAGAGATTCCTTATTATATGTGTTTACTTTTATTGCTTTTATAGTAAAGAGAGACATCCATTGTAGTGTAAACTTATAATTTGTTCCTGTCTCCGAAGAGTCTGATTCTCAGTACTTGACTATTTCTTGCACTTGGGGGTGGGTGGGATATGAAAGTTATTCTTAAGCCCCAAATCTGGGGATTTTGCATACTAGCTATAGAGGAAGGACCAAGGGTTGCCAGGTGGTGAGCAATGCAAATAAGAAGTTTCATTTATAAGTGATTCCTGTCGATTTGCTGAAGACAATGTCCATTTCAGACAAGAGGAAACAATATCCTGAAGTGCATTGCCTTTTGTGCATGCAAATAAGAAGTTTCATTTACAAGTGATTCCTGTCGATTTGCTGAAGGCAATGTCCATTTCAGACAAGAGAAAAAGAACAATATCCTGAAGTGCATTGCCTTTTGTGCAAATATGGTGAAGGAATAGTTAATCCATTCCAAATTTGAAACTGAGTAAGCAGTTTAGCACATTACCAAATGTTACCAGTTATCTTTCTAAGTCTTTTTTTACCCTAAGCTGATACCTGTGCTCCAGGTTTTGATTCTGTATTCCTAAGATTTATGGAGGACAGAGAATCAGATGTACTAATTAAAGATATTCAAATGCAGTGCCAACACTACAGGGTTATTGCTATCACTTATGTATTCAAACGGTCCAGTTCTATGTCAGCTACGTTAGCATGGTTTGAATGGTCATGTTTTCCAGCCTTCATAAAGATATGCCTCTCTACCACAATTAGTAGATATTATTAGTGTTTGGTTTTGCCATGTCTTTCTCATGCTGGTTCTCAATAAGTAAAGCATACTGATGAGTTACAGTGTGTATCCAACAAACAGTACAGCAGCATCCTGGTACTCATGAAGCATTTGCAAGTAAAAAACCCCGAATTTATGTGGCTCTGTGTGTAAACTTCAGGCATATTACTGCAGTAGTTGCTGCATTGCTTTCAGGCACACCCTAGTAATTCTGGACACTGCAGCGTTGTGCTTACAAACGTGGCCTTGATTTCGGGGTTCATTTCAATATGTATCTTACTGCTGTCTTGTCAGTGCATCCTCTGTTTCTGGTTGGATGGCACCCTCTTCTGGTGTTGCTGCCCTGAAATGAGAGTACAGATGCTGCTAGCATCAAAGATCAAATAAATACCTGTATGCAGGGATAAGGAAAGAATGGCACTGCTGTTCTAACATTGAAAATTAACCAGGCAGATTAGCTTTCTATTCCTGTAGCTGGAAACATTGCAGAAACAACTCGTAGAGTGCTTAATGTCTGGGAGTTATAAATGTACCCTGTAATGGTGGGGAGGCCTTCTAAAATGCTTTCCTGGCCTTGCAGTATGTTCTTCAGGGTAGATGTATGAAGAAACCATTGTGTGGTAATCTAAAGTATTTCCTTGTACTTCCTCATCTTCAGGAGGTACGTGGCTGTAATTGAGAGCCTGGTGACATTCTAATAGTGGCAGGAAGCACGAGCCTTTCTAGTCGTACATAAATTCCACAGCAGCCTTTGAATTGCCTCTGCTCATGGGACACTTTGGATGATGTATGAATTGTTTGTTAAGTATATCAGTGGTTGCATGTCTGATTCACGATGAGTAGCATGCAGATACAGATCAATGAGTATGTGGAATCTCAGCAAGTTTTCAAATGTAATAAATATTTCCTAAAATACTGTAGCATTTTCAAGATTCTCTTAAATCAAATTCTGGCAATTAAGACCTTTTTTTTTGTCACAGGACTCCTAAATCGCACAAAATCCTAGAAACTGCTTTCAGGTGACATTTCTACTACTATTTTTAGTCAATATAGCATATGTAACACATTTAGTATTTCGGCACTTTTCATGGCTAAATCTAGTAGATATCTGAACACAGTGCTTGGGCTTCCACAAAGAAACACTGTTCTCAAGACTACGCTGCTGACATTTTTATGTTACTCCTTTGTCAGAGAACTGATTTTTCTCACTTAAGTAAATTTGCACTTCGAAGTGTCTAGACTTACCACTGTTCTTTCTTAGAAATAAAAGTACTGTATCTGGTACCTATTTGTAAGACTAAGGGTATACAGATTGGCTAAAGCTACCTTCATATTTAGGTCGTTGATTATTTAAGAACACAAAATTGTAGCACAGACTTAATGCTTTTGATACTTTGATACTTTTTGATACTCTACTTTTGATAGCAGAGTCTAAATACCTGAGGACTTCCTCTTGCACTGTTGTGTTCTTATCTGTAAGTCTTAGAATATTTGTGACAAACTAGAAATGTGATTTTGGGGGTTTTTTTAGTTGCACTGAATGTATCAAATAGAGAACAATTTATGTATACGAATAAATTTCCAGTCACTAGACTATCAGAACATAATGTTTTGGTGTTCAGGTTTTACAATGTGGTTTTGATGCTTTATGTTGGGTACGTGTGCTATATTTTAAATTCTGATCACTTTTATTTCTTCTTCTAGAAGTCGAACTGAGCCAGTGAGTGGAACATCAAAAGCAGTATGTAAAAACACAATCTCACACTTTTTTCTACACACTGCACTTAATTCTAAACAATGTAGCCTTTTAATAATTTTCCAAACATTAATTTAATATATTTTCTAGTGAAACATAGTATATGCTGTAAATACAATGTATTTGATTCAGCATAGTAAAAACTGAGTAATGCCATCATTTGCAGAGTTCTAATGTGAATATTGGTATTTGTGCCTAGTAATGCATTGTATTTCATATTGAATATGCTAGAATATTTCCTGTATGACTTTGTGTTGTACAGATAATGTATGATCATTTTTAGATCATGTAGGTTCAAGGTTTGCTCAATTGAACATGGTGCCATGTTCTACATCTGTCTGTCTATAGCTAGTGATATGTATGTTTGTATAGGTTGTTGTGTGCTTTTTGTTTCTTGCAATAAAAATTGTTTGGAGTGTATTTTTTGCCATTTTCACATTGTATCACTTAGCTTTTGTTTTTAAATACTTTTTTTGCCTAATGGTTTTTGAAAATGTTATCAAAAACCACTGAGAAACCATTATTGTTAAACTTGGTACTGTTTCTTACTTTCAACTTGGGGGTTCAAACAAATACCAAAACCAACATATCCCATATGTTTTGAGGACAGTTCTGTGCAGCTAAACGATTCCTTTTCGTGTCCTTAAATACTTGGGTATTTGTTCCTAAAACTGTATAATTGAAGTGATATTGTTTGGGCCCCTCTGAGTGCATAAATGTCTATAATAGATTGCCATGAATTTAAATATCGTTGCTACACAAAGTGGTATTCTAAAGTTCTGCGTTTGATCCTTCTGCTATATCTGATGAAGCAGTTTAGTTTAATAGTTCCTCTGCCAATGAAACTATCTAAAACCCAGTGTACAAATTTTGGCACAAGGTCAGAGCCTGGTGCATTTGTGGGTAGAATTCCTGTTATTTTTCTTAACTTCTGCCTGCAGTACATTTTTGGATCTGGGTGACTTCAGAGTTGGATGCTGCTTTAATTTCCCAAAGGTTAAGCCTTTCTTTAGTATACCACCACTTGGAATTTATACTTGGAAAAGGGGCAGCATTTTTTTTCAGTCTTGAAAACGCTGTCATTCTGCTGCTAGAATATAAATAAGTAACACAAGGAAATACTTGACTGGTGATGGTCTAGATCTTGATTTGCCACTTGGGTCGAATAATATGTGTAACTATGCATTTCCAAATAGTCCTTATAGTATAAAAATTACTATTTGGTGTTTTTTATTTTCCATCTTTATTTTAAGTATAACTGCTTTTTCTTCACTAGAATGGTGTGAGGCATTACACTAACCCTGGATCATTGGATCTGATGACTTGATAAGCTGTTAGGATAACTTAATCTAGAAATTCATGAACTCTGGGTCTGTGTTCTGTGAAGAATACAGCCTCTCATTCTCGTGGAATGGTACACAACTTAAAATTGAAAACTTTTTGTGTGTAGGCCTAAAACACTAAGTCTAAATCTGCATCCATAATTATATTGCTGATTGATTTGAATTCCTTTTTGGACATGAATGCCTCTCATTGTGAGTTTGAGTTAGTTTTACTGGCCCAGTGACCCTAGTAGTTAATGTAATGCATTTATGTAAACCACATTTATAGTACTTGATCTAATTCAGATGGGTTTTTATTTCTTGAAAACAGTTATTTTTCTTTTTGTTTACTAGCATGTGTATAAACACAAATCACATGTTTCATAAATAAAGTTAACATTCTTTTAGCCTCGTGTGTTCCCTGGCATGTCTGTATTACATTTCTAAGTAGCATCTTACCATAAGCTAACATAGATGTCTTAAAAAAGAAGAAAAAAAAAAAAAGGAAAAATAAATCCTGGAGTGGGAGGGAAGACTAAGCGTTAGTTAGAACTAATTAAAGTAAATGAAAGGCAAAGCTAAAGCATTCCCTTCTTGTTTGCTATGACTGTACCTGGTTTGGGTTGTGGGTAGCCATAGGGAGGGTGGAAGCCTTGCATCTCTCTCCACAAGTCCTCTCTCTATCTCTCACTGTATAAACCCTGCAGTTTCAGGTGTGTCTAGTGTTTGAGACACAATTAATTTTATTCTTAAAGCTAACTCAGGCCTTGGCCTAAAGCGTGGGAGCTTTGTTTGTGTGTTGTTTTTTTTTAAATACACATTTCTGTATGTATTTCACAGCAGAAACTGGATCTTAGTGTGGAAGGAATAAATCGCTGGAAAGTTTGCCAATTGTTGAACAGTAAAGCAGCAAAATTAAAATTAGTTAATTTAAAAAAAAAAAAAAGATTGCACAGAAGCTTATACTTTGAATATTTCTTCACTGTCTTGCTCTTATGTTACACTTCCAAATCTGTGCTGCTGTCCTACTGTTACTACAGCCAGGTCAGGAAAGGGGATTCTTTTTGGTTTAGTATTACCATTTCAGTAACTGCAAGGATCTCGTGTTGGTATTTGTCCTTAGAGGCTGCAGAAATACAGAGAGTTTTGTCCATTGTTTTATTGCCATCAAGCAGAACTGTCATCCTTCCTGGCTGAACTTCTAGTTTAGCCAAACTATCGGGTTTTAGGAAACCACTTTAAATGTAGCATTTCAGCAGTGAGATTAGACTTTTCCTCCTATTTTCTGTCAGCTTCTTTTGTGATAGCTTTATTTTAGTCTCCTGTTTAAAAGGGGAGCTAATACGTTGACTGTCAATGCTGGGATTTTGGGTTGGGGTTTTGGGTTTCTTTCCCCAATTCTTTTGCAGTGTTTTCTTAGGGTTGTATACAAGTTTCATGGAGATGCTGTTTCTTCTTGACTGATTTGAGGGACTGGCAGGAAATACTTCAGTAGAAATTTAAAGGGAAAAAAAGACACAAGAATGTAGGATTATTGGAAGATGGCCATTGGGCAAACTTACTAAATAGTACATTAATTATCTACTTGCTGCTTTTGATAACTGTTTAGTAGAAAGGAGTGCTATCACCTCCTTTAAGAAATTAGACTGTTGCCTGCAGGCCATGTAATAACTGTTTCCTAAAAAAATACAAGAGCTGATTAATAGTTTATTAACTGTTACATTTCAGTTATTGGTCAATACTAGATGGTTTAACACTAGACTCCAGTAGGGAGCTTTCCTAATTTTGTGTTTGTTACTGAAAAACCACAAAACAATAGTGGTTGTGCCTGCCCTGAGAGAACATGGGCGTGTTTTTCCACATGTAAAAAAGAGTGGCATATGGAGCATGACGCTGCAAAATGCTTGATCAGACTTCCTTTTTAACATTACTATGTACAAAATGTTCTGAAAAGAAGGAAAGTTGACTCTTCTGGTAAAACTTGCAACAGAGAGAAGGTCTCTCTTTCCAGATTGAGGTGTTCCTTTCCAAAGGAACGTTTTCAAGAACTTTTTAGTTTAGCAATAGAGTGATGCTGTAGGTGCTTTCCTGAACGTATAGAGGAATGATTAACTGGAGTGAGGAATCGTCTCCTACATGTAGATATTTTTGCCCCAGACACTGCTAAAGCTAATCCCTTGAATTCTTCCACTGCATTAGGTAATGAAGGACAAGCTCTTTTTCCAGTAAAGGATTTTAATCTCTCTTCTGATCAATTTAGTGACCTCTTGAGGAGAGCTTTTCTAAATTTTTGAGCGACTTAAGACATAATAAGCATGATTCAGGTGTCTTTCTGATAATGTTTTACTAGTGTGAGCTTAATTGCTATTTGTGGCGTAATATGATTCAATATACTGGAAAAGGAACAAGACAAGAGTTACCCTTTTTACTTGTGGAAAAACTGCACTTCAGTACTAGTTCTCAATAAACACGGCAGTCCATCTCTAGCTAGTGGCCTGAGGAGTTCACTCCTGCAAGCTGTTCCAGTAGGTAGATGGGAGGGAGGAGTGTTGTTGCAATGGATTAAAAATATCACAAAGTTGTGCTCTGAATCCATGTTTTCATCATCAAGACTATGCTTTACACTTTCTTGCTTTTGTTTGTTTAGTACTAGGCTGCTATTAAAAACTGCTTTTGGTCTGATAGCAAGGAAAATACTAAATTCTCACACTTCCCAAACTAATTTGGATAGTATGGCCTGTGGCCTAAGAAGAAAATCATTGATAAATCAGTTTTCTTAGTTTTTATAGGCTACTCCATCATGATAAACACATTTTATTTAAATAATTTAGGCAGTTGTTTTTTTCTAGATGAAGTGGTGGATTACTTTTGGGTTACTTTTATGGCTGATGTTTTAGACTGGTGTTTTTATTTGGGTTTTGTGGGGTATGATGAGTTTGGCATGTTTAAGGGCAGTTATGCCTATTCCTTATTCTGACAGGCAGCTGCTGTGCTCATAAAAACATGACCATGTGCATTTATAAATAATGTAACTTACCAACTACACTGAAAATAAGTTTCCTGTAGTGATGCTTCTTTCTCAGATAAACATAATATATTTTTTTTTAAATCTGTTTTAGCTGAGAATTGACAACTTCCTTACCCTTTTGACTTATAAGCACTTGTGAACATTTGACAAGCATCCCTCTCTGAGATATTCTGGAGCAATAAGTTGATCTCTGGAGGTTATTTTAGTTTCTTCTTCTTAACCACATAGGCAGTCTCTTAAGCTATCATAGATTTGGACTTTGTTTTGAATAAATGCAAATTACACTGGGTTGGAAATGCCTCTTTCGGTGACATTATCATAGATTTGGACTTTGTTTTGAAAATACAAATTGCACTGGGTTGGAAATGCCTCTTTCGGTGACACTCAGGATATAGCGCAGACTTTCAGATTAGAGTAGAGGTTAACTATTGCTATGTTTTGACTGTAGAACTTGAATATGTGTTTAATTTTTTGTGAACAGATTGATGACTCTTCTGCATCTATTTCTCTGGCCCAGCTTACTAAGGTATATATATTCTTGTCAAATACTTTAAAAAAAGTGTTTGCTTCGTATTTTTAAATTTATACTGTGATCTATAGCTGGATAACTGTTGTAATTTGAACAAAACTTTAAAATATTTTTTAATAATTTAAAGTATTTATTTTAACTTTAAAATGTGTGTATATTTTGATACTATCCTGTAAAGAGTAGTTCCCAGTTTGGGAAGATAGAAGGGGAGTACCTTATCAGCCTCAACATAATGTTGCAGTTTTACTCATCTTCAAGACACAAAGAAGAAGCACTTCAGAAGCTGTTTACCGTTTTTCATACGTTTCGTTAATTTTGCGTTGGAAACTTAACACAATTTTGCAGAAGAATTTAATTGGCTGTAAGTTATGGACATTCCAGGGGGGGTTGCAACAGCCAAAATAGAAGCGTTTTTTGTAACATGGACAATTGCATGGCTATTTTTGAATTTCTAGACGTTACAGTTACAGATCCATTCTTTGAATGCTGCACAATTTCATACATTGTAGTATATATACAGTGGACAACATGATCTAATTTGTTTGAACGCAGACTGTGTAAATTGTGTAAATGTACCTAATTGTTTATAGGAATATACCAATGTGTATGTGTGGCATATTAGCAGATGTGACCTTCTGAAACTGTTGTAATGCCATGTTTTGCTATGAACTGCTTGCATTTTTTGCTCAACATTGTGTAACTTTGTCTGGGAAAGCACTAGTGATTGCACTTTGTGAAAAGGCATAGTGCTAGCCAATTAAATTCCTAGTCTTTAAAGTTACAAAGATTAGAGAAGGTAGGACCTAATGCAGAGTAGCTAGTTCATTCTTCTGAAAATAAAGGCTGGAGTTCATTTCCAAGAAAGAGAAATCTCTTCCCACTGATAACTTCTTCCCTCTCTCTGCAGAAATTAAATTGTGTACTCTTGGGGGGAAAAAAAAGTAGCTTGGAAGGTAGCCACCAAAAGAAATTGGTCTCCATTAGTGCTGTCCCTAAACGTGTCCTTGGTTCTGTAAACTCATGAAGTTTTACTCTAAAATGTGAAAAACTGTCCAAGGTGGTGTACACATTTAAGCTTTCAAGAAAATTTAAGCATTTCAGAAAAAATACAGGAACATAACATAAAGCAGCTCAAAACTGTTACTTACTCTAACATCTTTAGTGCAGACTGGCTTAGCATGGAGGCAATGTGTTAACAGTTTTCTGGTTTATTATTACTATGTATTAAATGCCATATTTGAATTTTGGTCTATTCCTACTAATGTTTTGTGGGTTTTGGATGTGTTTTGTAAACCGTTTGGGTTCAAACAAATTAGTCAAGTATCTGTAAAGTTTTCTGTAAATGTTAATGGAAATGATTTCATAGCTGTCGATCTGGATTATGTTACTGTTGAGAAAAAACTGTGTATATGAAACAACCATTTAATAAAATGTTGAAACTAGTTGGTTGCTTTTGTGAATGAATGCATATAAAAACAAAAACATGAGTGGTTGATCTGAATGATAGGTGCTTGAAGGTCCAAATCATTTACAGTCACTCCCTTAGACCCTGCTTGTATCTGGACTAGTGTGTAATATAAACATTTTAACAAATACTACTTAAAAAATCAGCTGGCTTCAATAATTTGAAGATCTAGTTTGCATAAGGTTTCTATTACAATTTGTGTGTTAAAAGGACACAGTCAACTGTAAAAAAAAAAAAAAAAGAAAAAAATGCAGGTTTTGCTTACTGTAGTTAAATCACAATATGAAGAAACTAGTAGAGGGCAACAGGCAGTTTGCTCTGCCAACAGCACATGAAAAGAATGGTTTGTCTTGCTGAGGGATTGTAAAAAGCTTGATTCCTTTTAATGCTTCTGTGTCAGAAGTTGAATTTCAGCAAGCAAGAACTTCCCCAACTCTTAAGTTGTGTGTCCTTTTAATGTTGCAAACTGTAAATAATGATGCTTACATACATGTTTCTCAATTAAATGTACAGTGGATATCTTTTCCTTCAAATAGTCTGGAGCTTAAAAATCAGTTTAAAAATACTGGATAGTATGGTTTTTTTCTTCACGTAGCTTCAGTCCGCTTTGAAGAAAATTGGATTGGTTACACAAGTCTTTATGTAAGGTACAAACAGAGCCTAAGGTTTTGAGTGCCCAAGAATGCTCTTTTCGAGTAGGTTAACAGGCACATAAACATCATGTAATGGCGTAAGGACTCCCCAGAACATCTTCAGGACAAATATATTTTAAATAAGCAGCTGTTTTCATGCAACCTCAGCTAGCGTTGTGCTGCTCTTTACAGGATTGGATGAGTGGTGTTGTCTTTGGCTGTGTGGGCTTAAATGTGTTTCTAATGTGTGTGTCAAATAATTACCTGTTAAACAGACTGCCAATCTGGCTGAAGCCAATGCTTCCGAAGAAGATAAAATAAAAGCTATGATGACACAGTCTGGCCATGAATATGATCCAATCAAGTAAGTGTTGATAATGTCAAATCTGTTCTTTGAAGATTATGAAGAAATTGTAGAGATGTTTGTTTTAACAAGAGACACACATGCATACCTTTTTTTCCCCCAAAACTTCTAGTTACATGAAGAAACCCTTGGGTCCACCTCCACCATCATACACGTGCTTTCGTTGCGGAAAACCTGGCCACTATATAAAGAACTGTCCAACAAATGGGGTAAGATTATGGGGGATTTCTGGTATTGCTAAGTTTTTAATTTTTTTTTTACCTTGGCAGTTATTTAACAAATATATGAATGTTCATATTAGGAATTGTTTTTCTTGGGGTGAAATACAGAGGGGAGTGTTGCAGTGCAGTGTTGCAGAGCACTTCAAATTCAAGGGAAACCTGGAATTATAAATGCAAAATCTTTTTTTTTCTAGGTCATGAGCATTAAACATGTCTGTAGATTTTTCTCTGTGAACTTTCATATATATTTTGATATATTTCAGTATTATTGGAAATTTTTCTCTCTTTCTAACTTTATATGACAGTTCACAGTTTTTAATATTTCATATTAAAAAAAAGATGTTTCTGTTGATCCCATCTACTGAATATTTGCATGTTTTAGTTATACAAGTCTCTGGTTTAGTATTAATTGCTATTTAATATGAGTCACTGACTGTGTAGGCATGATCTAAGAATTTAACCTTGGTATGTAGATGGTGAATATAAGTTTCTCCAGTGAGTGATTCAAATCACTGAATTAAGCTCTCACTCTGAATTGTCCTTTGGAGGAGGGTTTGTGTCTCTCCTCTGAGTAGATGGTGAGCTAAGGGCTATTTCACCCGTAAGGAACCCGAAATGAAGCCAAAGAATGTCTGTTGAATTCAAAACACTGCTCAAGTCTATGGAACATCCTGTCTTTATTCATTTAGGGAAATAAGTATTTCAGTTGAGCAACACAAGCACTAGGTAAAAGAAGAGGATTAAAGGGTTTTGCTGTCAAAAATAATCATTGAAATCTCATTTTAAGTGTGGGTTTTAAAATGAGCTACATCTGCGTTTCTTTTCTTAACAGGACAAAAATTTTGAGTCAGTTCCCAGAATTAAAAAGAGCACAGGAATTCCAAGGAGTTTCATGATGGAGGTGAAAGATCCCAATACCAAGGGTGCTATGCTGACAAACACTGGAAAATATGCAATACCAACTATTGATGCGTAAGTATGGAATTAATCAGACTGACTGAAAAGGGAACCAAGAGAAACCATGTGTACGTGCCTAAATAGAAATGCAACCATGTTTGCCAGTGTCTGTAATTACAGGAGATGAAGCTTTGTCATCGTATCTCAACCTTAAAATCTGTGATGCTTTCTAATGTCAGAATAGGGTGGTCTTATTGTTCATTCCCCTGGAAGTTGGTTAAGCTTGTGGTGTACTAAGAATCTGTATTTCTGCAAAACATTTCGGCAGTGTTTGTTGTTGGAGTCATTCTCTTTGAAAGCTCATTTTGCTTCTGTTTATGTTTCAAAGGCTTCTTGCAAAATTTAACAAACAGCTGTTGGACTGAGATTTTTATCAAATCTCATGTGTGAAACTGACTGAATTTTTCCTGTTGCTGTAGACTAAGAAAATAATACTGTGTATTGAGAACAGTGGCTGTTTAAAATGCACTTGGTAGCACTTCTGTTTTTCTGTTGTGGATCTCCTTTTGTAGAAGCTGTAACATAAGACTTCTTTCATTTATAAAATGTAATTACTCAGAGACTAGCTTTATCCTGAGCCTGCAACTTACATTTACCCTCCGGCAAAGGAGAGATGGGATTCATTTCACCTGGTTTCTAGCTGTCAAAAAAATACTTTTCTAGTCTCAGCTAATTTTGTGGTTGATCCAATGAATGGGAGAGTTCTGCAGAAGGAAGATTGTTCCCCCCTCCTTCTTCTACTGTTGTGGCTATAAAAAGATATTTTAGAACGCTAATGTGAAGTATTTCTATCTATTATCTTCCTTTGATAAAATCCAAAGCTTCTAGAAGTTTTCTTTTGCCCATCTTAAACTTTTTTTTTTTCTTTCCACCTCCTCTAGGGAAGCTTACGCTATAGGAAAGAAGGAAAAGCCTCCTTTTTTACCAGAGGACCCATCCTCTTCCTCAGAAGAAGATGATCCTATTCCAGATGAGTTGTTATGTCTCATTTGTAAAGATATAATGACTGATGCAGTTGTTATTCCCTGCTGTGGAAACAGTTATTGTGACGAATGTAAGTGTTAGTCCTGTGTTTGTTAATTCGAAACATCAAATCTGATCTTCTCAGAGCAGAAATAGGAGATAACGAAATCACTGTTCCCAGTTCTGTTTGACACTTGACTATACCCTGAATAAGAAAGGACTCTTCTCATATAAAGAAAAAAAAAGAACAGAAAGCTTTTTTCCCTTCTTATCTATCTTGTTAAATCCACTCTACATGCGGAAGGATGAGTAAGAGAAAAGTGATAATTGTGCAAGTGATTACAGTATTAGATATTGAATGCATTTAGTTTGTCCACAGTCCTTTCTCTCGTACAAAATGACATGTCCAACTCTGTTGACTTAAGTGTGGTCTGCAACATGGATAGTTAGGCATTTAATCTGCTTCTCCATGGGAGAGTTAAGAAGTTAAAACCTTCCAAATTCAAACCTGCTAATGTTTTTTTTTAAATGTTTTATTCATTAACCTTGAGGTTGTTGACTTCTCACTGTACTAGATATTGGAAAAAAGACTAGTTGAAACATCAAGACACAGCCTGCTCTACATCTTCAAATGTTACAATAGTGAAATACCAAAACTGTGTAGTTACTTGCTGCATACTAGAAGTTTTTTACACTATTCAGTATCTATAGCTCCTTGCTCTCAATTCAAGACCATATTCACCCATTAATCGTATACATGTTTTTATAATTGATTAGAACCAAAAAAATTTCCTTAGTTTGGCTAAAAACTATTTCAATTGCTCTAATTATTCACAGGTATTAGAACAGCATTACTGGAATCTGAGGAACATACGTGTCCAACGTGTCATCAAACCGATGTTTCTCCTGATGCTTTAATTGCCAATAAGTTCCTACGCCAGGTAACACCATTACTTTTATGTAAACTGTTTGTAAGAAAAGTCTATTTGTAAAAAGTGGAAAGGGAAGAAAATATTTACATCTCCTTAAGCAGGGCTAAATTGAATAAGGCTAAATATACTTTTTAAATATATTACCTATTGTTACAGCTCTTGAGAGACAACCTGGCAAATTCAATTCACGATTGTTTAACATGATTGCCTTACTTTCAAATTCGGTGTTAACACCAAAGGACTTTAAATACAGATACTCAGTTACAGTCATTAATAACAGTGTTTAATGTGATGTGTTCTTATATCTGTATGTTGATTTCTTTAGGATTAATAGCATTTACAGAAATGTACAAGTAATTTTGCTCTGTGAAGGCTTTTGTTTGTATATCTGCTGAGGTTTCATACTACCTTTCTGTAAATGTTTTTCTGCCTTTAGGCTGTGAACAACACTCTGTGGAGGCTTTTGTTTGTATATCTACTGAGGTTTCATACTACCTTTGTGTAATGTTTTTCTGCCTTTAGGCTGTGAACAACTTCAAAAATGAAACTGGCTACACAAAAAGGCTCCGTAAGCAGATTCAGCAGCAGCAGCAACAGCAGCAGCAGCCACAGCCTCCGCCGCCACCACCACCTCCACCACCCCTCATGAGACAAACAATAACACGCAACCTGCAGCCTCTGCTCCGGCCAACAATTGCCAGACAGCAGGATCCACTAATGATACCATTAGCTTCTCTGGCTTCTCGTTCTGCTTTGTCATCCTTGGGCCCTGGTCAGTCTGGGCTACCAGTAAATCCGTCTTCTGTTGTTGTCTCTGATCTTCCTCCAGCAGTGTCCCTATCCCTCCGGGGTGAAAAGCATGATGGACCTTTTCGGTAAGTAAAACTGTAGATTCACGTGAATATAAAAGGCAGCAAAAAGGCTTAAGTCAGATTATTCTTCTTGAACACTTCAGATAGCAATTTATATATTATTAGTGACAGTTGCAGATAATTGTGGGAGTTCTGGCTTTTGTGTTTACTTAGAGGGAGGACTCTTTGATAGTTGAAAGTGTGCTTCATGCAAGAATTTTCTCAGAAGTGTTTCGTGTTTGGTTCCCTTATCAGTCATTCAGTACAGGTTTACCCTGAATGAGGAACCCTTTTTTCCCTAGGAGCCCTTGATTTTAAGTGGCTGAGCCCTTGATTTTAAGTGGCTAGCAATTCTTAAAGTAACCGTTTAGTTATGTCAAACCTTCAAAATTGTTTAGGGCTTATATCCTGTCAACTTTATGCCTTGAATGCAAGTAGGCACTCTGTCCAGAAGGCCGTCAGGCTGAGATGTATATGAATACAAAAGATGACAATTCAATGTGTAGGGCAGCCTCTGAACTAGCACATAAACATTTCTTAATAGAATTTCAGTTCTTGCATCTTCCAAAACTGAGATTCAGTGCGGGGGTTATATATACCCTAATCCTTTCATGAGCAACTAGCTTAATAAAATATGTTTCCAGTGAGTTTTCTCTTTAAATGCCAGTTAGTCCAGATAGACTTCTCATCAGTGCTTCATTTGGAATCGGCCAACTTTACATTTGTAAATCTGGGGAAGATGTTTATTTTCTTCCACTTCCAGTAGTCGGCCTTTTCCCTCCTTGGCCTTTCCATGCCAAGTAGCATCCTAATAGGATTGTGAGGTTATAAGAATGTGGGGTTTTTTGTATTGATGCTGACCCTGTTTTACCTCCCGCTGCTCTCGTGAATGCTGCGGAACTTCCGAAATCTTCCCCTCTGTCGATCACCAGTTTGTTGGAAGAGAAGGTAAGTTTTATTTCAGCATATGCAATCATTCTTGTATTTTAGTGGAGATTATTTTCTAACTGTTTGCATTTATTTGCAAGGGCTATCAGGTTCCTGTACTAAGACAACCAGCATTGCCAAGTCTTCTGGGCCCCCAAGGACAATCAATACCCACAACTGGTAAGTAACTGTAACTTAAGAGTTTCTTCTGAAAAATTATCTTCGGATAAACTGAATGTTTGGGTTTTTTCTTTTTTTTTCTCCCCACTTCCAAAGGTCATCCAATGAGAGCCAGTACCATTCGCTCAGCAGGTGGCAGACCAGGCTGGGAGCTGTAAGTATTCTACAGAAATTCAATATATTGCTACTTGTAACCTGTTAAATTAGGCCATAACACGTAACATACAACAGCTGATTTATAATAAAGTAAGTATGTACAGATAGTTATGAAGAATACAAGTGGTAATTAATTTTTAAATGGCTTAATTTGAGTTAGCTCTAACAAAGGGGATCTGTGCTTGCAGTAAGATTATTTAAAATAAAACTCCAGTACATAATTGAAAAGAGGACTCTGAAAAATGCACACTTTGAGGAAACCATAATTACATATAAAAATTAAATATAATTAAACATCAGATGGAAAGCCACCCTTTTGATTACTGGCTGAATAGGGCTGAAGAAATTGATTTCCCAATAGAAATCAGCCTCCAACATTCTTTCTTTAACAACTTAGTTGATACCAATTGAGCAAATTATTGGAAAAGTCAACGCTGTAATTTTATGACTGTTTTGAATTTCTTCAATGTAGTCATCTCAAACAGCCAAGCTGCTTTCTCTCAGTTGGAGAGAGGAGTCTGTTTTATCTGTCACTGCAGTGTCAGTTCAGTCCTTCGTTTTGCGATGTATTTGTTACAGATAGATTGTAAGGGTGCATTGTGTTCATAAAATCTTAAAGATAAAACCCAGGATCCATCCCAGATTACCTAAATTCAGTAAGCGAGACAAAAGCAGTTTGAGGACACGAACAGGCCAAATGCATCATCATGAGGGAACGACACAGGAGGTGTATGTGGGAGGAGTTACAAGGTGTTTGAGAGAAGATCATTTAGTATCTGTGCAGTACTTTGAGGATGACAAGTGTGAAGTATCAAGGAGTGGCAGAGGAGCAGTGGGCACATGGGAGATGAGAGTTTCTTTTAAGCATGGGCAGTCTCCATCCACAATTGCAAGGCTGAGTATAAGGGGAGAAGGCCAAGGGAACTCTTAGGGATGAGGATGTGGAAGGCAAATAAGAGAATAAGGAAATGAGTGTAGTCTCTCATGAACAGAAAACAGGGAAAAACGCTGAAGTTGAGAACAGGAAGCACTCGCCACCATGTTCCTGCTTTGTTCGCTTTCCTCTTGAAAATCAGGGCAGAGTGTAACAAAGTGACACATGTTTTTGGGTTTCTTTTGAAGTGCAAATCGAGGACGCCCGCATAGTGACCGTGCCCAAAGGACTCAGGCCCCATCACTACCAGCATCAACACCAGTCTTTGTGCCTGTGCCTCCACCTCCCTTGTATCCTCCACCACCCCATGCACTTCCTCTTCCACCGGGGGTACCACCACCACAGTTTCCTCCTCAGTTTCCACCTGGTCAACCTCCATCTGCTGGGTACTCTGTCCCCCCTCCAGGATATCCCCCAGCTCCTGCAAACATGTCATCAGCTTGGGTACCAACAGCAGTACCAGCGGCTCATTCAAATGCCATCCCAACGACACAAGCACCTCCCTTATCTAGGGAGGAGTTTTACAGAGAACAACGGAGACTTAAAGAGGAGTAAGTATTTGGCTCAATGAAGTTGTGTTGTTTTTCATTTTTGTGTTTCGATAGCTGCAGTTACACTAAAGTGCATCTGGCATAAGCCAAAATGACGTAGTGTTTTTTCCGATATACTTTTTCGTTGGAGATGGTAAACATTCAAAACTAAAACAAGACAAATGTAATTCTAAAACTTTCCCTAAAACTTGTAGGAATTCTAAAACTGTTTTTTGCTTAAATAGGATGTTCACCTTTTGCATTTGCATGCAGTATACATTTTCTCATATTGGCCATGTTTTGTTTCTTGATGTCTTTTTGTAATAAAGGTCAAACTATAATTGTAATAAAGGTCAAACTTATTTTAACAGGGAAAAGAAAAAGTCCAAACTTGATGAGTTTACAAATGATTTTGCTAAGGAATTGATGGAATATAAAAAGATTCAAAAGGAGCGTAGGCGTTCGTTTTCCAGGTAACTGCTTTACATGTCCGTAATGGAGAAGCAGATTGTCTAGAAGAATCAGGAGGAGTTCCACTCCACCTCTCTATCATTAGATGGATTGGATGATTCAAGGGATTAGCAGTGATAGGAGTTTCATATGTAGGTTACTAGCTCAAAAATGGCAGAGATTAGTTGCCTGATAGTTATAATTTGGCAGCAGATACTAAGGAACAGGCATCTCTTTTACTAAGTAAGCTTCCCTGTAATGACATCCTTCACCTCCTGACAGCCGTGAGGAGGCTAGAACCTGAGTAGGTGTAGTTGCTGGATTTTCTGCGTCTCCTGTTCTGATTGTAACCATTACCTCAAAGCAAGGAGATATGTGAGAGAAATTGTCTTCATTTCCTCTTTTAATTATCTCATGTGGAGAGATTTTATCCTGGACTGCAAACTGATGGCTTTCACTAGGATTTTGTTGACATTGTTAAATTTTTCTTAGGAATTAAAGGATCAGACTTGTTTGTAAGGAAATCTTAAATTGGTGAAGGACTTTGAGAGGAAGAGTGATTCTAATGAACGTATGCAGAATAATGTGAAATCATTTTTAAAATATAATGAAAGAAAAACTTGTGAAGAACAAACTCAGGGTAGCTGATGTTTTCTATCCCCAAAAATCACTTGGGCAGGAGTCTGGATAGCTCTCTTAGCAATGCTGTTAGTATCTTTCCTAGAGCAATGGCATTGAGTCGTATTTCCAGAGAGTATGTTTAGTAGCTTTTAGATAAAAAATTTCTTGCAATGTGGTCACTACCCTTGGTTAGAGCTAGAGGTATGTGCAGAATTTTGCTAGGACTTCTGGCTAGAAGTGTTGATTGAGCAGTACTGTGTGTAGGATTGCAGTACAAGCATTTTGCATCCTGTACAAATTGCCAAATAAGTAGTGAAGTTAAATAGACTAAGATGGCATTGGCGTTTTAAGTTGGCATAAATTGTGTTTTCTTGGTTTGATGCCATACTGTAGCCATTAGGACTTGCTCTCTTTGCATCTTACTGCAACAAAAATGATTTGCACTGCTCATGGTTGCTGAGTAGTGAAAAATGTGCACATTCACATACCAGTAGAGGACAGTATACACCACCCTAAATCAATCAATAGCTATTGTAGTTCATGTGATAGAAGTGAGTGGAAATAGACTTCCCCTTCCTGTGTGTTTTTACGCTAACAAAGCAGCAGCTGTTCTGTCTTGTAAACAGAAACTTTTACATGTTATCAAGTTCTTCAATTTGCAGTAGCATTATGTCAGCAGCTGAAAGAAGCTTTGACATAAGCATATGGAAGGGAGTAAAAAAAAAACCAAAAACAAACAAATTTGGGAGGAAAAAAACTGGGGAAAGTGACTGTTTTGAATTAACTTCATTTATTTTTTCGTGTTGTGTTTTTTTTAAGGTCCAAGTCCCCCTATAGTGCTTCATCTTACTCTAGAAGCTCGTATACCTACTCCAAGTCAAGATCAGGTTCTTCCCGCTCTCGCTCCTACTCTCGGTCATTTAGCCGTTCCCATTCCCGTTCCTACTCGCGATCGCCGCCGTATCAGAGAAGAGGCAAAGGGAAGAGTCGTAATTATCGTTCTAGATCAAGGTCACATGGTTATCACCGTTCAAGGTCAAGGTCACCCCCATACAGAAGGTACCATTCACGGTCAAGGTCTCCAGTATTTAGAGGCCAGTCTCCCACTAAACGGACAGTACCCCAAGGGGAAGGAGAAAGGGAGTATTTTAACAGATACAGAGAAGTTCCACCATACGATATTAAAGCTTACTATGGCAGATCAGTTGACTTTAGAGATCCATTTGAAAAAGAAAGATACAGAGAATGGGAAAGGAATTACAGAGAATGGTACGAAAAATTTTACAAGGGCTATGCTGTCGGCGCTCAACCTCGGCCTCCAGTAAATCGAGAGAACTTTTCTCCAGATAGGTTTTGTCCACCTGGGACCAGACGAGAGAATTCGCCGTATGCTCGGGGCCGTAGGGAGGATTATCCAGGTGGGCAGAGCCACAGAAATCGTAACCTAGCAGGAAACTACCCCGAAAAGCCTTCTGGAAGAGAGAGCCATGGCATTAAAGATCCTACAAAATCAAAAGAGAAGGAGGTGGAAAATCCGCTGGGAGATGGCAAGGGAAATAAGCATAAAAAACATCGGAAGAGAAGGAAAGGGGATGAGAATGAAGGATTTCCTAATGCTGAGTTGTTAGAAGGTGCAAGAAAACCAAGAGAGCCAGTTACAACAGAAGATGTTAAAACGGACTCTCTGTTCATGCTGCCAAGCAGAGATGATGCCACCCCTGTAAGAGATGAACCTATGGAAGCAGATTCTATTGCTTTCAAACCAGTGTCTGAAAAGGAGAAAAAAGAGAAGGATAAGCCAAAAGCAAAAGTTGACAAGACAAAGCGAAAAGTAGAAGCGGCTGTTCCTCCCAAGAAAGATAATGTAACAAAACCAGCTAAAGCTTCCCAAGAGAAGGGGGATGCAGATCGTGAAAAATCTCCTCGGACGGAACCTCCTGTGAAAAAAGTGAAGGAGGAGTTGCCCAAGACAGAGAGTGTTAAAACATCTTCCTCTCAAAAGGATGAGAAGGCTCTTGGTACCCCACGGAAAGTTCACCCAAAAGTGACGAAAGATCACCCAGAAACAAGACCAGCCAAGGATGAAAAGGCAAAGAAAGACCATCCAAAAGAAACCAAGTCGGAGAAGGCCTCCAACAAAGAGGACAAGTCAAAAAAACCTGCTGAAAAAAGCAAACCCTCTGATGCAAAACCTGAAAAAAGAAAAAGAAAAGCAGATGAAAAGGCTGATAAAGAACATGAAGCCACTTCTGTAAAGGCCTCGAAACCAGAACCTGCTGAATCGAAAACATCGCCAAAGGGGAAGACTGAGCCTGATGGTGAAAAAGGAGAGCGAACTCCAGAAAAGGATAAATCTGCTTTTCTTAACAACCCCGCAAAAAAGATTAAACTTAACCGGGAAACTGGCAAAAAGATTGTGAGTGGGGAAAATGTGCCACCTGCAAAAGAACCTGTTGAGAAACCTGAGCCAAGCAGCAGCAAAGTTAAACAAGAGAAAGCGAAGGGAAAAGTGAGAAGAAAAGTAACAGCAGCTGATGGATCTAGTTCAACTCTTGTAGATTACACCAGGTACCTCACAGTTTCTTTTCCTATTTTTAATTTCCTCCTCCTCCCGCCTCCTCCTCCAATTGTAAAATTATTTATGGTGACAAATGAAAGGAACAGCTAAATCCGTGCTAAATGAGTGAATAATCTGTGATCTTTCCTGTTAAACTGTGCTTGGGTGGAAATCAAATAAGCAAGCAATCTTCTGCACAGAAGAGTAATCAGGTTAATTCATTGGTGATGCCTTTCACCCTTGCTTCTGGGATGGTTTTTTCCCTCTTCTTATTCATTGCATACTGACTCTTTGAGGAGTCCCCTCTATGTCTTCCTTCAAACCCAGTTTACTGCTAAAGGCAAGGATAACAGGCATGTCTGTACCCTGCAATATTTTGCATTTTTAAAATTGTGATGATCTGCTTTTGATCTGCTTTCACATCAGTATGATGTGAAATTATACCTTGCAGAAATAGCAGCTTGGTTGCCCATATATTGTACTGATTTTTCTGTGAGTGCAGTCCCGTGTTGACAGAGCTGCGCTGCTTCCAGCTCAGCGCCAACTTTATTGGCACTTACCTTGGAGTTCTCTCTTCTGTATGCTATCGTGTGACATGTGAGGAAAAGAACCCAGTAATCTAGTGTGGGGCTGTGATTACTTACATTTCAGTGTCTAAAGAAGCAGAACAAAGCAAATTCAAAACATTTAAGATATCACTGGAGACTTAAGGTGGTCTCTTGATTTTGTAAAAAGTTTTTAAAACATACATTCTTCTAAAGAGCAACGCTGAGACATGAGGTTAAGACTTCAGTTGTGTTTACCTCCCCGTAATTGCTTGCTTACATATTGAAACAAGAATGTGTACCTAATTTATCTGCCATTGGTAGAAATAGGACATGAAGGAATTACCAGATCAGACAGTCCCCAATCTGATAATCTTGTGTCTTTGTTAATTAAATGTGTAGTAGCAAGATACCAAATTAATTGATTGCTCATAATCTTAGCTAGTGGACTCATCCTTTCTCTTGTCTGTTCCCTTAATTGAACATTTTTTGAAAAAATGCTGAAGATGTAAAATGGAAACAGAACACCATTTTAGAAAATGTTACAAAAGATGGTGGTGTATGTATCTCACCCGTTATTAACGTGCGCTGGTTTTTTTCTTAGCACTAGTTCTACTGGTGGAAGCCCCGTTAGAAAGACTGAAGAAAAGACAGATACAAAACGAACTGTCATTAAGACCATGGAGGAGTATAATAATGATATAACAGCCCCTGCTGAAGACGTCATTATTATGATCCAAGTCCCTCAGTCAAAGTGGGATAAAGATGACTTTGAGTCTGAAGAAGAGGACATTAAATCTACCCAGGTGCCCACAAGCATAGGAAAACCTGCAAGTGTTATAAAGAATGTGAGTGCTAAGCCACCAAACCCCATAAAACACATTGAAAAAGAGACGGAGCCTTTGGAGAAAACACAGAAAACTACAAAAGAGGTGAGTTATGAAAGCTCCCAGCATGATGCAAAAAGTTCAAAAAGTTCGATGTCAAATGAAAAAGGAAAAACCAAAGACCGGGATCATTCTTTGTCAGACAAGGACGCTTCCGAGAAGAGAAAGAGCAGTGTTCAGCCAGAAAAAGACCACTCGGAACGTGCAACTGAGCAAGGAAATGGAAAAAACATTTCTCAATCTTCCAAAGACAGCAGATCTTCAGAGAAACACGATACTGGCCGTGGCTCCACTGCTAAAGACTTTACTCCTAACCGAGACAAAAAATCTGACCACGATGGAAACAGAGATCACTCTAGTTCCAAGCGTAGAGATGAAAAGGGTGAATTAACGAGGAGAAAAGACTCCCCTTCTCGAAACAGAGAATCTACATCTGTCCAGAAGAGTAAACCCAGAGAGGAGCGAGCGGAGCCGTCCAAAAAGGGCGCTGGAGACGCCAAAAGGAGCAGCTACAGCCCTCCGCGGGAGCGGAAACAGACTGATCACAAAGCTGCTCATGAGTCCAAGCGAACGGTGGAGGAACACAAACCTCTAGATAAAAATTCAGGAAAAGAGAAAGAGAAGCATGTACCAGAAGTAAAGAGCAATAAGGAGAATAAAGAAAATAAAGAAAATAAGGAGAATAAAGAAAATAAGGAGAATAAGGAGAATAAAGAAAATAAAGAGAAAGAGCCAATTGTTAATAAACCACCTTTGAAACAAGAATCACCAGAAGTCAAAAATGAGAAAGAGAACAACGTGACTGGGCAAAACGATAAAAGTGTTGTCAAGCCCAAGGCTCAGGTGAGCACCTCCTCCCGGCTCTCCTCTGACCTCACGCGAGAGACTGACGAGGCTGCCTTTGTGCCAGACTACAACGAAAGCGACAGTGAGAGTAATGTATCTGCAAAAGATGAGGAAGCCGCAGCAAAAACTCCTAAAGAACCGAAAGAAAAGGCTGTTGAGAAGGTGAAGGAGGACGCGGCAGCCCCTGCGGCGGCAGAGCAGCCCGAAGCCAGCAGGAGTCAAAGCCAGAGCAGCCCCAGCGTGAGCCGCAGCCGCAGTCAGAGCCCTTCCGAGAGTCAGACTCGAAGCCACAGCAGCAGCGCCAGCTCGGGAGAGAGTCAAGACAGCAAGAAAAAGAAAAAGAAGAAGGAGAAGAAGAAGCACAAGAAGCATAAGAAACACAAGAAGCATAAGAAACACGTCGGGAACGAGACGGAATTGGAAAAGAGCCAAAAACACAAACACAAGAAGAAAAAATCGAAGAAGAGCAAAGATAAAGAGAAAGATGACCAAAAAGTGAAATCTGTCACTACATAGAACGACAGATAATAGAAAAATGACTTAATTCCTAAGTCATCTGTATTAAATTTTGTTAAAATGTAAACGAATTCAAGCGTTGTAAATAATGACATGAAAGACCCTGTGCTGCACTTAAAATATTGCTGCTTGATTATTTGATTTTTACATCAGAGCTTTATAAAAGTGAACATTTTGTACAGAATTGTGAGTTGTGACCATGTAACATGAAAGGTTTTGCTGGGGCATCTTCTTTTTAACCACCGTTAATTAGTTTGGGTGGAGTTTACTGTACTGTGAAAATTTTCACATTTGAATTTTTTTTTAATTGCCTGGCAGAAGAAGCTGGTATCAGTTATAAAATATCAGCAGAATGATTTGCAGAATACATTACAGCCCTGTTATGTCACTTTTTTGATTACAATAAAAAAAAGTTTTCAGTAAACTATCCAATGTGATGAGATTTCCAGTGAGAGCTGAACGTCAGCGGAGAAAAGGGGGGGGGGGGGGG